>NC_134180.1:1306200-1918921 GCF_964188355.1 Buteo buteo
TGCAAGTGGTTTAGGGAAGGGTGTCTGCTCCTGGGTAGGTGCCGCACTGAGAGGGGTCAAAATTTAAAAACAGAAAAAAAATCTAGGGTTGAGGGGTGGGGGGAGTATTTTTAATAGCGACATTTGAAATTGGTACTGGGGTGGTGGAGGCAGTGGGGGTTTTTATTGCATTTACCAATAGGATGCAAGACCTGAGTATCGGGACCTCGCTGGTAGAAGCTTTGAACAAAGCTCTAAGTGGGTCTGATCCAATTAGTTTCCAATTAGCGCATCGTTGCAAGAATTTGCTCTGTTTCTTGAGAGGGAACAAGGGAGAAGAGTCCAGGTGGGGAGCTATTTTGTAGAAAACTAGTACAAAAAAAAAAAAACCACAAACCCACCAACCAAAACACAGCTCGAAAAATTGCTGTTGCAAATGGATGAACCGAGGCTGGGAGGAGGAGGATGGAGGCCGGGGGGCTCCCTCCCTGCGCCGCACAGCTCCGCTCGGACGAGGGGATGGCACTGTGGGGAAGCGCTCTCCGGCATCAGATCCATCAGCCGAGAGGGTTTCCGTGAGCGGCATTAGGAAGCCCGAGGCATGGGAGAGGCCGGGCTCGACCCCTCTGATCACTTCTGGGGTTTCTCTGTGTTGTTACCACTGTTTTTCCGAAACGGGACTGTACCAGGGGCGGGGGGAGGGAAGGGGCTTTCTGTTGTGCGGTATCACGTGAGAAATCTTTAAAATTGGCCTTTTTGGAGAGTCTCAGACCAAAACACTAAAATTGGCAGATTTACCAGCATTTCCTATCTCCCTTTTTCTCACTGGGAGTGGCAAGTGGAGTTGTTCCACTAAACCTGGTTAATTCAGGGAGATGAGGGTAAGGCTGTAAAAGAAATAGTTTGGTTCCCATCCTTTGGAAATCTTGAAATGCAATTTAAACGGGGAGCGCTTTGTTCACCGACCTTAAACGCACGCGCCGCGGAGCCGGGGATAACCCAGAGCAGAGCAGCCCTTGAGGAAGAGGAGACAAGCAGGCGAGCCTTCCTCCCGCTGCCCACCGCAGAGCCCTGCTGAGCGATGGCAGCGACAGAGCCCGGCGGCTCCGTGCCAGGGCAGGTAGATACTGGGGAGAAAGATCAGAGCTCAGGGAGGTCCCACCGCATCTCCCCTCATCGCTGGAGCTGCCGACGCCGGCGTGTTGGGCACCATGCAGCCATCTGAGCCGTGGCGTCGCTCACCAGCTTCCAGCTCTGTCGGGGAGATGACGGGTCCCGTGTGTTGGGTTTTAAGTGACCGAGCCCCATCTGCGTCCGCAGGGCAGAGCCCAGGGCTCAGCAGCTCCTCAGAGGATGGCGAATGCTCCCCGTGGTAGGCAGAGGCACGGTTTGGTTTCCTAACCAGCATGCTGGTACCCGTTCCTGGTTATCCTGAACATAGGCACCCCATGCTGGTGTCTGAATACAGGCGGTGCCGAGTTTTGGTTTTGGGAAGAGAAGTTAAAAAAAAAACCCACACCTGATGTGAAATCCTGGGAATTTTCCCATTCCCCCAATGCTTTGGATTTGGTTTGAAATGCCACGACCTCCTGCTGGGATGGAAACCGCACATGGCCGATCCCTTCATGGGACAGGGAACGTTTCCCATGGCCGCGGTCGCCGGCACCCCCTGGGAGAGGGTGGCTGGAGGAGACCCTCGAGTTTGACTTTTGGGAAAACCGCTGAACCGCGCTCATGCTTTCTGTCGTGGTTCAGCTGGAGGGAGGAAACGTTGCAGCCCATACTGGATGCTGCGTATGCTTAGACTGGCTGGAGTCACTGGTCCGGGCAGGGCGCTGGGAGGCTTTGCTGGATGCTTTTCAGAGGCTGATGGTGTTCCCAGGGCTGTCGCTGGCTCCCAAGGCAGAGGGAGCTGCGCGGGGCGATGCCAGAGGCCGGCTCAAAGGCAGGGAGAGGAGCAGAGCCTGCGGCTGCATGGCCGGTACCCGGGGAAGGCGGGTTGGCATCTTCCAGAAGGAAGGGCAGCTTTGGAGGGTCTTCCTCCCGCAATGCAGGGGTGGGCTGTGGGGTGTCGGGCTGAGCGCAGCTGGCCCCTCTCCAGCATCAACCGGCCACACAGCCGGCTCAGCAGTGCTGGCGGAGGCTGTGGTTAGCAGAGCTGCTCCATTTACACTTCTCGGTTGTAGGTATCTCGCCATCAGTTTTTTTAAGTACGCGATCACTTGCCCTTTTAAACGAAGTTGGAAAAAACCCCACATTTTTAACACTAACGCAAACCACAGCACCTCCTGTGTATGTCTTGCAGCTGCTTTCCTGGGGTCCTTTGCTGATCTGAGCGTTTTAAACCTCCTGTCTCCCCCCACCGCTGTGTCGTGGGCTCTTGTCCTGGCACCAGCCTTGTGCCAGGTTTTCTGGTGACCCCCGGGATTTCATCCCGTCCCGATATGAGCACTGGGGGAGGTAGAGCAGAGGGAAATGGATTTATTTCCCTCTGTGGCTGAGCGCGTCCCCAGCCCTGCTCACGCCCCAGCTTGGCACTGCGCTGAGCATCGTCCGTCAGCCGAGGGTGGCAGCCCCGGCACAGCAACAGGCAATGCCTTTTTGTTGGGTTTGTTTTTTTTTTTTAAATCTTTCATCCAACATAACTTCAAGCTCTCGAACGCCGCATCTGTAGCGGGAAGCGAGCACAGTCCTGAGGTGTGCCTGGGTTTTGCCACAGCAGGGCTTTCTCTTCTCCACGAGGGAATTTCCTCTGTCCTTAATCTAGTACAGTTCCAGCCTTATTTTTCTACTCCAGATTGCTGATTCTTCCTCTATGTTAGAGACCAGTGCATGGTGCTATAGCCAGTGACCCAGGCAAGTGCCCGAGCTGCAGGTCAGCCAGAAAAACCTGCGCTCCGCGCGGCAGCGAGCGAGCAGCCGAGGTTACCGCAGGAGCCGCGCGCCGCTCCTCCGCTCGAGACCCGGGCAGGGGCTGTCGTCCCCCCCACCCATCATCGGCTTGTGCTGCCCGAGGGGGCACCCCGATACCCCTACCCAGGTGGGTGCCAGCCCTGCCTGCATCCTGCCCTCCCCGGCCCCCCCAGCATCACGATGGGGCGGCTCAGACCCGCAGCGCCGGGCGGCTCGCCGTGGGATGCTCTGCCGGCAAACGCCGTGGGATGCTCTGCCGGCGAAGCCAGCCAGGCTCACCACGGTCCAGCAAATTGGGGTCAGTCTGCCTCTCCCCCCGTCTTTCCGCCCGCCGTGGGCCACGCTCATCCCTGCTGTCTTGCCCGAGTCGTGCCGTGGTGCCGGCAGTGGGATGGCCGGCGAGGAGCGAGGCGGCAGGTTTAGGTTTAGGTTCGACGTGCGGCTGGAGCCGGGAAAAGGGGTCAGGGAGCATCTGCTTGGGGTCCCCTGGGAGCCTGGGGACAGGGCTGGGGGGTCCCGGCAGAGGGATGCCGGTGGCAGCAGGGTCCTGCCAGGACCCGAGCGGGGCGGGCAGGGGGCTGCCGGTGGGTGCTGGTGTCTCTCAGTGGGTGACTCGTTAGGTGGAAAAATCCTCGACCTTTTTTTTTTTTTTTTTTTTAATTTTTTCCTCGTCTGAGTAAATCGGTGATCATACTGTAGATGTTTTTGTATAGCATAAATATAAGTGCAAATTACAGTAGTCGCTTGTACTTTGTTAGTGCATTTGCCAAAAAAAAAAAAAAAAGAAAAAAAGGAAAAAAAACACTTTTCAGGACTTTTTAAGTGCTCCAGATCGTGAAGGGGGAGTGGGAAGCCAGGGCCTCCCTTGTGCCGCTGGTGGGGCGTGGGGCAGGCGGTGCCAGCAGCCCCAGCTCCACAAAAGCCTTTTTTTGGACGTAAACACATGCCCAAATCTGTCTGGCGTTTCTTTTTAGCATGTGGTGAAGCCGTTGCCAAAAATAGAAAGGAGAGAGACTGCAGAAGAAAAGGGAGAGGAAACTTTGCTTCTATTTAATTTTTTGGTCCGTTTTCCTTGTCCTCCCCTCCCTGTCTCGGGGACCGTCCTGGCGGCACAGCCAGAGCCAGGAGACGCCCGGGCACCCGCACGGCACCCGCCGACGCGGCTGCGAGGCTGGCGGGGTCCGGTGGCTCGGTGCCGGTGCCAGAGCCTCCCAAGCCCAGAGCCAAGCAGATCGCCCTTCCTCTGAGTACTTAAAAAGTCAACTTTATTTAACAAAGTAAAAAATAACGCATTTACTTCATTGAACAGAAGCCACGCGTCTGATACTTTGCGCTCTTAATTTTTTCTCTCTGGTCTATTATTATTATTATTATTATTATTATTATTATTATTATTATTTGCCAAACTCTGGTCTTGTTGCCAAACGCAAATCAAGGTTTGTAAAGACTGTACTTAGGAAGTAATCGGTGTCTGTAACGTAGGCTCCTCATAACGTCTGCATTTTTGGATCTCTTGATTTTTATTTCTGGTGTGCCATAGACCAATTTCTTGCACAGTGTTTAATATTTTGTGGAATTGTTGTTAAGAAGTGAATTGATAACACAATAAAAAGGCTCACTTTTCATTTTGCCAGATGTCCTGCCCAGCCTGTCCTGCATCTGCTGCGGGGGGACACCCGGTTCCCTGGCATGGTGGGTGCTTGGGTGGTCTTGGTGCTGCCAGCCTGGGGGCACAGTGCCCCCCCCCCCCCGGCCACTCGCCCTTCCAGGAACAGTGGGGCTGCGGGAGGGGAAGTCATTAGAGCTGGGTAATGACTGACCCTTCCTGCTGCTTTCTCCGGAGTTGGGTTCCACGAAGACCTCCTCGTCCCCATCCTTGGGGCATTTCGGCCACCTTCGCCCTCCTGCCTAAGGATGCTTGGGGGGGGGGGTGCCGTCACCCTCGGGGGCTACGCAGGATCCCATCGCTCTCCCTTCGCAACCCCCCCGGGGGATCACAGCCTGCAGAAACAGCCGGGCTGGTGCAGCCCCTCGGGGATCCCCTTCTCCCACCCTCGGGGGCTGCTCACACCACCCCGATGCTCCCCATCGCTGGCAACTCCTGGCAGCTGGCGGTCCGTCATCTCCTGCTTCCTGGGAAGCACCGGGGCTCTCCCGTCCCGTGGAACCACAGCAAAGCGAAACCGAGAGCAGCGTTTCTTCCCTTTTTGGAGAAAAGGAAGGGATATCCGCCTGCCCTGGCAGCGGCCCCGTCTCCCCGCTCGGCTTCCCAGCAGCTCCCACCCAAAGCGGCACCGGGGTCCGGTGCCGGAGCTGGCTGGCGGCAGCGTGTGCCATGGGGGCTGCTTTCCTGGAAGGCAGCGGCCTCCACGCCAGCAGCTTTGGGGAGAGGCTTGGAGCAGCTCCTGCCCGCTCGGCCCGGCAGGAATGCGTGCTGCTGCATACGGGCAGTCTGGAGCCACGCTTCCTCCGCGTGCCTGGAATAGCTGGGATTTTTCAGCGTCTGACCCAAACCGTCGAGCTGGGAAGGGCGGCAGCGGGACGGGCAGCGGGCAGCCCTGGCTGCAAACCGCCTGCCTGGCTTTGCCGGCCGCTGCTGCCAAAGATCCGAACCGTGGTCCTCGGGTCGAGCCTCGTCACCCTGCGCAGGGGATGCTCGACTGCCCGGCTGGGTCTCGGGGGACTGGGGGTCGGATCTTGGGGGTGCACAGGGTGGCAGTGGGAGACGAAGGCACGGCTGCACCCGGCAGAGCCCGGCGAGCGGCAGGAGGGAGCGGAGGGGACACGGTTTCCCCACGAGTCTCTGGCCAACAGCGTCTTGGGGAGACGTGGCCTTGCTGGAGCCACCGGCACCGTCTCCGGTGGGGTCAGTGCCAGCCCCGTCCCCCTCCCGCAGCCGGAGGTCCCGTGTCGGTGTCCCAATGCCAGGTGGGGACAAGCAGAGCTGCACCGGCAGAGGGGTCCCCACACCCATCATTTCACAGATGCTCAAACTCCCCCAAATTCACTGAAAATGCAAGGATGTGTCGGGGAGGCCGGGAGCTGCTCCGCTCCTGCCTTCCTGGAAACCTGCTTCAAAGCAAACCCGCCCGGCGCTGGAGCCTGGCACCACATGAAAGTCCACCGGACCCTCCTGCCGGCATGGAGCCGCAGGCTCCGGCACGGGCCAGGGATGGCTGGCTGGTGGCACAGAGCAGGGAACGCGGCTAAAAATAACCCGCCCTCCTTCACGGGGCTATTTTTAGCTTCTCTGCAGCTATAATTATCTGCCCTTGGCGTCGGGGCCGGGGAAGCTGCTGGCACCGGAGGCCGGGGCTGTGGGGACGTGACCGTGGTGGCCCCGTGGACGGACACGGGTCCCACTGGACCCACCAGGGCTTGGCACCAGCGTGTGCCTGTAGCAACGCCTGGGTGACACCGGTGTGCACCGGGATGGGGACATCACCGCAGCCGGGACCCCCCCGCCCCCACCCCAGCACCGCATGGCCCCAGGTACATCCCACCATCCCCGGGGACTCACGCGAGGGAGAGCCCCGCTCTGACCGCAGGGATGCGGGGGCTCGGGGCCACCCGCATCCCACGGCGGGGAATCCCTCTGTGTCCCCCAGCCTCCACCTCCCGCCCCCGCCGTGGTTGGGGGCTCCCGAGCCGTTCCTCTCCCCCGTGTGACGCAAGGGACACCGGGACACCCGCGACGCACCGGGACCGCGACCGTGACGCCACGGGGCGGCTTCCTGCTCCGGCATCCGCCTCCCCCCTCCGTGCGCCATGACACGAGCCCTCACGGTGGAAGGGGAGCGGGGTGCGGCGTGGGGACCCCACAGCCCATCGGCCACCCAGGACCACCCCGGCTCCGTGCCTCAGTTTCCCCACCTGCGGCACAGCCCCCTCTCCGGAGGCTGCTTGTTCGCAGCCGGAGCTCGGAACGGGGCGAGGTGCCAGAGGGGTTCCTGCGGGATTGGGGCGATGTCACACCCCCCCCCCCCCCCAAACCTCTGGCAGAGGGATGGGCAGCCCCATGCCCGGGGGGGTCCCTGATGTCTCTCCCTGGGTGGATGCAGGGGCGGACGGGGACAGAGCCCGGGGACGAAGCCAGCCCCGCTGCCTGCCGCCAGCAGCCACCCAGACCAGACTCATAAATCACCGGCTGTGGCCTCCCCACACGCCGGGCTCAGACAGAGCAGGATCCGGCCCGGCCCCGTCTGGCTGCAGCCACCCCAGAGCCAGGAAGGTGTGCCCCCCCCCAATCTGAAACAGCCCCCCCCATCCCTGAGCCCCCCCTTGCATGCACATGGGCACACGTAAGCCCCCTTCTCCATGCATGGGGCATGCAAGGTCCCGGTGACCGGGGGGGGGGACGCGGATGCGACCCCCGGGGGCCCGAATGGGCCCCCGGGGGTCGCATCCGCGTCCCCCCCCCCCGGTCACCGGGACCCCCCGCACCCACAAACGCGCACGCAAACACTTCCCCTCCTCTTCCAGGAACCGCTCTGACCAGCGTTCCCACACCAGAGGGGGGGGCCACACACAGATCCAGCCCCCCCCCCACCTTGGCATCAACCCCAGCCCCGCTGGGACCAGGGGTCGGACATTTCCCGTGGAAAATGGTGGCACGTGCCGGGATGGAAAAGTACCGGCCGGTTTCAGCCACGTCCCCGAGCCGGCACGGTGCTCACACGCGTGTGGGTGCCGTGTGCCTGCCGGCGTGTGTGCACACGCGTGTGTTTTTTTGCTTGCACGTGGTCTGTGCCAGGTTCTGGGGGGGCTGTCGTCTGGCTCGGGGTGTGTGCCCGGCACCCATCCTGCACACCCGGCCCCACTGCAAGCCCCCAAGGTCTAATTATCGCCCAGGGTCTAATTATCGCCCGGCGTTAACGCTCCCGGCGTCGGGCTGGCTCTGGCCGGTTCCCCACGCTGCCGGCACACTGGAACCTTGTGCCAGGGAAAGGTGTGCGGCCGCCGGCCCCGCCGCCGCAGCGATGCCGGAGGGATGCGGTGGGGATGCCGGTGGCCACGGTGGCAGGGATGCCGGGAGTCACGGCGGTGGTGGGCCACAGCTCTCGCCAGCCAAACCAAACCAGCCCAGGACCCCCGTTCCCAGTCCCAGGACCCTCATTCCCAGTCCCAGGACCCCCGTTCCCAGTCCCAGGACCCCTCTCCCCGGCATCCCTCGCTCCGGTGCTGCGGTGCTGGCAGGGTGCCGGGGTGGGGGTCCAGCCGTACGTGGCCCTGTGGGTGCTGAATCAGGGCCCCCCCCCAGACCTCGCAGCCGCCCTCGGTGTCTGGGCCGGCTCTGGCCGGGTGGAAAGTGCGGCTCAGCGTCCAGCCGGGATCCCCACCGCCCCCACGCTCGGCCGGGACCGCGGTGAGTCAGGCCGGCCTGGGGACGCCGCAGCTCGGGGGGGGACCCGGGGAGCCCTGGCCGGGGGCTGCAAGGGGGGGAGCCGTGGCTACACGGGGAGGGGGTCCCATTGCCCCCCACTAACTGTGAGGTCCCATTGGCACCCTCTTGCTGGGGGGAGGTGTCCATGGGGGGGGTCTCTGGGGTCCATGGGGGGGGTCTGGGGGTTCCTGGGCAGGGTGGGGGGTCCTCTCCTGCCTATGACCCGCTGCAGGATCAGGCCCCTGGGGTGCACCATGCTGCTGTCTGGGGGGGGGGCCAGGGGGATTCCGTGTCCGGGGAGGGGGGGGGGGGCAGGGACAATGTGGGGGGTGGGTGACATGTGTGTGCATGTGTCTGCGTGTGCGTGATCCGGCACACGTGTGGGCGGTTCCATGTGTGCTCCGGGGTGGGCTGCGGTTGGAGCTGCGCTGTGGGTGTCCTGCCCGGCTGGGGTGCTGGGGGGGGGTGCAGTGCGCCGTGGGGCTGGCTGTGCGCTGCTTGGGGCTGCAGGGAGGGTCCGGGGGGGGCTGCCACCCATCCCACCCCCCCCAACGCCCCGGGGCCGTGACTCAGCCCGGCCTGACGCACTCATCACACGGGTGGCTGCGAGGCGCGGGCACGGTGTGTCCTCGCCGGTGACACCAGGGGCAGGAATGGCGGCGTTGATGCAGGCCGGGGTCACCGGGGCCTCGTGACCCTCTGCCTCACCAGTGAAATGAGTTTCGGGGAGGCTCAGCCTGCCCTCCGGCCCTTTCCCTCCTAGTTTTCTCCGGGTGCTCCTGGGGACTAACACCCGTGGGTGCCCCCAGGCTGGCACATGCCGTGCCGTGCCCTTTGCCAGCAGCCTGGAAGCACAGGGTGAGCTGCAGCCGTGTCCCTCGCTGCGGCTCCCGGGCTCACCCAGAGCACCCCACGCTGTTCCCCACCGGGGATGGACAAGGGGGTCCCTGTCCCCCCCCAGACCACCCCCCTCTGGAGCCAGACTCGGGGCTCAGGCTCTCGCTTTCCCAAACTGTGCTGTGGGAGGGGTGCCACGGCCTTTCTGCAGGTGGGGAAACTGAGGCACAGGAGGATTGCCCTGCCAGGATCGTGGTCAGGTGAGGAAGGCTCAGGGCCATGACTCACCCCACAGCCCCACAGCTTCCCAGGGTGCTGCTGTCCCTCTGTATTCCCCCACCATTTCCCCCCCCTGCTTTGGTGGGTGCAGCCTGGGGGAGCTGATGGCTGCAGGCAGATTTCACCCTCTCCCCACTGGGCTGGCTTGTTCCCCCACCCCAGGGGCCAGGGCCTCATCCTGCCCCCACTGAACCAGCCCCATCACCCCCCTGCTCAGCCCCAGGCTCCAAGCTGAGACCTGCCAGCTCATTGCAGGTGTGGCTGGGCAGACCCGGTGGGGCAGACTGGGTGGTCCTTTACTGTGTGTGTCCCCCCCAGCCCGGCTGCGGGGTGGGGGCCATGGTTTGGGGCACCCAGCTCAACCCCATGCATGGGGGGGGTGGAGGTATTGCCCCCACCGAGGGCTTGCCTGGTCCTGTGGGACCCCCCCACACTACATTGGGAGGGGGCACCCACTCCCACAGCCCCGGGGATGGCTCCAGCCTGCGACACTGTGGGTGGGAGAAGGGCTGGGACGGGTCCCCAGCTGCCTCGGTGACCTCGGCTGTCACACTCCCACCACCGTCCCTCTGTGCCTCAGTTTCCCCCTGCAGTCAAAGCCCAAAGGGAAGGCGCAGGGCACGTTCCCCAAGACGTGAGGCACCCCGGGACAGGCACCACGTCCCCAGCCAGATGGGACGGTCACTGTGTCCCCAAGCAGGCTGGACACCGTGTCCCAGCCGGACAGGATCGCCTTCCCGGCTGAGTCCCGGCTCCCTCCCAGCAGCCCCGTGCCAGCCACGGGGCTGGCACAGATCCCGGCCCTCGGCAGGTCCCCGCGTCCCGGTGGGACGGGGTGTCCCCGGCCACGTGGCTCGGCCAGGGCAGAATCGGGACCGTCACCCCGGGCTGACACCGGTGCACGGAGCGTGGTGCCCGGGGATGTCACGTGTGCATGCGTGCGTGTACATGCGTGTGCGCGCGTGTGAACCGGGGTGGGTGCAGCGGGGGCGAGCGCGGGTGAGCTCAGGTCAGGGCCTGCTCCGACACGCCAACGCCGGGACGCTCGGAGCGGGGCTGGCAGCTCCCGTGCCGCACCAGGCCCCGGCACGCACACGCGTGTGCACATGCGCGCACACACATATACACACATGTGCACACCTCTGTGCACAGGCAGGTGGCTCCTGCCCCCCAGGAGGGGACCTGCGGAGCACCCGGGGGGGGGTCGCCACTGCCCGCAGAGGGGGGACCCCGCACCCCACCATGCCGGGTGCGTGGCACGGGGAGGGCGGCCGCTGCACCTGCAGTTCGCTGCCTCAGTTTCCCCTTCATCATCCCTCCCTCCCTGTCCCCAAATCCAGGCACCCACTTGGGGGGGGGGCTGTATGTGGGAGAAGAACCCAGGAGTCCAGGCACCCATCTCCGGGGGGGGGGGGTGTCCTTTAAGAGCACAGGTGCCCACAGTTTGTGGGGCGGGGGGGGGGCAGGTGTGGGGAGGGTTTATCTGTGCAGGTGGGGTCACACACACCACCCCCCCGGGCTGCAGGAGGAAGAGGCCAGTCAGAGCAGCCCCCCCGCCCCGTGGGTATCTGCAGCGCCGAGCACTGTGTGAGTCCCAGCTCCTGGGGGTGTTGGGGGGGGTCCGGGCCCTGGCAGGGCTCAGCCCGCGGGCAGTCCTGGTTCCCACGGCCCGGGGGGGCTGGAGGGAGCTGCGGTTTGGCAGAGGGTTGGTCCCAAAACCCCGGGTCAGCCCCCAGGCTGTGCCTCAGTTTCCCTTGGACATCAGGGCCATGCATGGGGTCCCCACCACGGGTGGTTTTTTTGTGGAAGGACCCTTTTTTGGAGAAAGGGGGTGGGGGGGGCTGTGCATGGGTGGGAAATGCCCCAGCCCTGCCCTGAGGGCCCCCCCCGCAGAACCCCGGGGGGAGGCTGGGAGCGGGGCCGGTGCCAAGCGCAGCCCGGGGGGGCCCCTCCCCGAAACCAGCCTGGGAGCGGCTGATCCCGCTCCCCGTGGGAACGGCTCCGGCAGAGCAGAGGAAGGCAGACACCCATGAGTTCAGACATTTTATTGCAAATAATTATTATTTTCGTAAATCGGTATAAGAATAGACTCTGGAATAGATTCAGATCAGGGTCTCCAAGTGGCTTGAGTGCAAAAACCGACACTGGCAGTGCAGGTCCATCACTGCAGACGATAATTTATCCCTCGGCAAAAGCAGTTCGTTTGCAAAAATCTGTCCCTCTGCAGTCCTCGCCTCCGCCGAGTCACAGATGCCAAAAAGAAAACAAAACAGTCTCCATCTCCGCCCCGCAGCGCCCGTCCTGGGGCTCCTCGGTCCCACGGTCCCCGCGGCCAAGCACAACTCCTCGGCATGGCTCCGGTGTGCTCCGGCCAGCGTCCCACCGGGCTGCCGGCACGGCACGGCCGCGGCTCGCCTCCTTTCCCATGCCCACCGGTGTGGCCGGGCTGCTCCTTTCTCCTCTCCGGTTAAAAAGAAAAATAAAATCGGTGGGTGTTTGGGTTTGTGTTTTTTAACTGGCCGTTTCTCCTTTCTGCTGTTTTAGTTTTTTTTTTTTTTCCTCCTCCTTCAGATACAGAGCTGGGCATCAGCCAGAACCGGCTCAGCGTTCCTGCAGACAGACGTACGGCACCCACTGGTTCTTGTCGCGGCTCTCGGCGCAGTAACTGGCCACCTCTGCCAACCCTTGGCTCTTCCAGGCGTCCGTGTGCGGGTTCTGGGAAGCAAAAACACGAGGTTAGTGCCACCGTCGCCCCAAACACGTGGCCCTGAGTGTTTGCGTCCCCCTTCCCGTCCTTGGCGCGATGCCCGGCGTGAATCACGGGGCTGCCGGTGCATCACCGTCCCACTCACCGTGACTAAGAGGCAATGGAGATCGCGGGGCTCGGCGCCCGGCGCGGGTTCGCCCAGGATGGCGGCCAGGCGTTGCATGCCCGAAACGCGCAGTATGTGGATGTCGTTGTCGCAGCAGAAGGCCTGGATGAGGGTGAAGTGGATCTGCAGGGCGATGTCACCTTCGTCCTCCTCATCGGTGGCCAACAAGCACAGCACCACGCTGTCGGGGTCCCTGCGGGCACACAGGGTGTTTAGGGGGGGACCGGACCAGCTCTGGATGGTGCAAACCCCCCCATCCTGGTGCTGTCACACCCGTGGGACACTGACACCCCATGTCACCGGGGCCACCTCCCTGCGTGCAGGGAAGGAACGGGGGACAGACCCCCCCACCCACAGCACCGGGGCTGCTCCAGGCAGCTCCCCCCCCCACTCCCCAAACCCTTTGCTAACTCTGCTCCAAGCCAAACACCCCCCCCTTCCCCATGCAAACTCTGCCGTCCGGACCCCCCCCGGCACTGACACCTTGCCTTACACCCACCCTGCTCGGACAGGCCCCCCCCCGGGATACTCACACATTCATCAGCTTGGCGGACTCGTAGACCCCCACCGTCAGCCGGTCCTGCCGCTGCGCTGCCACCAGCACCCGCTCCACCGCCTCGCTCACCGCCTGCATCCTACGGGAGGGAGGGGGGGGAAGAGAACCGGTAAGCAACAGCAACGACAAGGACGATCTCCCCCCCCCCCCGCACCTCCTCGACCCGGGGCCGCCGCACTTACTTGCTGCTATCGCAAGGCACCAGCTCCTCCAGGGTCATGGTGCAATTGTAATCCGGGGCGGGAGCCCAGGGGCCGCGGGTTCCGCGGGAGGAGAAGGCAAATCCCAAGTGAGATAATCCCGAGAGCGGTGCTGTCGCGGTGCTGTCGCGGTGCTGTCGCGGTGCTGTCGCGGTGCTGTCGCGGTGCTGTCGCGGTGCTCGATCCCTTCCAGCCGCAGCTGCAGCGCGATCGCTCTGAGCCCGCGATGCGCCCGGCGTCGCCTTTTATAGGCTCCCGCCACGGGGCGGGGCGTCACGCGGCGCCCCCGCTTCACCTATTGGTTGAACCGGCACAAAAGGACGGGCGGGCGCTGCGGGGATTGGACGCCGCCGGCGGGTCCCACGTGGGGATGAGCGGGTGAGGGAGGGGGGAACCCCCGCCCCGGGGCCGTGCGGGGACCGGGGGCTGCACCGGGGGGGGGGGTCGGTCTGTGCACCGGGGGGTCCGACCGTGGATGGCACCGGAGGTTCGTCCCTGGACTGGGGGGTCTGTCCGTGCACCGGGGTCTGCAAGGCGGGGGGGGTCCGACCGTGGACCGGGGGGTCGGTCCGTGCACCGGGGGTCGGTCCGTGCACCGGCGTCTGCAAGGGGGGGGGCATCTGTCCGTGCACCGGGGGCGGCACCGGGGGTCTGTCAGTGCACCGGGGTCTGCTAAGGGGAGGGGCGGGCGTCTGTCCGTGCACCGGGGGGGCCGACCGTGGACCGGGGGCGGCACCGGGGGTCGGTCCGTGCACCGGGGTCTGCAAGGGGGGGTGTCTGTCCGTGCACCGGGGACGGCACCGGGGGGGTCCGTCCATGGACCGGGGCGGGGGGTCGGTCCGTGCACCGGGGGCGGCAATTCGTGCACCGGGGGCGCGGGGGAAGCTCGGTCCCTGCACCGGCACTTGTAACGGCGGGGCGGGGGGGGTGTCGGGTGTCGGTGCGCTCAAACCCGGGGGAAACGGGGACACGCGATGGAACCTCCGTGCACCGGGCTCGGGGGGGGGGGGGCCGGGCCGAGGTCCGGGGCTGGGGCGGGCGGCGGCTGCCACCTGCCGGGGCTGCCCCGCGGCCTTGCACACCCGCCGGGCGGCTCTCCCGGCCGCAGGCGCTCCCGCCGCCCACCCACGGTGCCGGTACCGCCCCCCCCCCTTCCCCCCCCCCCCCCGGTGTCCCGTCCCCGCCCCGCCGAGAACGGCCGCAACTCGTTGCACCCATGCAAACCTCCCTACCAGCAGGGGGCAGGAGAGGCAGCGGCGGCGCTCTGCCCTGCCGCTCTCTGCCCCACTCGCGCTGCTCTCTGGGAAGTGTAGTCACGGCGCGCCCCGCCCCGCCCGCTCCGCAGGGAGGGCGGGGACTACGTTACCCAGAGAGCACCGCGCGGGTAGGTAGGCGGGGCGCGGGGAGCTGTGGGCGGGGCGCGAGGCCACGTGTGGGCGCGGGGGTGGTGCCGCCCGCACCGGGCCATGGCCGAGAGTGCCCCGGGGCCGCGGGTGGGCACCGGGGCTGTGGGCGACCGGACCGGGGCTGTGGGCCACCGAAGAGGGGCTGGAGGGTCTGGACTAACCCGGCTCGGGGGGACGGGACCGGCGACGGGAGGGGAGGGGGGGGCGGCGGGTCTCGGCACCCCGGTCCAGCCGGTGTCCGGGATGGGACCGGGATGTTCCGCGGGTGCCCGTGTCCCCGTCCCGCTCCGTGACGTCGCCTTTGCTGCCCGCAGGGTCCCGACCCCGGCACGAGGGGTTCGTCCTCGGGGAAGGCGACGATGCCGGGGGCTGCCCCGTTCCGCTGCCCCCGCACCTCCCTCCCCCGGGACCCCCCGGGCGAGGGGTCGGACGGTGACTCCGAGACCCCCACCTCGAGCATGATCCCCAGCGAGGAGGAGGAGGAGGAGGAAGGCCACCAGGTGAGCAAGCTGTGTACCCAAACCCCCTGGGATTTGGGGTACACGCTGTCCCCCTGTGACCCCAGCACCTGCCCCCCCCCCCCCCAAATCTCCCCTCAGTGGAGGGTGGGCGATGCCTGCGTCACCACCTGGGCAGGGGACGGGCGGTTGTACCCTGCCCACCTGCGGGCACTGGACCCCGCTGCTGGCACGTGCTTGGTGGAATTCGACGGCTACGGCAACACCGAGGAGCAGGCGCTGGCTGATCTCTTGCCCCCCCGGCCCGGGGCCTGGGGGTCCCCTGACACCCCGGGGGGTGAGGGTCCCCCCTCATCGTGGGAGCCACCCCCAAGCATGAGGAGGAGGAAGGGCAAGCAGGTGCCCTGCTCCCCCCAGCCCCCTGAGGTGAGTGCCCGCCATCCCCCCAGCCTTGGGGCACCCCGTGCCCCCCCCGGTATCTCCCTAAGGGGGCTGCGGGTGCTGCTGGTAGGTGATGCCCCCACCGTGGCCCCCAGCCCCGCTGCACGCCCTGCAGGAGGAAGAGGAGGAGGAGAGCGCCTTGGCCGCAATGCTGATGGCCTGGTACATGAGCGGGTACCACACCGGCTTCTACGTGGTACGGCGGGGGGGCGAATGGGATGGGCGGAGGGGGAAGGAGAGGGTGTCTCCCCCTGACCCCCCCACTCTTCTGTGCCTCAGGGCCTCCAGGAAGGCCGGGCAGAGGCTGCCAAGCCCCCCCTGAGACCAGGCCGCAGGCAGAAGCCCCCACGCAGCTAGGAGGGTAGGTGGGTTTGAGGACGCTCTGGTGCGGGACCCCCCTCCCCGTGCTCCCAGCAGGGCCCTGCTCTCCCGTCACCACCCTGCTTGGGGTGGGGGGGAGGCACGGGGGACCTGGGAGGGCTGCGGGACAGCGGGGGACCCCACAGGGATGCTGGGGGACCCCATGGGGACACTGGGGGACTTGGTGTGGCTGTGGGACATGGGAATGAGGGGGCTGGGATACCCCATCGCCCATTCCCTGCTGCTCACCCGTGTCCGCTCTCCTCCAGCTGGATCCCATGCCCCGCCGGAGGGGCGGCCATCGGGCAACGCTGCGCTCCTGCTCTCCCCTCACTTGTGGAGGGGTCCCCCCCACGGGGGTCTTGGCTGCAGGGATGGGGGGGAGCAGTCTTTCTCCTCCCTGGCCGGCTCTGCATCAGAGCCCTGGCCCAGGGGGGGCTGCAGCACCCACTTTGTGTCCCCCGCTTTGTCCCCCACCCCCTGCCCCCTCCTTTGGAATAAAGCTGTTTGTGAGACCTGTGTGCCAGCCTGTCTGTGCCGTCCCCGGAGGGACCCTGGGCTCTGCCAGCGCCACGCCGGCGGGTGAGACGCGCCGGGATGAGCCACCGCCGCAGCCGTGTTTGCTCAGGGAATTGGCAGAGTGGCCTCTGCCTCGCTGCGGGGCTGGGGGGGCTCAGCCCCGGCGGGGGATTCTGCGCCCGCCGGCTCTTGGGCTGCTCCGGCTGGACGTGGCACTGACGTACATCCCGACGGCTCCTTGCCACCGGCTCGGGGCACGTGTGTCCCAGGGGATACATCTCCTGGGGACGTGTGTCCCCCATCCAGCTTGATGACAGCATCAAGGTTTGGGGGGACACTCACGCACCCGCTAAGTGCCCGCTCCCCATCTGCGTCAGCAGGTGTTTGCCCACGCCGGTGACCGTCGGTGGCTGCGGTGGGGCGGCGGAGGGGGTTATAAAGCCGGCTGAGTCGGGCGCATCTGGGAGCATCCGGAGAAGCATCTGGCACCGGGAGCATGGAAAGCGCCTGGCTCTGCCTGCTCTGTCTGGCCAGCTCCGGCCTCATCCTGCTGGGCTCCACAGAGCCAGTGCTGGGGCTCCAGCCGGCCAAGAGCCTGCCCGGGCAGAGCCAGGAGGAGACGGAGCTGGTAAGGGGCTGGGGAGCGGTGTCTGGGGGGGACAGGACCCTCAGCAGCCCCCGTGTGGCTCTGGGGCACCTTGGGGTGCTCATGCTCCCATTGCCCCCATTTGGGGGCTGGTTCTGGCCATGCTGGGGCGTTGGGGAGGGGGAGACCAAGACCTCGCCACTGGTTTTCTGCTGCTGCTTTTGAGCAGTTATGGGGGGGGTCCTCGAAGCAGCTCCCCCAGGGGCAGCAGGGCCATCCCATGGCATGTGGGAATTTGTAGCTTTTTCCTGGTTTTCCCTCCCCATCCTGCCCTGACAGGCTGCCCTGGCTCAAGTGTGGTGAAGGGAGATGCTGTGCCGGGTGGGAGAAGGTGGTGGGTGCCAGGGAGGGGACATGGGGCTGCACCTAGGGGGGTGGGATGCACCCTACCACTCCGAGCCCCCTGATCCTGCCCCAGCCCTGATTCCCCCCCCCCCCGGCAGGGACTGAGCCTGAACCAGGCGCAGGGGGTCTGGAGTGGTGATTGCACCCCAGGGTGCAACCTGTGGGACTGGGTGCTCTTCATGGGTGGGACAGGATCTGGCACTGGTATCCTGGGGGGCTTGGGGTGATGTGGATCCAGAGCCCCCGGGTGACAGGGTGCTGTCCACGGCAGGTCGAGGCGCTGCAGGAGGTGCTGGAGAAGCTGGGGAGCAGGGAGCTGCCGGCGGTGGAGAAGAGGCTGAGCTGGGTGCCCTTGGTACGGCTGGGCTGGGGGGTGGTGGGTGCTCAGCCCTGGGTGCTCAGGCTGGCACCAGAGCTGGACCCTTTGGGTGCTGGTCGTGGGGGGGTCCAGCCCTGGGGGGGTCTGGGCTGGCCGAGCTCCGGGGCTGACGGGTGCTGTCCTGCAGTGCAAGCCTGGGGACCCCTGCGCGGTGCGGAGGGGGGCACGCATCGGGAAGCTCTGCAGCTGCCCCCACGGCACCGCCTGCAACTTGTTCATCCTCAAGTGCTCCTAAGGGATCGAGGACACCGGGGATGCCGCCAGCCGCCGGGATGCTGCTGGCCCAGGCTGTGCCCCATGCAGTGGAGGGGCAGCCGTGGGCCCCCGGCCCCCTCCCCGCACCGGGACATGCCTGGATGTGCCTGTACAGCACCCTTGGGCGCCCCGGCCCGTGGGGCTGTGGGTGTCCAGGGCCAGAGTCACATTAAACGACTTGGATTCACGCCTGCTGCCTGCTCCTTGGGGGATTCTGGGGGGCCAGCACCCTTCTGGGGTCCTGGGCAGGGTGGGTGGGTGGGTGGGGTCCCATCCTGCTGCAGGTCTGTGTGGGGCATCCGAGGCTGGGGTGGGATGCGTGGTGGAGGAGCGGGATGGGGGGGACATTGCCGGGGTGGGCTGGGGGCCGAGGGCTGGGCCCGGGGGGGGGGTTTTGTGGTCATGGCCCTGGTTATTCCTGATCCGCCAGAGGCTGATGGGTGGAGAAGCGGTTTGGGAAGAAAGGCTGAGGAGAGGGGGGATGCAAGGGGCCTACATGGACCAGCCCCCCATCCCGCATCGTATGTAGCGCGTCGCCCAGGCCCTGCGCATCGCACCGCGCAGCCCAGGCTGGCCTGCAGCCGCTCGGTCCTGCAGCCGTTGCGCTGCGTTCCCTGCACAGCCCCTACGCTGCACCCCGCTGCGCTGCACCCCCCGGGCATGACACGGCCTTGTGCTGCACAGCCTCGGCACTGCGCTGCGCACCCCGGTACTGTGCTCTGCACCCCAGTATTGTGCTGTGCACCCTGGTACTGCACTGTGCACCCCAGCACTGCACTATGTGCACCAGTACTGTGCTGTGCACCCCAGTATTGCTCTGTGCACCTCGGTACTGCATTCTGCACCCCAGTACTGTGCTGTGCACACCAGTATTGCTCTGTGCACCCCGGTACTGCGCTGTGCACCCCCGTATTATGCTGTGCACCCCGGTACTGCAGCGTGCACCCCGGTACTGCGCTGTGCACCCCCGTATTGTGCTGTGCACCCCGGTACTGCAGCGTGCACCCCGGTACTGCGCTGTGCACCCCCGTATTGTGCTGTGCACCCCGGTACTGCAGCGCGCACCCTGGTACTGCAGCGTGCACCCCAGTATTGCTCTGTGCACCCCGGTACCGCATCCCCCGGTGCGGCCTGCACCCCCCTCCCCTCCTTGCCCTGCCCCGCCCCGCCCTGCGCGGTCGACCGGACCCCACCCCCGGCGGCCCCACCCCGCCGTTGCCCCTTTAAGACCACCCCGCCGCCGCCGCCGCCGCCTCTCCCTCCCCTCCCCTCCCTTTCCCCGCCGCTCTCCCCCATTGGCCGGCGGTGACATCAGCGGGGGCGGGGGCGGGGGCTTGGGGGCGGTGACGCAGCGGGGGGCGTGGCCGCGGCCCGGCGCGGCGCGGCGGGCGGGGGGCGCCGAAGATGGCGGCGGCGGCGGTGCGGGCCGCGGGGGCTGCGGAGGGAGCGGGCCGGGCGGTGCCGGCGGCGACGGCGATTCCGGTTCCTCCTCCCGGCCCCGCCGCGGGACCGCGCCGTTACTCGCTGCTGGCCATCGTGGGTGGCGGCTGCCACCGGCCCGGCCTGCTGGCCGCCGCGCTGCAGCAGCTGGAGCGAGGTGAGCCCGCGGGGCGCGGTGGCGGCCGCCGTGGTCCCGGTGCTGCCCCGGTGTCGGGGCCCGTGGGACTGGCCCTCACCCGCGCAGGATGCTCTGGGCTCTGCCCTTCTCCTGCACCGCGTTCCCCGTCGTCCCCACCCCGGATCCGCCCACACCGGAGCTACCCCGGGGTCTGACACCCCCCCCGCCCCGGTCCCCGGGGTCTGACCCCCTCCCCCGGGCCCTCCCGGTTCTCCCCCTCCTGCCCCAGGTCTCCAGGATCTGGACCCCCAAGCTCTGCTCCCTCCCCAGCCCCAGATCCCCCAAGATTTGCCCCCCAGGATCTGTCCCCTTTCTTGCCCCAGACCCCCCAGGATCTGCCCCATCTCCTGCCCCAGACCCCCCAGGATCTGCCTCCCAGGATCTGCCCCCTCTCTCGCCCCAGACCCCCAGGGTCTGCCTCATCTGCCCCAGACCCTCAGGATCTGTCGCCCCCGCTAAAGTGCTGCTGCCCCCCGCCGGCCCCATGACCTGCCCCCCTGGACCTTAGGGATCTGCCCCCTCTCCCCCGGGGTCTGTCCCCAAGCTCTGGGGCTGCGGGTGGACCCCTGAGACCTGTTCCCTGCCCTTGTCACCACCTGGGACCTTGGTCCACGCAGCTGTGGGGGCCAGAGGCTGGGCTGGGGGGGGGGATGCTGGGCTCACCGGGGGTGGGAGGCCATGCTACAGGGACCCACTTCAGCCTTCTCGCATTCCCGGCCCTCCCTGAGCTGTGGCTGGAGCTGGGGGGGGCCTCAGGCCATGGCATCGGAGCAGCCCTGCGCTGGAGCAGGTCCCCCAAATCACGGGACACACACACATGTTGCCACAACTGCCCCATCATGTGTCCCCCCCACCCCACACTTGTGGGACCCAGCACCCTACGAGGGCAGGACTGAACCCCGCTGGCCCCAAGCAGCGAAACCACCCAAAAACGGCCCCAGCCTTCACCCGGCACCTTGTGCAAAATTTGTGCAACCCCCCCCAGGGCCGCCTTGCGCCGAGGCCCAGCCGTCTTGCGCCATCGTCCGCCGGTTTGCTGGGCCGTTAGCGAGGAGCGGTTGCGGCCACGCTGGTCGGCGGCTGCGGTGGGGGGCTGGCAGCCCCCCGTGAATCCCCCTGGGGGGTCCTAAAGGGGTTGTGGGTGTTTTGGGGCTGTGCCTTGGGGGTTCCTGACCCTGCTCTGGGACCTGGGAGCACCCACATCGGTGCCGGCAGGAGCACCCTGTGTGCCGAATCCTCCGGCACCGTTAATTCCTTTAATTGCCGCCTTTGAAGAGGTGCCGGCAAGGTGCGCCTATTGCCCCAGGGGCCGGGGTTTTGGGTTGGCAGAGCTGGTGCCGCCGTGAGTCACCGCGCAAGGTGCTCGCCTGCCGGGCAGCCGATCGATGCATCGGCCTCGTGCCGGGGTCCGGCTGGGCTTGGGGACCCACTGGGGTCACCCCAAAAGCCACCGGGCCGGCACGGCTGTGTCTCGGGGCAAGGTAAGAGGGGGGACCAGGGTGCATGGGGGGAGGATACAGTCCCCACCATGCTGCTTCTTGCATAAACCAGTGTCATGTGGGTGCTGCGGTGTCGGGACACAGTGCCGGTGGGTGCTATTGGGGCTGACCCCCCACCCACCCGCTATTTTTGTGTCCCCCTCCTCTCTAAAGGAATCCGCTCTTGGGACATCGACCTCTCTTGTTGCAACTTGGATGAGCAGCTGAAGCTCTTTGTGTCCCGTCACTCAGCCACTTTCTCCAGCATCGTGAAAGGTAAAAGAGGGGGGCACGCAACGCTCCCAGCTGGTATTTAATTTGTGGGGTGTGGGAAACCCCCCCCACTACAGCCGGGGGGGCAGCGGGGAGGGGGGCCGGTGGGGAGGGACTTGCACGGATGAGTCCCTCCCCACCGGCCCCCCTCCTGGCCGCCCCCCCAGCAGTTGCAGGAACAGGCTTTGCTTTGTGGCCCCCCCCCGCCGCCACAGCCAAGCCCCGTGATCCCCCACGTGAGAAACTGCTTCCTTTGCCCATCCTGGGGCAGGATGTGATTTCCCACGGAAAGAAGAGAAAGAAGATGGAGCTGGGGATGCCGGGGCCGCTCCAGTGCCTGTTCCGTGCTGCGGTACTTGGTGGGGGGGCATAAGGTGTTCCCCCAGCCTGACCCCCCAGCTTTTTCCTCCCCTCCCTGCGGCAGGAAGGACACGGGAAACGTGTCCTTTGGCTCAGCAGATCCGCTGGCCTCCGCGGTGTCCGGGATTGGGATGGTGGCTGTCCCTCTTCCGCGGGGGAAGTGGGCAGGCGCTGGCCCTGCTGCCGTGTGTCGTCGTGTCCCCCCTCCCAATCCCATCCCCCTGGGATGAGGCCAAACTGGGGTGCAGCCCCATCGTTTTGGGGAGGATGGGTGTCAGCCCTTGGCTCCCTGCAGGTCAGCGGACCCTCCACCACCGGGGAGATGTGCTGGAGACCCTGGTGCTGCTCAACCCTTCCGACAAGTCCCTGTGTGACGAGGTGAGCTGGAGGGGGGCCGGGGGACGTGGCCATGGCCCCTTCAGAGCTGCTGGCAGGGGGGTGCCATGGCATGGAGCCCGCTGGCATCCTCATGTCCCCTCCATCCTCGTGTCCCTTCCGTCCTCAGCTGCGAAACCTCATCACGGATGTGTCGCAGCACAAGCTGCTGGTGTTCGCGGGGCCCTGCGTGGAGGAGACGGGGGAGCTGATGCTGCAGACGGGCTGCTTCTCCCTGCGGGACTTCATCCAGATCTTCACAGACAAGGAGGTGCGGTGCTGGGGACCCCCAGAAAGGAGCTGCCTGCTCCTGCCGGCTCCAGGCCTGGCTGCTGATGAGCAGGGATGGCGGGGGGGGGGGGGCTGTGCGCCGGCGCTGCCGGAGCGACTGTCTGCTCACGTTCTCCGGCGTCTCGGCGGGGAGCTGGGCATGGCGGCAGCGCGAGCGGGAGGCTGGCCCAGCTGTCTGCTCCGCAGGCAGCCGCGCCGGCACATCCCTCCCGCCACAGGGCTTGGGGAGGAGGCGGGGAGAGATCGGCCGCATCCTGGCCCTGAGCCGCAGCTGGGGGGGGTGTGTAAATCAGGGACCGGCCCCCCCACCCTGGGCATTGTGCCGGTGGCCAGTACCAGGTATGGGCAGTGGGATGGGGCTGTGGGAGCCCCTGGGGAAGGCGTGCCCTGTGCTTGCCGGGGGGGGGGGGGGGGGGCTGAGGCAGGGCACCCCCAGGCTGCCACATCTCTGGCCCTGGGTGCTCTGTCCCACCTGAAGCTCTGGCTGGCCCCGTCCCCTCGCAGGTAGGGGAGATCCTGAGCTCTGCAGACCCCTCGGCCAAGGCCAGGCTGACCATCAGCTGCCCCGACTTTGGGGAGTGGAGGGACTCGGGTTTGGACCACCACAACCTCCAGGACTTCATCGAGCTGCGCTACAACCCGGGCTGCATCCTGCCGGAGATGGAGGGGCTGGAGGAGTTCATGGAGTACCTCTCGGAGTCGCTGGAGCCCCAGTCCCCCTTTGACCTCCTCGAGCCCCCCACCATGGTCGGCTTCCTCAAACTCTCCAAGCCCTGCTGCTATATCTTCCCAGGCGGGAGAGGGGACTCAGCTTTCTTTGCCATCAACGGCTTCAACGTTCTGGTCAATGGAGGCTCCAACCCCAAGTCATCCTTTTGGAAGCTGGTCCGGCACCTGGACCGCATCGACTCCATCCTGGTGACGCACGCGGGCACGGACAGCCTGCCCGGCGTCAACAGCCTGCTGCAGAGAAAGCTGGCCGAGCTGGAGGAGGATCCGTCCCAAGGCTCGCAGGGCAACGGGGACTGGGCAAAGAACCTCATCTCCCCAGAACTGGGTGTTGTTTTCCTCAACGCCTCCGAGAAGCTGAAGGACATCGAGGGCAACTCCCGGGTGCTGAAGAGCTGCGATGAGGCTGCCCTGACCCTGCACTACCTGGAGAAGTTGGGCATCCGTCCCAACCCGCTGGCCCGGGACAGCGGACCCCGCGCAGAACCCACCGTCCTCTTCCAGAAGATGGGAGTGGGCCGGTTGGACATGTACGTCCTGAACCCCGTGAAAGGCACCAAGGAGCTGGAGTTTCTCCTGCAGCAATGGTCGGGCAACAGCTACCCCAAGGAGCAGGATTTGCCCCTGCAGTGCCTGACCTCTGTCTGCGCCCTGCTTGTCTGGCACCCTGTCAGCCCCTCCGAGAAGATCATCCGGGTCCTCTTCCCCGGCTGCACCCCCCAGGGCCGCATCCTGGAGGGGCTGGAGAAGGTGAAGCACCTGGAGTTCCTCAAGCATCCTGTGGTCACCAAGAATGACTTGAAGGGGCCGTCCGTGCCCCAACCTGAGAAACCGCTCAAGCAGAGGAGGGCAGAGAGCAAGGAGAGCCTGAAGTCGGCTTCCAAGCTCAGCTTGGTGGACACTGGGGCACCGGCGCCAAAGGAGAAGGCTCCATCAAAGGTGGAGAGGAAGGACATGAAGGCAGGGACCAAGGAGAAGCCAAAATCCCTGGGGGAGACGGCCAGAGCGGGGTCGGAAGAGGAGAAAGCCAAGGATGCTCGGGCCAAGCTGGAGTCTTCGATGGAGAAGCTGAAGGTGGACGCAAAGCCAAAGCCAAGCAAGGAGAAAGCGGTGCCCAAGAAGGAGCCTGTCCCCCGGAAAGAGGAGAAGAAGCCGCTGAAGAAGGACGAGGGGGCTGAGGCGAAGGGGGAGGCCAAGAAGGAGGTGAAGGTGGTGAAGAAGGAGGTGAAGGCTGAGACGCTGCGGAAGGACACGAAGGAGAGCAAGGCAGAGGCCAAGACTTCTGCCAAGACCCTGGTCCGGAAAACGCCGGTCCCGGAGACCCGCAAACTCCCAGCCAAGGCTGGCAGCATCAAGAAACCCCCCCTCAAGAAGGAGCCAGAGAAGCCCAAAGCCAAAGCCCCCCGGGAGGCAAGTGGCAGGAAGGAGCCGGGGACATCGGACGGCTCCAAGTCCTCCTCCCCTGAGGACATGCTGCCGGAGGCCGAGCGAGGCCGGGGGGCCGCCTCGCCGGGGGCCAGCGGGAGGAGGAGGAAGGAGGAGTCGACGGACGAGGGCATCACCACGGCAGAGAGTGAGCTGGAGCCCTCGCCGCTGGAGAACAGGGGGGCTGGGGAGCCGTCGGGACCTGGGGACTCATCCTGCCTGGAAAACGGCCTGGAGGACCCCGACAGCCCCCAACGTTTCCGCTACCTGGAGAGCAGCCCTTTGAGAGCCGTCTGTCCCCCCTCGCCCCTGGCCAAGACCCCCAAGAGCGACCGCAGCGTCAACTTCGACCTGACGCCCACCGGGATGCTTAACCACGGCCCCGAGGGCGGCGAGGATGCCTGCGGCAGCTCTGAGGAGAAAACCCTGGAGATGATGTCTCCAGCCAGCTCGGGGCCGGCCAGCGCCGGGCACACTCCCTTCCACCAGTCACCAGTGGACGATGGCACGGAGGAGCCGGGCGCCGGCACCAACCGGGCCCCAAACCCTTGGCCGCCGGCCGGGGGCAAAGCCTCGCAGGACGGCTCCGGCTCCTCGCAGGAGAAGCAGGCGGGCTGCCTCTCCCTCAGCCCCTTCAAGGACGACGTCCCTGACGTGTCCCCCACCATCACCACCCCCTCGCTGCCGGCCGAGGTGGGCTCCCCGCATTCCACCGAGGTGGACGAGTCGCTCTCGGTCTCCTTCGAGCAGGTGCTGCCACCCGTCAGCGAGTCCCCACCGGAGGAGGGCAGGCGGTCCCGGGGGACCGGGGGGACGCCGGAGCCGGAGGCCACCAAAGGCGGGTTGTCGCTGCCGCTGCGGCCGTGCCACCACCCGCCGCGGGCCGACGGTGACGCGGTGACGCGGCCCGGTCGCCGCTCCGACTCGCCCCACGACGTGGACCTCTGCTTGGTGTCACCCTGCGAGTTCGAGCATCCCAAATCGGAGCGGTCGCCTTCGGCCGCCGCCAGCCCCCGGGAGCTGTCGGACAGCGACCCGTCGCAGGAGCTGGTGCAGCGCCGCGGCCGGCCCCGCCAGCCGGTGGGCGAGACACCCCCCACCTCCGTCAGCGAGTCGCTGCCCACCCTCTCCGACTCCGACGTCCCTCCGGCCACCGAGGACTGCCCCTCCATCCTGGCTGACGGGCTGGAATCGGACGAGGACTCGGAGCAGCCCACCCGTGGCACGGCCAGGGCCCGTGACCCGCTGCCGGCTCCCATGAAGGACCCCTGCCCCATCCCCGCCCAGCCCGGTATCTGCATGGTGGACCCCGAGGCGCTGCCGGCCGAGCAGACCCGCGCCGGGAAGAAGGAGCCCCCCGGCAAGGTGAAGAGAACCCCGTCCCGTGTGGGCTCGGCACCCGCTGCTTCAAGAGCTGAGCCCCCCCGGCACCCCACCTCCACCCCCAAGGCCAGGGGTCCCACCAGCTCGGCCCGTGACGTTGGGGACAAAGCCAGGCTGTCCCTTGGGGACAAGAAGGGACCCTCCGGCGGGGACACCCGCACCCCAGGGACCACCCGCGGCGCTGGAGCCCGGCCGCTGGCGGGAGCTGGCAGGGCATCGCCGGCAGGTACGGGGCTGGGGATGGGACGTGGGCGCTGCCCGCTCCGGTGTCCCCGTGCCGGAGCGGCTCGAAGGCACCGCTGGTGCTGTGCAATTTGTTTGGGGGGGGTGGGGGGTTTTGGGGACTGCTGCTCACAGCTCCCGTACTCCTGTACTGGCAGGCACACGGGCTGCGGCCCCCCCCGGCCCCCCCGTCTACGTGGACCTGGCGTACCTGCCCGGCTCCTGGAGCGCCCGGACGGTGGACGAGGAGTTTTTCCGGCGTGTCCGTTCCCTCTGCTACGTGGTCAGCGGCGATGACCACCTGAAGGAGGGCGTCCTGCGGTCCCTCCTCGACGCCCTGCTTGCCGGCAAGCACCAGTGGGGCACCGACATCCAGGTGAGACCCCCCCTTTGCTCCCTGGATACTGGGAGTGGTAGGATCAGCCCCTTCCCGGTACTGGGGGGGGTGTGGGGGTGTGGGTCGCGGTGATGTGATGCAGTGGGTGTCTTTGCAGGTGACCTTGATCCCCACCTTTGACTCGCTGGTGATGCACGAGTGGTACCAGGAGACCCATGACCGGCAGCAGGAGCTGGGCATCACGGTGCTGGGCAGCAACAGCACCGTCGCCATGCAGGATGAGACCTTCCCTGCCTGCAAGGTGGAGTTCTGAAAGGGGGGGGGGCGGGCTGCGGCGTGGCCTTCATCCCCACCTTCCTCTGCCTCTGTCAGCCCCCCCTCTCCCTCCCTCCGCACCCGGTGACTCAGGGCTGCGCCAGCCCCCGGCTGCTGTGGCTCGGAGGGGAGGGAGAGGGGGTTCTGCTGGGGGGGGAGATGGGGTCATTCTCCCCCCCAGGACTGGCAGGGGCTCTCCGGGGACCCCGAGCCCACAGCACCCACACGCCGCACCCTCACACGCCGCGTGGTTCCCGCATGCCCACACCGGAGCCGTGCACTCCTCGCTCTGCACCCACCGCCGTCCTGGGGAGGGGGGGAATGGTGAGGGACCAACCGGGGACAGGGTGACCACCCTGCCTTTTGGGGGGGGGCAGGATCTGCCCCCCCCACTACATCCAGCAGCGGTGCTGAGCCATTTCCCGGGGAGGAGGCAGCGAGCCCCAGCTGTGCTCGATTTAACAGGGTAAATTTTGTTGTTTGCTGTTCCTACCCCCTCCCTGGACAAGCCACTACTGCCAACCCCCCCCCCCCCCCCCAGTACCCGCAGCCCTGGCCCTTGGGGCGGGGCTGGATCACCTTCCTGGGGGGCACAGGGCTGGTGGGACAATCTTGGCCACCCCAGGGTGGGGGTCCCATCCCTGTGGGGCAGCGCCAGGGCTTGTGCCCAGGCTTGGGGGGCTGCGATGGCTGCTCCTCCGGCACTACAGCCATGGGCTTTGTCCCTGGCACTGTCCCGTCCCCCCCCCCTTTCCCGGTCACGGCCAGACCCCGTGGCCGCCGAGAACGGTTGTGTGTCATCGTGTGTGTGTCCCCCCATCATGTACAGCAGCTGGGGGGGGGCTTTCCTCTCCATCGGGCTGAGACCTGGCAGCTTGCTGCACTGATGGCTCTTCCCTCCCCAGCAGCAGGGGCTGCGGGGCCTGACCCTGCACCCCAGCTGGTGTGGGGGGGGGGACACGACTGGGGAAGGCAGCTTTCCCCCCCCATCATCCACCCCCAAGCCCTCGAGTTGCTGGAAGGCTGTTAAGAAACCAAATGTCACGTGCAATTTTTAAGGGGTTTTGTGAGTGGAGAGCGGGGGCGGATGGGCTGGGGGGGGGGGTGCAGGATCTGCCCCCCTGGCTGGGGCAAACACTAACCCATTTTGTAGGAGGCTCCTCGCTGGCTCTTTTTGTAATGACTTTTTAAGAAAAAAAGGAGAGAAAAAAAAAAAAGAAAGAAAACAAACAAACAAAAGCGAAAACTGAACAAAACCAAACCTGGTCTGGAGGGAGGTTATTTATCTGTGGACCCCCCCAGCCCCCCCACCCCATCCCGGGCACCGGCTTGCAGCCGTGGGGGCTTTTACCTTGGATTGTATTGTCCTACGTGTTCGGGGAGGGGGGGGACTGAATGTTTCACCTGTAGTGCTTTATATATTTTTTCTTAGCTGGAAGCTGGTTTGGAGGTTGGGGGGGGGGGGAATTGTGGCCCCCCCAGCCCCTGCCCGTGGACGCCGGCACGCTCCCCGTCTTGCACGCCACGTTCCCGTTTGGCAAATGTGTTGAAAATGAGCATTAAAGAGAGGATAGCTCCCGGCTGCTCTCTGCCTCCTGTGTTTGGGGGGCGGGAGGAGGTTTGGGGGGCTCCCCTGGTCCTTGCGGGGGGAGTGGTGGGGCTGTGTGCCACTGTGGGGTCCTGGGATGCTGCAGGGTGGTTTGGGGAGGGGGGGGGTGGTGAAGGCTCGGTTGGGCTCAGCCCTTGGGGTGTGCGGGGTGCTCTGGGGCCGCATCCTGCGGTGGGAGGGGAGCTGGGGGGGGGTCCAGGGCATTACCCTGGGGGGGTTGGAGAGGGGCTGGAGGGGGGGGTGGCTGCGCGGTGGGGCTGAGCGGGGCTGGTGCGCCAGCACGGCTGAGGATGCTGAGGATGGATGCGGGGTTGCCATGACAACTGCATCCCCATCCCCGCCGCCCCCGGCCCGCGGAGGAGGGGGCTGCAGCGCTCTGTCCCCGCACACTTGGTACGGGGAGGGGTCCTGGGGGGGGGTCTGGAGCCTCCTCGGTGCTGGGCGGGGGGGTCCCATGGCCCTGTACCCCGGCTGTGGGGCTGAGCCCACACCCTGCGTGGTCAGCCCGAGCCTGGCAGGACCAGGGAAACGAACCCCCCCCCAGCCACCCCCAAAACCTCCCGTTCCCCCACATCTCTCCGTCCCCCAACCCTCCCCGTTCCCAGGACCTTGCCAGGCCCTTTCCTCCGGTGGCGGGACCACGGCAGCATCCTGGGGAGGGGGCTCCGCCGGTGCTGCTGGGGGGATTCGCTCGCTGGGAGGCCGGTTGTGACCTCCAGTGTCGAGGCTGGGGGGGCCGGGGCTGTTCCCAATGCTGCCGCTGTCACCGTCCCACCGGGCCCCTCTGAGCCCCCAGCTCCCCAGGATGAGTTTTTTGCCGGCGCGGTGAAGGGTCCCGCTCGGTGTTGGGCTGCGTGAGCGGAGGGGGCCCGTGGCCGTGGGGAGGGGGGTGGCAGCACCTCTCCCGGGGGGCACCGGGGTCGTCTTCGGCCTCGCCGCCCTGTTGGATGCCGCAGGGTCACAGAGGTGCCCGTGACAGCAGTGGGGGCACCGGCAGCGGCCTGATCCCCGCGGACCCCTCCGTCCCCAGGGCTGCGACGGTAGCACCGGGGCTGTTTCGGTGTCACCGGGGCTCTTACGGTGGCACCGGCCGGTTCAGCCTGGCAGATCCGCAGCGGTCCCCGGGGAACGGACACCTCTCCGTGGGACACGCGGGAGTGTAACCGAATCTTTGGGGTGACGCACCGGCCCCCGCCGCCCACAGCTCCGCCACTGGCACCGGTGGTGGTGGCACAACACCGTGTGGGGCCGGGTGGGTCCCCGCTTTGGGGACCGTGTGTGGGGGATGTTCGTGGATGATTCCCGGGGGGGCAAAGCCCCGACCCCCCCACACACCCCCACTGGGCACCCCCCGCTGCCCGTGTCCCGCTCCCCGCGCTCGCAGCTGCGCCGCGGCCGCCCCGGTGTCAGCCGGAGCCGGGGCATGAGCTCAGCGGGGTGCGAGGCACCGGGTGGCACCGGCGGCGCCGGTTGCACCGGGGGCCGGCCCCGGGGCGGGGGGGGGTGGGCGGTTGTAGCCGTCGGGGGTCGGACACGGCGTGGGGGGGGGGAGTGCAGGGTGGGAGCGGTTGCACCGTTAGCAGCCGCGGGGGGTGGCAGCCTGGGGAATGGTGGGAGCCCCGCGGCCGGGGTGCCGGTGCGGGCGGCTCTGGGCCCGCCCCGCATCGCGTCCGTGTGGTGTCCCCCCCCGCCGGTGTGTATGTGTGTGTGTGTGTGTGTGTGTGTGTGTGTGGGGCGGCGGCCGCTTTAAAAATGCAAATCACCCCCCTCCCCGCGCTCGGCGCGGCGGCGGCGCGGCCAATGACAAGCGGTAACCGCTGGCTGCGGTAACCGCTGCCGGGCGCGGTGACCAATAGCGAAGCGGCGCGGCAGGAGAGGGCGTGGCCACCGCCACCACCTCCCCCGGCGCGGTCCCGGCCCGGAGCGCGCGGCCCGGAGCGGGCGCGGGGCGGCGGCGGCGGAGCGGGAGCGGGGGCGGCCCCCGCAGGTGAGTGCGGTCCCACCGGGACCGGGACCCAATCCCACCCGCTGCGGGGGGGCGGGGGGAGCAGGCAGCGAGCAGGGACCGACCCCCGCGTACCCGGCGTAGGGTGCAGCCCCCCCGGCCCCGCCGTGCAGCTCCCGCGCGGTGCGTGGGTGCAGCCCCCCCCCCCCCCCGCCCCCGACCTCCGCTGCAGCATCCTCACCGCCCCGGGGCTGGGGTGCAGCCCCGCGTACCCCCCCCCATCGCCAGACCTCCCCCCCCACCCCGCTGTGCATGGCTCCCCGCTGCAGCGCACCCCGCCCCGGGCCCCCCCCGGTGCCCCCTCCTCAATAAAAGCCCCCACGCTCCCATCGCCGTGCACGGGTGCAGCCCCCCCCTCCCCAAAAAGCCGCTCCCGGTGCTGCGGGCAGCCCCCCCCCCCAGCTGCAGGTGCAGGGCTCGGCGCTTTCCCTCCTTTTTTTTTTTTTTTTCGGGGGGGGGAACATCTGCACCCCTGTGCACGCCCCGACCCCCCCGCGGTGCCTCTGCCGCTGCCCGGGGGGGTGCACAGCTTCGCCCCCCTCCCTCACTGAGCATCCCCCGGCCCGGGCAGGTGCAGCCGTTCCCCGAGCCCCGTGGGATCCGGACCCCCCCGGAGCCCCCCCACCCCGCAGCCCTCGGGGGGCCACCCGCACCCCACCCCGGTGAAGGTCACCGCTGCGGGAGGCCGGGACTGCCCGGCTGGGGGGCGCGGGGGGGTCCTGGGGTGGCCCTGCAGCAGCCCAGAGGGATGCTGTGCCCCCCCCTGCCCACCATCACCCCCCCCACGCCCCCCATCCCGCTCGGGGACTCGGTGGCCGCTGCCACCTCCGGGGACTTTGGCCGGCGGCGATGGGGCGGCGGGTTCACGGTGTCTGCGGCCGCTCGTGACCGGTGGCGGGTCGGGGTCCGGCCAGGCCCTGAACCCCCCCCTCAATGTCCGTGTCCCCCCCCCTTCCTCAGCCCCCGCTTCCCCTCCAGCCTGACGGGGGAAGCTGGGGAGGCCGCGCTGAGCCCGCCCCGCTCGTGACACAGGTGGCTCAGCCTGTGCAGAGGGACCGTCGGATCCGGGGGGGGCCGGGAGCGGGGTTTGGGGGGGCTGCGGCGTGCCCTAACCCCTTTCTCTCTCCTCCCCCAGGCCCCCAGCACGCCGAGGATGATAGGGGGGGCCCCGCGAGCCCCCCAGCAGCCCAGGGTGAGTGGGGCCCCCCCCTCCCGTCACGCCAACCCCCAGCCATGCACAATTTTTTGGTTTCCTGTTTTTCTCCAGCGCGTGATGGGGAGCGAGGCCTGGGGTGGTGGTGGGGGGCACAGCCTTGGGGGGGGGGGGCACAACCTGGGAGGGAGGGCACAGCCTGGGGGTCCCACCTGCCGAATGCTGGAGGGGGGGGCTGCTCCGGTGGGTGACCCCTGCAACGGCTGGGTGCGTTTGGGGTTCAGGCAGGGTGGGGTGGGGGGGAGCGGACACCTGGATCCCCGTTTTTGGGGGCAAAGGGCTCCCCTGGGTGGGGAGGGGGCCGGTCTATGGGGGGGGTGTGCTTTTGGGGGGCTGGGGGCCGCCGGCACAGCCGGGCGCGGGAGCAGCAGCCGCCGCCGCGCAGCAACCGCTCATTTATTATTTAGCTGCGTATCTGGTGTCGGGCCCAAGCGCCGCCCCGGCGGCCCCCCCCGGACCCTCGGCCCCCCCCCTGGGGTGCATGTACACCGTGAGGAGGGGGCCACGGCGGCGGCGGCGGCAGGCACGGGGGAGCCTGCGGTTTCCATGGCCACGGGGCTGCGCTTTGCTGGCAAAAACCGATAAATACCAGTGCAGGGTGCAGGCGTGGGGTGTGTGGGGGGGTCTCTGCTGAGCACACCCCCACACACACCCCCCCACCCACCCCAGTAAGGGCCAGGTGTGTCCCCAGGGCGCCGGGAGCTGAGCTGTGGGTCCCCGCGTCGCCGTCCGTGTCCCCCCCCCCAACTCCAAGATGTCCTACTTCACCGAGCACTTCTGGGTAAGCCTGGACCCCCACCCACGGGTGCCCCCCACCCGCCGGGGCTCGCTGCAGAGCGGACCCCCCCACCCCCGGGAGGGGAGGTTCGTTGCCGTCGGTAATTTTGCAAGGCCTGACGCCTCCGTTAACGCTGCAAATTAATTGCTGAGGGAAAGGAGCGGGGGGAAGCGACGGGTGCGGGTACCCACGGGTCCCACGGCGCCGTCCTTGTGTCCCCCCCCCCCCCTCCACGGGGATCCCCGTCCCGGCACCGCGGGGGGAAGTCGGCAGCGCCGCGGGGGCCTGAAGCGCGTCCGGTGCTTCCTGGTTCGTCTCTGCCAGGGTCTGGCAGCTGCCTGCACCTTCCCCTTCCCTCTGCCTCAGTTTCCCCCCCGGTTGGGGTCACCGGCACCCCCAGCCTGGCCCAGCGCTGGGGTCACGCTGCTGGGGGGGGGGGCAGAAGCCCCCCCCATGTGCTACGGGGGAGCGGGCAGCACCCAAAATAGCACCCGGCGTCAGGGCTCAGCCCACCCCTTCCTGCTCTGCTCACCCGTCCAGGGCCCCCCCGGCGGGTTCTGGCTGGCACCGCCCTGGCAGGGGTGGGGGGGTCCGCACCCCCCCCCCCCATGCATGGGGGGTCTGGGCCAACATGCGCCGTTTGGGGTCGTTTCACCCCAAATGGTGCTTTGTGCCGTGGCCGGCTGGTGCTCCCGGAGGTGGCCCCGGCCCCGGGGGTGGGGGGTCCCTGGGTGCCCACGCCACGGGGTGCTGGGTGGGTTTTGGGAGCTGAGGGTGGTCCCCTGCCAGGGCGAGAAGAACCACGGCTTCGACGTGCTCTACCACAACATGAAGCACGGGCAGATCTCCACCAAGGAGCTGGCCGACTTCGTCCGCGAGAGGTACTGGGGAGGGCGGGGGGGGGGCGGCGACCAGGGGGGGTCCCCGGCATCGCCGGACTCCGTCCCCAGCGCCCCCTCCCCGCTGTCCCCAGGGCTGCCATCGAGGAGAACTACGCCAAAGCCATGGTGAAGCTCTCTAAGATGGCCACCAACGGGACCCAGCTGGGGTAAGCAGGGGTCTGGGGGGGGGTCCGGAGCACCCTGAGCTGGGGGCACAGGGGGGGGACGACTCTGCTCATCCCTGCCCGTGTGCCCCCCCCCCCCCCGCCCCACCCAGGACCTTCGCGCCGCTCTGGGAGGTTTTCCGCATCTCCTCGGACAAGCTGGCCCTGTGCCACCTGGAGCTGATGAAGAAGCTGCACGACCTCATCAAGGAGATCTCGCGCTACGGCGAGGAGCAAGGCCGGGTGCACAAGAAGGTACCACCCCGTCCTCCCCCGCCGGACCCCAAACCAACCCCCCCCCCCTCCCCTGCCCACCCTCCTCTGTGTCCATCCCCCCCCCCCGCCCCTACCCAGTCCAAGGAGGAGGTGTCGGGGACGCTGGAGGCCGTCCAGCTGCTGCACGGGGTGGCCCAGCTGTTGCCCAAGTCCAAGGAGAGCTACCACAGCAAGTGCCAGGAGTACGAGCGGCTCCGCAAGGAGGGCACCAGCCAGAAAGAGATCGACAAGGTGAGACCCCCCCCCCGACACGTCCGTCCCTGTCCCACCACCCCCCGCCATCTTCCACCGGCTCCCGCTTGGTCCCGCAGGCAGAGCTGAAGTCCAAGAAGGCAGGCGAGGCTCTGCGGCGGGCGGTGGAGAAGTACAACGCCGCCCGGGCTGATTTCGAGCAGAGGATGCTGGATTCGGCCATGGTGGGCAGCGCCGGGGTGCGGGAGGGAACGGGGCTTGTACGGGCGCTGCTCGGGCTCACGGTGCCGGCTGGTCCTTGGGGACGTGCCAGACTGGCTGAGCCCCCGCTTGCCTGGGCTTGCCACCCCCCTGGGGACGTGCCACCCTTCCTAAGCCCCCTTCCCTGTCCGCACGCTGACCCCTGGGGACGTGCCACCCTGGCTAAACCCCCCCCCTTTATCATCCCCCCTTCCTGCCCCCAGCGCTTCCAGGAGGTGGAAGAAGCCCACCTGCGCCACATGAAGGGTCTCATCGGCTCCTACTCGCACTCCGTGGAGGACACCCACGTCCAGATCGGGCAGGTGAGTCCCCAGAGGGGTGAACAATGATGGGGACAACGCTGAGCCATCCATCCCCCCCCAGCCTTTATTCTGAGTGTGATGTCCCCCCCGCTTTTTTACCAGGTGCATGAGGAGTTCAAGCAAAACGTGGAAAACATCGGCACCGAGATGCTGCTACGGAGGTTTGCCGAGAGCAAGGGCACAGGGCGAGAGCGGCCAGGTGAGGTTGTAGGCAGCGTCCCGGTGGGCTCCCCCCATTTGCACGAGGGCGACGCTCCCCCTCCTCGCACGAGGGCTTTGCCCTCGTGCGAGGAGGGGGAGCGTCGCCCTCGTGCAAGGACGGAGCCACGACGCTGGGCTGATCCCGCTCTCTGTGGCAGGAGCGTTGGATTTTGACGAGTACCGGCTGGCCCCAGCGCAGGAAGGCAAGTACGTCTGCCTCCAGCAGCCCCGCGCCGGGGATTTAGGGGGTGTGGGGGGGGCTGCTCACCGCTCTGTGCCCCCCCCCGCCCTCCCCAGGACCCAAGAGGAGCCGTAGTAAAGCTTTCCGTATCCCTGGGTTGAGCCGTAAGGAGAGGGATCGTGATGCTGTGTAAGATCCCCCTCCCCGCGTCCCTGCATCCTCGCATCCCTGGATCCCGCATCCCTTCCCCGCTTCGGGATCTAACGCTGCCCCTGTCGTTCCCCAGGGAATCCCCAGATGCCGAGGTGGTGAGTATCCCAGTGCCAGCCCTGGGGTTGGTTTTTTTTCCATACTGGGAGGACTGGGGAGCGAGCGCCTCTCCGAGCATCTCCCCGCAGGGCTGCCCGGAGGTGGATGAGGACGGGTTCACCGTGCGCCCCGACGTCACCCGCAGTATCCTTGTACTGGAGTGGGGGGGGTGGTGGTGTGATTTTTGGGGTGTCCGAGCATGGGGTATTGCCTTGACGGGGGCTCAGCCGAGGCGGAGAACCACGTCTGTTCCTCCAGCGACTCCGACTACGATGAGGATGAACCCCGCAAATTTTACGTCCACATCAAGCCGGTGCAGCCCCGGGAGGCGGCCGGCAGCGCTGAGGCCACCATGGAGCAGCTCAAGGCCACCGTGGGAAACCTCATCCTGCCCCCCAGCATTGGGGTGAGCCTTGGGGGGGCACACACGACACGATGGGGGGTGTGGGGTCCCCAGGGACCGTGCCAGGGCCAACTGACCCCCTGTCCCCGTTCTCTTGCAGGGCACCGTCAAGCGACAGTCGTCCCGTAAGTGCCACCCTGGGGGCTCGGCGTGGCCGTGGCTGGGGGGGGTCCCTGGGCTCTGTGTCCGCTAACGCTGCCCGTCCCTGACTCTCCGCAGGGCACGTGGCATCTCTGACCCCGGCTCCGAGCGACGCAGACCCCGAGGGGACGCTGGCGGCGGGTGAGACTGTGCTGGGGGGGTCCCGGGGATGCGGGGGACAGTGGCTCTGCAACCCCCAGCGCGTCCCTTCTCCCCGCAGGTGACGGTGCAGGGAGGGGGTGCCCGGCGGCGCAGGCGAACAGGTACGGGGCAGGGAGGGAGCGGGGTGCTGTGGGCTGGTGCACCCCATGCTGCCACCTCTGAGCCCCACTCCCCGGGGGGGTCCCTGGTGGGCACTGAGCCACCCACCCTCTCTGTCCCCGGCACAGCGGCCCCGGGAAAGCCCCTCCGGACACGGTCCCCCCCGCCGCTCTCTTCGGGCCCCCGCTGGAGTCGGCTTTCGAGGCCGAGGATTTCCCGGGTGAGGATTTGGGCGGTTGGGGAGGATGGAGTGGGCGGGGGGACGCCGGCATCCAGGGTGCTGTGGCCCCCCGCCCTCGTAGCACTGACACGGGGGTCTCCCCGCAGCCCCCCGTGCCTACGTCCTCACCTCCTCCTCCTCCCCCTTCTCCTCCTCCTCCCCGGAGAACGTGGAGGACTCGGGTTTGGACTCACCCTCGCACCCCGCGCCCGGACCCTCCCCGGACTCGAGACCCTGGACCCCGCAGCCGGGGACGCCGCAGAGCCCCCTCCCCAAGCGGAACGGCCCGCCGGACCCCCCGCCGCCGCCACCGCCCGTCACCCGGGACCCCGGTGCCTGGGTGCCACGGCCCCGCAGCCCCGCCGGCCGCCTCCCCGAGCCCCCCGGCTTCGCCGTCTTCAGCGGCCCCGGGGCCGAGGGGCTCTGGGAGGACGTGGGGTCAGCGCCCCGGGGACGCAGCCGCTGCCCCAGCGGCCCGGCGACCCGCGAAGCCCCCTCGCCTGACCCTTTCGGGGAGCCCCCGCCCTGGGTCAGACCCCGCAGCCCCAGCGGGGACCATCCCTCTCTGCCCTGTCCTTCCTCCAACTCGGCCTCCTCCTCCTCCTCCTCCCCGGCCCCCCCCAGCGGGGGGGAGTCCTCCAGCCCCTCTCCATGGACCTGCCAAGGGTCTGGGACGAGGCTGACCGAGGGCGGCGTGCCGGCGGCTCCCCTGCCGCAGCCTGAGCCGGGTGAGTGGCAGGGATGAAGGAGCTGCCCCCCCCCTTACCCTTAACTCTGACCCCCTCCATTACCCTTAACTCTGCCCCCCCGAGCTGGGTGCAGGGTCTCACCCAGCCCCGGCTCAGCTGAGAACAAGGCTGAGACCCGCCGAACTCATGGCACTGATGAGACCCTGTTGGAGCCCCCCTGGGGGAGCCCTGCCATGGCGGGTCTCTCCTCACCCTGCATTTGTGCCCCCCCCACCCAGATGCTCTCCCTGCCCGGCCCAGTGCGACCCCCCGAGAGGTCCCGCTCGTGGCCCCCCCTCGCCGTTCCCGCACGAAGAGGCCGGCGGCCGGCCCGGCTGCAGGCAGCAACACCGACCTGGTGCGTGGCTGCAGAGACGGTGGGGGGGAGCGGGGCTGGGCTGCGGGACCCCCATGGTGGGGGCCTGACCCAGGACCCCCCCTCCAACACCGACTTGCCTTGCAGTCGCGCTCGCTGAGCCCCTCGCCCTCCTGGAGCTGCGGCCCCTCGCACTCGGCGCCCGCCAGCCTGGGCGAGCGGGGCTTCTTCGCCGTGTCCCAGCCGGCGCTCGGTGGGTCCTGGGGGGGCTGGGGAGGGGGTCGTGGGGTGGGGGTCCCATCCAGGCTCTGAGCCCGTCTGTCTCCCCAGGGCTGTCGCGGGGTCCCAGCCCCGTGGTGCTGGGCTCGCAGGACGCGCTCCCCGTGGCCACCGCCTTCACCGAGTACGTCCACGCGTACTTCAAAGGGCGCGATGCCGACAGGTACGGGGGTCCCGGGGGGGTCGGGGGACTCCCCCTCTCCCCCAGTCGCCGCGTCCTGCCTGGGGCATCCGCTGACCCCCCCGGCCTGTCCCCGGCAGCTGCCTGGTGAAGGTGACGGGGGAGCTCACCATGTCCTTCCCCGCCGGCATCGTCCGCGTCTTCAGCGGGAGCATGGCCCCCCCCGTGCTCAGCTTCCGCCTGCTCAACGCCGGTGCCATCGAGCAGTTCCTGCCCAACGCGGAGCTGCTCTACAGGTGCGGGGACGCGGTGGGACCGCGGCGGCACCGGCTGCGCGGGGATGCCTGGGCAGGCTGGCAGCCGGGGGATGCCGGTGTTGGGGTGCAGGGGGTGCCTGGGGGATGCAGGGACCTTGGGAGGTGGTGGGTGCGGTGATGGGGAGCTGGTATTGGGGTACGGGGGCTGCCAGGGGTGCCCAGGCGTCTGGGAAGCGGTGGATGCAGCGGCAGGGAGCTGTGTATCGGGGTACATGGGGTACCTGGTTTCCTGGGATGCTTGGACATCCTCAGGAGACAGTAGATGCAGCGATGGGGAGCTGGGTACCGGGGTACAAGGGGTTCCTGAGGTTCCTGGGGAGTCTGGACATCCTTGGGAGCCGGTGGGTGCAGCGACAGGGAGGTGGGCATCGGGGTGCCGGGTTTCCCAGGGTGCCCAGGCACCGCTGCTGCTCTGACCCCGTCCCCACAGCGACCCATCCCAGAGCGACCCCAGCACCAAGGACTTCTGGCTGAACATGGCAGCACTGACCGGGCACCTGCAGAAACAAGCGGAGCAGAGTCCGGCCGCTTCCTACTACAACGTGGCTCTGCTCAAGTACCAGGTGAGCCCTGGGGAGGAGGTGGGGAGAGCTGGGACCCCCGGGTCCCCTCACCCAGCTCCTGGGGGTAGGAGGGTCTTGGTGCCCCTGTGAACCATCCCCAAAACCACCCCCCCCCCCACCAGTTTTCGCGGCTGGGCCCCGGCTCGGCACCTCTGCGGCTGTGCGTGCGCTGGGACTGCTCGCCGGGCGCCACGCGGGTCAACGTCGAGTACGGCTACAACGCCGGCGCGCTGGCCCTGCCCGTGCCCCTCGCCAACGTCCACGTCTTGCTGCCCGTGGATGAGCCCGTCGCCAACCTGCGGCTGCAGCCCGCGGCCAGCTGGTAAAGGGGGGGGTGATGGTGGTGGGGAAACACAAGACCAGGGGTCCCAAACCACCCCGGGGTGGGAGAGGGGGACCCTGAGTTGGGAAACGGAACGGGGGTGCTGATGGGGTGAGGGAGAAAGGCAGGGAGGTGGGAAGAGGGGGGAGATGGGGTAGAGCGGGGTGGGCTTTAGGGGTCTGGGGGCTTGGGGACATGCCTGTGTCCCGGCAGGAACCTGGAGGAGAAGAGGCTGCTCTGGAGGCTGCTGGACATCCCCGGTGCCCCGGGGCAGGGAGGTGAGGCTGTGCCCGCGCTGCTCGGAGGGTACGGGGCAGGGGAGCAGGGTCCGGGCTCGGCGCCCACAGAACAACCCCCCCCCCCAAAAAAAACCCCTGTGCTGTTGCCCCCAGGCTGCGGCCGGCTCTCGGCTAGCTGGGAGCCCCTCTGCGGGCCCAGCAAGCCCAGCCCCGTGGCTGCCCAGTTCAGCAGCGAGGGCAGCACGCTGTCGGGCGTCGAGGTGGAGCTGGCGAGCGCCGGGTACCGCATGTCGCTGGTCAAGAAGAGGTTTGCTACAGGTACGGCTGGAGGGGGCCCGAGGGTGCAGGGTCCCCTCCCCACGGCCCTGGGGGGGTGCGGGGTCTTGTCCCCATCCCCTGTGGCCCCAGGGTGCACAGGGTCCCTTCCTTGGGGTGCATGGGCTCCTTTCCTTTTTCTTCAGGGTGCATGGGTTCCTTTCCCTGGGGTGCATGAGTTCCCTTTCCCAAGGTGGACAGGGTCCCTTCCCTGCTCCTTGGGGGGCATGGGGTCCCTTCCCCAGGGTGCACAGGGTCCCTTCCCTGCTCCCCATGGCCCTGGGGTGTATGGGGTCCCCTCCCTACCACCCCAAGCTCCATACCCCCCTCACTGGGCGATGTCCCAGTGCGATGCCCAGCCCGGGGAGGGTGCGGGTAACCCAGTTCAGGGCCAGCATGGAGCCCTGGCCACTCGGTGATGACCTTCCTCATGCCAGTCACGTCCCCTCCATCCTCGCAGCCCCTCCTCACCGCCTTTCCTCTGCAGGGATCTACCTGGCAGGGTCCTGAGCCGCCTCCACCGGACCCTCCGAGCCCCCCGGGCTTCCCCCCTTGGTTGTGTGAACTTGAAACACTGGATGGAGGCCGGTTGCGGAGGGGGTGCCGCTGGGTGGGAGCCCCCCTCCTCCTCCTTCTCCTTTCCCTCCGGCTCCCCGCTCCATGGCTGTCACCGCGTCGTCTCCTGCTGCCCGGCGGTCGGTCCCCTCCGTCCTCCCCTGTGCTGTGAAGGGAGCAGGAGCTGCTCTTTTATTAAACACTTTATTTTCTAATAACCCCCCCGCCGGCTCCCGCCTGCCTCCTGCCGTGACGTCCATCCCCGGGGCCTCCGGGCCTCTCCTTGGAAACGGGGCTCAGCCGATGTGCCGCGGCTCCCCGGGGGCTCTGGTGCTGCGGGGCTGGGGGAAACCGAGGCAGGGAGCCGGCAGCGCTTTGCCGAGCCTTTTCCTTGCGCCCGTGGGTGCTGCTGCCCCACCTGTGGCAGGCGGACGGGCAAAGGGGTGGGCGGACAGACGGACGGGTGGCATCACAGAACCTGGCAGGGGGACGATCCCTGCGGGAGATACCTGTGCCGCTGGGGCTGCCGCGCTCCTGGCTCCGGGAGAGGCGCGGTGCGAGGATGGCCCCGAGCTGGCTCTGCAACAAGGTACCGGGGGGGTTCCAGGGGGGGCTCACAGCTCTGGGGTGCAGCAGGGTCCGTGCCGGCACTCCTGGGCACTGGGACGGTGCCACCGCCTTGGGTAAGGGCTGGACGGATCTGTCCCTGTCCCGCTGGGCTCTGTGCGGTGCTGGTGGGCGAGTGGCAGCCAGGGTCTTGCCAGGGTCCCCGTGTGCTGCCCAGGGGAACCGCTGTCCCGGTGCTTCGTCTCTGAGGGTGAGGGCTGCTCGCAGCAAATCTGGGTGGGCTCCTTGCACCCAGGACCACCCTGCCACCTCCTCCCTACGCCTTGAGCCAGCGGGAACTCCTTGGGTATCCCTTGTGCCCCCTTGCTGGCCATCCCCAGGTTTCGGGGCTGCACCCTGTGTTTGCTCTCCCGAAGGAGAACAGCCCAGAACCGGTGGTTTATTGCACTCTTTGGGTCTGCTGCACGTTTCCCACCGCAGCTGGAGGAGTCAGATGCTGCCCTCCACCCAAGGGTGCCCTGCCCAGCCTGGGACCTCCCTGCGGTTGCCTGTGGCACAGTGCGACCCTCTGGTGCGGGGAGATCGCCCCGCTCCCCTCTGCGTGCCGGGAGCTCCGTGGTCCAGCTCCGCAGGGAAGGATGCCATGCCCCAGCTTGGGGCATCTCTCTGGGTGTGGGTGCCCGGGGGCTGCAGGGAGGACCGGTGCCGAATCCCGCTCCCCGTCTCTTGCAGAGAACATCCCCGCAGTGCTACAGGCTGGAGCTTTGGGGTCTGGTCACCGTGGGGCTCCTGGGGCTCGGCTACCTGCTCTACCATGCTGACCAGCTGTGGCCCAGCATGGTCCCTGAGCGCAGGACCCTCCCCAGCCCCCAGGCAGCCCCCAGGCTTCCCCCAGCCCAGGTTCTGCCCACCCCTGCCCCGTGCGTGGCCAATGCCTCGGTCCACAACATCTCCGGCTTTGCCAAGCTGCCCAGCCACGTGCAGGACTTCATGCGGTACCGGCGCTGCCGGTCCTTCCCGGCGCTGCTCAGCATCCCCGGCAAGTGCGGGGGGCCCAAGAGGTCCCCCAACATCTTCCTCCTCTTGGCCATTAAGTCATCACCGGTGAACTACGAGCGGCGGGAGGTGATCCGCAAGACCTGGGGGCAGGAGAAGACCTTTGAAGGAGCCTTCATCCGCCGAGTCTTCCTTGTGGGGGTGGCCCCCAGCGCCCGGGATGCCAAGAAACTCAACTGGCTGCTGCGGCTGGAGCAGCGGGAGCACGGGGACGTGCTGCAGTGGGACTTCAGGGACACCTTCTTCAACCTGACGCTGAAGCAGGTACTTTTCCACGCCTGGCTGGAGGAGCACTGCCCCGGCGTCCGCTTCATCTTCAACGGGGACGACGACGTCTTCGTCAACACGGACAACGTCGTCCGCTTCGCGAGGGGCGTCCAGGAGCAGCACCTCATGGTGGGGCAGCTCTTCGTCAACAACAGCCCCGTCCGGCTCCAGCGCAGCAAGTACTTCGTGCCCACGCAGCTCCTGGCCTCCGACCGCTACCCGCCCTACTGCGGCGGCGGCGGGATGCTCATGTCCGGCTTCACCGCCCGTGTCATTTCCCGGGAGTCGCGGGATGTCGAGCTCTTCCCCATCGACGACATCTACCTGGGCATGTGCTTGGAGAAGGCAGGGCTGCTGCCCGCTTCCCACGCCGGCATCCGGACCGTGGGCGTGGGGGTGCTGGCCAACACCGACCCCTTCGATCCCTGCGACTACCGGGAGCTGCTGCTGGTGCACCGCTTCACGCCCTACGAGATGGCGGTGATGTGGCAGGCCATCCACGAGCCCCAGCTGCTCTGCGGCAAGAGGGTGAGCATCTTCTAGGGCGGCCGAGGAGGACCGAGAGCCAGGATGAAATGCTGAGGGTGGCTCGGGCTGTGGCTTTCCCCAGATCCCTCGTAGCTGCTGCTCCAGAGGGGACCCCGGAGTCAACCCCCCTCTCCAGCGTTGTCCCACCAGAAGAGCAGAGAATTGTCTGCGATGCTGAGCCCTGGCTCCCACCCTGGGGCCTGCTATGTGCCACCACGCACCCATCCTGCCCTTGGCCCCTTTCTGCCTGGTTTTACCCCAAATCTGCCCTCCCGTGGCCAGGGGACCCCTGAGGCACTGGAGGGAGAATAAACGAACCCATGTTGTTAATGAGGGCATGGGGTCTGGAGCCTTCCTGGAGGATGGGGGTGCAGGGACGATGAGGCTGGCGTGAGGGGGATCGTGGGCTTAGGGTGGGAGCAAGAGGAACCCCTGACCCCACTGGGATGGGTGTTTACCCCCAGCGAGGGCCCTGCCTCAGGGGGTCCCTCTGCAGAGCCCCCAAAATGTCTGTGCTGTCCCCAGCCCTGTGAGCAGGCTGGGGAGGGTCAAGTTGCAAGGTGGGTGATGACCCTCAGTGGAGATGGCCCTGGCCCCAGTGGGATGCTCAGTCCTGGGAGCAGACAGTGCCGTGCCATACCATGCCATGCTGTGCCATGCCGCAGGCACGTGCCAGGCTCAGGGCCACGGGAGGAGGATTTAAGCAGTGGACAAGGAGGAAAGCCCAGCAGGATGGTGCTGTGGCCACAGCTGCCACCTGCCCAAGCCTCGGGGTGCTGTGCCGCGGGTGCCATGCGGTGCTGGGTGCTGGCAGCCATTGTGGCAAAGCCAGTTTAGGGGCTGTATGGGCATGTGAGGTCACCCACATCCTCGTGGCCTCGTGTGGGGGTACCCACTGGAGCCACCCCCTGCCCTGGGGAAAGTCTGCGGTGGGTGCTGAGCCTGGGACCCCCTTGCCGGGATGTCCCGTGGGCACCCTCACCCCTCCCCGCTCTCTCCCAGCCAACGTCCCCCAGCAGCTCTACACTGACCAGACCCCCGTGTGTCCCCTCTCCCCTCCGTCTCCCCTCTCCCCGTGCATCCCCTCTCGTCTCACCCCAGCTGGCAAATTTACCAAACTTTACCAGAAAACGACCAAATCCCACCGTGGCGTGGGCAGCGACAGGCAGAAGGGGGGTAAATACAAGCAGCATCGCACGGGAGGGGGGGTCTGCCTGCCAAGAGGGGAAGCAGAGCAGCATTGCACGGCGGGGGGGTTGATGGGGACCGCAACCCCCCTCCCCATGCTGCACCCCTCCACCGGCACCGCAGCCATTAAGGCACGTTGAAGCATCGCTGCGGCCGTGTGTCTGTCCGTCACCGCCTGGTTTTGGGGAGGAAGGCGGGTGGCCGGGGTCCCAGTGGCCCAGGGTGGCTACCCACGGGCTTTGCTCCGGCTGTCCCGCAGCGCCTCGATCTTGGGGGCCAGCTCCCCAAAGGTGGGTCTGGCAGCGGGGGTGAAGGACCAGCAGTTCAGCATCAGTGTGTAAATCTGGGAACAAGGGACAGGGATGTCAGGGGAGCGGGGTGACCCCCGGGACCCCCCCTCCCCGGGACCCCCGCCAGCCCGGGCAGGGCTCTCACCTCCACAGGGCAGCCGGCCGGCACCGGGAGACGCCGGTTGTCCTTGAGGAGCTCCAGCAAGTGCCAGATGATCTGTGCCGCCTTCTCGGCGCCCATCATGCGGAGGAATTCCTGCAGGCACAGGGATGGCTGTCAGCGCGGGGCCACCGTAGCCGGAGATGGGGTCTCATCCTGAAGGTAATGGGTCCAGGGTGGGGGGCAGTGGGACCCCAGCCCCGGCGGGGAGAAGGGGGGGGTCTCACCTCTGAGGGGCTCTTGCTCTTGCTGCTGTAGGTGAAGAGCTCGTAGAGGAGGACCCCAAAGCTCCAGATGTCGGATGCCCGGGAGAAGACGTTGTCTGCCAGGGACTCGGGTGCGTACCTGCCGGCAGGAGGATGCTGAGCACCGGATCCAGCCGGGCCGGCAGCCCCGTGTGCCCCCCGCTTGGTGCCCCCCTCACCAGAAGACGGGACTCTGGCCGGGCTCCTGCACCACGTAATAGTCCTTGTCCTGCGGCAGCAGTTTGGCCAGCCCGAAGTCCCCGATCTTGACGTGGGTCTCGCTCTCCACCAGGATGTTCCTGCTGGCCAGGTCCCGGTGCACGCAGCGCTGCGCTCCCAGGTAGTCCATGCCCTACGTGGGATGCAGCCGCTCACTGGTGCCGGGACCCAGCAGCATCCCCAGGGGCTCATCCCAGCTGGACCACGACCCCCTGGGCGAGCTGTGGCATTGCTCCATCCCCGTCTGTCCCCGTCCTCAGAAGAGCAAGACCCTCTTTGCTGCCGACCCCTCGCGGTCCCACCTTGCAGATCTGCCAGGCGTAGAGGAGCAGGGTCCTGTGGTCCAGGCGGGGCTGGTTCTTCTGCAGGTAGTCCCGCAGGCAGCCGTTGGGCAGGTATTCCATCACCAGCCGCAGCCCACGCCGTCCTGCACACACATCCATCACCCACCAGCCGGGATGCGGGCAGAGCCGGGGCCGGGTGTGCAGGCAGCATCACTGCGGAGAGCCCTGCCCGCTCCCTGCCCGCTCCCTGCCCTACGCCGTGCTCACCCCGGCTGTAGCAGACGCCACGGTACTGGACGATGAAGTCGTGCTGCAGCGAGTGCAGGATCTGGATTTCCCTCTCGAAATCCCGCAGCTCCTTGGCTGAATCCTGCTGCAGCTTCTTCACTGCCACCAGCTCGCCCGTGCTGTCGCCCAGCGGGTCGTAGCGGCACAGCTCCACGCTCCCAAAGTTGCCCTGGCCAGGGAGAGCCGGGTGGGGATGCAGGATGCTGGGGTGTCTCGAGGGGGGGGGGATGTCTCAGAGACCCCCACTATGTCCCCAGCCCCTGGTCCCCCTCCCAGATCCCACAGATGAGGCCATGGGCACAAACCAAGCGGTTCTTAGCTTTGGAGGGCAAAGCATCCCCCCACAAGCAGGGGATGTTTCATGCCCCAAAATGCAGGTAAGGGGGGGGACTTTTGGGGGGGGCATGGGGCCCCCTCTGCCCCCCCTCACCTTGCCCAGAAGCGAGATGTACTTGAGGTGCCGCTCCTCAAAGTGCGTGGGGTCCTGGCACATGGTGAGGGGCTCATAACCCCAGAAACTGTCCCGGAGCGTCACGTCCGTGGGCGACAGGTCCGAGAGCAGCTCGTAATCTGGGGGAGGTAGGTGGTGAGGGCACTGGGGGGGGATGGAGCCTGTCGTCCCCCCCCCCCCCATCCCAGGGCTCACCAGAGGTGATGAGGCTGTTGAGGTCCCGGATGAGGGCGCGGAAGCAGGGCCGGCGGCGGGGCTGGTAGTCCATACACTGCGCAACGAGCGTGGCCAGCTCCGTCCACTTTGGTGCGGGGAGCTGGAGGTTGCTCTGGTAGAAATCCAGCTTCTAGGAGGGGGTAGGAGAGGGTGCTGGGGATGGCTGTGAGGTGCCTGACCCCATGCCCTCCCCCCTCCAAGCAGCTCCTGAACAGCCCCCACACTCCTCACCAGGCTGTGCAAACCCCTCACCCTGAGCATCACCCAAAGGCTGCAGGACGTTAGGTTACTGCCCATCCCTGCGGTGCCTGTGGCCGTCTCCACCGTGCACCGGGACTGGGGGGCTCCAGAGCCCTGTGAGACCCCGGCTCCAGGTGCCCTGGGTGCCCATCTCCCCCCAGTGATGCCCCTTTTCCAGCGTGACCTGGGTCACCAGAACCTCTGGCCAGCAGAGAAATCCTGGGGTGGGACAGGCAGCACGTGGTCTTCTCCGGGCAGTGGGTGAGTGAGCAGAGCCCAGGTGTAGCAGGATGGGGCAGGAGGGTCGGGATGCAATGGGATGGGGCAGGAGGGATGGGATGCAGCAGGATGGGGCAGGAGGGTCAGGATGCAGCGGGATGGGGCAGGAGGGTCAGGATGCAGCGGGATGGTGCAGGAGGGTCAGGATGCAATGGGATGGGGCAGGAGGGATGCAGCAGGAGGTTGGGATGCAGCGGGATGGGGCAGCCTCACCTTCTGGGGCTCCAGCAGGCTGACGGGCATGTTGCCACCACTGAAGATCTCCCAGAGGGTCGCCCCAAAGCTCCACTTGTCAGCTGGCAGCGCCAGGCTCTTGGGGTCACTGAGGCACTCAGGGGCCACCCAGGGGATGCGCTCCACCAGCACTGGGGACAGGGGGACGGCCTCGCTCAGCACCTGCCGGGGGGGCCCTGCCACCCCCTTCCCACCCCAGGTCAGCCCAGGCACTTACTCTCCTTGGCCAGGACGGTGATGCTGACTCCAGGGTCGTTGAGCTTGATGAAGGGGGGGCTGCCGCTGGCCATGTCCCCCTCCCTGGTCAGCAGCACCTTCTTAGCAGAGACGTTGCCGTGGGTGATTTTCTTGTCCTCCTGGGAAGGGGAGAAGGACCAGGACTGTCAGCACAGCCCCGGCCCGTGGGGCAGCCCCACGCACGGGGCTGAGCCGATGCCAGCCAGGGTGAACCAACAGGGATGCGTGGGAGCCATGGGGATGCGGATGCGTGGGAGTCACGGGACACGGCTGCGTGGGGGCTGTGGGACATGGATGCACAGGTGCTGAAGGATGCAGCACAGGAGCCACAGGACACGGATGCATTGGAGCTGCAGGACACGGATGCATGGGAGCCATGGGATAGGGACACGGGAGAGCTGTGGGATGCTGACACACAGGAGCTGCAGGACATGTGGACCGTGGGACGCGGATGCTCGGTGCCGTGCCAGCAGCCGGCTCACCAGGTAGTTGAGGGCGTACGCCAGCTGCTTGGCCACCTGCAGCTTCCAGCTGGTCGTCACCTTGCCCTCGCCTTGGTTCTTCTTCAGGTAGAGGTCCAGGGGCCCGTACCTGACGTACTCCTGCACCATGATACCTGCGGGGGAGACGGTGCAGGCAGGTCCGGCGTACGCCCTCCCGGCATCGTGGCCGCGGCATCGCGGTGCCTGGCGAGGGGGACGGGCACTCACTGTCCTTCCCAAGGCTGACGCCGTGCAGCAGGACCAGGTGCTTGTGGGAGAGCTGGCTCATGATGCTGGCTGCCTCCAGGAAGGACTGGGAGCGGGGAGAGGCTGGCTCAGGGGGGGCCATCGGGACCCCCTGGTGCCGGGTTGGGGGGGCTGCTGCCGCCTCACCTCAGAGCAGTTGCGGTGGCTGCCGTCCATGACCTTGAGCACAACCTCGGTCTGGTAGTACCCGTCCTCCTCCTGGTCCCGCTTGATGCCCTTGTAGATCTGGGTGAAGGAGCCCTGGCCCAGGTTCTCGCCCTGCCGCGAGAAGGGGGATGCTGGCGGAGGGGGGGTTCCTGCCCACGCACCCCATCCCACCGGCACCCCATTTTCCCCCCCCGCTCATACCCGGGTGAGGCTCTGGGGATCGATCTTGTGGAACATCATCTGGTTGAGGCTGCGGCGGGGGGCAGCGGGGGAGCCGGGGGGCTGGGGGCAGCCGTTCCGCACGATCAGCAGGTTGGACTTCTCTGGGGGGGGAACCTGCCGTGAGGGGCAGCCGGGGCAGCCTGTGCCCACGCTGGGACCTCACAGAGCCCGCTCCGTGATGCCACATAGGCTGCTCTGCGATGTCACATAGCCCACTCTACGATGACACAGCCTGCTCTGTGACGTCACACAGCCCACTCTACAATGACATAGCCTGCTCTGTGATGTCACACAGCCCACTCTACGATGACACAGCCTGCTGTGACACCATATAACCCGTTCTGTGACATTGCACAGCTCATTTTGTGATGCCGCGTAGCCCGCTCTACGATGCCACGCAACCCACTCTGTGATGACAAACAGCCCTCCCTGCGCTCTCGCATAACCCGCTCTGTGACGTCACCCAGCCCGCTCCGTGACGTCACACCGCCATGGGTTTGCGCAGCCCTGCCCGGTCCCCCGCCGCGGCGTGGCGGTGTCACCTTTGGGCAGAGGTGGGCAGCAGGCAGCCAGGCGCATGCGGGCACCCTCTGCCTGCAGCCCGCAGCGCCCGTAGGTGCCCAGCAGCTCCCGCAGGCTGCAGAACCGCCGGGCCACCCCCGAGAGCCAGAAGTTCCCGTCCTCGTCCCTGCGGATCAGGCAGCGCTTGTAGTCCTGGCCGGAGGGGGTCTGCAGGGCGAGAGCCAGGCTCAGTGGCGTGGGGTGTCCCCGGGAGCCCCCACCCGAGTCCCTCCTGCCCTGCGGGTGCCCGCAGCATCCCCAGGGTTGTGCCCGTCCCAAAGGGCCATCGACGGTGGCACCGTCCCTGCGAGCACCAGGTCTCAGCCCTGCGTTTCCCTCCCACGGAATCCTGCGCCATGCTGCGCGGTGCTGGCACCCTGGTCCCCAGCCGGTGCCGGTGCCGGTCTCACCTCGGCGCAGACGGTCAGCAGGTAGCTGTCGAAGTCCTGCGGGCTGCGGCGCAGCAGGTACAGCCCCGGGCAGCTCCCCGCCGTCTTCAGCTTTTTCACCGCAAACTCGGAGCTGAGAACCGCAAGGCTGGGTGAGGCGCAGCGTGGTCCCCCTCGGGGAGACCCCGGGGACCCCCGTTGCTCACCATCCACCACGGTCTCCCCAAACCCGGTGGGCACCAGGGTGGCCCGAGCATCACCTGTGCAGCGGGCAGGATGGGGAGGGGTGCTTGATGCCCTTGTGGCTCCTACCCAGGTGATTTCTTCCCCCATCACCCGTGGGTTGGGGACGGTGACAGGGGGGTCCCAGCACGCACCTGATGGGCCCATGGCACTGGTTCTCCATGTCCTCCAGGAGCCGAGGGGGGGCCACCTCCTTGCAGAAGTAGTGGTGGGCGTCCGCCGTCAGCCGGTAGTAGCCGTCGATGAGAGCCACGAAGGAGCGGGCTTCCCGCAGCGTGGGGAACTCCACCTCCTGGAGCCAAGCCGGGGGGGTCAGCCCCATGCCGACCCCAGCCCTCCACCCCACCGGGGCTCCTCCGACAGCCCCCCTCTGCTCACCAGCACCCGGTTGTCCGTCTTGGTGAGGGTGACGATGCGGTTCTCCACAGGACCACCCTCCCGGCTCGCCTGCTTGATGCTGATGTCGGCGATGTCGGGGAAATCGCAGAAGTGCTGGCGGTTCTGCGGGGGGACACGACTGGGGATGGTCTCTATGCCCTCCATCCATCCCACCATAGGACCCCCCCTCCGGCGCAGCCGCCCACCCGCACCTCGGAGCTGCCGCAGCTCCAGGAGATGCCGCTCTCGCCGGCCACGTAGATGACGATGTCCGCGGCAGAGCCGGGCGAGCGCACGTGGAAACTCTCCTCTGCCCAGCGCCGCTGCAGCCGCTCCAGGTCCAGCAGGTACTTGAGCTTCAGGTAGCGTCCGTCCGTCTGGCAGCCGCCGATTTTCCGCAGGGATTTGCTGAAGCGGCGGCGGATGCGCTTGCGGGTGAGGAAGCTGTGCTGCTGGATCTGGCACCGCAGCGGCTCGGGAATGCAGGATTTATAGCTGCCAGGGATGGGGAGGTGAGATGGCGGTGGGTACCGGGCTGTCCCCGGAGACACTGGGCTGTCCCCATGGGCGCTGGGCTGTCCCCATGGGCGCTGGGCTGTCCCCACGGCCCCCAGCTTACCTGACGTGGCTGAAGACCTCGTCGGGGCTCTGCCGCTTCTCCTTGGCGATGCGCAGCATGTCCAGCACCGCCAGGCTCAGGCACTCCTCCTGCGTGGGCAGGCTCAATGCCATCGCCACGCGTCCCCCGATGAAATCGCTGCGGGACTGGGGAGGGTGCAGGGGCTGGGTGTGGGGGGGGGTCCGCACACTGGGTGCGTCTCCTTCCCTGAGGGTGCTGCAGCCAGGAGACTCAATGCACCCCAAGACCCCCAGTCCACGCATGAGCCCGTGGCAGGTATCATCCCCCCCCAGCTAACAGGAGCTTCTAGGGTGGCCCCTACTGACCCCCCCATCATGCTGGGCTGGCTGTGGGGTGGCTCCGGCCCCAGCCCTGTGCCCCAGTGCCCATGTGAGTCACATCCTGCCCCTGGCTCTGGTTTCCAGGCTGCTGCCTGGGGGACAGTGGAGCCGGCTCCATCCCTGGGGCATGCAGCACCCTGGGGACACAGTGACCCCCCATCTCAGCACCTTGGGGTGCCCCATGCCCGGCATGGGATGCTCGAAAGTGGCTCCAGCCAAGCTGGGCAGCAGGACCCACATCCCGCACATGCCATGGCCAGAGGCCAGTGGGTGCTGGAGGAGGAGGATGAGGGTGACATGGCCCAGGGCAGTGAAGGGCATCGCTGCACTGAAGTTAACACATATCATGCACCCAAGAAGCCACACGGGACCCCACCTGTGGCCCCAGGTGCTGGGGGCAGAGATGCCAGCCTGGCAGGGCTCACCTGGGCAAAAAGGTAATCGATGACGGGGTAGTCCAGGATGGGGCTGGCCCGGTTGTTCAGCAGCTGGAAGCGGTGGGACTGTCCCAGCCCGCACCAGTTGGGGAAGAAGAACCTGATGGGGAAAGCGGAGGGGGGGCTCAGCGCCGCGTTCCCCCACCGTGCGCAACCCCTATCAGCCATCAGAGACTCCCCGGGGAGCCAGGCTGGAGCTGGGACGGCCGCGTCCCCGCGGGCTGTACCTGATCCTGTACACCACGACCTGGCTGCAGGAGTCATCGACGGTGAAGAGGTGGTTGGGGGGGAACCAGGAGCTGAGATCCTCGGTGGCCAGGGCGAAGAGCGGGTGGCAGACGGGCAGCACGCCTGGGGACAGAGCGGTGCTGTGACCCCCCCACCGAGGACAGGCACGGCCAGGACCCCGAGCTCACGGCCGGTGCCCCGAACCCGCCGGTGGTCGGTGCTCACCGCAGGCTTTGGCGGCATGGATGCACAGCTCCTCGGCCGTGTACTCGCCGAAGGTGAAGGTGAGGATGCCGGCGGTGGTGCCGGGGGGGCTGCGCGGGGTGGGTGCCCGGTGGTACAGGTAGACCTGGAGGGTACCGGTCTCGGCAGAGGAGAGGCTGCAGGAGCGTTCCCCGATCAGCGGGGTGTCCTCACCCAGCGGGGCCATGGAGGGTGCTGCAACAGTGGGGGGGGGGATCAGCACCGGGGTGCTGATGGCACTGTCCCCCCCAGTGTGACCCCCATGCGGGGCAGGACCTTGCCCCGTGCGTGCCCTTCCCCACACGTTTCCCTTGGCATCTTCCCCGGGGTAAAACCCCGCAGCCAAGCCTGCAGCATCTCCAGGGCTGGGCTCAGCCCTTCCTGGGAAGGATGGAGGGGAAACTGAGGCACACAGCCGTTTCTCCGGGCTTGTGGATAAATCCACGCTCCCCAGCCTGTCCCACGGCCGCTTCTCCTCGCCAGCCAGCCCAGGGCTGAGCGCCCGTGCCCCGCATCTCTCCCAGGTGTGGGCAGGGAATGCTCGGCTCCATCCCCGTGCCCGCCTGGGCTCAGCCGGACCCTGCGTAGCCCCCCGGTGCCGTTGCGGTACCTGCTGCCGTGCCGGCGGCCTCGTTGGCACCCCTCTGCTCCGGCCCCGGGGAGCGGGTCCCAGGCAGCGGGTCGGGGTTCCTGGGCTGCGTAGGTGGCTGCTCGGAGGCTGCGAGCGAAGGGCAGCGTCAAAAAATCCCCTCGGTGACTTCCTTCCTGCCCACAGCCTCCTCGGAGGGTGGCTTCCGGACGAGGGAGGGGGTACGGGGCGGGGGGGGGGGAGAAAGGAACCACCCCAGGCTGCAGGGACCAGCTGGGGGGGAGCCCTAGGCACCCCACTTGGTGCTAGGCACCCCAATGGACCCGGGCATCTTGCTGGTTCTGCCACCTCCCGGTGCTGTGGGTACCGCCGTGTTTTGGGTTTGTGTGGTGGGGGGGTTTGGTAGCAGGGGAGGGGGCTGCTCCTGGGAGAAGCTGCTCGAAGCTTCCCCGGCTCCAAGCCGGACCCGCCGCTGGCCAAGTCCGAGCCCGTCAGTGATGGCGGTAGCGCCTCTGGGAGAACGGATTTCAGAAGTGAAACTTGCAGCGGGGAGTGGGATGTGAGAGAAACCCCTGCGCAGATACTGAGGCCAGTGAAGAAGGAGGGGGAGGAGGTGTGGCAGAGGAGGGGATGCCCCCCAAGTTGGCCATGACTCCATGGGAAAGCCCGTGCTGGAGCAACCTGTGCCTGAAGGACTGCAGCCCATGGAAAGGACCCACGCCAGAGAAGTTTGGGGAGGACTGTCTCCCATGGGGAGGACTGTCTCCCATGGGAAGGACCCATGCCGTAGAAGTTCATGGAGGATTGTCTCCCGTGGGAGGGACCCCACGCTGGAGCAGGGGAAGACTGAGGAGTCCTCCCCCTGAGGAGGAAGGAGCAGCAGAGACAATGCGTGATGAACTGACCCCAAGCCCCATTCCCCGTCCCCTTGCGCCGAGGAGGTAGAGAATTTGGGAGCAGAGTTGAGTCGGGAAGGAGGGAGGGGTGGGGGGAAGGTGTTTTGAGATTTGGTTTTACTTCTCATTATCCTTGGTTTGATTTGATTGGTAGTAAATTAAATTGATTTTGTTTTTTCCCCAAGTTGAGTCTGTCTTTTGCCCGTGACCATAACTGGTGAGTGATCCACCCTGTCCTTGCCGTGACCCACAAGCGTTTCTTCATATTTTCTCCTCCCCATCCCACCGGGGGGGGAGAAGTGAGCCAGCAGCTTCGTGGTGCTTTGTTGCCGGCTGAGCTGAAACCACAACACGTGGGATGGGCGACGCTCTGCCGGGACATCGCAGTCCTCATCCTGTCCCACCCCACTGCATGGGGTGAGGGGTTTGGGTGCTGCTCGCACACCCCTACCCCACTCCCGCACCCCATCGCCGGGACCCTCCCTGCCCCACTCACAGCCCCGCCGGGACGGGCTCAGCCCCTTCGCCCCCATCCTGCCCCAACCAGCCCAACCCTGGGGTTCCACCGGTGCTGCCGTGGGGCTGGGCCCACGCCTGACCCCGGTGCCGTGCAGCTTCGCACGCACCCGCTGGCGGATGTGGCCGGGCTCAGCAGTCGTCGCTTGTTGTTTTTTTCCCCTTTCTGCTGCTCTAACCAGCTCGGCAAGGAGGCAAAGCCAGGGGCGAGGCAGGGAAGGGGGTCCTGCCCAGCCCTTTCCCCTGGTGGGGACGAGGCCACCAGGGCTGGAGTCAGACCCCGAGGACCAGAGACCCTCCTCTGCCTCGCGGCGATGCCTCGGAGGGGACGGAGCCCCCGCGGCAGCTCTCGTCCCCATCCCGGGGCTCTTCCCCGGTCCCAACCCCAGGCTCATCCCCGGGCTTCTGGGCAGGGGGAGGAAATCCCTGTGGGACAAACCTGCCCAGAGGCTGGGCGAGACAAAGCAATGTTTGTCCCAGCGAACAAGGAAGCTGGGCCAGCCCCACGCCCGGGAGCCACGTATTCCGATGGCCGCGACCGTCCCGCCGTCCCTGCCTTCACCGGGGCTTCAGCGGCCGGCTCCCGCGCTCGCCACGCTGCCCGCCGGGGTACGGGGTGCCGCGCCGCCGCTCGAGGTGGCCGGAGGTTAGCCGGTGTCGGGGGCGTGCGGGAGGGAAGGGGTTATGGATGCGGCCCCCGACGGCTCTGTCCTCCCCGCCGAGGGTCCCACCCCGACGCCCTGAACCTGCCTCCCGCCGGCGCCCGCCCCGCAGGCTGCAGGAGCTCGAGGCACGGCCAGCCCCTCGCCGCGGCACCGCTCGCCCTGCCACCGCCTCGACGCCCGCCGAGGACGTCGCGGCAGCCTCCTCCGACCCGCCGGCTTCCCCACGTCACCGGGGACCCCCGGGCAGCCCCCTCGCTCTCCTTCTCCTCGCCTCGGCACCGGGTCCTTGCCGGTCCGCGGGCAGCTGCCTGCGAACAAGCTGCTTTTTTTCTGGGTAAAGGTTTAGCTTTGGTTTGTTTTGTCCCCTCGGCTGGAGATAAATTTGGCTCCGGCAGCGGCTCTGACCCTCCCTGTTTGTGCTGGCTGCGGGGGGGGGGATCGCTCCCTTCCAGCCGTGTCCTTCGGGTGCCGGCGCTTCCCTGGAGCCACGGAGCCGGTGCCCAGTGTGCTACGGAGCAGCTGGACCGGGCACTGCCGCTCTCCTCTCCCTGTACGCTCCGAACCAGGAGGTATTCGGGGCAATTTCCTTGCTGAGCTCGGGCTTCCCTCTTGCTGCTTGGGCTCTGCCCTTTGCAGCCGAACGCTTGGCACAGATTTTCCTGGGGACGGCGGGGGGACGGGATGGGATGGGACGGGATGGAGCGGCAGCCACACTCTGCTCCGCGCTCGATCCTTTCTGCTGCGCGTCCGATGTCGGTCAATAATTGCACAGAGTTTTCTCCCCCTCCAGTTTCGCCACCCTCGGATGCGCCGGTGCCACCGTGCTCTGGCCTAGCCGTGCGTGCCGCGTCCCCGTGCCGTGTCCCCATCCACCCGCAGGTGCCCAGCCAGGGGTTCCCCCCCCCGCAGCCACCACGCTGGCTCCGGCAGGGAGCCTGGAGGTGTGGGTGCCGGAGCGGCTCACCTTCAGCCTCTGGGACTACGGGGTCTTTGGGCTGATGCTGCTGATCTCCACCGGCATCGGGCTCTTCCACGGCCTCGTCAAAGGCGGCCAGAAGACCTCGGAGGATTTTTTCACGGGGGGACGACGGATGTCGGCGCTGCCCGTGGGGCTCTCGCTCTCGGCCAGCTTCATGTCGGCCATCCAGGTGCTGGGAGTGCCGGCGGAGGCGTACCGGTACGGAGCCAAATTCCTCTGGATGTGCCTGGGGCAGCTGCTCAACACGCTGCTCACCGCCCAGTTCTTCCTCCCCGTCTTCTACCGCCTGGGGCTCACCAGCACCTATGAGGTGGGCTCGGGGTGGGAGACGCATCCTGCCCCGGAGCAGCCCCCGGGTTGCCCCGATGCCGGGACGGCCCTGACGCGCTCCCTTGTCCTTGTCCCCAGTACCTGGAGCGGCGGTTCAGCCGGAGCGTCCGGCTGTGCGGGACCCTGCAGTACGTGGTGGCCACGGTGCGTGTCCGCGGTGCAGGGGTGGGATGGGGACGGTGGGGACGCGGCACCCGGCAGGGGTTTGGATCCGGCCGTGCTGGCGCTGCCCGGAGCCCCTGGGAAGCGTCCTCATTCCCGTGCTCGTGTTTTCTGTGGCTCAAAGTAAATAGCGCCCGGCGGGAGCCCTGTTTTGAATGAAAACCCCAGTGTTTTCCCAGCGCCTGCACGCCGTCCTTGGGCGGCACTGTCACGCTTCGTCCCCGTCCCCGCGGACGCAGCCGTCACCTGCCCGGCACCCACGGTGCCGGTGGGACGCGGCGCTGACCTGACCCCCCTCTTCCTGCAGATGCTGTACACGGGGATCGTCATCTACGCCCCAGCCCTGATCCTAAACCAAGGTGCGGTGGGGAGGTGGGGGCTGCTCCCCATTGTGTCCCCGTCCCTGCACTGGGGACATTTCAGCCCTGTCCCACCCCAGGCGTCGTTCGCACCCTGGGGGTCTGCTCAGCACCTTCCTTTCTCCTTCAGTGACCGGTCTGGACATCTGGGCGTCCCTGCTCTCCACCGGAGTCATCTGCACCTTCTACACCACCATAGTGAGGGAGGGAGCAGGGGGTTCCTGGGGTCCCCTGGGGTCCCCGGGGATCCCCGGTGCTCACCACGGCTCCGTCTGGCGCAGGGCGGGATGAAGGCTGTCATCTGGACGGACGTCTTCCAGGTCTTCGTGATGCTCTCCGGCTTCATCGCCATCATCATCCGGGGGGTGCTGCTGGTGGGGGGTCCCGCCAGCGTGCTGGGCATCACCACCAACGGCTCCAGGGTGAACTTTGGCGAGTGAGTCCCCCCACCCCACTGCACGCTGACCCCGCTGCCCCTGCCCCGGGGGGCTGGTGCCAGCCAAGGCTCACCCCCCCTGTCCCCGGTGTGCCCAGCTTCAACCCAGACCCGCGGAGCCGGTACACGGTCTGGACCTTCGTGCTGGGCGGCACGCTGGTCTGGCTCTCCATGTACGGCGTCAACCAGGCTCAGGTCCAGCGCTACGTGGCCTGCAGGACCGAGAGGGAGGCCAGGATGTGAGTCCACGGGGAATCGTCCGGCTCCTGCTCTGCGTGGGACGGTGCACGGGGATGAGGGGCTGCTCTGGGTTGGGGGGATGGCTGCACGCCAGCCTGTCCCCCTTGGGAAGCCCAGTGCCTGCATCCCTGTACGGCCCCTGCACCCTTGCACGGACCCTGCATGGACCTGGCACCCCTGCACGGACCTTGCACAGACCCTGCACCCCTGCACGCACCCTGCACGCACCCGGCATCCCTGCATGGACCTTGCACCCCTGCATGGACCCAGCACCCCTGCACGGACCTTGAACAGACCCTGCACCCCTGCACGGACCCTGCACGCACCTTGCACCCCTGCACGGACCCAGCACCCCTGCACGGACCTTGCACAGACCCTGCACCCCTGCACGGACCCTGCATGAACCCTGCACCCCTGCATGGACCCAGCACCCCTGCACGGACCTTGCACAGACCCTGCACCCCTGCACGGACCCTGCGTGAACCCTGCACCCTTGCACAGACCCTGCACCCCTGCATTGCCCCTGCATGCTCGCATGGATGCTGCAACCCTGCGCGGACCTTGCACCCCTGCACAGGCCCTGTATCCTTGCACGGACCTTGCACCCCTGCACAGACCCTGCACCCTGCAGGGCCCCTGCCTCCCTGCTCAGCCGGGTGTGCTCCCGTCCGGTGCTTGCAGGGCGCTGCTGGTGAATCAAGTGGGGCTCTTCTGCATCGTCTCCAGCGCGGTGGCCTGTGGCCTTGTGATGTTTGCGCTGTACAAGGACTGCGATCCCCTCCTTGCCGGCTACGTCTCGGCCCCTGACCAGGTACCGGCCCCCACCGGCTCTGCCCTCTCGAGCACCGAATTGAGGGCAGCGAGGTGGAAGGGCGAGAGGGTTGGAGGGGCTGGACCCCTGGGTCCCCGTCTCAGCCCCACTGTGGGGGCTGGGGTCCCCCGGGGTCCTGCCACCCTCCCCGATGCAGCCTTCCCCCCCCCGCAGTACATGCCCTACCTGGTCCTTGACATCTTCAAGACGTCCCCGGGGGTGCCGGGGCTTTTCCTGGCCTGTGCCTACAGCGGGACCCTCAGGTGAGGACAGGGCACCCCTTGCCCCACGGGGAACCCAAACTTCCCTGCAAAAGGGGGCTTCGCCGCCCACCCCCCAGGCTGCCGGCATCGGGGCTGAGCGCTGCCGCCTGCCTGCACCCCAGCACGGCCTCCACCAGCATCAATGCCATGGCGGCCGTCACCGTCGAGGACCTCGTCAAGCCCAGGCTGCCCACAGTGTCACCGCGGAGGCTGACCCTCATCTCCAAGGGGCTGTGTGAGTGGGCACGGGAGCCGTGCCGTGCCATGCCGTGCCGTGCCATGCCATGCTCCCCCCATCCTGCGCTGCACGGCACTGTTTTGTGCCATGCCGTGGTGGACAGCACGGTGCCATGCTGTGCCGTGCCACGCTGCCTCATCCTGTGCCGTGCCACGCTGTGCTGCGCTGCACCGCACCGTGCCACGCCACGCCACACCATGCTGCACTGAGCTGTGCCATGCCGTGCCGCATTGCGCCGTGCCGTGCCGTGCCACGCTGCTGAGCCTTTGCCGTCTCCCCCGCAGCGCTCATCTACGGCACCTCGTGCATCACGGTGGCGGCTCTGGCCTCGCTGCTGGGCGGCGGCGTGCTGCAGGTGAGCCCCGCCACGCAGGGCAGGATCCCGAGTGGGGCCCAAGGTCACCCCGCTGCCCCCCCCGCCTCCCACCATTGCCCACCCGCTCTGCCTGGCCGAGCGGGACCCGGCCACGCGCCGCTGGCTGCTGGAGAGCCCTCGAGACGGCTGGGCTGCAGTGGCCGGGGGTTCTGGGGCAGAGCCAAGCACCATCCTCCTCCTCCTCCTCCGAGCCCCCACCGAGCCCCCGCAGCCCCCGAGCCGGGGCGGTGGGCAGAGCTCTCCGTCCCCCTTCCAGGGCTCCTTCACCGTCATGGGGGTGATCAGCGGCCCGCTGCTGGGGGCCTTCGTCCTGGGCATGTTCCTGCCGATGTGCAGCACGGCCGTGAGTCCCGCGGGGTGGGGGGGTGGGGGGATTTGGGTGGGGGGCTCCGGGGGTCTCACCGCAGCCCGCTCCCCCGGGCTGTGTGGACCCCTCTCCTCTGCCGCAGGGCGTGCTGGGGGGCCTGGCCACCGGCTTCGCCCTCTCCTTCTGGGTGGCTGTGGGGGGCACCCTCTACCCCCCCAGCGCGGCCACCATGGGGGTGCTGCCCGCCTCCGGAGCCCTCTGCCCGCTCTACAACCGCACTGCCGGCGCCAACCACACCGTCTTCCTGGGACCCCTGCCCCCCCGCGAGGAGCCCCCGGCCCCGGCACGGTGAGGTGGGGGGGATGGCAGCCGGGGGGGTCCGGGGGGCATGTGTTGTCACACTGCTTGCTTTGGTCACTGTGATGTCACACCAGTTTCCCTGTTCTTGATGACGTCACACCACTTTCCTTGCTCCTTGTGATGTCACACTACTTTCCTTATTGCTTGTGATGTCACATCGCTTTCCCTGTTCACTGTGACATCACACCCCTGTCCTCGTTCCTTGCAACGTCATAGCACTTGCCTTGTTCCTTGTGACATCACGCCGCTTTCCCTGTGCCTTGTGATGTCACGCCACTTTCCTTGTTCACTGTGATGCCACACCGCTGTCTGCGGATCCCTGAACCCTTCCCCTTGCAGGCCAGCCATCGTGGGCGATTTCTATGCCATCTCCTACCTGTACTACGGGGCGCTGGGGACCCTCACCACGGTGGTGGTGGGGGTCCTGCTCAGCTCCCTGCCAGGTGAGGCTGGGGGCCGGGCGGGGATGTGACCCAGCACCGGGGTTCCCCCCCTCAGCCCCCCCCCCCATATCACACCCCCTTTCCATCAGGGCCGACCAAGCGGACGCGGCTGCCGCCGGGCGTGCTGTGGTGGGACATCACAAAGCAGACGTCCTCGGTGTCCCCCATGGGCACCAAGACCCCCAGGAAGGAGCCCCCGGGCAAAGTGGAAGCCCCCCAAGCCCTGCTGGCGAGGCTGGATGGGGATGGCGGCCCCCCCCGGGGTCCCCCCGAGCCCGGCACTGCCACTGACCTGCTGCTGCAGGAGACCCACGTGTAGGGTGCTGGGGCGGGGGGAGGATGCGGGTGGCCCAGCTGTGGCTGTGGCGGGACCGTGGGTGGCGGGGGGGGTGTGCACATCCCTGTCCCGGGGTCCCCAATAAAGGAGGAGCTGTTCCCCAGGAGGAGCCTGTCCTTGGGGGGGCTGCGGGGGCTGCCCACCCTTCTGGTGATGCAGCTGGGCTGGGGGGGGTGTCAAACTTGGAGGGGGGGCATGGGTGCTGGGGGGATGGGAGACGAGGTCCTGCCGTGCCCATGGGGGCGGGCCCTGCCTCGATAAGCCCCACCCACCCCATGACAATGGGGCCCCACCCTGCTAAGCTCCACCCCACCCAGATAACAATAGGTCCCTTGCTTTGCTTGCTAAACCTCACCCCGGGGTGACAATGGGCCCCGCCCTGTTAAACCCAGCTCCACCCAGATGACAATGGGCCACGCCCTGCTAAGCCACGCCCACCAGGCGACACGACCCCACCCTGCTAAGCCCCACCCCACCCGTATAACAATAGACCCTTCCCTGCCGAACCACGCCCACCCAGATAACAATGGGCTCTGCCCTGATAAGTCCTCCAGGTGACAACGCCCCCACCGTTAAGCCCCGCCCACCCAGGTGTCAGCGGGCCACACCCTCCCAAGCCCCGCCCACCCAGGTGTGATTGGCCCCGCCCACAGCCGCCGCAGGAGCCGCTGGGCCGCGCCACCGTCGTGGCGGGGCCGCCATCTTTGTGCCGGGCAGGGAAGGCGGTGGCGGCGGGCGGAGTGCGGGCTCTCCCCCGGCCTTCCCTCCGCGTTGCGGCCGCTACCGCGGACCGGGGCTGCCGTTCGGCCCGCCGCTCCCCGCCGTTCCCCGCCGTTCCCCGCCGTTCCCCGCCGTTCCCCGCCGTTCCCCGCCGTTCCCCGCCGTTCCCCGCCGTTCCCCGCCGTTCCCCGCCGTTCCCCGCCGCTGGGCCTGGCGCGGGCCGAGCAGGCCTTGCCCTCAACCAAGATGGCGGCGGGGGGATGCGTTCCCTGACGAGCCGGCGCCGCTCGCCCCGCCCCTCCCGCGGGAGCGACAGCGCGCACCGGTGACGCGCAACGTGCGCGACGGCCGGAGCGGCGGGGACCGGGTAGGAACGGGTCCGGGCGGCGGGTCGCAGGCCTCGAGTCCGGCCTGAGGGGAGGGGACGGGCCGGGGGTACGGAGGGGAACCGGGGGAGAGGGGAAGGGCTGGGGGTGACGGGGCGGGGAGGCCTGGGGGGGATTTGAGGGGAGGGGGAAGGGCTGAGGGGGGGGGGGAAGCAGGTCTGGGCCCTGGGGGAGGGCAGGGGCGGAGGGCTCGGAGAGGGGCTGAGGGGAGAGGGGAAGGGCTGGAAGGGTGCGGGAGGGGAGAGGCCGGGGATTTGGGGAGGGAGTGGAGGGGGAAGGGTGTCTCTTTCCTGAGCAAACGGGGAAGGACAGCCGGGGTGGGGGGGCTCTGTCATGGGAGGGGAGGGCCGGGGGCCTCTGTAGGGTGCCAAGGCGAAGTGGGGTGCTGGGAACGCTGGTGTGGTGCAGGGGTCTGCCTGCCCTGCCCGGGGGAGGGGTTCAGCCTGGGCAGGTGACAGCCGGCCCTTGGGTCGGGCAGCTTAGGGCAGGCTGGCTCTGGGTGCGGGACCTGGAGTGGGGCTGGGCCCTTATGGCCGTGGGAGCTGTCCTTGGAGAGGGTGAGGTGTTCCTCACCCTCCCACACGTTGCTGTGCTGTCCCACAGCTTTGCGCCGAGGCCCAGCCCAGATCGTGCCCTTAAGGAAGGGTCAGAGCATGTATCTGGAAGGAGAAGGGATTTAATCCAGCCCAGGCTTTGAAAAGCTTGGGACTTGAGCAGCCAGCCCTAAACAGCAGCCCTTCTCTGTTGTTTCTTGTTTAGCAAATAGTTATTGGCCATTAAAAGTAAAGATTTAAGATCCAGAATGTGGTGTCTGCGTGGGCAGCATGCTGAGGAGAAGGTCCTTTCATAGTGCCTACTTAATTTTCTGGGTCCCATTGCACCTGGCTTTTTAGGACTTTACGTACCCTGACGACGTAGGGAAAATTAATACAGCACATCTATGTGGCCATTTATCTGGGTTAAATGGGGCAATGGGACTGCGTTTCTGTACAGACAGTCAGAGGGCCTGATAAAACGTTTGTGCTGCTTCATCCTGCTCTGCTGGCAGCAGTGAATTCCCCTCGGAGCCTGCTGGTGCAGAACGAAAGCACCCAGCTTCGTTTTGACTCAGCAGCAGAGAGTGTTTTGGCTTGCAGGACAGTGGTGCTTTTGACTCAGTATGAGGAACCCAGCAGTTTGATTTGTCGTGTCATTGCAGCACAGTAAATAGGTGGGAGGGACTGTCCCCCACTGAGGATCTGGGGTGGAGTGAGCAGACTTCCTCCTGGGTTGAGCAGGGAGATTCCTAGATCTGTTTTGCCCAGGATCTTGAAATAGTGTGAGGCAATAAGAAAAGGGAGTTTTCATGGTGTGAACTCCAGCTTTTCCTACTTCCCGAGGTGATGGTTAGCCCGAGATCCTGGGCAGGACAAGGATCTGAATCTCTTTTCTTCTCCACAGAGCACCTTGAGTGATGCCCAAGAAGTTCCAAGGTGAAAATACCAAGTCGGCTGCTGCCCGCGCAAGGAAAGCTGAGGCAAAGGCAGCAGCCGATGCCAAACGTCAGCAGGAGCTGGAAGATGCCTACTGGAAGGATGAAGACAAACACGTGATGAGGAAGGAACAAAGGAAGGTGAATGACTAGTCAGGTAGAAGGGTATCTTCTAGCTGGTCCCTTGCTAAGCCTGTGAGATCCAGGCTTGCTTAGAAAGGGTTGCTTCTCCTCCTCTGTCCCCCAGCTGTAGCTGTGTCTTCACACATTGTCCTGCGCTTAGTTTTGGGCAGAAGAGCTGGAACTAGTGGCTTCTCTGGGAGCTAAAAGAAGCCGAGCGTGGGAGTAAGTGTAAGCTTTGATGTGTAATTCAGAAATCTGGTGGATCTTAGAGCTGACTTCCCGAGGGAGGCAGTAAAAGCTTTATTGCTGGAATCATGTAAAATTGAATTAAGCAAAAGATCAGGAACTCTGCTGCAGGGCTTAATTTTTGACCAAGCAGTTCTTTAGTTTTTTGTTTTTTTTCTTTTACTTTCTTAATTTTTTTAAAATTTATTTTTGTAGAAGGAAAAAGAAATAGTCAGCGTTGAGGTTTACAAGCTTTTTCTCCCCAACTTGGTGTGCCCTACATCAGGACATGTGCCTCAAAAAATTCTCTCTGGTTAGGTCTTACTAGCTTGCTCTGCCCTGGGTGCCTGTTTGCCTCGGTGCTCAACAAACAGAGCACTTCAGTGCTCATTTCTCGGTTATTTGGTTTTTAACGTTGTCCTGCATCAGTGTTAGTCATATCTGCCTTCTGGTTCTGTGGATTTTTCTAGAAACAATTGTTGGTGTTAACTTAGCTGCCTCTTCTGAAATGATTTCTTTACCCTCGTGCTAACCAGACAGGGCTTCTATTGATGACATAAAGGGATTTATGGGGTTACTGGGTTTGTGCTGCTCTGTGAATTTGGTGCTCACTGAACTTTGTGTGTTGGTACTCAAGCACACTGGCCGGGCAGGCAGGAAGCCAGCGCGTCCCCGTGACCTTGATAGCTGCCTGCTGTGTACATCTGTGTGAGTTCACCCCTAATATGTGTCTTGACGTTTGGAATTTGGAGTCCCATGTGCTGTTCCCCCATGGAATCCTGTAATGCTGCCTAATTACTTCCTGGAACAAGGACTTATTATTGCTTTACTTAGGACTTGGCCAACAGTGACCTATTTGACTGGGCTTCCAAAACAGCCTCCTGCAGGCAAGGGGCATGGGAGTCTGGAGAGGGGAGCTTGTCATGAGCTGGAATTGCTAACTGGAAAACCAGAGTCCATCTCAGAGCCTCAGACTGGCTTTTAGAGAAACCAGTGAGGCATTTTCCACTTGGCACCTCAGCCATCCCCTCTCCCTGCATCAGCGTAGCTGTAGTCTCTAGGTCTGAATTTCACCTGAATGCTGCGTTTTAGCCTGTTTCCTTCCCACCAACCTCCCCCTGGGGAACTTGCAGCTCACAGCAGCAAAAGTCTCTGCACAGGTGGGGAGCTATCGTGCCAGAAAGGCTCTGAGTCTAACTGTGCCTGCACAGGGGCTCTTCCTGCTGCAGGAGCCTCCTGCAGGTGCTACCACAGCCTAAGCAAAGGCTGGGGCTTTGTGTAGGTGAGCAAGTGGCCAACAGACAGGAATGAGTGGGTTGCTGGGGGAAAATAAATCAGTGAAACCTTCCTCAGCTGCTTCTCCAGTGCCATCAGGCAGACTGGAATATCCCCATGGAAAACAGAAGCAGCTGCCTGTGCCCCATCGCATCTGGGCAGGGAAGGAATGTGTGACTCAGATTGTAAATGACTTTCCATCCTTATCCTAGAGAGGACAGAAACCAAACCGTTCACAGGAGTCAAATGTCCCCGGAGAAGTAGCTGTTTCGCGGGTGGTGCTGGCATGGAAATAGCACTGCTGGCCACGGCCATATGCTGCAGGAGGGACTCGTGTCGCTCTCAGCTACAGCACCCGGAGGAGGGGATGGTGGTGTGTGTAGGAGGATGCTCTCAGCACCTCGCAGTCAGCTCTGAGCAGCTCTTCCAGCTCTTCCCCAGCTCTCCGGGCGATGGCAGTAACACATTAACAGCATCGCAGCGCACCCGTGCAGCACCTCTGAATTCCTGCACCGCCAGCAGGCAGGAATGGCAGAAAGCTTTTGGGACGTGCTGAGACCAAACCCCATACACCCCTTTTAATCCCTTTCCTCCCCTCAGATGACTGCCAGACCCTCAGTGAAATAAATGAGAACGCAGAGCTCCGTTTCTGCTCTGGGGTTTGGTGGCTCTGCGTGGCAATCTGGTGGTCTCGCTGACGGGGAAGTGATGCACATTAGTGTTAATACTTGGGCGTAGGGAAGCTTAATGTTCAAAATGCAGTACCTGCTGTTATGAGATTCATTGTCACCAGACGACTGTGCTGTTGCTTTTGCTGTGTTTTGGGGTTTCTTTAAATGCTGCCCCCCCTCTGCTCTGAGAGCAACTGTCCTCTGCTAACAGAGACTGACACTCATTTGGTGGCTCTGTGATGCATAAAGGAACATCTGAGCTAACATCGCTAGCCTGCGTTGTGTGTATTCCTCCTCTGGCACTTTGGTACAAGTCATAGCTCGTTACCTTCCCTGGAGAGCTCTGGCTGCAAAGCACAAAATCTACATCCTTCTTGCTGGAAGGCTCAGGGTTTTAGCTAGGTAACTGCTTTTCTTTTAACATTCAGGTGTTTTCATCCTTTCTGTCTCTTCCCACTCTTCCTATGCAAAGTTAAACTGCAGCTCCAAGCACAGCGCTGCTCATCAGCCTGATCACAGTGTGGTTTTCTCTGTGCAATTAGCTAAAGTGTGTCTGGTGGTGGAACAGCCACGGACGCGTGTGTGTCCTGGGCAAAGCTGCAGGCAGGCTTGGAAGGGTGACAAACCATTAAATTGGCTGGAGCATTATGGGAAGAAAGGACCGGTGGAGTATCTGTCAAGGGCAGAGGTCTTGCAGATGGAGCCAGACCTTCTTTCTAGTGACCTTGGGTTTAGCCACTCTGTACCCTGCGGGTATGCACAGGAAGATCTCGCTGCCTGGGACTGCTGCTGGAGCTGAGCTGTCTGCTGGAAGGACGCAGCCAAATTCCTAATCTCCTTCCCAAACTCCCGCTGGGGCTGTCTGGCTGAGGGAGGACAAACCCTTCTCCCCATTCAGGCTGTGTTTTGCCTGGGCTCTGTTTGCTGAGTGCCTGTATGCCAGGAAAGTAATTCCTCCTTGTTCAGCAGCAGCTCAAAACCCCTTTGCCCCTTTCTCTCTGCCCAGCATGTTGTGGCATTGGCAGCACTGTCCCACGGAGGTCTCTCCCTCAGCTTCACTCAGTGCCCTTGGTGGGAATGGTGAAGGGAGAGCCTGCGGGTGATGTGGGAGCGAGGAGACTTCTTATACTTGTGCATGCAGGGTCTGGGGAAAGATTCAGGTTAAATGCAGGGGGAGTACTTGTGCTAGAAGAACACAAATAGTGAATGAGGGACTAGTGACTCTTTTGGTGCGAGTTTTATGCCTTTCTTGTTCCCATTAGCCTTGGTCATGGGGTGTGGGCTGGCAGGCTCATGCACCGACAGGTCCCAGCTGCAGTGGTACGCAGACAGGTGAGTGGTGACTTTCTCTCCCCCCTCTCCTCTGATTCAGTGCAGAATTACTCAGCTGTGAGCACCAGCTCTTATTCAGATAAAACGCGAGACAGGTCAAATGACTGTTCTTCCTTCTTTGGAGGACGTCTGTGTGGTACCAGGTGCACAATACTGAAATGTGATGGCTTGTATGAGCAATGCAGCGGACAGAGATGTAGTGGAGAGACACCTGATAACACCAGGCTGGGCTTCAGACCCCAGAATCAACTTCCTCAGGCTCCAGTATCCCTTCGATGCTTACTTTGACTGCCTGTGGGCAATGGAAGGGGCGTGTTTGATCCCGTCTCAAAGCTCTGGCGTACCTCAAAGAACCCACTGTGCACTTAGACGTACTCCAGATTGGTTAGGCCCCACTCGCTTTCTGACTGCGTCATGTTTTCATTGGTTTGCCCTTCTGCCGTGCGAGAAGTGGCGTGCTTCACCAGGCTGGTGGCACGTTCTCCAGCCTTCCTCGGGGCCTCACGCTAAGAGGTTGATTGGGAGCGCTGCTGCTTCAATTGACCGCTTGCTCTCAAAGCCATGTGCGTGGGACCTTATTCTCCTTCTGTCTAGCAGGTGGGAAGCTGTTCTGAAAGCTAATGAATTGTTCGTTGCTCAGGCAGTTCTCTGCAAGGCTGGAAACTTGTATTTTAACACACAAATCCTTGGGAACAGAAGTGTCCAGCTAAAGAAATCTTACCCCCTGCTCCTCCCAGTGCCCTGCAGAGAGCAGCAATGTTGAGGGAGAAAATTATTCATTTCCTTTCCAGTTCTCTAACAGCTTTGTGGTACGTTTCACTTAGGCAAATCCAAGTCTCTCTTTCATCAGGGCATTTAAGCTGATTCGTAAAGGTTTAGTTTGATTTGGCCCAGCCTGAGAAAAGTCTTCAAAAATGACAGCTTCAGGCCCCTTGGGATTTGGGGTCAGCTCAGAGCTGCTGCTTCTGAGCACCGCAGAAGGTGGAGAGCAGACCTGGATGTGACGGGCCACTGGGGAAACCTGAGCACGTAGATTTTGCAGGTCTTGTGACAAATTAGTAATGGTGCCAGCTTATTTACTTTCCACAAATAGAAACTCAGTTGTAAATGCCAGAGAGCAGGGAGTAGCTTACCCCAGCAGCTGGGGGAGAGGAGTAACTGGAGGTCCCCTGCAGCACGCAGTGCAAGAAGGAAGGCTCTCCACCCTACTCGGGCCTCTGTTTCTCCTTCGCTAAGTGGCTGTGTCCTCTTTGGAGAGTTTTGTTTGAAAGGAGCTATCAGCAGCAGAGCATTATCCTTGAATTTCTGCTCTGTCAGATGTGTTGTCGTCCCAGCTGGGCTGTGTGATGTGAGACAGGCTGCTGAGCTAGCTGCCTTGTAGGACAGTTCCCTTTCTGTAATAAGCAGGGGTAAAAGATAATCTTCTCCAACTATAAATAACATTTCTGTTCTGAAATGTCTTGCTCCCTTCCCTTAGGTCATTAGTACTTGTGTATCCACTCCTTATCTGTCTCCTGAATTATTCAAGCCACAACCACGCCTGCAGCCTTGCTGAGGTGCTCACCATGCCAGCACCTTCTCTGGGTTACCTTGTTCAGTCACCCCTGAGCTTCAGAGTTGGGACTAGCAGTATGGGGACGGTTTCTTTGCACGAGCTCATATTCTAGGCACAATACCAGTATCCTGAATACGCAGTGCTGCTTCACTTGCATGTGCTTTACATCTAATTAAAGTGGCTTACTGTCTCTGACTGCTGGACCTTCAGTGATTTCTGCAGCCCGCCTTCTGTTTGGCACATTAATCTCTCCAGTTTTGGGGTTTCTCCTGCATTGTTGCTGATACGCAAGCAGAGGCTGGTGGTTGAGCCAGAGATCCCACCTGGAATTGGAGCTGTCCTGCGCTGTGCTGAGTGAGGGTGGGCAAAGCCCTTGCGACTGCTCTTGTTCAGGTATATCCCTGTGAATAAATTTTTAGGGGGGTAAGACAGTCTTCCCCCTCCTCTCGTGACACCCTTCCTGTCCTAGGAGTGGCCAAAACCTCTCCTAATCTGGGAGACCAAGTACATTTGTTTACTCAACCTTTACTAGAAGAGGGAGAGGCCTGACAGGAAAGCAGCAGGCAGGGAAAGCTGGTGTCTTAAATAAGTAAGTTTGCACTTTGAAATTGTGCACGGTCCAGTTGCCGGGGCATTGTGTCTCAAGGCACTGGCACTAAGCACTTAATGATCAAGAATTTGAAGACTGCCAGATGTAATAAAGGCTTCATCCCTAATGGCTTTTTTCCCATCCTTGGCCCCAGCTGCTCGGAGTGGAGCTAGGCGAGGCTTTCCTCTCCTTCCCTTCCCTTCTCAGCTGGGTTGAAAGGCCTGGTCCTTGCTGCACTTGACGGAAGCAGCAGCAGCCGGAGGGCGTGTTTTGATTCAGCATTTGTGGGCTTTGATTCTGTGTTTTGATGAGTTTTCTTTAAACTCTTAAGCCGTGGAGCAACTTACTTTTTTTTGTTTGTTTGTTTAATAGAGTCTCAGACACCAGCCTTGCTTACTGTCTCCAAAGTGTGCCCTGCCTCAACGTGCATAATTCTGCTCCTACTCCTTAAACACCGATGAAGACAGCAGGTTGCGTTACTGCTGGGGTGGTTTTGCTGTGCAGCTGCCTTTGACTAAACCCATTCCGTTAACGCTCGATCAGTCTGTTGTGCCATCCCTGTGAATAATTGATGAGAGCCATAATTAAGGGTCCATGTAACTAACCTAAATAAGAAATGCTTTGCAGCATGTGATGCTGCCGCAGAGATGTTCAGTTGTTGTTTCTTTTGTTTTGCCAGACCTTACAGGCTTTGGGAGAGGAGGAAAAAAACTTGAAGCCAAAGTGCTGAAAGCCTCTAAGGGCCTGTTGCATGGTCTTGTCACCCTCTTCCCGGGGCCTTGGTGGGTAAAGTGGGTCTTAGACTCCTTCTGGAGCACTTTAAAATTACCACAAGAGCTGCATTGCTTGTTGGATTCTGTCTAACCACCTCTCCCAGCTCTTAGGAAGAGCATGAGCCAGGCCTGAGAACAAATTCAGCCTTTTGACTGGCTTGTCTCGAACAACTGCTGAACTTTCAACCTCCGACCACTTATTAAAATTAAAGTGGAAAACTTAATCTGATTGTCAGCAGTCCTGGCTGGTACCTCCCGCTCCTTCTCAACAGCAGGGTTGTGTTTCGCAGTACTGACATCACAGGGAGCCAGCGTGTGGTTGCAGACGGGCCAGGGACAGGGGAATTATTATTCTGAAGGGACAGGCTAGGCCCTCGCTGTCTCACTGGATGTCAGGGGGAACCAGCCGACATCCCTTCTGATAAGGTGAGGTCAGTGCTGCATTAGCTACAGAAGTGAGGTGCTTGTTTCTGTCCAAGCAGGGTTCCGTGTTCCTGTAAGGGATAGTTGGATCCCTCTGCCTTACAAAGGTGTAAGGGTGCAGGTGACCTGGTCCTTTTTCCCTTCCAGGAGGAGAGGGAGAAGCGGCGGCTGGAGCAGCTGGAGCGCAAGAAGGAGCTGCAGCGCCTGCTGGAGGAGGAAGACTCGAAGCTGAAAGGGAAGTCACCCAAGCAGGTCACTCCAGGCAAAGTCACCAGGGCCCAAATTGAGGAGACAATCAGAAAAGACCAGCAGCAGAAGGAGAATGCAGATACAGGTTTGGTGGTACCATAGAAAGGCCCTGACAGCCATGGGGGGCTGGGGAGTGGGAAGGGGGGCTGTTTGCCCTTTTTCACCTACTGTCACTGAAGGACAAGGTGTTTGGAAAGCAAGAGCTGCCTGCATCTATTCTGTGCTGCATGCTTTGCTGTGACTGTGTCTAACACCCAAATGGGGAAAAAAAGAAACCCCCTGTAACCTTGAGTGGAGAAACAGAGCTGCAGAGCAGGCACTCTTTTCTTGCAGGACTGGAACTGAACTCTGGCTGAGCTTTCTCAGCATTTCCTTCAGAGTGCTTTGGAAAACCCTCTTCTGAGGGTTTTGCACAGCCTGGATTTGACGTTAACGGCTTTCCTTTTCTGCCCTCCCTGTGCAGTGGAGAAGGAAAAGACTCACTTGGAGGTGCCCTTGGAAGAGAACATCAACAGAAGGGTGCTGGAGGAAGGATCGGTGGAGGCCAGGACGATTGAAGATGCCATTGCTGTCCTCAGGTGCGTGACCATATCATAGCGGTGCTCTCCTTTGAAGGTGTTTCTTCCCTTACGAGAAATTCTTGTAGACGCACCCTCCCCCAGAACTGGCTGCTTTTTACGCTTTGACTGTGACTTTCTATCTCGACAGCAAGAACAGGACACGTCCCCTGCCCTGTTGTTCTGTGGAGAGTGTTTGAAGTGGGTAGGGGAAGTATCACGGGGTTTTCTGCTTTATCACCCACGTTATTCTTTATGCACTTCGTTGCACTGACAGGGGATCAGAGTGGGGCGAGTGGCTGGTGCCTGCAGGGAGGTGTGTCTGACGCATGTCTCTCTCTGAATTCCTTCCCGGCAGCGTTGCCAATGATCTGGACCGGCACCCGGAGCGCCGGATGAAAGCTGCCTTCACAGCTTTTGAAGAGGTCAATCTGCCACGCCTGAAGCAAGAGAACCCCAACATGCGCCTGTCCCAGCTGAAGCAGCTCCTCAAGAAGGAGTGGATGAAGTCTCCAGAAAACCCCATGAACCAGAGGCACAAAGCTTACAACAGCCAAAAGTAGAACTAGAGCTGATCATCCCCACGGACAGTGGGCTGGAGCCCCTGGGCTCTGCTCCAATGAAAACAGGAGACACAAGGAACCTCCACTCCTTTTGTTTCCCTTCCCTGGCCCCACTTTCTGTCTTTCTGTGTTCTTGGATTTAAGATAAGCACGAGGCCACAGCTCACCTTGGGACCCTGCAGCGTCCTGCTGTCTTCACTGACGGCCTGTCCCCCCACCGTGCTCACCCCTCCACAGACAGCTGGTGCATAGTGACCTGGGCAGACTAACACTACCTTCGTGCTTCCAAATTCGGTTGTTGTCTTACAAAAAAAGCTACTAACTCACTTCCAGACCTTCAGCATGGGCAGCGCTTGCGAGGTGCAACGTCAGCGCTGCCGCCTGCCGAGGTAGGGACCCCGTACTGGCTAGCACCGTGCGTTAACCTGCTCACAGCCTGGACCTGAGTCAAACTGCATTCATCCCTGTCTCTACCGTGGCTGTGCCGCACCCTCATGCTCTGTAGGGTGAATTTTTGCAACTGGCACGAGGAAGGCACCCACCCTCTGTTTCTTGTGTCATCCCCGGTGCTGGGATGTCCCCAAAGAGATTCCAGACTGGTATTGCTATTGGCCCTGCCTGCTGCCGGCCACCTCTCCTCTTGATTTCCACTGGTGGTACGTTAGGTGGGGAGGAGGAACCACAACAGGAGCAGAAGCTCTGTCGGCACAGTATTGTAGGGAAGAGAGAAAATAACCTTCTGTGTTCAAGGAGGAATGGGAGAAATAACACAGCACAGTGTGGTTCCTTCCTTGTCTGCACAGGACACTGGTGCCAGACTTCTCTGTGTGACTTTCCCGGTGGCCTTGCCCAGAGCCTCGCACGCTGCTGGTGGGACAAGAGGGTTCCTGGAGGGGCTGCAAGCCCGCACTACCCAAGAACTGCCCCAAGAAGGGAAGCTGCTGCTTCTCCCATCGCTTCTTCCCCTACCTGCCCCCAGGCTCAGGCAAGAAGTTGCCCTGTGGGCCTGTGGAAGGGGATGTGAGACTGTCAGCTCAGCAGCTTCCCCCACCGCTGGACTGAGGGCACTAACCTGGCTGTGGCACCTCTGCTCCCCTTCAGCTGGAGCCGCAAGGTCTGTCTGCTGGCCCAGGCAAAAAGAAATCGGTGAGCTCCCTTGGGAGGGCCGTGGCAGCACCTGGGCAGGGCTGGAGAGGCATGGTGGAGTCCTGCCCCTCGCCTTGAGCAGGCACTGGGTTTTCCTCTCTTCCCTCTCCCTCTTCACATCTCTTCTGGTCTCCTTTGGGAGTGAAATTTCTTCCTAAGGTCTAAACCCTTGACCAGGCAGCAGCTCCATTGCCGTTGGTGCTTACCTGTGTGTATAACCGGGGCTGCCAAACCGAGGCAAACTCATGGCTGGCTTGGCGTCCTGCTGGGGTTTCTTCTGATGGTACTAAACAAATATGGTTTATCCTGAACCAGGTGATGGGCAGCATGTGGATTCTACCCCTGCAGCGGATCGCCTGCGAGCAGGCAGGGAGGGTTGGAGGAGTCTTTGAGGCTGCCGAGGCATTTGCACTTTGGTGGTAAAGGGGTATGAGGCGGTGATGCTCAAGCTGAAGCCGAGAGCCTGCAGCCGTTTCGGGGCTCTCCCCAGCCCTCTCGGCACCCTGCTTGCAGAATCAGGCTGAAGGAGCTGGGCCGGCCCCTGCCAACATCCCCCCCTCCCTGCTCCCCCCAGCCCAGCCGGTAAAGGCAGAGAGGAATGCACCCGGTGTCTCCCCTTTCTGTGAGAAGTTTGTTGTGTTTGAACCCAATTAAAAATTTAAAACCCCCAAACCCTGTTAACTTGTTGAAGGAATAAAGGCCTGGGGTGGAGGGCTCTGTTTTTCTGGCTTGCTTTGGGGTGGGTGGGCTGTTTCTTTCCCTGAAATGGCTGCTAAAAATCCTGCTGGAGTTTTGTTTTGTGGTTCCTGCCTGGATTGGGAATCTCTCAGGGAGGGGGTAGCCCCCTGCTTCGTGCCTCCCCCCCCAGCAGGTTGTGGGGCGTGCGTGGCTCAGCCGCAGCTGTGGAGGAGGCTGCAGGCAGCTGCCCTGCCCTTGCCTGCGCCTGACTGGTGAAGCCCACCGCCGCTGCCTCTCCTGCCTGCGCCGTGCCTGCTGAAATAACCAGCCCACGTGAGTGTTCCCCAACCCGGGTCCCTAGGCTGAGCTGAACCCCCCGGTCCCGGTGTCCCCCAGCTCCCGGGGCTGTCCCCCCGCTCCTCCCCAGCCCTGGGGGGGGATCAGGAGTGCCCCCCCTCCCTGCCCTCACCCGCTCCCCCCATGGTGCAGAGGCCTTCAGCTCTTGCACAGCCCTGGCTTTGTGCAGCAGAGCCCACCCTCCTCCTCCTCCTCCTCCTCCTCCTCCTCCTCCTCGGCACTGCGGCAGTGCTGTGGTGTCCCCACGGCGCGGGGGGGGGGCGGGGGCGGGTGGGTTATTCTGGCAGTGACTGCACGGGGAGGGGGGGCTGAGGGGGTCCAGGCAGGCTGGGGGGGGCTGCGGTGTGCAGGCCCCCCAGGGTCCTGGAGGCTGAGCCCCCATGTCAGCCCCAGGGGAAGGGGGACCCCCCCCTGCTATGATTAGTGGGGGGGGGGGGGGGAGTGTGGAAGGGGCTAATGGGGGGCTGCCCCCCCCCCAATTCAGGCAAGGGATCCCTCCTGGCAAGGGCGGGGTTATTCGGGGAACCCCTCCAGTGCAGGGTGGGGTTTCCCCAGTTGCAAAGGGATTAATGGGGGGAATCCCCCAGTTGGGGGGACGGGACCCCCTTCCCAGTGCAAGTGCGGGGTTAATGCCCCCCCACACACACCCCGGCGCAGGAGAGGGGACCCCCCCCCATTGCAAAGGCGGGATATGGGGGAATCCCGCGGTGCGGGAAGGGATCCCCGGCACGGAAGGGGTTAACGGGGGAACACCCCCCCCCCCCCCTTACTGCAGGGCGGGGGGGTCCCGGTGTGTGTCCCCCCCCAACGAAGCGGATACCGGGGGGGTCCGTGCCCGCCGCGGGGGGGTTCCCCGCCGCCGTGGGGGGGGGACGACGGCGAAGGGAGGGATTCCCCGCCCCGCCCCCCCCGGGGGATTCCCCCTCCCTCTCCATTCCCCCCCCCCCCCCGTGCGGGGGGGGGGGCATTCGCGCCGTGCGCAGCCCCGGGGGGGGGGGGAAGGCGGCGCTGCCATGGCAACGGGCTGCTCCGCTGCGGGGGCGGGGGAACCCGCGGGGGGGGCCGGTCACGCGGCCCCGGGATCCTCGCAGCGCCCGCGCAGCCGCGCAGGGCTTGCACCGGGCATCCCCCCCCGCGCCCCCCCCCCTTACACCGGGCATCCCCCCCCCTCCCCGCGCCGCAACGGGCACTCCCGGGCACCGGGCATTCCCCCCGCAGCACCCCCCCCGGTGCACAATGCACACCCTCTGCAGAACGCACGCTCTGCAGCGTGTCCCCCCCCTGCACCGCGCAGCCCCCTCCTCCCCTTCTTCATGCACCCCCCCCTCCTCGCCCCTGCACCACGCACCGCCCCTGCACCATGCAATGCAACCCTCCGGGCACCGCCGTGCCTGGCCCCCCCCGCAGCATGTACCCCCCTGCACACTGCAGCAACGTGCACGTAGCGCAAGCCCTGCGCCCCTCTGGGCGCACGCTGCACCCCCTCCCCGCACACACGCACAAAGCCGTGCAGGCAGCCTCTTGCACACGCACGTGCAGCGATGCAGCGTCCTGCACACGCGCAGCCACGCATTTACCCCCTGCGCGCAGCACAAAGCACACCTTGCGCGGGCACGCGCCTGCACGCTGCAACCCCTGTAGCCGTGCACTGTACGTACACCGCTCTGTGCACACCCCTTGTGCACACCCCTTGTGCACAGCCCCCTGTGCACACCCCCCTTGCACCCGCCGCTGTGCACCCACACCCGTGCACACCCCCCTCGTGTTTTGTTCCACGCACAACCGCAGCCCCCGCGCCCTCCTCACGCGACACACGCGGGCCCCCGTGCAAAGGCCCGCTCTGCACACTCTCCCCCATGCAGGGTGCTTGCACGCGCGTGTGCACCGGTCCCCCAAGCAGGCCCTGCTGCTGCCTGCAGCTCTCTGGCTTGACAAAGGGAGCTGGAGTGGGGGGAGGCTGCAAGTGGGTGGGCAGCACCCACATACCCCCCCCCAGAAACCCCCACGCTGCCCACACCTCGCTGCCCACACGCCCACCGCAGCCTGCCGAGCGTGGGTGCGACGCATGCCAAACCTGGGGGCCTGCTCACGGGTGCCACCTCGACACCCCCCTTCCCAGGCCTTGGGGGGGGGGGGGTGTCCCGGTTCCCCACCGGTGGCAATTGCATCCCCGGGAGCCGCGCACCCACCGGGTGCAACACCGAGGGGTGGGGGCCCGTGGTCCCCGTCCCACCCTGGGTGCTGGGTCCTGCTCACGCACCCGAGCCAGGCCGGCCACGGGGCCGCTTTCGGTACAACCGGGGGGTTACCGAGGGCACCGTGGCCCGGTCAGAGCCACCGTGGCTCCAGCTTTCCACCGCCCTGAGTGGGATGGTGCTGGGCACCGGGGAGGGAAAAGCACGGCGGCCGGCGTGGGCGCTCGGGGAGGCGCGGGGCGGGCGATCGCCCACGTCCCCGCAGATGTGGCAATTAAAGTGGGGGAGCCGGCAGGCGGCTAAATTTAGCTGCAGACAATAGCTGCGGTGGCCGGGGCGGCGGGGAGGAACCGGGAGCGGGTGCGCGCGGCTGCGCGTGTGAGCGGAATAGCAACGCCGCCGCATCGCCGCCCCGGCAGCCCCGAGCCCTCCGCCTTGCGCGCTGGGGAAACCGAGGCACAGAGCGGCGGCGTGGGGCCAGGCGGGACCGTGGGGCCGGAGTCGAGGCGCCCGGCCGCCCCCGGCCCCCAGCTCATCCGGCTGCGCCGGCGGAGCCTCCCGGCAACCCGGGCTCACCGCCGCGCCGGCACGTGCCGACGCCAGGCCATGGTCACCGGCGACAGCGCTCGAGGGGAGCGGAGGCCGGGGTCTGTCTGCAGGTGGGTGCGCTGGGGTGGGGGGGCGGTGGGCCGGGGACCCCCTCTCTGGCTCCTGGGGACCCCCCCTGGTGCTGGGGAACCCCCTGACTCCTGGGGATCCCCTGGCTACTGGGGATTCCCTGGCTCCTGGGGACCCCCGGCTCATGGGGACCCCCTGGCTGGTGGGGACCCCCCGGCGCAGGGGGGAGCCGGGGAAGGGGGGGGCAAGATCGGGGCAGCGTGGCGCGGGAGGCAGCCCACGGCGGTGACAATGAGGACGCGGTGGGAGTGACTCTGCCTTGGCTAAAAATATCCTCCTCCCCCATCCTCTGCCAGCGCCGAGGCCTCAAGGTCACTGCCCGCCGTGGCGGGGCTGAGGGGGGGGGATGCGGGGGCGTGGGGCGGGGAAGCCCCCGACACCCCCCCCCCCCCGTGCCGCAGCTCCCACCCGCGCCCGGGCACGGCTGCCGTCGCCGCCGCCGCGCAGAGAACCGCCAGCGCCCGCGGCCCCTGCACCCCGGTCCATGCCCCCGCCGCTCCCCGGGCACCCCGGCTCGTCCCGATGCTCCCCGTAGCGCGGGGCCGTGGCAAGTGAGCGGGCGCGGGGGTGGCAGCGGTGGGAACCCCGGGGACGGCAGCGGTGGGGACCCCGGGGACGGCTTTCCCCGGCTGTGGCGGGGTGCCTGAGTGGGGGGGACCCAGGGGACACCGGGGACGCCCTGCCTGCGGTTGCGCTGCAGTCAGGGGACCGCGGGGGGGTCTCCATCCTTGGGGACAGCGTGGCCGCGGGGACCGAAGCTGCGAAGGGGAGCGTGGCCGAGCAGGTTGAGGGGCCGGGGGGGTCCTCGGTGCTCCCCGGTGGCGGGGTCTGGCTGCCGGCACAGCCCCGGTGGGACACAGCCCTGGGATGGCTCCGGCCAGGGGGTACCGGCCCCACTCTGCACCCAGCTCAGCACCCACCGAAACCAGGGAGACCCTGCGCTGCAAACAGCCTCGGTCGGTCCAGCTGTGACGCCGGGAGCCGGCCATGCCGGGGCGGCCCAGCCGGCGAGGCACCGGGGCTGGCGGGACCTCGGGCCGCGCGCGGTGCCGTGGCCGTGCACGGTGTTTGCCGGGTGCGAAAGCCTCGGGTTGGCGCGCGGGGCTCCCGGCAGGTTCTGGCACCGCGCGGTGCTCGTGGCCTCGATGTGCCGGGGAGTGCCCGGCATGGCGCGGTGCAGCCGTCGAGGCTGTGGGCGCGGGGCCCTCCCTGCCCCTCCCGACCTTCCCCATGACCTTGGGCCGCCCCTGGGGACCCCGTGCGGGGCTGGGGACCGCGGTGGCAGCGGGGACACCTCCACGGTGGCAGGGACCACCGCCCCGCAGTGCGGGGACGGTGCTCTCCAAAGGTGCTCGTGAGGTTTGGGGGACACCCGCCCCCCCCCTTCCCGAGGGGTTTGTGGCAGTTCAAGGGACAGCAGGGACACCCGTGTCCCCCCCCCCAGCCAGCCCTGGGCGGGGGGTCCGTCGTGACCCGGCGGGGGCAGCCAGGCGGAGCGGCTTTGTCCTTCGGCTGAGCCGAGCCGCGTGGGGGAGGCGGCGGGTGAACCCGGCGCAGCGGCTTTGTCTGGGGACGGCGGCGCGGTGGCGGTGGAGGGGGTGTTGTGGGGAGCCTGAAACACCCCACCACCCCCGCCTCGAGACCCCCCAGCACCCCCCACCCCAGCCCCGGGCACCCGCTCGGCTCCGTGCAGGTAGGGTGTCCCCGGCCGTGTGTCCCCTCCTGAGGTGGGAGGGCTGGGGACGGGGTCCCCCTTGGGCTGGGGGGGGCTGGGGGGGCCCCAGCTGCCTCCACCAGCCCTGGGGACACCGGCACTGCCCCCAAGGTCCCTCCGGGGCCTGATCCAGCCCCTGCGCCAGGGCATCTGGCAGGGCTCAGGGGAGGGTTTTTCTCAGGGAGACCCTGGGACAAGCCAGGGATTCCCCTGCATCATGGCGGGCCCGGGGAGGTTCGGGTGTCCCCGTATGTCCCCGCGTGTCCCTGCGTGTGTGCCAGCCTGCATGCCTCCCCCTGCGCCGTGGGACGCGCAGACACCCCACAGCCCCGCGGGTGGGAATGGGCCAGATCCTGCCTGGGGCAAATCACCCCAGTGCCGGGCTCTGCCCCTTTGCACCGGTCCTGATGTGCCGGGGTGGATGCGGGGTGCCTGGGGGACGGGGACCCGGCTGATGGCATCACCGGGGGTCCCACGGTGGCAGGGCTTGGCTGAGCCACCCCGGTGCCCTTTGGGAGCCCGGTGGCCTCGTGCCAGTGCCTCCGCCAGTCCCAGGGGGCTCTGATGGTCCTGTGCCCCTCCAAACCACGCTCAGCCCTCCCTGCCCTGCCCTCGGGGGGCAGCGGCGGTGGCACCCCCCCCTCCCCCAATCCAGCCCCGTGCCGGTGAGTGGGCAGCGGCGTTTGCGGGGGCCGGGGGCTCCTGCCGGCACCGACAGATGCTCTCCAGCCTGGGACATATGGCTGGGGCTTGGCAGCAGCGGGAGCTGTGGCCGCCTGAGGAACCGGGGCCACCGCGGGGGATTTGGGGGAACGGGGGGGGGGACGGACGGACTGCAAAGGGTCTGACGCACTTTGTGCACCCAGCAAGCCCCGAGCCCCTGTGCTGGCCAGCGGGGAGCTCCTGTGGCCCTGGACAGGGGGGCACGGCATGGGTCCCGCCGCCCTGAGCACCCCATCCCCTGTGCCACAGTGGGGGGGGGTCCCCGGTTCCTTCTCCCTGGTACGGCAGCGGGACCGTGGCCGTGCCGCCCAGCTGCTGGCGTGGGGCCTGCGGGTACGGCCACGGTGGCAACCGCTGCTCCCCCAAATTCCTGCCCCACCCTCCCCGGGACCGCGATTCCCAGGCAGGAATTAGCAAGCGGGTAATAAATAAATCACCAGCGGGGAGCCTTACGGCTGCCCGCCTCTATTTTTAGCTGCACCCTCCTCCTCTGCAGTTGCTCCCAGGCAGCATCGCTGCTCTGGGGCACGGGGGGAGCGGAGGGTCCCACCGCCACCCCACAGCCACCCCCAGGGCACCGGGGGCTGCTGCATCCCAGCCCTGCGGGGGTTAATCCATGTGTCGTGTCCCCCCCAGTGTCCCTGCTCCATGCAGGGTGAGGAGATGCTGCCCCGGCCGGGGTCCCCCTTAGGAGCCCTTCGCCCACGTCCCCATCCCTCCCCAGCAGAGGGTCCTTCCCCAGCCAGCTCCTCTTTAAAGCCCATGACATCCCATACCCACCCAGGGTAGGCCCCCCCCGCCTCTCCCCAGGGACCCCCCCACCCCACCGGGGCGGTGAGCCCTCGTGGGTCCCCGTGTCCCAGCCCCGAGCGCTGCCGCGGGGGCGGCGGGAGCACCCTGCGGCCGTGCCGAGACACCCGGGCTGCGGCGGTGGGCGTCCTGCTGCCGCATCACCGCCAACCTCCCGGTGCGGGAGCTGCCGAGAGCGGGGACGCTCAGGGCCGTTGCTCAAGGACATACGGCCGCCGTGGCCGGCAGCCCCGGCTGGGGGGACCTGCCACGTCCCCGTCCCCGCGATGGGGCCGTGGAGGACCACGCTCGGTGCCCCCTGCGCTGCCCATCCCGCCCGAGCATCCCTAGGGATGCGGCCGCCGGCCATGATGTCCCCATGGGGACAGGGGACAGGGACCCCCCTCGGGGCTTCGCAGTTTTAATCAACCCTCCGGGCGCTGAATCCTGCCGGAGACATCCCTATCGATATCCTGACAGGGGGAAGATTTAATAAGGCCCATTTACGTTGCCATCGATAGAACCTATTAGCGAAATGACCGCGGAGTGATGGTTAATAAAATATTTACTGTCATCCATCTGGGAGGGCTCTGGGGGCGGCTTCACCGACCCCATTTGAGGTGCCGAAAAGTTTGCCAGGCCACGGGGCAAATGTTCTGCCCCGGCACGGCTCCGGCATCTCCGGCACCTCCACGGTGAAGGGGGCCTGGGGCCGGCAGCTCTGGGAAACCGCTTCCCCTCCGCCCTGCCCGCTGCGTATTTTTCTCCCCAACCGAGTATTAAAAAGAAATCGGAGCCCATTTTCCTGCAATAAATTTGGCAGAATGGAGAGAAAATGATCTGGCTCTGGAGGGGAGCCAGCGGCCCCAGATACACACCGGGGAGCAGCTGGGCACTGGAGCCCGGCCACGCAGCCTTTGCTCCCATAGGTAGCAGGAAAGCATCTTCCTTGGCTCCGGCGCATCCCTCGGGAATGGGGAAGGGGTCCCAAAGCCCTGCTGCCCCCCACGGATGGGGGAGATGTTGGTGATGGCAGCCCCTTCCCGGGTGTCCCCGCACCGGGCAAGGTGATGGTGTTTGCAACGGGAATGCCGATGCCGGTTCAGGCTGTTAGCCGGGATGGGCTGCAGCAGGACTCGGCGCTTGGAGGCCTAAAATCCGGGGAGCTGCCGTCCCCCCCCAGGGTACAGCCCCGCTGCAGGGCTGGGGGAGAGACTGCGCGGACCCCCCCGGCTCCCCCGTGAAAGGAGCACCGCAGCGACCTGCCCCTCCAACCGGGACGGCGCTGCGGGTGCCGTGGGCGCCATGGGCTCCGCGTGGGGATTTTTGGGGCCCGTCGTGCAATGAGGCCGTTGGTGCTGGGGGGGGGTCCGTGCAGCGGGGCCGTTCGTGCAGTGCGGCCCGTCGTGCGACGGGGCCAGTCGTGCAACGGGGCCGTTGGTGCTGGGGGTCCGTGCTGGCTGCGGCGGGGCTATTCCTGCAGGGGGGTCCGTCCTGGCTGCCGTGGGACCCCCCATGTGCGACGGGGCTGCTCGTGCTGGGGGGGCTGCGCTGGCTCTGCAGGCCCAGCCCTGCAGCAGGGCTGGGGGGAACCGCTCGGGCTGTCGCCTCCCCCCGTTGCAGCCCAGCCCTGGCCCCGCAGCAGGATGGCGCAGGGTGGGGGGCTCTGCCCGCGGACCCCCTCCGGCCCTGCCCCTTACCCCACGGCCCGGTGACAAACCCACAGCCAAAAAACACGGCTCTGCTCGCCGACTGCCCGCTCGCCCACCCTGGCTGCCGATGGGGGGGCTCGGTGCGGCACCGGCAGCCCCCTTGCCCACGGCCCCGCCGCTGCCCCCCAAGGCAGGGGGTGCGTGGGTGGACAGGGGAGACGGTGACCCCCCCCCGGGTGGCGATGCCAGGGCAGGACCTCGGTCGGGTGCGGTGGCTCTGGGGGTCCCTGACACCGCGGCCGGGGGGGGTTTGGGGACCCCGCTAATGCCGCGTCTCCCCTCCGGCCAGGTGTGGAGGGAAGCCCATGGCACCCGGACCCCCGGACCCCCCCTGCGCCAAGCCCCGGCCCCGCAGCCCCTAACGCCCCGAGGCCCCCCCCGGCCGGCCCCGGGGAGCCAGAGCAGGTAGGGGGGGTGTGGGGGGGGCTGGGGCTGGCAGAGCTGCGGGTGCAGGGAGCTACTGCGGTGTCGGGGGGGGGTCACAGGGGTGCTGGGGGGGTGCCCTGGGGGTGACGGAGGAGATGTACTGGGAGCGTGCTGGGGATGCTGGAGGCAGCGTACTGGGGAGGATGGAGGGGGTGCATGGGGGGGGTGCATGGGGGATGATGGGGTTTGGGGCGCAGGGGACCAGCGCAGTGAGGTAGGGGGTGTGTGGGGGGGGGGGTGCATGGGGGGGTGTGGGGGTGTCATTGGGGGGCTGAAGGGTGTGATGGGGGGGTGGGCGGGGAGGGGGGGTGCTTAGGGGTGGCACTGGGGGGGCTTGGCGGGGGGGTGCCGGGGGTAGGACGGCTGGGCGGGGCCTGGGGGGGCTTGGGGAGGGGGGGGCCGGGTCGGTGTGTGCGGGTGCGGGGGCGGCAGAGGGGTCTGGGGGCGCAGGGGGGTGTCAGGGAGCGCATGGAGGGGGACTGGGGGGGGGGGGGGGAGAGCGCTGGGAGGGGCGGGGCCAGCGCTCGGGGTGGGGCGTGGCAAAGGGCGTGGCGCGGCGCCCGTCACCGGGGGCGTGGACGGTCTCCGCCAATGAGCCGTTCCTCCCCGCCTCCGCCCCGCCCCCGAGCGCTCCGGTCCCGCCGCCGCGCGCCCCCGGGACCGAGCCGGGCTGCGGCGGCGGCAGCGGCGGCGGCGGCGGCGCGGCCCCGGCCCCGGCCCGGCCCGGCGGCAGGTAGCGGGCAGCGGGCCGGGTTGGGCCGGGGAGCGGGGTTAAGCCGAGCCGAGAGCCGGCCGGGCGCCCCGGTACCGGGAGCCCCGGGCACGGCGGGGACGTCGGGGGGCGGCGGGGACGCGCAGCTGCAGCTCGTTACCGGAGCCGTCCCGGGGCCGCGGGCAGGGGCCAGCACCGGGTACCGGGGGCACCGTGGGGCCAGACCCGTCCTGCCCTTGCTGCCGCCAACCCGGGGGGCGTGGGGGGGGTACAGAGGGGGCGGCCTGGCTGCGGCGGCACCGATCCCCCGGGCGGGGGGCACGTCCCCGCCGTGGGCAGGACGCGTCCCCCCGCGGGCAGGGCACATCCCCGCCGCCGTCGAGGCCGGCACGTGGGCGCCATGTGCCCTGGCAGGCGTCGCTCGGTACCGGGTGGAGCGAGGATGCCCACCCCGGCTCCCGCGGGACCCCCCAACCCACACGTGCCCCCCGCCCGACACCGTCCCCTCTCCCGCAGGTCGCCCCCGCGCCGCTGAGCCATGCGGGATCGCCCGGCCCCCTCTCCGCCAGAGCCATGAGCGGCTGCCGGTACAATGGGGGGGTGGCACGGCCCCGGGGCCCCCTGAACGCCTCCGCTCGCAGCCTGCACCCGCTGGAGGGTGAGACCCAGCCGCTGCGACCCCACCGTCCCCCTGGCCTCGAGGTGGTGGTCTCACGGCCGGAGCAGCCCGGGGGTCCAGATCCCGGCCCAGCGGCGGCAGCCCCGGGGCAGGATGCGGCCGAGGAGCGGGGGCGAGGACCCCGGAGGAACCAGAACATCGGGTACAAGCTGGGGCACCGGCGAGCCCTCTTCGAGAAGCGGAAGCGCCTCAGCGATTACGCCCTCATTTTCGGGATGTTCGGCATCGTGGTGATGGTCACGGAGACGGAGCTGTCCTGGGGGGTCTACACCAAGGTAGGGATCGCGGTGGGTGGGGGACCCGTGGGGGGGGTCCGGCCGGGCTCACGCTGCCCGCTCCCCTCTCAGGAGTCATCGTATTCGTTTGCACTGAAATGCCTTATCAGCCTCTCGACCGTCATCCTCCTGGGGCTCATCGTCATGTACCACGCCAGGGAGATCCAGGTGAGGGGCACCCGCCGGTGGGTGCTCACCAGGGCCGTGCCGTGCCGCCCCGGGGGTCCCACCACCCACCCCAACCCCCCTTTCTCCCCCCGCAGCTCTTCATGGTGGATAACGGCGCCGACGACTGGCGCATCGCCATGACCTACGAGCGCATCTTCTTCATCGCCCTGGAGCTGATCGTCTGCGCCATCCACCCCATCCCCGGCCAGTACCTCTTCACCTGGACGGCGCGGTTGGCTTTCACCTACGCCGCCTCGGTGGCCGATGCCGATGTAGACATCATCCTCTCCATCCCCATGTTCCTGCGGCTGTACCTGATCGGGCGCGTCATGCTGCTGCACAGCAAGCTCTTCACCGACGCCTCCTCCCGCAGCATCGGTGCCCTCAACAAGATCAACTTCAACACCCGCTTCGTCATGAAGACCCTCATGACCATCTGCCCCGGCACCGTCCTCCTGGTCTTCAGCATCTCCTCCTGGATCATCGCCGCCTGGACGGTCCGTGTCTGCGAGAGGTACGTGGGGTGCTCCCCAACGGGGCTCTTGGGGGGGGGGGCAGGGATGGGGGCTGCGGGGCTGGGGTGCAGCTGAGGATGCACGGTGCAGACCCCGGCGGGGCTGGGGGGAGAGAAGAGGCCCCTTGGAGAAGAGGCCCCCGCTCTCCAGGCAGACCTTCCCCGGCAGAACCCTCGTGCCCCGGGTGGTGGCCAGGATGGTTTTGCCAAACCAAAACTGCTTGATGAGTGAGGTGGGGGCAGCCGGATCCCCAGGCTGTCCCCAGATCCCCCCCAAGCCCTTCTGTGCCCCCCCGGGACACAGCAGGACCCCCTCTCCGCCGGCGGGTCTGGCCAGGCGGAGCTGGGGGTCTCGCAAAGGGGACCGAGCCCTCGCGCAGGATGTGGCCCGTGCTCCTCAGCTGCGCCCGCCGGGATGCCAGGGCCGGGATGCCGGGGCTGGGATGCCCGTGCCGGTGCCCTGCCCGTGCTCACCCCTTCTCGGCCGCTCCCCCGGGACGCGCATTAACTGCTCTTGTTTTCCCTCCCTGACCGCTCTGCTGCTCGCAGGGACAAACTGTGAGTCACCCCAGGGACCGACAGCGCGTCCTGCACGGGGCGTCCCCCCCGCCCCAGGCTTGTGCTACCCAGAATTTAGGATTAGCTGCAGCCGGCGGGTTGGGGGGGGGGGGCGGTTCAAGGCTGGGGGGCCTGGAGGGAGGCAAAGAGGCCATGGACACAGAAAGGGGCCGGAGCCCTTTTCCGCTTGGAACCTCAGCAGCTGCTTTCTGTCCCCGCTGTGCCCCCCGAGCCGGGGTGGCCACGGTGCCCAGTCTGGCCCCAGGCACGAGCTGGGGGTCCCGTCGCAGTGTGTGGGGGGGCTGGAGCATGGCTCCTTCTGCCCTGGCTCTCAGGGTGCTCTCGGAGGGGTGGGCTTGCTGCAGGAATCACTGCGGGTGCTGGGGTGGCCCCGGAGGGAGAAACCCTGGCAAGGAGCGGAGCCGAGCCGGAGCTGTCAGGAAGGAGCTGCTGGATTCTTCTTGTTTCTAACCAGAGGCTTCGGCTGAGTTTTGAAAGGGCTTTTGCTCAGCTCCGGCAGTTGCCGTTGCTCAGCGTTTCCCCTCCTTAACGTGCACAGTTTGGGTGCATTGAAGGAGTCCTGGGTGCTCCTTGGGAGGATGGAGGGGAGTGGGGAGCCCCGCAGCCCCCGCTGTCCTGGGGAGCATCACCTTGGGGTGATGTCCTCGGGCTGCCAGCCTTTTGGGGAGAGGCTCAGCCCTCACTGCCAGCCCACCCCAGGGGGCAGGTCCCCCCGGCCGCGCGGTGCCCCCCAGCATCACCCTGCCGCATCCCTCGGTGCCGGCTGAGGTTCCAAGGCCAAACCGCACGGCTGTGCCCTGGGGGGCCGGGTGGAGGGACGCAGCAATCCTAAATTCCTCGCCACACGCTTGAGTCCACCCTGGCTTGCTCCTGTCTCCTTCCTTCCCTTTTCTCACCCCCGGCACCTGGATTTCCCAGCTCCCTGCTGCTCCCCGCATGCCCTCGTCCCGCTGCCCAGCTTGGCTGCACCCAGCGCCCGTTCCCGTCCCCCAGCCGGGCTTGTCCCGGCAAGTGGTGGGGACTGTGTCTGGGGGTCCCTTGGGGGGGGGCGGGGGGCACAGCTGTCTGCATTCGTGGCATCGGCGCTGGCCACGGAATCTCAAAGCACAGTGTCCCCCGCTCCCCCCACAGTGATGCCCATGATGGCCTCGGGACCCTTCGTAGCCCTAGGCTTGCTTGGCGGGGGGGGGGGGGGGGGGGCAGCTCACCAGGGTGACCCCCCAGGGGCTTGCAGGGCGAGGGGTGCTCCGCTCCAGCCAGGTCTGTGCAACCGTCCCCCGCTCTGCAGAGATGGGGTGTCCCCTCCCTGGGGGGTCCAGCGGTGACACCCGTGTCCTGTGCTTTGAGATCTCTGGGGGAGCTCCAGGAGGACGGAGGTCGCTGCCATCCCTGCGTGGGGGCTGCTGCTCCGCGCCCGTCACCTCGTTATCCTCGTCCAGCAGCCCCCCCCAAGCCAGCCCTGTTCCTGGGGGCCGCAGCTTGGAGGTTTTCCTCCTCCCTGGCACCCATGTCCAGAGTGGCCATACCTGGTGTCCCCAGGGTGTCCCCAGCTTCTTTGGGGACCCACATGCCAGCAGTGCGCCTGGGAGCCTGGGGACTCTCCCGGCTACAGCCGGCGGATGGGAAAAGGGCTAAAAACCATGCGGCAAAGCCGGTAGCGCCGTGGCGGGGCACGTGGTGGGACCGGGACCGTGCGGTGACAGTGGCTGCGCTCGGCCCCGGGCAGGTACCACGACAAGCAGGAGGTGACCAGCAACTTCTTGGGGGCAATGTGGCTGATCTCCATCACCTTCCTCTCCATCGGCTACGGGGACATGGTGCCGCACACCTACTGCGGGAAGGGCGTGTGTCTGCTCACCGGCATCATGGTGAGCGCCAGGGAGGGGGGCAGGCGGGGTCGGGGGGGGACGAGTCCTGCGCCCCCCGGTCCTGCCGCTGCCCTCACCGCGGGGCTCTCTGCCCGCAGGGTGCCGGCTGCACCGCTCTGGTCGTCGCTGTCGTTGCCAGAAAGCTAGAGCTCACCAAAGCGGAGAAACACGTGCACAACTTCATGATGGATACGCAGCTAACGAAGCGGGTAAGACCCCCCCCGCCGGTGCCGTCCCCCCGCTAGCCCCATCGCCAGGCGCAGGACCAGCCATCTCCACCCCTGACCCCGGTGCTCTGTTGCTTCCAGGTGAAAAATGCTGCTGCCAACGTACTCAGGGAAACGTGGCTCATCTACAAACACACCAAGCTGGTGAAGAAGATCGACCATGCCAAAGTTCGGAAACACCAGCGTAAGTTCCTCCAAGCCATCCATCAGTAAGTGCCAAACCTTTACCTGCTTCCTACGAGGAGGTTTTTCCCTGTCGTGGCTCCGGAAGGAGAGCCGGGTGCTTTCTCCCCTTCTGCACCTGTGCTGCCCGGACCCCCGGGTTGGGAGCCAGGTGGTCCCCGTCCCCGCTGTGGGGATGCTTTCCCGTGTGAGGACCCCCGTGATGCTGGGGTGACGCCAAGGGTACGCGATGAATGAGGCTTGATGTGACCGTGTCTGCCGTCCGGCTTCACCCGCATCGGGGGGCAGGGCTGGGGGGCTGCAAGCCCCTGGCTGCCTCCTACTTTGGGGGGGGGAAACCTATGGGTGTCCGGCTTGGTGGGGGAGCACCCGGGGTGGGGGGGGTCCGTGCTGCGGCTGCTGTCGTCTCGCTGCGCTCTTCGTGGTGGTATTAAACCTGCTGTTGTGTTTTGTCTCTGTTCTGCCCCGTCCCTGCAGAGCTCAGAAGTAAGTCGCCCCGCGGGGCTGCTCCTCTCCTCCGTCTGCTCCCGTGTGCATGGGCTCATCGCTGCAAAACGCGGGGAGTGGGGGACACGGCGGTGCAGCCCCCCCCCCAGGGCTGTCTGGGGCGAGGATGGAGGGGCAGAGGCTGTGCTTGCGGCGCTGGCGGGGGGGGGGGCTGCATGCTAGGGTGCTGGGGGGGGTTGCATGGGGGTGTCACTGACCCTGACCCTGCTCCCCCCATGTCTCTGCAGGTTGAGGAGCGTGAAGATGGAGCAGCGGAAGCTGAACGACCAGGCCAACACGCTGGTGGACCTGGCAAAGGTGAGCGATGCCGGGGTGGGATCCGGGGGACCCCGCTGCAGGGGGCTCCCGGCGCTGAGACACCCCCCCGCTTCCACACCCCCCCGCTTCCCGTCAGACCCAGAACATCATGTACGACATGGTCTCGGAGCTGCAGGAGCGTAACGAGGACCTGGAGAAGCGGCTGGGCGCCCTGGAGAGCAAGATGGAGGCGTTGGGGCTGAGCCTGCTGGCGCTGCCGGGGCTGGTCAGCCAAGCCCTGGGGCAGCAGCAGCGGGAGCTCCTGGGGAGCTGGACCCCCCGCCTCTGCTCCGCCACGGCCCCTTGCACCCCCACCCGAACCCCCAGGTCCCCTTCCACCGCCCCCCCCACCTCCTCGGACAGCGGGTGATGGGGTGGGGGGTGGCCGGGGCCCCTCTTATGTCTGGCCATCGTGTGGCTGATTTCAGTAGCTTTGTTCTGTAAAGCCCTGTATAAATTTCCTGCGTTCACTGTGCTGGCGTGAGGCTGGAGCCCCCCCCCCGGGCCATCCCGTGCCCCCCCTCCCGGCCAGGCGGGAGGTGAGCCCCAGCCTCCAGGAGGGCTTTTTTTGGGGGGGGAGGATGCAGCAGCCGCTGCGCCAGGGGGGATGGAGCAGCTCTAGGGGGGATGGAGCAGCCCTGGGGGGGGGGGGCAGGAGCTGGGAGGGGGGGAGAAAGGGAGAGGGGGAGAAGCCAGGAGCCCTGAGCGTTGGGGGGGGGGGTCTGGGGGCTGCCCCCCCGGGTTTGGGGGGGTGGAGGTTGGGGACAGGGTGGGGGGACGCCTGGGGTCTTGCCTGGAGGGTGCGGAGGGGGGGGGCAGACCCCCGAGGTGAGAGCAGGGCTGAGCCCTGGGGCTTGAGGATTTTGGCGGGGGGGGGGAGCTCTGTTCCTGGCTCTGCCACGAAGTGACCTTGGCGAAGTCACGTCACCTCTCTGTGCCTCAGTTTCCCCCATCTGTAAAATGGGGATGGGGTGGGGAGGGAGGGGGGGGGCAACGGTACCGACCATTGTAAAGTGCTGTGAGATTCCTGGATGCAATATTCAGCCCAGCCGCCTCCCAGCGGGGTGGGCAAGGACCCTCTGCCAGGACCCCCACAGCCCCGGACCCCCCGGGGGCCGGTCCTGCTCCCCAGCCAGGACCCTCGGGTGGGGGGGTGGGGGCAGGGGGGGCTGAGGCGCACATTAAAGGAGGCTGAACTGGATGCGTCGCTCTCTGCTCACGGCAGCGGGACCCCTGCCCGGCGGGAGGGGTGGGATGGGGTCCTGGGGTGGTGGGGGGGGGGGGGATGGCTCTTGGGGGGGATCTTTGCAGCTCCCCTCACTGCAGAGGCTCCCCCCCATCCCGGGAACCTTGCAGGGGGAGGATGGGGCTGACATGGGGGCTTCAAACCCCCTGGGGAGGGACACTGAGAGGGCTGGGAGCTTGCAGCCCCCCCCACTTGCTGACACTGGGGCAGGTTTGGGGGGGTCATAGCAGCGGAATGGGGGGGGGTGATGGGGCTGGGCTCAGAGCATCCCTGGCTGTGCCGGGGTACCCAGGCTCCCCGTACGCAGCCCCAGGATGTTGGTGCTGCTCAGCCCCAGCCCTTTGCAAAGCCAAAACCGGGGTCCGGTGCTGGGGCCCTGCAGAAGGCGGGTGCAGAATGCGGCCCTCGGCGGGCACCGGGCAGGGTGGAGGTGGCATGGGAGCCGGGGTGGGAGGCTGGGGTGGGCAGTGGCCGGATCCTGCCCACGCAGGGCCCCGTGCCACGCTTCGGGGCGGCGCGGCGCTGTTAATATTTAACTGCTGGTGCCTGGCGGCGGGGGTGGCGGGCGGTGGTGGTGGGCGGTGGTGGGCATTGGTGGTGGTGGGCAGCGGCCGAGGGACGTCGCGGTGAGCCCCAGGACCGTGTCCCACCATGAGACGGGCAGGTAACGCCGTTGGCAGGGGCTCAGGGGCCGGACGCTGTCCTGCAGGGGCTGGCATGGGGACAGGGGGGACGACACGGAGCTCGGGAGTGACGCAGCGGGGCTGGTCCGCTTGACACCAGGCCAGCAGCATCTTGCGGGGTCCTTGGTGGTCGTGGGGATGGCTGGAAGCGATGCAGTGGGGACCCTTCCCTTCCTCCTGCCCGGACCCGGCCTGGGTACTGGGAGCACCAGTGGGTGCTTTCCCACTCACCCACGGGCATTTCCAGCCCAGGCTGTGGGGAACCAGGATGGGGTGGCAGCCATGCACCAGGAGCAGCTCACAGTGGGGAGGTGACATCCCGGGGCACGGTCAGAGCTCACGGCCGGGTCCCCATGTCCATGGCCGCTGGTAAATCCCTGGCGAGCGATGGGGAAGGAAGGTGGCTCGGGGCCAGGCTGCATGCGTGCCCCGTGGGGGAAACTGAGGCACGCAAAAAGGGCTGGTAGCACCGTGACCTGTGTCGGCTTGCCGTGGGGTTTGCTCCCATCCCTGCTCATCTTGGGGCTTCTCCTCCAGCGGGGCTCAGCCCGGAGGTGGGGAAGCGAAGCAGCCACCGGATGCACCCAGGGGACCCCCGTCACCCCGAAGCCACCGCGAGCCGACGGCCGAGCCCACCTGTCCCACCGGAGAGCCGGGGCTGCCGGGTATGGAGCTGGGTGTGGGGGGGTGCTGGACCCCCAGGCTGGGCTGGAGATGTTCGGCCCCCGCTTTGCCTCCATAAAGTCCTGGCTGGGGGGGTGCTGGGGGCAGCCAGCCTGGCCTCGCTGCTCACCACCATCCTCCTGGGGCTGTGCCATGGCCCGCTCCTCGCCGGCATCTGCCGCCTGGCCGGGGACACAGGCAGCCGCTCTCATCTTCCTCTTCCTCACGGCACTGCTCTGCCTGGCCGGCAGCCTCCCGTCCCTCTGGCTGTGGAGGTGCAAGGTGGTCTGGAAGCACCCGGAGGTCTCCGGGAGTCCCACCGTCTCCAGGAGCGGGGACAGCCCCAGTGGTCCCCCGCCACCCCGTGCCCCCCCGGTATAGTGTGGGGGTCGCACAGCCTCACACCCCTCCTTTGCCTCCTGAAGCCTCCGCCAGCCCGAGCCAGGCGCGTCGTCTTCGAGGACGAGGTGATGCCATCGGGGAGACCCTCAGGGAGGGTCCCCACTGCCGAGGAGGGCAAGAAGCCGGGGGCCAGGTCCGTCCCCCCGGGGCTGGCACCCCGGCCACGTGCTGTCCCAGACTACGTAGTGTAAGTGACTCCCGTGGGGATGGGGACGGCCACAGGATGGGGTGTCACAGAACCCCGGGGACCCCCGACACCCAACCGAGAGGGTCCTGCCCCCCGGGCGTGCGGGCAGCGCCGCAGGCAGCGCCCGGGCTCTTCCTCCCGCACCCTGAGCCTCATGGCCTCGTGGCGGTGCAGAAAGTACCCGGCGATCCGGAGCCCCCGGCAGCGGGAGGGCTACAAGGGCGTCTTCCAGGACCAGCTGGCGGAATACACGGAGCTGCTCGGGGAGGTCCGCACCGCACGGCAGAGGCTGGGGGAGATGGAGGCGGCGATGGGCCGGCTGCCCCGGCACGCCACGAGCAGGACGGTGGGTCCCTTGGTGGGCACCGGCTGCGGGGACCGTGTGTCTTGTGAGCAGCGTTGGGTGTGATGAGTTGGGCGGTCTCTGCAGGGACTGGGGATGAGCCTGGGGGCCTGCAGGAGGTGGGGGGGGACAGGAGGGGACGTGCAGACACCCAGGATTCTGCAGCTGAGAGACACGAGCCGTGCTCAAAGTCATCGGGCAGCTGCTAGAAAATTAACAAGCATTTCTCAGCTACACCCTGGGAGAGGTTTTTCACTCCGTGGCATGAAAGATGGCTCGCTGCCCTGGAGCCCCCCCATGCTCATTAGCTCCAGCTGCCTCATTAGGGCCGTGCTTGGCCAGGCTGAGCCCCCCGGGGTTCCAGGACGTGTCTTTCTGCCCCGCAGGATGGGAGCAAGGTGGCCCACGTCTGGCATGAATATGTGAGGAAGAAAAGGGTGAGCAGGGGAAGGGCTCAGGTTCTGCTCCCTGTGCTGGGGGGCTGCAAGCCCACGGCCTCCCCACAGTGCCTCTCCCCCCTCCCCAACGCTTGGGGGGGTCCCCAGGGCACCGCAGGACCCCGGTGCCGTGGCAGGGTTCCTCCCAGCTGAGCACGGTGCGGCCGGCAGGATTCGGCCTTCCTGGAGAAGCAGCAGCGCTGCGAATACCTGAAGAAGAAGCTGACGCACATCAAGGCGCGGATCCAGGAGTACGACCGCGACGCCCGCGACAACGCCGTCTATTTCTGAGCCTGCGCACCGGCCGGTACCGACGCCGCGGGACGATGACTCCAGGGGGGACCCCAGGGGAAGACCCCAGGGGCTGGGTGCTGGGGAGGGGGTGGCGATGCTGCGGGGATGCACCCGGAGCCCACCCAGCCATTGCACCCACCCGGGCACGGAGAACAAACCCTCAGGCTCCTCGTGCCGCTGGTTTTGGGGTCCTCTGGGTGCTCTGCATCCCGGGGAGCCTCGTGGGTCTGGGGTCCCCCGGGAGCTGCCCTGGGCGCGGGGTGGGTGCTGCCTGTCCCCGCGTGGGAGCCAAGCCCTGGCTGTGCCCCCACGTTACCCCATGTGAATTGGGGGGACGGGGGGCACCCACCCCGGGGCAGTGGGTGCTACTGCTGCAGAAGTGGCCGGAACTGGTTTTAATAAAACACGGTGATGGTTTTTTTTTGAGGGGGGCCTCTTAATGCGCACCCTGGGGCAGCCAGCGAACGCGTCCCACCCCAGCACCCGTGGGACCCTCCCGTCCCCAGGAAAACAAGGCGGGGGGGGGCGGTGGTGGTGCTGGGGAGGGGGCAGAGCAGACCCCCGACCCCAAAACCCTGCGGGACCCCAGCCGGGGGGGGGTGCCCCCCCCCGCGCCCCCTAATTGCCCCCCGTGCAATTTAACCGACCTCCCCCCGGAGGCACCGGGACGGAGCCGCCCGGGCTGAGGCGCTGAAAGCCGGGGGGGGCGGCCCGGGCCTCCCCCCCCCCGCCCGCCTCCGCCATCCCACCCCTCCCCGGAGGCGGAAACCGGGGCCGGGCCGGGGCCGGTCTCCAGCAGCGCCCGGCCGCCGCCGTGCCGCCGATCCCGGCTGCCATTTTAAGGTGAACAAAGAGGCGGAGGTGCGGGCAGGTGAGTGGCTCCGTAGCGGACGGGACACCCCCATCCCCCGGTACCGGTACCGGCACCGGGGGGCGAGCGAGCTCCCGGTACGGGAGGGTGCACCGGGGGTCGCCGTTCCCCGCCGCGCACGGGGGGGGGTCTGTCCTTCCCCGCCGCCCCTGCGCGCACCGCGGTCCCCACCGGTACCGGTACCGGGCTCCCCACCGGGGTCCCTACCGGTACCGGTGTCCCCACCGGCGCCAGGGTCCCCACTGGGGTCCCCACCGGTACCGGTACCGGGCTCCCCACCGGGGTCCCTACCGGTACCGGGGTCCCCACCGGCGCCAGGGTCCCCACTGGGGTCCCCACCGGTACCGGTACCGGGCTCTCCACCGGCGCCAGGGTCCCCACCGACTCGCTACTGGTACCAGTACCGGGGTCCTCACCGGCACCGGTGGTCCCGGAGCCGGAGCCCCGGCAGGTGGAAGGCGAGAAGCGGTGGTTTCTCCCGGGGGAGCGGGGCGGGGGGTCCCTCTACCCACCCGGTGCCCCCGCAGCAGGGAAGGGACCCCCGGAGCCCCCGGTCCCGTGTCCTGCCCGCCGGTACCGGGGGGCTGCGGGGGGCTGTGCCCGGGTTACGGCTCCGGGAGCCTGAGACCCCCCCAGCCCCGCTCGGGGGGGTGGGGGGGTCCCCGGTGCTGCCATTGCCCCGGCGGCCCCTCAGGTGGGGGTTCCCGCTGGGGCAGGGGGGGTCAGACCGCGGCCCCGGGGGTTAATCTGGCTGGGACCCCCTGCAGTGTGTGTGGGGGGGCGTTTGGTTTGGGCACCCCAGGGAGGTGCTGCCCCAGACCCCCCCCAGGACGGCGGCTGCACCCCAGACCCCCGGTGCCCACCCTTGCTGCAGGTCAAGGGGTGCCAACCCCCCCGCAGACCCCCACTCCAAGGGCCTGATCCTGCCCGCTGAGCCCTGGCACTGCCGGGAGCGGGCGGCCGGGTTGGGTTTCCCACGAGGGTTCAGATTTCCCCCGCGCTGCTCCCCGCTCCGTGATGGGGGTCTCCGGGCCGGGGGGGGGTCTCTGCATCAGTTTTGAAAAAAACAAATTTTTGAAACCCAATTTGCCACTTTGCACTGGGGTTGCTAATGTGCCCTGTGTTGTTGTTCTTTTTTTTTTAAATCCAGCCAGATCTGCTTACGGAGGAACCCTCGGGGTTAGCACTAGCCTTGGGTAAGAGGTTTTCTGTTTTAATTAGAATTTAAACAATCCAATTCATTCAGGTGGTGTCTGGTGGCCGTGGCTGGGGGGGCCGGGGAAGCCTGCCATGGCAGGGTCTCGTGCGTGGGGCAGGGCTGGGGTGCGACCTGGCAGCTTTTGCTGGGAGATGCTCAGTGAGTCACTTCTCCCCGTGCCTCAGTTTCCCCATGAGCGGCGGTGACTCTGGTGGCGTGGTGCTGGGCACGGGCGGGCGGTTGTTGACGGTGCCGTCGGGCTGGTGACGGGGGACCAAAGTCCCTGCCGGGCGCGTGGAGACGTAGAAACCCGGCAGTGCCGCCTCGCATGGCCGCAGTGCCGGCACCGGCACCTCCCGGTGCACGATCAGCTCCAACGGCCCCGTCCATCTCCCCGCCAGGCTCTCCACCGCCGCCACCATGTTCAGCAAGAAGTCCTACGACGGCCCCCCTGGCGGCTATGGCCCCCCCACGGGCTACGGCCCGCCCGCGGGTGATTATGGCTACGACTACGGTGCCCGCTCGCCCCCGCCGGGCTCCTACTACATCGAGGACGTGCCGCAGCACTTCTACAAATGGACCTCGCCGCCCGGCGTGGTGAGGATCCTGGAGGCCATCGTCATCCTCCTCTGCATCGCCATCTTCGCCTGCGTGGCCTCCACCCTGGCCTGGGAGTACGGCTACGGCTTTGGGGGGATTTATGGCAACGGCCTGGGGGGCTACTACGGCTCCGGCTACTATGGCAGCGGGCTGAACTACGGCTACGGTTACGGGGGCTACTACGGCGGGGTCACCAACCCGCGGGCGGCCAACGGCTTCATGATCGCCGTAGCCGTGCTCTGCTTCCTGGCCCAGCTGGGGCTCTTCGTTGCCAGCGTCAGCAAGTCGAGCGGCTCTCGCTCCCGTCGCTTCTACCTGGTGGTCATCGTGGTCTCCGCCGTGCTGGCCTTCATCATGCTCATCGCCTCCATCGTCTACATCGTGGGCGTCAACCCCCAGGCGCAGATGACCGGCAGCTACTACTACAACCCCTTGCTGACCATGTGCAGCCAGATATACGGCAGCAACAACTACCTGAACCAGTACCTCTACCACTACTGCACCGTGGACCCCCAGGAGGTGAGGGTGCACGCCAGACCCCCCCCACCCCGAGCCAAACCAGCAGCGCAAACCCCTTGCTCTGCTTCAAACGTGATGCCGAGCAAGGGCAGCGCGGGAGGGAGAGCATCGGCGACCACGCGTCCTGCCCTTGGGATGGGTGTGCAGCGCCGGGTCCCCGGCCAGCGGGGGTTTTCCCCTCTGTCTTTAATTTTTTGGGTGGTACCGGTCGCCGTTTCGTGGCTGTGGAGGGCAAGGGGTGGCTGCTGGTGCCGGATCCCAGCCCGGCTGTTTGCCGGCGTGAGCTGGGGCTCCGGGAGGAACTGGGGCGAGCCGGCTGCTCGTGCTGGGAAGTTTCGGGGAGGGGATGGGCTGTCGTCCCAGCACAGACCCGGTTTCTGGTACTTTGGTCTCCCCGGTCGTAAAAGTATTTGAACAAAGTTGGGGCCGGGGCGGGCTGCGTGTGCCAGGCTGGGTGCAGGGTCAGGGTGCCAGCTGGGTGCCAGCTCTCCCCAAGCACCCATCCATGATGCTGCCAGCCTGGCTCGGTAGCCCAACAGGTCAGTGGGGCAGCGAGAGCCCTCGAAACAAAGTTCATCAGCCCCAGTTTCGGCTGAGGCCAGTGGGGAACCTGCGTGGCACACGGGCTGGGACTGGCGTTGCCGGTTCCCATCCGGCCGGGCTGGCCGTGCCGCATTCCTGTGCCCTGAGCGGGGGGGGGGAGCTGCGACACCCGTGCTGCTCCTGCTCCATGCAAAGGCCAAGCGTGGCCTAATTCGTCCTCACCCGGCCCCAGTTTCAGTGCAGCTGCAGGGATCTGGCTCATGGGAAACCATCCGGGCAGGGACCCGGCTGCGCGGTGCGGGAGCTGGCCCGTGGCCGAGCCGGCAGTGGGGTTGGGGTGCTGCACACAGATGCTGGAGGGTGCCAGCTCCCTGCTGCTCCCTGAGCCCCAAACTTGTCCTGTCCCTGTGGGAAAATCAAACAGCCTCCCCATTGCTTGAGCTGGCCCCAAAATCTCTTGAACCCCTGATGGGCTCCATCCTGACTGCCCGGGCATGTGGGGGGGCCTGCCCCTCTCCCTCTGCCTTGGTGAGGGGTCCAACATCAGGAGGATTTTGGGATGAGGGGAGCAATTCCCGCTCAGCCCAGGGAGGTGTGGGGTACCTGGACCCCCAGGACGGGGTCTTTGCAGCCCCACAGGACCTCCACCCTGAGAGCCCCCTCCCTCTGCCCTCCCAGGCCGTGGCCATCGTCTGCGGGTTCCTCATCGTCATTCTGCTCTGCCTCATCTGCTTCTTCGCTCACAAGACGCGGAGCAAAATCTGGAAGTATGGGAAACCAAACATCTACTGGGACAAGATGCCGGTGGTCCAGGAGGGTCCCAACGTGGAGGAGTGGGTGAGTCTGAGCGTGGGCTGGGGGTGCCGGTGGGCACCCAGGGCTGGGGGGGTCTTCCACCGCCTCCCCCCGAACATCCTCCCTGCCTGCCCTTGATCAGCAAGGCTGGACGTGCCCGAGGCAGCGCTGGGTCGGGATGTGCCGGGACGAGCACAGGGGCTGCGTGGGGACCCTGGGGCTTCTCCCGGCACCAGGGCTGCGCCAGATCCGGCCACGGCTTTGTGCCAGGACCCTCTTTCTCCCTGGCTTGTGCCATGCCGGTGCCTGGTCCCGGCGTGTTTGCACACCACAGCAGGCAGCTCCCGGGGTGCGGTGTTATTGCCACCGGTGCGACGCGGTGCCCGGCGCTCGCCGGGTCCCTCCCTGTCACCCCATTTAGGCACTGTGTTTTTTCCCAGCCGGTACCATTCCCCGGCACCGTGAGGCTTTGCACAGGGTGCTGGGCTGGGTGAGCTGGTCTCAAGCTCCCTGAAAGACAAACAGGGTGGGATCTGATGGGCCGGGTGCCAGATCAACACCGAGGCTCTGGCTCCTCTCCCCTTTGCTTGCCCCGTGCTCGGGGAAGCCGGCCGTGAGACGCTGCCCGTTGACACCGTTTGGTTTCAATCTTGGCAATGATTAACTCGGCTCCGCGGGGCTGTGCCACCCCACTGCCGTGGAGGGAGACCGGGGCTTTGCAGCAACCAAACCGGGACCGTCTGGGCTTCGAATGAGCCTGTGTCCCTTGGGTGAGGGATGCTGGGGAGCCCCCCACTGCCGCTCAGCCCCCTCGGCCCCAGGGAGATGCTGGTCCCAGCCTGGTCCCACTGCGTGCGGGGATGTGCCCTGTCCTGTCCCTTGCTCTGCAGCTCCCCGAGCCCGTGTCTCCGTGGGAGCTGGTGCCTGGGGAGGGTGCGGGAATTCTGCAGCATCCCATGGGGAAGGAGCCTTTGAAATCTGCCCCTGCCCTGGAGCGTGGCTCTTGGGGTGCTGCCGTGCCCCGGCCGAGGAGGGGCTGCCCAGGCCCCCCGTAGGAGCTGGGACAGCGGGCAGCAATGGACCGCTGCATGGGCAGGAGCTGCATCCCTGTCCCTGTCACCGTCCCCATCCCATCCTCATCCCCATCCCTGTGAGGCCGGGGTCCCCACTGGAGCCTGGGACGGGGACGTTTATCACGTTTATCCCAAACCTTCAATGCAAACCCAGAGTCGAGCACAACAGTTGCTCTCAAGCCCCAGAAAGCTCGGCTCTGCTCCGTGCACGTTTCCCCACGCCTCACTCTGTGTGTAGGTCTAATATTTATTTTTCATTTTGCAGAAATACCTTTGTTCTCCTTTATTTATTTTTGTTAAAAGTCCCTCCCTTGCAAAGCATTTCCTGGCCCGCTGGGGGCTGGGCCGGCTGGGGCAGGGGGGCACCCGGGCTCCCCCTTGCCCTCACCTGCCCCTTTGGGGGGGTCCCCGCTCTGCCGGGTGCCACCGTCCCGGCTGGGTGGGCTCACCCACGGGTGACACGTCCCCGCTCGGTGGGGATGCAGCCGTGGGGAGGTACCGGGGTGTGAAACCCTCCTGGGACGTCTCGTTCCCTGTTTACGGTCCCGACTGAGATAAACGGGTGACCTTCGAGCGGGCGTGAGCTGCCGGGTGCCGCTGCCTCCGTCCTGACGCGGCACGGGGACGTGGCTGTCCCCATGCCGGTGGCTGCCGGTGGCCGTCTCACCTGGTGGCCCCGTCAGGCGGAGCGGGGCCGAGAGTGGCCCCCAATTAACCGTGTCTTCATTAGTCAGGGCGGGAAAAGTGCCGGAGGAAGTCGCTCCGCCGGCCGGAGCTCGCAGCTGACTTCCCCAGGGTCACCATCCCGGGGAAGGGACCGGCTTCCGACACAAACAACCCACAAAGGCCAGGAAGGAAGGGGGAGGGAGGGACAGACGGACGCCCCACGTCCTCCTTGAGGAGCCTTGGCCGTGCCGGGGCAGCAGCGAGGGTCCGGGGGTGGGCGATGCTGGACGGGGCGACCGTGCAGCCCCCGGCAAAGCCTGAAGGGGGGTATCACCCTGGGGGTGCAGAGCAGGGTGCCAGGACCCCCCAAGCTGTGTGTCCCTCTGTGCTTGTCTCCCAGTGGGACCCCCATGGTGGGTCTGCACAGGGCGGTGTTGCCCACTGGGGTCTGTGGGCCCTTCTCTGGGGCACGTGCTGCAGCCTCGCCCCTCCCCAAACGCTGCTCTGCCGGACAGGGGGCCCCCATCCCTTGCCCCCCCGTCCTATTCTCCATAGCCATGCGGGATGCCCCGCTGCAGCTCTGCCAGGACCCCCAGGCAGGATTGCAGCGGCTGCTCCGGGGTGTCTCCAGCCCCGTGGGATGGAGACCAGTGTCCCTATGTGCCACGGTCCGTGCTCCGCTCAAGAGTGGGTGAGTGTCCCCACCGTCCCGGCACACGGCTGAGCGCCTCTTCCTACTCCAGGTGAAGAACGTGGCGGATGGGGCCAGCATGCAGGACGAGACGGCCACGCTCGCCTACTCGGAGAAGCCGACGAGCCCCATCGCTGCGCCGCCCTACAGCCCACCCTCCTACAGCTACCCCCCCCAGAACGGGTACTACCCCTCGGGGACCTACAGCAGCCGGGGGTGAGTGGCCGGGCAGGGGTGGAAGGGCTCGGTGTGGAGGGGGGGGACCCTGGGCACCCATTTCCCCCACCATGCCGAGCTGGCTGACGTTCCCGCATCCCCCGCAGTGACCAGCCGGATCGGGTGGTCAGCCCCAGCCCGGCGGAGGAGAAGGCGCGGGAGCAGCCCACCAAGCCCCCTGCTCGCCGCGGCCGCCGGCGCCGGCGCAACCCCGAGCTGGATGAGTCGCAGTACGAGACCGACTACACCACGGCCGTGGAGTCCGGCGATGAGCGGGACCAGGACCAGTGGGCCAGGTAAGGGACGGGGGGGGACCCTTGGGGGCCCCCAAGCACCCAGAGCCACCTCTCTGGGGGCTGACCCTGCCCCTCTCCCGCAGCCTTTACCCCCCCATCACCTCGGACGGCACCCGCCAGAAGTACAAGCAGGAGTTCGACACGGACCTGAAGCGCTACAAGCAGCTCTGCGCCGAGATGGACGGCGTCAACGACCGCCTCAACCAGCTCAGCAAACAGCTCGACAGCATCTCCGAGGACAGTCCCAAGTACCAGGTCAGGGCTCTCCGGGAGCCGTGGGACCACCGGGACGCTGTGGGACGTGGGGGGATGGATGGTGCGGTGGGGTCAGGGATGGATGGTGCGGTGGGGTCAGGGATGGATGCTGCGGTGGGGTCAGGGATGGATGCTGCGGTGGGGTCAGGGATGGATGCTGCGGGGCCTTGGGATGCTGCAGGGTCTCGTGATGCTGCAGGGCATCGGGGATGGATGTTGTGGTGGATCAGGAATAGATGCTGTGGGGACTCAGGATGCTGCAGGGCATCGAGGACGCTGCAGGCCAGCATTTGTCCCCGTGGGGTGCCCACCTTTGTGGCCCCCAGCCGTGGTGCCCGCCAGTTGTGACACCCCCTCCCACCCCCTTCCCTTCGCAGGACGTCGCAGAAGAGTACAACAGGCTGAAGGATCTAAAGCGGGTGAGTGTGCGGAGCGCGGCCGGTCTCAGTTTCCAGCTGAACTGGGGCTGGGTTGGCATGATGTAGCTGAGGGAGGTGGAAACCATGCCCACTGCCCCCCCCGGCTGCAGCCCCCTCCCCAGGGCCCACGTAGCTGAGGCGGGTCCTGTGCTGCCTTTCAGAGCCCCGACTACCAGACGAAGAAGCTGGAGACCAAAACCCTGCGCAACAAACTCTTCCACATCAAGCGGATGGTGAGCGACTACGACAAGGTGCGGGGGTAGCCTGTGCCCACCCCCCTCCTCCTCCATGGCAAGATGGGCACGAGGGGCTCCCCGCTCCTCACCCACTCCTCCAAAGACTTTGGTGCATTTTGTACCTTTGTTTGTATAAAAGAAAAAACCCCAAACCCAAGATTCAAAGCCACCCCATGATGTCGGTGCCAAGGGTGTGGGGCCAGAGGGGGCTGCTGGAGCGAGGGCTCCCTCTGCCTTCCTATCCTGCATCCCCTCCTGCTGCTGTAAATATATTTGGGGAGAGTCCACAGCCCCCGGCTGATCCTGCTGGCCCTGAGGTTGGGGTACCAAACCGTGGCTGCAGCCCGGTGCTGGCAGGGATGTGCTGCTCGGGCTGGATGGGGCAGAGCATCCCTTGGCCGTGCAGAGCCCCACATCCCCCCGAGCCCCCAGGGCTGCCCTTAGGGGAGCAGCCCTGGGCAGGGGCGATATTTTTTAAGGAACTGGCTGAAACTGTGTAATTTTTTTTTTTTTTTAAAGAAATAAACTGTATCTATTGATTTTAAAGCAGTGCCGATGGGAAAGGGGCCACTGCGGAGCTGTGCATGGGAGCGGTACCTCTGGTAGGTGGGTGCCCCGGGCTGGATGCGGGGGCTGTCTCCGTACACGGTCACCCTGGCACAGCCCTGGCGCTTCCCGGTGCTCGTGGAGCTGACATCCCAGTGGGGCCGCACAGATCCTGCCCCAAGCCCTGAGTGCCACGGGTGCTGTGTGGATCCTGCCCCGCTAACCCCTGCGTGTGCTGTGGGGAGCAGCTGCAGTTCCCCAAAGCAGCCCCCCCCAGCCCTGCCCCGGGCTGCAGCAGCCCCTATGCTGCCCAGACCCCACACCGGGACCCCCCCCCTGCATCCCCCTCTCCCCAAGGCTGGTCCAGCCACCGATGCAGCCCAGACACCCCAGCATCCCACACATGCAGGACAAACACAGCACCCCACGCCCATCTCCTTCATGATGGGGGGGACCCCCAAACCCCCTCATCTTGGGAGAGGGGACCCCCCCCCCCCCAAAGACCAGGTACTAACCTCTGTGCTGGCTCCTGCTGCCCTTCATGCTGCTGATCCTTTCCCTAGCAGACCGCAGGCAACACAATTTATTCCTGAGGGACCCACCCTGTGTTGAAGAACATCACCCAGCCCCCCCCAAATCCCCAGGATTTCCAAAACCCATCCAATTTTAGATACCTTATGGGGGCTTAATTTTTTTGGAACTCTATCTCCTGTTCTGCTTTATCTGCCCCCTCACCCCAGGGTGGGCTTCAGCATCACTGCAGGAAAACCCCTTTCCCTACTCACAGCAGATCCCTGGCATTGTAAGAAACATCTTTTATTGACTTCAGTTAATTTGTTTAGTATCATTGAACAAGGATTATATTTTCAGTGAATCAATCTAAATGACAAATCCCCGGCTAATCCTGCCTCCGTCTGTTTGCATGGTGGATACCCCTGAGAAGCAGAGCCCGGGGGGGGGGCAGGCCATGGGGCATCCCCCATCCCTCTGAGGTGGCTCTGCCCCCCCTCCCCATGTGCCCCTTCATCCAGCACAGCTCAGCCCTGGGGACAAGGACCACCCCCCCCCAGCAGCATCACCTCTTCCCAGCCTGATTTTGGTCCCCCCTAACATCTTCTCTCTCCCCCAAACCTAGCTTTAAAAACAAAAAAAAATAATGAGGCACAGGAACATAGCGAGCATGGGGAGGGGGATGCTGGCACCCATCTCCCCCAGTGTGGGGATGGTGGTGGGTGCTGGATCTGGCCCGGGGTGGGGCAAAGCACCAAGTGAGGCAGCGGGGAACAAGCCCGGGGGAGAAGGGCTGGGCTGGATGCTGTGCAGCACCCAAAAAGGACCACTTGGTTTGCACCCGTGCATGGTCCCGGTCAGCCACCTGTGTACCCCCATCTCCTCCCCTGCACCCCCATTCCCTCCTGTGAACCCCCATCCCCTCCCGGGTACCCCTCCCCGTGCCCCGACAGTGGAGATGCTTCAGTGGAAAGTGCAGGGAGGGGGGGCTGGGACCAGGCACGGATGAGCCCGGTCCCCAAAAAAGGGGCTGCTCCAAGCTTGGCCCTTCAGTCCTTGAGGCTGGATACGGCCCGAGCAGGCAGGGGCAGCCCCTGGGCAGGGCACAAAGGGGCTTCAAATCACCCTTTTTCCACGATTGCCAGGACTGAGGAGGGGGGCAGAGGCAGCAGGACCCCCCAGAGAAGGGGTCTGCACGGCCAGGGGCCCCCCCACGTCCCAGCCTGGCCGGTCCCACCTCCCATCACCTCCTGTCCAAGCCTCTGCCACCTGAAATTCAGATTTGGAGGGGCAGCCAGAGGACAGCGTCCCCCTCCCCAGGCTCCAGTCCGGCTCCGACACCGGGACAGAGCGAGGGACCAGCCCCGGGGATGCTCCGAGGTCCCCGGAGGAGACCGGGGGGGGCCAGAGACCTCCGCTTCAGGGGGGTACAGGAACGTTCAGCGTCCGGCAGTGGCGGCACGGCCAGTACCTTCGGGGTTAGGAGGATAACGCCGCGACCCCGCTGCTTTCAGGGGGAGCAGCCCCCACCGCTGCGGCGGACGGACGAGCTACAAGACGGCTGCGGGGCGGGGGGGGGGCCGGTGCAGTTCGGGGCTCCCCGGGGACGGTACCGTCTCAGGGTGCTGGAGGGAATCCAGGTCCGGCTGCTGCTGGGGGTCGCTGGGGTGTCCCCGGCGGGGGGGGGCGGAGAGGCTCTGTCCCCTACTGCCCCGTCCCGTAGGGCCAGTTGAAGGTGCTCCCGGACAGCAGCATGTCCCTGATTAGTGTTTCGATGGGCGTCTTCCCCACCAGCCTCATGAAGAAGAGCTGGGAGATGAGGGCGGCCGGCACGGCTCGCAGAGCCGGCAGCCGCAGCAGGAGCCGGCCGAAGCGCTGGGGCTGCGAGGGGTACTGCGAGCGCACGTACTCGGTGAGGGCCACCTGCGCCTTCTCCTGCAAGCTCTCCACGTGCGCCGGGTCCGAGAGGCCGCAGGCGTCTACGAGAGGGATGGGATGGAGAGGGGTCAGTGGTTGGAGCCCCCCCGATATCCCCAGCGAGGCCCCCCTCCTCCTTAACCAGCTGCCACGGCCACGCTCCTCGGTGAATTAGGGCATGCACCCGGCTGCAGCACGGTGCAAGAGCATGGCTTGGACTGCTCCGGCTGCAAAGGGCTGCTGCAGGCTTGTCCCCACCAGGAAGGACCAGGCAATTCTGTGGCATTAAATGAGCACAGATGGACCGAGGGACGGGGCTCCCCAACACCCCCAGTACATGGCGGGGTATTTGTGTTCCTGCAGCTCTCATTCCTGTTGCCCTCAGGAAGCTCATCCCTTTACCCAGACGGACAAGCCGGGATGCTGCAAACCACGGCGGACAAGTGCCAGGGCACGAGGACTCTTTGCCACCTCCCCCAAGAGCCACGCGATGCTCTCTGGACCCCAAAACCCCAGGGAAAGGCGAGGACAGCTACTCCTTGGGGGCTCACAGCTGCGCGGGGCAGAGATGGGGACAGAGCCCGGTCGCGGCACCAACCTACCCGGCGTGAAGAGCGCGATGGCTTTGAGGCAGCTGTACTCGGCCGAGTCCACCTGGAGCCGGTTGAGCTTCTCCACCTGATCCTGAAAGATGCGGATCTGGTCCATGAAGGAGACGACGCGGTCGGCCGACATGGGGGAGGCGTGGAAGCCGGCGGCGGCCAGCAGCGGGGCCATGTGCAGCGGCAACGCCGACTGTGCCGCGTTGAGGACGAAGAGCTCGCTCCAGCTGAGCCGTAGCAGGGCTACTTGGTCGGAGACGGGCAGCTCGGGGAAAAACGGGATGTTCCGGGCCCATTCCACCGTGCTGAAGAGGAGGCGGGCGGCCAGCTCGCAGATGTTGTCGATGCCCATGACGCTGCCCTGCTGCGCGTACTGCGAGCCGTAGCGGGCGGCGGGGTACGGCTCAGCCCGCAGCAGCTGCGAGATGAGCTCCGACACCGGCTGCCCGTTGAAGTATTCCCCGCTGGGCATGGTGTTGGGACTGGTGCTGGAATGGGTGGGGGGGATCCGGCCCCGCTGCACGGCTGGAGGGAAGGAGAGGAGGTGTCTGCTCGCTTCCGCATCCCGCTGCATCCCCCATCCCGCTCCCTCTGCCCCATGCAGGGTGAGGAAGGACGGGGATGCTCCCACCACCCACCCGGCATCCCCGGCTGGGCCGGATCCTGCCACCCCAGGGGAACAATGGGCGGCTTTCAGGCGCTCGGGGAGAGGGAGGTGGTGTGTGCCGCCCGCTGCGCCCGCCGGCGAGCTGCCTGCGAGAGCTACACTGATCTATTTAGCATCCCGGTGATTCACCAGCAACTCCCAGGCTGCCGGCACCGTGGCTTGGCCATGGCCTCCGACCAGCAGCCAGGCTGGGACCGCATCCGTGCCACCTCCTCCTCTGCGAGGGCCCGGCACAGGAGCGGCTGCAGCTCCGGCCGTGCCGTGCCGGACCGGGTGCCCCGCCGGCACCACGGCCCCCCCACGCCAGCTGCAGCGGAGCAGGGCAATTGCTACCCAAGGTCATTGCATGGCAGCAATCATTTATTTGCAAATAAAACGTCCATCTTGGAAGCGTCGTTAACCCTGGGGCACTCCCCCTCCTAATTGCATTCAGGGAGAGCCATTTTTCAGCTCCCCCCCTCTCCCATTAGCGCCCACTATTTGCTCAGTCCCTAGTAATTAATTTATGGGCTGTTCATGAGCCACTTAAATGAGAGCTCTAAATCATGCTAAGTGGCAATAATGCCATCTCGACTCCTCTGGAAAGGAGGGAATTACTGTCCTGCTTCCAGTAGCCTTCCCCCCTTGCTCCTCGCATTAATGCCACCTGCTGCCGAGCAGCCCCGGCACCGCGGCAGAGCCCACGCTGAGCCCCGGCACCTCCATCCCCGCGTGTGCCTTGGCACAGCCCCATCCTGCCACGGGGATTTGAGATTTTGGGCTAAACCCTTCGTCCCGTTTGCAGCAGCCTGGGAAGCATTTGGGGTTCACACCCCCGGGTGATGGGGAGTGACCAGAAAGCGGCCAGGAGATTTGCCTGGCTCTGGCAGTGCCGGGACCCCGTCCCAGCCGACCTCCACCGCGCCTGGGGCGCTGAGGCCATCCGGGCTCCAGGTGTGTCACCTTATCAGCTCAAGGCTCCGGCTTTTCCAAACAAACACCACCTGCGCTGCCGGCACGGAGGGCAATTCAAGGAGAACAAAAAAAAAACAAAAAAAAACAAAAAAAAAAAACAAAAAGGGGGGACAAACGGGGGGTTTCGATGCAAACAGGGTTCCCCAAGAGGTGGGAGAGCGCCCGGCTGCAGCGGGAGCAGAGCGGGCGCCGGCAGCACCGGGAGCCCAGGAGCAGAGCGGGCACCGGCAGCCCCACGCTGGGGCGGTGGGGTTCACCGGTACCCCTTGGGAACCGTGCCCGTCCCCGCGGCGCCGGCGTTACCTTCCTTCCTCATCCCCACACGGAAACACTTCTTCAGGCGGCAGTACTGGCATTGGTTGCGGTGGTGCTGGTCGATCTGGCAGTCGCGGTTGGACCTGCGGACAGGACCGGGCAGATGAGGTGCCGGGGAAGAGCGACGCGATGTCACCGGGGGGTCCCTGCACCCCACCACCCACCTCCTCGCCGCCCTCGGGCAAAACCCTTCGCCTCCGAGCGCGGCCCCCTCCTCACCGGCCGCGGCTGTGCCACGCCGGCCCCCGGCGTGCAGACACAGGCGCTCCCAGGCGGCAACGCAGATGCTATGGAAACAGAGCGATTTCCTACAGCAGGGGCTGCCAGTTTGCCTCGCCAGCGATGCCCAGGGCTGGAGGAAAGCTGGAGAGACCCCCGGGGCCGCAGGGCTCCCATCCTCGGGGACACACAGGGATGGGTGCCGGGGAGCGACGCCCCGTGTCCCGGCACGTGGCGGGGGGGAAGCGGCGGAGCAGCCCCCCGGCCTCCCCGCCAGACGTGCGAGGAATTTCAAGGAATTTCAACTATTTCCTACGGGGCCGGGGCTGCCCCCGCGGTGCTGAGCCCGTGACCCCTCGGGCACGAGCGCTTGCCGGCGTCCGTCATGGCGGTGGCACGGCCCCGCATCCTCCACGCTCCGGTCTGGCCTCGACCGGATTCCGCGAGCGTGGCAAAGCAAAACCCGGCGGCTTCGGAGCAGCGGTGCGCGTGCCCCCAGCCCCCGTGCGGGGTCTGCACCGGCCAGAGGGATGCTTTCCCCTCTGAGAAACCTCAGAACCTGCAAGGGGGTCGTGCCCACGCCCCGGCACACGGGTCCTGCCCTGGGCAAGGAGCCACGGGCACTGGGTAGCCCCTGCACCGCGCAGCAGGGTACCGGCCACCACCAAAGCCAGCCGCCGACCTCTACTTCTGCAGCATCGCGGGGAGCGACACGCTGGGACAGGCTGCGGAAGACGTTCCCGAACGGCATCGTTAGCATCCAAACCCCGCAGCCCCAATTCCCAGGGGCCGCTCACGGTCCCCGCACAGCTGAGGAACGCGGCGGGGCACGGGTGACACCGGGCGCTCGTATCCCACCCGAAGGCTGTCACGGCAAACGGGGAGGAAAAGGGGTTATCAGCAAAACAGCGATAAATTAAGGCATATAAAGCAGCAGCCAGGAAAGCGCAGGCAGGGCTGGGGCACACCGGCATCCGGCAGCAGCTCGGCTCTGCCTGGGAATCCTGACACGAATCTCCTCATCCCTACACGACTCCAGAGGCGAGACAGGCAGGGATTCCCACTGCGCTCAAACCGGAATTAATTCACCCCGAACATCACCACTGCGCTTAGCACATTTTAAAACGTGTTGCTGATAAAAAGTTATTCCAGCGGAGAAGTGATAGCTAATCAAAACGTCAGATTACATCTTCATCAGCTGCCTGCACCGTGGCAGGGGCAAAGCTCCCGGCACCGTGGCCGAACCTCCCGGCAGGGGCCTGGCTGACCCTCACCGTGGCCTCGGGACACCATCCCCAGAACCGGGAAAACCCAAAAATCATCTCAGCTCCCGCCGGCGGCTCATAGCAAGTTTCCCAACTGATAGGCTGCAGCGACCTGGGAAACTGTGAGAATACAAAAGGCGTATACTGTGCTAATTATGTAATTAGAACATGTAATTATTTAGTGCAAGAACTAAACTGAATCCAACTCACTTTTAATATTCAAATTAGAGCAATCTTGGCTCGATGCTGCTTTTGACTCCTTGAACAAAGCAGATGCCAGGGCTGCCGGGGGAGCATTGTTCCTGGCCCCTCCAACACTTTACTCCCTACTTGGAAAACCAACCAACATTTTTCTATCGCACCAAATCACTTCCCAGCACAAAGGGGGGGAACACCCCCCCCCCCCAAACATCTGAAGTAGGTGCCCAGATACCAGTGACAAGCGCAGGATAAAATCTTGGATGCTCACAGCCTGGGCGAACCCCCTCCATCACCCCTGCACCTAAGCGGCATCTGGGACGCAGAGTCTGTCCCTCTCCCGGGGAGCCCAGATTTGGCCTTTCCTTTGTTCCAGGAAACTGGAATTTCTCAAAAGCCATATGTATTCGCCATCTTCAAATCATTAATCCCGAGCAGCCGCTCGGCTGAGTCTGCTGATCGGATCCTGCTGATCAGATGGGGAAACTGAGGCAGGGCCAGGGCTGATGCACACGCTGCCTCCGCACACGCTGCATCCACGGCAGGCGACGGGGAGGATGCTGCAGGACCAGGGGCAACGGGAACTGAACCCTGCCCCACGCCGGCAGCTCCAGGGCCCAGCTCCACGGCCACGAGCAGCTCGGCTGACGTCAGCCAGGACCTGGCAGCGCCGGTGCCGGGAGCTGCCGGGAGAAGAGATGCTGCGCACGGGGGAGGACGAATCTAGGCCGCCCAAACGAGAGCAAGACGGCTCGGAGATGGTTCCCGCCGCAGGAGCAGCTCTGTCCCTTCCCTTCCCGTGGCATCTCAGCACCACGAGACGAAGCTCAAAGCAGGCGGCCCCCCTTGGGTGGGGAGAAAGCGGGGTGCGGAGGCGGGGGGGTGTCCTGCTCCCAGCCCGGCTGTGGGGTGCCCACGGCTGGGATGCGGGTGCCATCCTCGCAGCACCCTCACTGGTTTAAGAAACGCCGCTGGAAGCGCTTGCACGTGGATCCAGAGCTGTGAGCGAGCCCCTGTATACACGTTTACACCCCTGGGAACAGCCCAGAGCCGGGGGTCCCCCACTCGTGCCAGCCAGCCCGACGCTCGTTTCGAGCCCAACAGAAACTCCAGAGTTATTTGCAGCTCCAAACTTCGCAGGGGTCGTATCCTGGTTCTGCTGGTGGGCCCGGCTCTCCTGCAACGCCGGCCCGAGCACGGGGGGCCGGCGGGGGCTGCAGCCCCTCTCCCCGGCATCTCAACCGGATCAGCGCCCGCAGCACGCCGGGCTGTTGACACCTCCGGTTAAAATTATACTCGCTGCCGCACTGGTGTTTTCTCCGGGTAGAGCGGCCGTGACCGAAGTGACTCACAACCACAGCGCGTTTTCAGGCATTAGCCTGGAACGGTAATTAATGCCGGAGCAGAGCCCGGCGATGACGAGGGCCCGGACACCGGCTGTGCCCCACGGCCCAGGGGACGAGGCAGCCGGGGCATCCGTCCCTCCTGGGGGGGGCTGGGGACGTGCCGGGCGGAGGGGCCGCTTCTGCGGGGTACGGAGCACGGGGGGAACCCCGGTGCCGCACCGGGGGACCCCACGCTGCACCGAGGACCACGGTGCGGCCGCATCGGGCCCCCCCCCCCTCCTCCCCGTTAGCGCTGCAGCGGGGCCGGCGTGGAGCTGCACGGGGGCCACTGCAGAACCGCACCGGGGTCACCCTTCGGGCTGCAAATCGGGCCGGGGCTCTGCACCCCCCCGCACCCCCCCCGGCCCCCCCGGACCACCCCCCCCCGGTTCCCCCGGCCCCTACCTGCAGGTGTAGCTGAGGTTCCTGCGGATGCTGCGCTTGAAGAAGCTCTTGCAGCCCTCGCAGGTGAAGACCCCGTAGTGTTTCCCGCTGGACTTGTCCCCGCACACCACGCAGTCCACGGGGGCACCGGCCCGTTCCTCCTCGCCGTGTTCCGCGTCGCTGCCGCCGCCCGCCGGGGACGCCGCCTCCTCCCCGCCGTTACCGCCGCCGTTGCCGCCGCCGCCGCCGTTGGGCTCGCCCCAACCACCGGCCACCATGGCCATGGCTCCGCGGCCCCCGGGGCTCAGCACCGGCCCCGCCGCCGCATGGAGCGGCGCCCGGTCCGCGGCGCCCGGCGCCTCCCGGAACGAGTTGAGCAAGTTTTTTTTTTTTGTTTTTTTTTTTTGGGGGGGGTGGCGGCCGGTTTGGGATTTTTAGGGGGGTTTTTTGGTTTGGGGTTTTTTTTTTTCCCCCTTTTTTTTCCCTCCCCCCCCTCTCCCCTATCCCACGGCTCCCTCCTCCCCCCCCCTCCCCCCTCCCCCCCCCGCCCCTACGTTAACGGGGGGGTTCCACGGAAACTTTGCGGCGGCGGGAGCGGGGCGCGGCGCGGAGCATCCCCCCCGCGGGGAGCGGCGGCTCCGGGCGCGGCGGCCGCCCCGGGGCTCGGCCGCATGCGGGGGCCGACCGCCGCTGCCCGCCCCCGGTGGCTCCTCCGCTCCGCGGCACCGGCAGGGAAGGAGGAGGAGGAGGAGGAGGAGGAGGAGAAGAAGGCGGCGCTGCCCCGGCCCGCCCTCGCCCCTACGGGCCCCGCCGCCGCCGCCGCTGCATGCAGCCCGGTCCGGGTCCGGCGGGACCCGCTCCGCCGAGCCCCGGGGCTCTCCCCGCCTCCCGCGAAAGAGCAAAGTTCAGCCGCTGCCGCGGTGGCCGCCCTGGATGCTCCTCCCCGTCCTCCTCCCCTTCCGCTCAGCCGCCCGCCGGGTCCTGCCCCGGCCCCGGCCCCGCCGAACCGGGGGAGGAGGGATGGGGGCGAGGGGGGGGGGGGGAGGAACCGGGCAGGCAGCCCCGCCGCACCGGAGCCGGAGGAGCCGGGCAGGGCAGAGGCTGGGCGGTACCGTTGGGCCGGCGGTACCGGTTGTGGCGGAACCGGGCAAGGTGCCGGTGAGGTTGCCGGGTCCGGGCAGGGCGATGCCGGTTTGGCAGGAGCCGGGGGTTTGGGCGACCGAGGTGGGTGGCTGGAGGTGGCCCACCCGCTGCCCTTTGGGCTGCCCGGAGCCCTTCGCCGGCCCCGGGGTGGGGCGGCACCGGGAGCCCCACGCGCAGGGCCGCGGCGTGCCGGGGGCTGCCGGTACGGCGCGGCTGCGGTCCTTGGCCCGTTCCCCCCAGCGAGCGACCTCGAAGCCGCGAGGTGCGGCGACGGGAAGCCCCCCGGCGACGTTCACCGCCGAGCGCTGCCCTTGGGGACGGGGACCGAGTCCCGGTCCCACTGCGGCCCAGTTTGGCTGCCGCGGCACGATATGGTGCGATGCCGTTGGGGGCTGCGGGGGCCACGGCGGGAGGATGGGAAAACCGTTCCCCACGCCTGGCCCGCGGCCAAGCCGTCGGCATCGGCAATCCCCTCCTCTTGCCGACAGCCCCAGCGGGATCTTTAATTACTGCAAGCGGCACGAGGCCGCGGCTCCCCGTCTCGTGCGAAGCACGAGGGCCGGGGCCGTGCCGTGGGGTGCTCCCGTGGCATCCGGGGTCCCTTGGGTGCCACCACCCTGGGATGGGGTGAAGGGCCGGATGCGGCCGGGGACTGGCTGCCCGCAGCCCCATAAAATCCGTTTGTAATGTGGTTAATCAAGTCGGACCCGTAAGAGCTTGTCGGCGGCCCCTGCAAGAAGGGACGGGCTGGGGTGCCGGCTGTGGGTGCGCAGCGCCCGCCTGCTGCCACCCTGTTAATCATTAACGAAGAAATAAACTGTGCGGAAAGGTGCTTGACCCAGGAGCAGCCCTGCGATATCGCCCTGCCTTCGCCTTTCACCCCGGGGGCCAAACTCTCCTCCTGGCCATGCCGCGGCGGCCCCGGTGTCTCCCGACAGCGCACCTTTCACCTTGACTTTGGGGGCAAAGTCCGGCAGGCAGGGCGTGGAGCTGGGGCACGGGCAGGCTGGGTGACCCCACGCACCCGTGTCCCCCCCCTCGGCGTGCCCTCGGGGCAGGCCTGTCCCCGTGGGGCACCCCACGCCGCGCTCCCAGCTCGGGCCGGGTGAGGATGCCGATGCCGAGCGGAGCAGCCGGCGATGCCTACGCTGCAGGGACCGGCTCGGACCGAGCGATGCCGGGACCTTCGCGGTGCCTCGTGCCACCGTCCTTGGCATTCCTAACCCACGCGCCGGGGCCGGCGTCTCCGTCGGGGGGTTAAGGGAAAGGCGAAGCAAAGCAGGCTGGCTATAAAAAAACCCCAGCAAAGCACCGAGCCCAGAGCCGGGGCGCAGCAGAGGTGGATGGATTACGGCTCCGGCCATAAATAAAACCTCCATTTCCTCCTGTCTGGAGGGATCTCTGCTCACCAGGTACCTGCTAATGCGGCCACGCCGAAGTGCCCGGCAAGGGCTGCCGCGGTCAGGGGAGCGATGCCTGGCTGAGAAGGGGCCAGGCTCTGGGGGGGTCCCAGTCCGGGCGGGGGGGGGGTCACCCCCACCTGCAGCTGGCCCCGATTCTCCTTTCTCTTCTGTCAGGCCGTGATTTATGGCCCTTTCCCTGCCGCTCCCCCGCCTCCTCGCCCCCTGCAAAAAATAATAATCCAGGAACAAAGGAGGAAATTGGATCTTCTCCCCCGCGCGGCTCCTGGCCCCGCGGTGGGAGCCGGGTTTGTTTTGACGTCGGTGTCCAGTTGGCGAAGGCGTTTGATCTCCGGAGGAATTCCTCCTTCCTCGTGCTGCTCCGCTGACTCCGCCGCACAAAAGGGCCCCCGGGAGCCGGGAGCTGCCGGCGCGTTTCGTGCCGCCCCGACGCCCCCGGGAAGGGTCCGGCATGGCAGAGGCGCCCGCCGGGGCTCGGGGAGGTTTCCGGGCTCCGTGTCGGACCCAGATCCAGTGCGAGGATGGGTGGCGGTGGTGTCCCCCCGCTCCCCCGCAGCCTTTGGGCTGGAGGACGATTGAGCAACCCTTGCCAAAATGTGCAGGGGCAGGGCCGGGTTCGTGGCTGTGCCGGAGAGTGGGGTGCCATCACCGATGGAGGGCTGGGTGCCATCGCTGACAGAGAGCTGGGTGCCAGCACCAATGCAGAGCCAGCTGCCAGCAGCACCGGAGAGCCAGATGCCGGCACCACCAGCCCTGACCCAATTACCGGCATCCCGGTTAGCATCACTCTGGGCTGGGGGGCAGCCGTGCCGTCTCCCGAACCCGCATGAGAGCTGCCGGCAGCGGTGCTTCCCGGGGGCTTAGATAGATACCACCCTGTCCGTCCGTCTGTCTGTCCCCTCCAGGCCCCAGCGTACCCCCATGGGGACCCGCACCCCGACACGGGGCTGCACGGTTTAGGTCAATCCCCTGATTTTCAGCCGTCGGGCAGGATCCGGCCCCGCTCTGCCCTGGAGCAGCTTGCAGAGCTCCCAGCCCCTCTTTGCCGTGGGGCCGAGGGTGCTGCATTCCGAGGGCCGGATTCTGCCGGCGGGTGTGCGGGCATGTGCGTGCGTGCCGTGGGCGGCGAGAGCAGGCATTGAACTGCTCCGGAGCTGGCGGGTGGGGGGCAAAAGGGCCTTCGTGGCCGGGGGGGGTCCCGACCCTCCCGCAGCGGCCGTGGGAGCGCGTGACCTTGCAGGGCCGAACCGCCGCCGCGCCGCCGCAGGCGAAGGACAAAGGGAGGCCGAGGCCGGCTGCGCCGCGACTCCTCGGCTCCCTGGGCAGGGCTGCCCCGCGCCCCACGGCTGCCCCACGGCACGGCCTTGCGCCCCACGGCTGCCCCGGGGCACGCACGCCGGCACGGCGCGGGGAGCACCCGTCACGTGCCCGCGCGGCGAACGCGCCTCCGCTGAGTGCACACGCGTGTGCGCGGGACAGGCGGCCCCACGCACGGGGGTGCACGCGTGCGTGCAAATGGCGGCGGGGGTCACCGCGCACACACGCACGCGAGCTCTCTCTCCCCCACGGCCACCCCACGGAGCGGCGGTTTCGCCCCCCCCCTCCCCAATGCCACGGTTTTGCCCCCAGCCCTGCAGAGAGGCAGACCCGATCCCATCACCCCCAGCCCCCCTTTTGCCCCCCCACACCCCTCCACCCCGCCGGAGAGGGCCGCTCCCTGCCCTGCATTCCCGGGATATCAGATCCCACACCCCTGGCCCCCACCCAGCCACGGCCAGACGCACCCTCCCGGGGTGGGGGGGAACGGGACATGAATCACACACCCTGCTCCCATCGCCCCACCACCCTCCCCGTTCCCATCGCTCCCGGCTTCTCCCCGCTGCCTTCACCTCCGTGCCCCCCCGGCACAGCCTGGCCCCCACCAGGACGGTGTTTTGCACCCCCCCCCGGGACCCACTCTCCGGGGAATGGGGTACAGTCCCACAGTGGGCCCTGCTACCCGAGGGGGCCAGGGGGTTTTGCTGTGGCCCCTCTGCTTCCCGGCAGCCCACGCTGCTCCGCAGAGGGGAAACTGAGGCAGGGAGCGGGCCAGAACGGCGGCATCTTGCAAATCGTGAACTGGCACGTGGAGCCCTCCCTGGAGAGCTGCGGGTTTTTGGGTGCACGTGGGGGTGAGCAGCGGGCAAAGCGGGGGGGTCCTGCTACCCCCAGCCACCGTGCTACACCATGCCACGCTGCGCTGTGCCATGCCGTGCCACGCTGTGCCATGCCGTGCCGTGCCGTGCCGTCAGCCTGGCAGGTAGCACGGTACCAGGGGCTCCCGGCTCCACTCCCCGAGCTCACGGCACGCTCTGTCCTCGCCAGAGGCTCGCCGTGTGCCAAGGTGGGCAGCGTGGCTGGGTCCAGCGCAGTGGTGGGCAACGGGGAGCCGAGGCCACCTCAGCCTGCCCCGAGCCCCTGCAGCCACCGGGCACGGTGGGGATGCCGCAGCCTCGGGCACCCCGTCCCTGCCGGTGCCCCTGGGGGGGGGACCCGGTCTGGCCCTGGGGTCAGCAGGACGCAATGGGGGGGGACCCCTCCAGCCGGGGTGGGGGCGGCGGTGGGTCCCACCTGCCCTCCCCCTCTTGCCGGCACCCAGGGTTGAAGCCGCCCCGGCCCTTTCATGCAGCTCTCGGTGGAGCCTGACCCCGCACAAAGCCCCCAAGAACCCATTTGAATCTGAAAAGGGGTCTGAGCGCAGAGCCCTGACCTTCAACCTGCGGGTCAGCCCCTCCACGCCACTGCCACCGGCCCCCGGGACCCCCCCACGAGCCGTGCCGGACCGAGCCAAGCCGTGGTCCCCACCGGAGCCTGGCACAGGGGATGGAGGCAGGGACAGGGGCTGGGAGCAGGCAGCACAGGCAGCCCCCCCGGCTCCGGTATGTGGGTGCCGGGAATTGCCCCTCCGTGCCGGGCGTGCGGCAGGACCTGCCACACCGATCGAGGCTGGGTTCCACGGCACCGCCGCTCCTGTTTCGTGCCGGGGCTGGTCCCCAGGGCCTGGGGAAGTTGTCCTTCGATCCAGCCCCGCCGCCTCCGGGGACATGGGGCTGCCCCCATTTCGGAGGGCTCCTGGGTGGTGGTGAGGTGGTGGGGGTGGAGGGCACAGGCAGCTTGAGGGGGGGTGAGCTGCATCCCTGCATCCCCGCATCCCTGCGTCCCCGCATCTCCGCAGCCCTGCCCTGCAGCCCTCTCTCTGCCCTCTCCATCACCACGGCTCTGGATATTGATCCACTGAGCCTTGAACTCTGCTGCAGGATCTCTCCTGGGAGATGGAGGCCTCGTTTTAGCCTATATATAGCTCCGTGCCTCAGTTTCCCTTCCACCCTGCAGCGTGTCTGAGCCCTGGGCTGCCCCACAGCCCTGTGCATCCTCCCACCGGAGACCCACACTCAGCCCAGCTCCCACCATCAAAATGCCTCATCGTGCCGGGGTTCAGGCTGCCGGATTTAGCCCCCAGCTCCCCCCAGCAGCCCCCTGGCACAGCCCCGCTGCTGGGCCCCCCCACCCCCCCGCACAACGAGGATGCCCCCAGCGCGGGGTCACTGCTCCTCTTCCCTCCTGAATATGCATGGGCCCCAGCCGCCACGGCCATCGCCGTCACCTTTGATCCCACGTCAGGGATAACGAAATGGCTTCATCTGCGCCGGGAGATAGCGGGGGCTGCGGGGAGGGGACGCCCTTTGTTCCCGGCCCCGCTGGGATGAGCCGAGCTGGGGGTCCGGCTGCCTGACCCCCCCTTCCCCAAGCTCAAAGCCCCCCAAACCCAAACCACAGTGCGGCTGGCCGAGCCACGAGCATCAGTGGTTTATTCTCCCTGGGGATACAGCAGGCGCCTCCCGGCATGGGTAGGGGTCTTGGGGGCGACGGGGGGTCCCTAGATGCAGGTCTCGCTGCCGGCCGTCCCCTGCTCCAGGGTCTGCAGCCTGCGGGTCAGTGCCTGCACCCGCCGGGCGTGCTGCCTGCGCAGGGCTCCTGCCTGCACCTCCAGCCGCCGCAGCTGGGCTGCCTGCTTCCGACGGGCACCGCGGTACGCCAGGGCCAGCGCGCTGCGGGCACCACGCTCAGCATCCCGGCCCAGGGCACGGCACCGAGGGGACCGAGGGGACCGAGGGGACCGTGCGGGCAGGAGGGAGCGTGCGCCAGGGCCGGGAGGGAGCGTGGGTTTGGGGTGTGCAAGAAGGGACTGTGATTTGGGGGCGTGCAAGATGTGACCACGGTTTTGGGATGTGCAAGAAGGGACCGCGCATCAGGGGCGTGCAAGAAGGGACCACAGTTTTGGGGTGTGCAAGAAGGGACCATGCATTGGGGGTGTGCAAGAAAGGACCAAGCTTTTGGGGTATGCAGGAAAGGACTGCAATTTTGGGGTGTGTGGATAGGGACCACACATTGGGGGTGTGCAAGAAGGGACCGTAGCTTTGGGGTGTGCAGGAAGGGACCGTGCATCTGGGGCAAGCAGGGGCAGATGTGCAACCAGGTCACGCAGGAAGGCACCCAACGCCTGCCCAGCGGAGAAGCGGGTGCCTCCTGCCCACCTGTGAGCGTGGAAGAAGTCTGCGGTGGCGGTGACGCACTGCGCCTGCTGTGCGCGGCTGACGGCGCTGCTCTGCTCCAGGGACAGCACCAGTGCCTGTGCTCGGGTGCACAGCTCCTCCACGCTGGGGACACCCATATGGCAGCCAGCCTGGCTCGCTGCCCAGTGCCGGCACGGCTCCCCGTGGCAGGGCCACGGCATGCCGGTGAGATCTCTTACCGGGCCAGGGTGCGGAGCAGTTCTTCCCCCATCCTCTCTGGGTCCGGAGGGTGCCGAGGAGCCGCTGCTCCCACCCGGCCGGTTTGGGCATCCTGTAGAGGCTGAGTGTGGGTCCTATCCCTGCGGAGACCCCCCAGTCCCGTGGAGGGTCCCCGTGGGGTGGTCAGAGCGATCCTTACCTCCTCGCTGCTGCTGGAGCTGCTGGGGGGGCTGGGGGGGTGGCCGGGCCCCCTGTCCCGCTCTTGCTCCAGGTGCTGGAGCACCAGGCGCAGCGCAGCCTCCCGCGGCCCCTGCCCGGCCACCAGCACCTCCAGGCCCCGCTTCTCCCTCTCCGCCAGCTGTAGCTGAGTCTTCAGGTCAGCCATGGCCTCCTGGCAGGGCAGCGGCATTATCGCCAGGTGGGGGAAACCGAGGCACAGCCCCAACCCCCCCCCCAGCTCCACTCCCTCCCGCTGTGCATCACCCCCTGCCCTTCTCCCAGCTGCTCGGCTGAAAGCCTGGACCCCGGCGGAGAGCCAGGGAGGGACCCAGCCATCTGCCCCCCCATCCCTTCCCCATCTCACCTTGAGCATCGCCAAATCCTGCAACAGCTCCGCTTTCTCCGGTCGCCTCCAGCCAGGCAGGAGAGCCCTGGCTTCCCGCAGCACCCGCTCAGCCCGGGCTCGGACGTCCTCGCTGCGGTGGGTGCTGGTGGGTCCCGGGGCGTCGTGCAGGGACGCTTCCACGGCCGCCTGCTCCGCACGCAGCTGACGGATGTGCTCACGCAGGGCCCCCTCCTCCATCCCGTGGGGTGCCGGGATGCTGCGGGGATGGGGAGGCGGTGGAGGTGGGCACAGGGGCACGGTGTCACCCCAGGGACAGCTCAGCCCTGGCCCGGCATCACACCCCCTCCCTTCTCCCCCAGTACCTCTGCAGCCTGGGGGAGCCGCTCTCTCCGCTCTCCTCCTGGCCATCTGGCTCTGCTCGGCCTGGGAACTGCGGCCCCTCTGTCGGCGTGGGGCTGGACCCCCATCCGTGTCCCGGGCTCTGCTCCCCTCCGGCTCCTAGGCACGGGGAGGCAGCATTCAGGCGGGTGCCCTTCTCCAGATGTGCCCACAGGGGCTGTGCTGGGGACTGGGGTTCCCCAGCATCCTTCCTGTATCGCCCTGATACCCATAAGCATCTGCCCTGCATCCTCCCAGCACCTTCCCTGTATCCTCTCGATATCCCCCCACATCCTCCCTGCATCGCCCCAACATCCTCCTGATACCCCTCCAGCATCCCTTCTGCATCCCGCTGCATCCCTCCTACATCCCCTCTGCATCCCCGATATCCCCCAGCGTCCCTCGTGCATCCCCCCAGCATCCTCCCCGATAACCCCCCAGCATCCCCCCAGCATCCTCCCCATAAACTCCCCAGTACCTCCCCCCCCCCCCAGCCCCCCGAGCTGGCACTCACCGCCACGGGCACCATCCTCCTCCCTGCCCAGCTTTGCCCGCATCAGGTCGAGGAGGGTGGCGTAGGCCCCCCCGCAGCGCTCGCTGCAGGGAGAGGGGCTCAGCGTGGCACAGCAGGTTGTCCCCCCCGGTCCCCATCCCCGTCCCCGTCCCCACCTGCAGCGCAGGGCCAGGCGCAGGGCGGTGCTGCAGGACTCGTGCTGGCCCAGCACCATGCTGAGCCGCTCCGCATCGCTCTTGCACTCCTGCAGCGCGGCCGCCAGCTGCCGGTTCACCTCCTGCAGCCTCCCCAGGGACCTGGGCACCACCGGCACCCGCCGTTAACCGTACGGCAAGGGCCCGGCACCGTGCCTCAGTTTCCCCACCGGTGAAGGTTCAGCAGAACCTGGGACCGGGGTGGTGGTGGGGGGGCACTCACCCCTGCAGCTGCTGCACCTGCTCCTCCTGCTCCCGGCTGGCACCCTCCGAGGGTTGGGGGGAGAGGGGGCTGCGGGGTGGCACACCGTGGGGCTGAGCGCCATCGCCGCACTGGGGCAAGTCCTGCAGAGGGAACAGGCAAAGCCCGGCACCGGGGCAGGCTCCCACCCGCCGAGCCCCCCCCGTCATGCCTCGGCCGCAGCCCACCCCAGCCCCGCACTCACCTGGGGCAGCCGGGGCTCCTCCTGCCCTGGGGGGCTGCCCAGCCCAGGGCTGTCGCTGCCGGAGCCCCCCAGCTCCTCCAGCCTGGACAGAGCATCCCGCAGGTCCTGGACCTGCACCAAGCATCGGGCTGAGCCGCGGGAGCCGCTCCGGTGGCACCCCAAGGGCTGAACCGGGGGCAGTGCCCCCCCCCTTTTGCCGTGTCCCCAGCACCCACCTTCTGCTGCAGCCGGTCGCGCTCCCCCTGCAGCGCCCGCAGCGAGGTGGTCACCCGGTTCAGCTCCTCGTCCCGGCGCCCCAGCGCTGCCCGCAGTGCCGCGTTCCTCGCCGATGCCGCCGCCACCGCCGCCTCCTCCGCCGGCAGCCCCTCGCCTGCTCCTTCCTCCAGGCCCCGGCACGTCGTCCTCCCGGCCCAGCCCGGCGTCCGATCCAGCTGCTCCAGGCTCTGGGAATACAGGGCCGGTCAGCCAGCGCCCATCCCGTTGGCGTCTGGGCTGACCGTGCCGGTGTGCCTCACCTTGGCTGCCCGCGCCCACTCCTCGCCAGGCAAAGGCTGCGCCGGTGCCCACCGGTGCCGGGAGAAGACGGCGCGCTCCAGCGAGCTCACGGCGTGCTGCAGGTTGGCGAAGAGGTCGGGGCCGTGGGCTGGGGAGAGGGAGAGCGGCCGGGGTCAGGTCCCTGCAGCAGGCAACCAGCTGCTGGCACGGCACAGCATGGCACGGCACGGCACGGCACGGCACACCCACCTTCCAGGCTGCTGGCAGCGTCGCGCGTGCCGTCGATGCGCCGGGGCTGTGGGTTGGCAGCAGGGAGGCTGGCGGTGCCCTCCCAGCCCTCCTCATCCTCCCTGTGGGGCGGTGAAGACCGGAGATGGAGGGGGCCGGACGGTGACGGCCCCCGGTACCCCACAGCCGCCGCGTGCCAGTACCTGCCCATGCGGCGCTGCAGCTGCTCGGCTCTCCGGTGCAGCCGGGCCACCGTCGTCAGCAGCCCAGCAATGCGCTCCTCATAGCACAGGATGTCGTCGGCGTCCCCCGCCATGTCCTCCTCATCATCCTCATCCTCATCTTCATCCTCCTCCTTGCCTGGCGGGGGCTGTGGGGGCTGCGGGGAGCAGGGGTGACCGCCCGTCGCAGCCCCGGCCGGCACCAGGGGACGGAAGGGCTGACATCCGCCGGGATTTGCCAGGATGGGGATGAGTTTTGGGCACCAGCCGACTGGTCGCAGCGCCTCGCCCGGCACTCTGGGCAGGACCCGGCACTGCCGCACCATCGCCTACCGGAGCCTGGCACCGGGACCGGACGTGCCCGTGGCCAGGGGATGCCCGTGGGGGGCACGAGGAGGCCCCCGGCCACATGGGACCAACCCCTGGCAGCGCCCATCCCGCGGGACACCCCACTTGCCTTCTCCATCCCGGCCGCCTCCTGCCCACGACGCCCCGTGCCAGCCAGCGCCCGTTCCTGGGGCTCGTCCCGGTTCCGCAACCGGGGCTCCCGGCACGTCCCGGCACGTTCCGGCTACGCCGCCGGCCCCTTGCCCTGGGCCTTTCCCCGTCCTTGTTCCTGCCGAGATTTCCTCTTCCTCGGCAGCCCCGGCGCAACCTCCTGTGCTTAACCGTTGCGCTGCCCCGTGCCCGGGCGGGCGGCGCAGCCATCTTGGGGGGCTCTGCCCCCCAACATCGTCCTTCCCTGCTCTGCCCCACGGCACCTCCGCCCCCCGCCGGACCCTCCCCGTGTGCCCGGGCTCCCTCGCACCCAGGCGGGTGGATGCACCCAGCTTTGTGTCCCTGAGCATCCCCTGGAGTTTGGGGGGGCAGGCAGAACACTTGGGGGGGTGCATGAGAATTTGGGGTGCTAGGAGGCATTGCATGGGGTGCTGGGGTGTGCCGGGCCGGGAGGGAGCCAGCCCAGGGGTGCTGTGGGCAGCGTGTGGGTGTTTAGGTGCTGGAGGGTGGTGTTTGGGGTGTAAAGGAGTGCTGCAGGGGTATTTGGGGTGCGGGGGGGGGGGGGTGGGTGCTGGAGGGTGCTGCGGGGGTGTTCGGAGTGCTGGGACAGAGCAGGGGTATTTGGGGTGCAGAGGGATGGTGCATGGGTGCAGGGGGGTGCCTATGAGGATTTGGGGTGCAGGGGGTGGTGCACGGGTGCAGGGGGGTGCTCGTGGATATTTGGGGTGCAGAGGAATGATGCATGGGTGCAGGGGGGGGTGTTTGAGGATTTGGGGTGCATGGAGCAGTGCATGGGTGTAGGGGGGTGCACGTGGATATTTGGGGTGCAGAGGGATGATGCGGGGGGGTGTGTGTGGATTTTTGGGGTGCAGAGGGATGGTGCATGGGCGGAGGGGGGTGCCTATGAGGATTTGGGGTGCAGGGGGCGGTGCACGGGTGCAGGGGGGTGCACATGGATATTTGGGGTGCAGAGGGATGGTGCGAGGGGGTGCCCGTGGATATTTGGGGCGCAGAGGGAGGGTGCGGGGGGTGCGCGTGGATATTTGGGGTGCAGAGGGATGGTGCGGGGGGGTGCCCGTGGATATTTGGGGCGCAGAGGGAGGGTGCGGGGGGTGCGCGTGGATATTTGGGGTGCAGAGGGATGGTGCGGGGGGGTGCCCGTGGATATTTGGGGCGCAGAGGGAGGGTGCGGGGGGTGCGCGTGGATATTTGGGGTGCAGAGGGATGGTGCGGGGGGGTGCCCGTGGATATTTGGGGCGCAGAGGGAGGGTGCGGGGGGTGCGCGTGGATATTTGGGGTGCAGAGGGATGGTGCGGGGGGGTGCCCGTGGATATTTGGGGTGCAGAGGGAGGGTGCGGGGAGTGCCCGTGGATATTTGGGGCGCAGAGGGAGGGTGCGGGGGGTGCGCGTGGATATTTGGGGTGCAGAGGGATGGTGCGGGGGGGTGCCCGTGGATATTTGGGGTGCAGAGGGAGGGTGCGGGGGGTGCCCGTGGATATTTGGGGCGCAGAGGGAGGGTGCCTGGGCGCAGGGGGGTGCCTATGAGGATTTGGGGTGCAGGGGTCGGTGCACGGGTGCAGGGGGGTGCCGCGCAGGGGCATTCAGGGTGCCGGGGGGTGTCCTCTTGCCCCCCACGTGCCCGGCGGGACCCCGGAGAACTACAAATCCCAGCAGCCCCCGCGCGTCCGCCGCTTCCGGGCGGGACCGGGCGGGGCTCGTGCGGCCGGGAGCGGGTGAGCGCGCGCCGGGGGGGCGTGGGGGGGGGGGCGAACAGCGGGTGTGCGGTGCCGGGGGGGTCGGGAGGGGGCGTGGGAACGTGGGGGGGGGTCCACGGGGTGGGGGGGTGCGTGGGACGAGGGGTGCACGGGGCGGGGGGGGGTGCATGGGGTGCGTGGGCAAGGGGCGCATAGAGTGGGGGGGGTCCAGGGGGTGCACAGAGTGGGGGGGTGCGTGGGGTGCATGAGCAGGGGTTGCACGGAGCGGGGGGGTCCAGGGGGCGCATAGGCAGGGGGTGCACAGAGTGGGGGGGGTGCATGGGGTGCGTGAGCAAGGGGTGCACAGAGCGGGGGGGGGGGGTCCAGGGCGTGCATGAGCAGGGGGTGCACAGAGTGGGGGGGGGGGGTCCAGGGGGTGCACAGAGTGGGGGGAGGTGCATGGGGTGTGTGAGCAAGGGGTGCACAGAGCGGGGGGGGGGTCCAGGGGGTGTGTGAGCAGGGGGTGCACAGAGTGGGGGGGGTCCAGGGGGTCCACAGAGCGGGGGGGGTGCACGGGGTAAGGGGGTGAGGGGTAGGGGCTACGTGAGCAAGGGGTACATGGGGCAAGGGGGGGCAGGGAGGACATGAAGAAGGGGCGCGTAGAGCGAGGGGCTGGGGGGCACAAGACCGTGGCAACGCTGACACCCCACAGCCCCCCCCCAGGCATCGGTCCAGAGCCGCCATGGAGCGCGGCTGCGTGATGGACACGTCGGAGCCGGGCAGCGCCGCCGAGGAGGAGGAGGAGAAGGCGACGGAACCTCGACCCAGGACCCGCTCCAACCCCGAGGGGGCCGAGGACCGGGCGCTGAGCGCCCAGGCCAGCGTGGGCAACCGCAGCGAGGGGGAAGGCGAAGCGGCCAGCGCCGACGACAGCCCGCAGGGTACGGCCGCGCCCGACGGCACCGCCTGGCCCGGTCCAGCACCCCCCACCGAAGTCCAGGTCAAGACGCCGCGGGTGAACTGCCCCGAGAAGGTGGTGAGTGTCTGCGGGGAGGGTGGCGCAGCCCCGACGCCAGGGTGAGGGGCTGCGGGGGGGGAGCTCAGTCGCGGCTGTCTCCCGCAGATCATCTGCCTGGATCTGGCGGAGGAGATGGCTCTGCCCAAACTGGAATCCTTTAACGGGTGAGTGGTGGGGGCTGCTCTCGGCTGGGCTGGCCTGGGGACCCTGGCTCTGCCATCCCCAGCCAGGATGGGGGCCGGTGTAGTTGGTGCCTGGCGGGGGGACACTGGTCCCTGCTGAGCTCTGGCCCCCGCGGCAGGTCCAAGACCAACGCGCTGAACATCTCCCAGAAGATGATCGAGATGTTCGTGAGGACGAAGCACAAGATCGACAAGTGCCACGAGTTCGCGCTGGTGGTGGTGAACAACGACGCCACGTGGGTGAGTGGGGCCGTGGGGACAGGGACGGGGGGAAAACATGGGGACGGCAACAGCTCCGTGCCCCCCCTCACCCCGGCTCCTCTCAGCTCTCAGGGTTCACCTCGGACCCCCGCGAGGTCTGCAGCTGCCTCTATGACCTGGAGACCGTCGTCTGCAAGTCATTCAGTATCCCACCGCCTGTGGGGGGGGGCTGGGGGGGCTGGGACCCTGCAGAGTCCCTTGGGTGCAAACGGGGTCCCTTGAGCATAAGCGGGGACCCTCCAGGCCTCTTGCCTGCAGATGGCAGCAGATCCGCAGCCTCGCTGGCATCCCCGGTACAGCCAAGCTGGCTGCGGCACAGAGCGGTGTCAGCATTTGAGGTTGGAGGGTCGAACCGAGTCCCTGAATCCCCCAAGGCAGGGTTTAATACCAGACCCTCCAGACCCACCAAACACCCGTTTATTGGCGTTTTCTCCCCACCCTGGTCCATCCCCAGTGCCTGGTGGCATCGCCTCCCTCTGCGGGAGCTTCCTAGGGGCCCCAGTGCCAGCCTGGCCACCGGGTTTGGGTGCCGTATGTCCCTGGGGGCGGGCAGGGGTCTGTGTGCCAGGATCAGTCCTTACCTGGGGCTGCAGATCTGGAAGGACTCTTCAACCTGATGTGAGTAGGGCTTGGGGGGGATGACAGGGGCTGTTGGGGCGGGTGGGCGAAGCTCCCCCCGGCTACGAATTCTCTGCTTCGCTGTAAAAACACCACGAGCCTTTAACCCAAACAGCTCCTGGGGTGGGTGCTGCTTTCCCAGTCCTAGCCCAGAGCTGTCATGAAGTTTTAACGAGGCGGGGGGGGACGGTCCCTGAGCCGCAGGCAGCCCTGCCCGTGACACAGGGGTCCCTAAGCTGCCTCCGTCCTCCCGGCGCAGCCAGCAGAAGATCGAGCTGCCGGTGACGGAGAACGTGCAGACCATCCCGCCGCCCTACGTGGTCCGGACCATCCTGGTGTTTGGCCGCCCAGGCTGCCAGCCCCAGTTCTCCATGTCGGAGCACATGAAGGTAAGTTCCCCCCACTGTGCCCCCCCCACGGCGTGAGCTCGGTGGCTCCGGGTCCATCCCGGCACATGGAAGACCCTCCCGGTGCCGTTCCCGGCTTCTTCTCCTGCAGAAGATGCTGCAGTGTCCCTACTTCTTTTTTGACGTGGTTTACATCCACAACGGGGTGGAGGAGAAGGACGACGAGACGAGCTGGAAGGTAAATACGGGATGGGGCGTCCCCCCCGCCGCCGTGGCTGGGGGCTGTGTCACCCCCTGCCGTCACTGCCCGTCCCTCTGTGTGTGTGTGCGTGTCTCCCCCCCCAGGAGATGTACGCCTTCTTCAGCAGCCTGGACACCAAAGGCACCAACTACAAGTACGAGGTGTCACTGACGGGGCCGGCCGTGGAGCTGCACAACTGCATGGCCAAGCTGCTGGCACACCCGCTGCAGCGGCCCTTCCAGACCCACGCGGCGTACAGCCTGCTGGAGGAGGACGAGCCCCCCGAGATCGAAGCCACTGTCTGAGCCGGGGCAGGGGGGTGGCTGGCGGAGAAGCCGCCGGCAGCGAGGGGGTGGCCGGCAAAGGGCTGCCGCGGGTGACTGTACGGTGTTGCTTGGGATGGGGGAAAGAGAAACGCGTTTTCCTGAGCGGGTGTCGTGTTGATGCTGCGGCTCCTGCACGGGGATCGGAAACGTGGGGGGGTGCCCCCCCCCCACCCTCAGGCACGGGGACAGGGGTCCTGTGCCTGCTGCGCCCGGCGGTGCTGGCGTGGGGACCCCGAGGGGCGGCTGGGTGCCTGGGGCAGCACTGGGGCTCTTGCCACTAACAGTGGGGCAGGGTGATGGGAGGTGCCGGTGCAGTTCCTGGGGGGCGCTGGGAGATGCCGGTGCAGTTCCTGGGGGGCACTGGGCGGTGCGGCCCCGCCCCTCCAGCTGCGACCACATCTGGCGGGGTGGGCGTGGCTTCCTTGGGCCGGTTCCTATTGGTCGCTTAGCCCAGCCAATGAGCGGCGGGGCGCGGGGGGTTCGAACGGGCGGGGCGGCGCGCGCCTGCGCGGGGGGGGGGGACATGAGCAGCGCGGGACGGCGCGAGCCGTAAGGGGGCATTGCGGGGGGGGGGGGGGGGGACGGACACGGAACGGGACGTGACGGGGACATTACACGGGGGGGGGGCTTTGCAATACCGGCCTTGCACCGGGCGGGGGGGCGCCTTGCATGTGCTGCAACTCGGCCGGGGGGGGGAGTTGCTTAGGGGTAGACCTGTATGCGCTGCCCCCCCCCGGGGGGGGGGAATTGCACTGGGGAGGGGGGGCCCCTGGCACTGCACTGGGGGTATGGGGGGGCCGGTGCAGACACTGGGAGGGGGCGCAGCACATGTGGCCCTGGGGGGGGTCATGCACAGAGCAGGGCGGGGGGTGTGTGTGCATTCGCTGCCTTGGGCAGGGGGGTGTTGGGTGCGTTGCACGGGGTGGGGGGTCAGGGGGGTGGGGGCACAGGGGTGTCCTCACGCTGGGGGGGTCCTGCTTTGGGTGCCCCAGTGCGTGGCTCTGACCCGGGAGCCATTATTTATACCTGCAGGGCAGTGGGGGCCCTTTTAGGGCAGGGGGGGGCTGCACCACGGCAGGGACCCCAACGCCACATAACCGCTGGGGCTACGCAGTGTCGTGTGTGTCCCGTCCCGTCCCCCCCCCCCAGCAATGCTGGAGCACCCAGCTGCAGGGCCGGTGGCATTTTTGTGACCCCGAGGGGACAGCCATGCCCTTGACCTGCCGGCCATGACCCTGACGTGCCGGCCAAGCCGGGGGTCTGCAGTGGGCTGGGGGTGAATTCCTGCTCCTTCTCCTGCTCCTGCTCCAGCTCCAGGCCTGCCAAGGAGCTGATGCCGCTGCACGTCGCCACGTCCTGGGGGTGCTGCAGGTGCCTCGAGGTCCCGCTGAAGAAAGGGGGGGTCCCGGAGCTCCGAGACCAGGTTAGCGAGGACAGCTTTGGGGATGAGGACGGTACCTCGGAGGTGCTGCCTGGGCTGGGACCCTCGTCATCGTTGGGGTGGGTGAGCAGCGGGTGTCCTCCTGGCCCTGGCGGGGCCGTGTCGCCCCGTGGTGGCCCTGGCAGCGGTGACAGCAATGTCCCCTCCCCGCAGGATGGGAAACGAGCCATCGACCTGGCGCTGGGACAGGGCAACCGTGCGTGTGTGCGGATCCTGCGGGACTTGCAGTATGCCCGAGGTTGGGCCCCCACGGAGGGTGAGGTCCCCAGGGTGCCTCCGTGGCCGGGGCAAGTGTCAGGGGGGCTGATCCAGCCCCCCAGTTTGGGCTGGATGCCGACTCCCATCTCTGCCCCCAGACCCGGGGGGTCCCAGGCGCTCCCTGTCCTTCCTGACCGAGGATGGCACCGAAGACAGCGTCTTCTCCCAGCTCCCTGAGGATGGGTCAGAGACCGGGCCCCTGAGCAGCACCCGCAGGTCCCAGCTGGAGGAGCTGGAGCTGGGGGGTGGCTGTGGTTTGGGGGAGCCCCCGCTCTGGCTGGATTGTCCCCCGGAGCCCCCTTTCCTCTCCTTCGCCTCATGGCCCCAGGGAGACCCCAGGGGCTCAGCTCTCCCCCCGCAGCCCCTCGCCTCCAGCACGCTGCTTTCGGCCGGGGATGAGCTCGGGGAGGGACCCCAGAGCCAGACCATGGGGGGAAGCACGGGGGGTCCCCCCCAGGCTCTCCTCGAGCCCAGCACTGGGGACAGCCCCTGTCCCCCGCAGGATTTTGGTCCCAGTGGGTCCCTGAACTCCCCCCAGCCCCAGTCTTGCAGCAGGGTCCTGGGGGGACACAGGGCATCTCCCGCGGCTCCCCTGTTCCGCAGTGGCCTGAGCAGCTGCTCCGTGGCATGCCGGAGCCCGGGGATCCGGCACGGTGACATCCCAGGTGCTGCAGCTCAGCACCGTGCCGGTGTCCCCCGGGGACCAGCACTGGGCCGGCACTGGGCTGGGCTGCCCCCCGACCTGGGGACGGCAGTGCTCGTGTCTGGGGCTGGGGACTGGGACCGCAGCAGCCTTGGGGACAGCAGCAGTGCCAGCGAGCACTTCGTCACCGCTGTGGAGACCCTGGAGCCCACTGAGGCCAGGGGGTGCCCGGGGCTTTGGCACCGCCGCTCCCCCCAGCCCAGGGCAGCCGCAGGGTCAGAGCTGGGCGAAGCCCCTTCCCCAGCCGGAGCTGCCACCTGGGAGCTGCCCCCTGCCAGCCCCCCAAACGCGGAGCGGGTGCAGAGTGAGGATTTTTGGGGCACCTCAAGGGCAGCCCCTTGCTGCAAGGATGGCTCAGATGTGGGTGATGTAGGGGAGCTGCTTGCCCAGCTCCAGGGGTGCAGCCTCCAGGGTTCCCCCCCCTGCACTCCAGGACCCCTTCCCAGCCCGGCCAGTCTCACGGCCGGGGATGTCACGCCCCGGGACCAGGAGCCCCACAGTCACCGCCACGTCACCCCCAGGACCAAGAGCCGCCTCCGGGCCTCTGCAGCACGGCTCAGTGCCTCCTCTTCCTCCTCCCTCTTCGATGAGACGCTGGAGATGCCTCGGAGGCCCCCCAGGCTCAGAGCACCCCGGGTTATCCCCAAGGACCCTGTCACCACCTCAGGGCGCTGCATCACCCTGGGGGACGAGGATGTGGCTAGCGGGGATGGAGAGGGGACAGGCTCTTTGGATGACACTGAGATCCTCCCTGGAGCCCCCAGCCAGCCCAGCTCGCCCCCAGGGGCCAGCAGCTCCCCTAGCTCCAGCCCCACAGTCCTGCTGGTCCCTGGGGACCACGGCTGCCCCCAGGACTCCCCGTCAGATGCTCAGGGCTCCCCTGGCTCTAGCCCCACGGTCCTGCTGGTCCCTGGGGACCACGGCCATCCCCAGGAGTCCCCATCAGATCCTCAGGGCTCCCCCAGCTCTAGCCCCACGGTCCTCATGGTCGCTGGGGACCACGGCCACCCCCAGGACTCCCCATCAGATGCTTGGGACTCCCCCCATGCTGCCAGCAGCCCCAACCCCAGGGTGCTGGAGGATGGTTCTGGGTGGCAGGACCCCTTGCCCTTGGGGACACGCCAGCTCCCACGGCCCCACGGGAGCTTCAGCCGCCGCCTGGCCCCTCGGCTGCCAGGCAGCACCGTGGTGGAGCTGGGGACCCCGGCCGTGCCGCTCTCACCCACCGGCTGCGGCGCTCACCGCACCACGGACCACCTCGAGGATGAAGAGCGGGGACGGGTACCCACCAAGCAGCACAGCCCCGGCACAGAGGCCATCGCCAGCCCCGAGGACCCCACGGTCCAGGATAGGCGAGCGTGCACAGCACCACCGCGGCCCCTCTCAGATGAAGCTCTGCGCCGGCGGCTGCGGGCGCTGGGGGATGATCCGGGGCCCGTCACGGAGCTCACCAGGCGGCTGTACCTGCGGCGGCTGGAGGAACTGGTGAGGGGACACCGGGGGAGGCCGGCAGGTGAGTCCCAGCGATTCCTCCCCACCGCTTGGCTGGCCGGTCCCCACAGTGCCGGCATGGGACTGATGGTGCTCCCCGATGCCGGCACAGCCGCTCCAGGGCACAGCCCCGAGCTGGCGGCCGCGCTGCAGACCGGCTGTGTCCCTGACTGCACCCAGGATGAGCTGGCACTGGTCCGGCAATTTGACCGCCCCGACCGGAGCCGGCACTGGCGGGAAGGGCTAGTCAAGTCCAGTTTCAACTACCTCCTCCTCGACCCCAGGTAGGGCTATGCTACTGCCCCACACGTCCCCCGTGCTGGGGGGGGGCTGAGTGGGGACCCCTGGGAGGCATCAAGCCTCAAAGCTGGGGCTTTGCACCCTCAGGACCACCCAGAACCTGCCGCTCCGCTCCCACCACCTGAGCCCAGCCGAGTGCTTCAGGACCTTCATCGAAGCCATCTTCTATGTGGGCAAGGGGACGCGTGCCCGACCCTACTGCCACCTCGCCGAGGCGCTGAGCCAGCACCGTGCTGGGACACGGAAGGTGGGATGGGCTGGGGGGGCTTGGGACCATGGTGATGGGCATGGGGGGCTGCATTGGGGAGCTCGAGGCCATGGTGATGGTGCCTCCTGTCCTGTAGGGTTGCCCCAAGGTGCGGCGCATCCTGGAGATCTGGGCGAGCGGGCAGGGCGTCATCTCTGTGCACTGCTTCCAGAACACTGTTCCGGCAGAGGCTTACACACGGGAGGGCTGCCTCGTGGAGGCTCTGGGTAAGCAGGGCTGGGCAGGGGGAAATGGTGCTGCCCTGGTCCCCTGCTGCAGCTCCTGACATCGGTTCCTCCGTCACTCCGACTCCCTGCATCCCTCTCTCCCACCCCATGCAGGAGCTGGGAGGACACAGAGGGGGGACGCAGCCCATCCTGGGGCACACGGGGACTTTGGGGTCCCTGGTTGCCAGCACAGGGTCTGGACACGATCCCCCAAACCCCCATCTTCTGCAGGGAGAAAACTGCCTGGGGTGGGTGCTGATGGGGAGCAGGGGCCCGGGTCTGTGGGTGCTGACCCTGTCCCCTGCAGGGCTGCAGACCATCACCAACCAGAGGAAAGGGAACTGCTACGGCGTGGTGGCGAGCTGGCCAGCGGACCGACGCCGGCGCCTGGGTGTTCACATGCTGCACAGGGCCATGCGCATCTTCCTGGCCGAGGGTGAGCGGCAGCTCCGGCCGGCGGACATCCAGGGTGGGCGCTGAGCACCCTGGGGTGCTGGGGGGCACCCCCTGCCTGCATGTCCCCTCTACCCTGTCCAAGGAGGCAGCTGCACTCTGGGTGCAGGTTTTATGTTGTGAACACTGGCTAGAATTTTTCTATTTTTGTATTTCCCTAAAGGGTGACAAATAAATCACTGCAGGCCTTCTTTTGCTAAGAAATCCAAGCTGTACGTGATTTCTGGCTTCGCTTCCCTGCTCTGCCATGCTCCTAGGACAGACCCCGTGCCCGGCACATCTCTTCCGATCATCGAGTCGGACACGGCTGAGAATATAACACGGCTTTACTGTATGAAATGGCACTAACACAGCGCGTGGCTCAGCGGCGGGGTTATGGTGCGTGGTTTGCCTTGGTCTTAGCACAAGCGATGTGGGTACAAGCGGCACAGACTCCGTGGCAAACAGAGGTTGAAGAGCTGTGGCCCGCAGCTGGGCACCGACAGTTGCCTGGAGCCGGCTGGGGGGTCACGGCAGGGGCAGAGCCGTGTTTTGGGGTATGGTGGCGCTTCTGGGTACCCTCGTTGCAGACCCCAGCCGTGCTGTGGAGTCTCCCCTGCCTGGGATGGGGTGGGAGGGGTGTTGCAGGGGAAAGCTCATGGAAACGATCTGAACCCAGCATCATTAAAATTCTCATTATGAGACAGGTTGTGGCAGCAGTGGGCAGGGGCAGGCGCTGGCAGAGGGGCAGCTCTGCCCCAGTGCTGGGACGGAGGGGGGCTGCCTGGGGACACTCATCACGCAGGGTCCCCATCACACTGGGGCTGGCTCTGAGGGACCCTTCCTCTTCTACATCGCTCAGTTTGGGGAGAAAGATGGACTCAGCCTTGGGGAAGGCGCGTTGCACGTGGGTGCCAGCTCCGGTTGGAGCAGCCCTGCCCAGCCAGGAGCCCCTCAAGCCAACCTGGGGTGCCTTGATATGGTACCAGCCCCGTTTGGGGCGAGGGGGTCTGGGTGTGACGTGGGCCAAGGGTGAGGTTTCCGTGGGACTGGTTGTTTCTTTGGTTTAGATGGGGGTAAATAAGAGGGAAACAAAGCGGGGAGCGGCTCCGCTCTTTGGGGTAGCGGGGAGGCTGGGGCCATCCCCTGAGCACAGCATCCTCCCGGCTCACTCGGGCTCCTACCCATCCCGGTGCGGCTGGGAGCTCCCAGACCTCACAACAGCACCCGGGTCCCCACTTGTCACTTCTCGTGTACCTTCTTGGTCCTGCCTGGCTCCTGGCAGCGGGATGCGAAGTGCAGAGGGGAGGAGATGATGGGACCGATGGGTTATGTACAGAATGGTATCAGCAGGTAACGAGCTGTTGTCCATTGCAATCAGATGGTTGCAGTTTGCTTTGTCACTCCCGTGTTGCTCCAAGATCCCGCGGATCCATACAGGAGTCATCGGTAAGGATGGACACAGTGGCAACAGGATGGTGTATTGCTGGTCCCCCAGTGCGCAAGGGATGGGTGTGATCCCCGTGGGCATGTGGTCTGGGAGTGGGTGGTGGGTCCCAGAGTCACGGAGGAGCTGGAAGCTGGGAAGGGCGAGTGGATTGGAAGCTGTGGGAATCGCTGCATGGTGGTGATGGCTCCGAGCATCTCGAGGATGTGGCAGCAGGAGGGAAGCAGAGGGCTCTGCAGAAGCCGGTGCTGCGGTACCTAAAGCGATGGCGGTTGGGGATGTGACTGCATGGATGGTGGCACTAGGGACCGCAGGAGAGCTCAGGTTTGGCGTTGTCCTCCCCACCACAGCCAAGCCAGTCCCACCACGGCGAGGGAGCTGATGGTCCTTCTGGCTGTGCCCATTGGAGCAGGTCACCTCCTCGTCCTCATCTCCTGGCCAGGCAGAGATGAGCTGTGCAGGCAGACCCTCGCCAGCGCCAGGCAGGAGCTGCTGGATGCCATGTGTGCAGCTGCTGGCAAAAATGGTGGTCCTGTCCTCCCAGCCCCACAGATGGCTCGAGCGAGGCACTGCAGGGCTCGGAGAGGCAAATCCCGCTGCTGAGGCTGAGGAGCCTTTGGCTTCCCCTTAAAGCAATCCCAGCTCAGCTCCTCCAGCCCTGGCTGGGAAGGTGCCAGAGCTGACACACTCTCCCTGGAGGAACCCCTCCAAGTTCTTCCTCTTCTGCTGCAGTTGGGACCAGTCTCCACGCGGCTGCCTCCTCTCCATCCCTGGGGGTTGCTGCGTGAGGAAAATAATACTACAAAGAAACAGGATGAAGACGCTCCAGTGGCTGCCATGCCATCCCCGAGGGGACAGGGACCAGGTCTGCCGTGTTCCCACTGCCGGCCCCACGCACCCCTGCCTTGGGGAGCCTCTGTGCTCCGCCACCAGCCTCCGACGCGGCCGGGAAAGAAAATTGGCTGAGCTCCCGGCAAGGACAGCCTCCGCCGCACCCCTCCGCTCTCGCAAACCCCTCTCCGCTCCGAAACATCTCTCCCATCGGAGCAGCCTGGTCACCACGTCCCGCCGCCTTATTTCTTCTCCTCTTGCCCGTCCCCAGCTGGCGTCTCAGGCTCCCACAGGATGAACTCGTGGAGCAGCGTGTTCACCGTCTCGGGACACTCCATCATCACCATGTGGCTGCCCTCGTCGATCACCTTCAGGAAGGCGATCAGCAGGATCTGGAGGGAGATGGCAGCAGCAGCAGGCGTCAGTGCCGGGACGAGGCCCTTGCCTGCATTGCCACATGCTGGCAGGCGGACCCCAGCCCTCGCCCACCCCCCCAGCCCCACTTGGTCCCTTACCTCGGCCATTCGCTGGTCCTCCTCCACCGGGACGAACTTGTCGTGCATGCCATGGACCAGGAGCACGGGCACGGCCAGCTCCGCGTGGTAAACCTCATCACCCTCCGGCCAGTACTGCCCACTCATCATGGCGCGCAGCACGAAGGAGGACACGTTGAAGGCATTGCCTTCCTTCAGCAGCTGCTTCTCTTTGGCACCCTGGCGAGCGAAGCCAGCCCTGCAGGACAGAGCCGGCACGGGCAGAGGGTTAGCCCAGTGTGGTGCCTCGGCACTGGGGGGACAGGAGCGTGGGGGTTGCTGCTGGCAGGACGCGGTGTCCCTGCCCACGGTGGCTGGAAGCCAGGCTGGCTGGGGACAACCCTCCCCAGCGCCGTGGTGCCGGTACAGCCACTCACTTGAGGAAGCTCCAGGCCAAGCACGGGGACAGACAGTGCAGCACGCAGGTGGGCATGTTGAAGATGGAGCAGAGGCTGGGTTCCAGCGCTGTTGGGCCCCCTCCGTTGATCATGATCACCTTGTGGACCAGGTCTGGATACTCGTGGGCGAGGAAGGTGCAGAAAGACACCCTGCGGGGAGAGAGAGACGTGGAAGCCATGCTCTGACCCCATGGCACTGGAGGATGCTGCGTCCCAAGGCAGATCCCAAGGATCCATGGCTGGAGCCCAGACTACACCCCCTTGTTTGACCCATGCTCCCCCCTTTCTGGTGCAGGGTAAGCCCAGTCAAAACACCCAGCCAGTGCCCCCACAGTGCCCGGGCAGAGGGGCTGAGCTTGGGGTTTCACTCCTGTGCAGACCAAAGCAGGGTGCTGGGACCTGCTTGGGTGCCTGCCAGCCTGGACCAGCCTTGTCCTTCTGATCTAATCCTGCCCAGCTCTGGCTCCCTCTCCTCCTAGCCCTGCTCTCTGCACTGCTTAGTCTCCATCTAATTGACTTTCTTGGGCTTACTCTATTTATAGGCTGTGCTCTGCCAACTTCCCTGCTGGAGGATGGGCTCTGGGATTAGCTGGACCCAGGGACACACACCAAGAGGATGTAGAAGATCAGACCTGAGGGATAAACCCAGAATGGGAAACCCCACACCCTTCCTCTGCTTCTCAGCCCCTGAAATGCAGGATTTGTTGGGCATTTGCTGCCAAGGAGAGGATGAGGGGGGATGAATCTAGCCCTTCCCTCCTGGGACCCCCTGGTCCCTTACCCATAAGAGTGTCCTATCAAGATATTCCTCTTCTTCGCATAGCGCTTGAAAACGGCTCTTATGTCCTCCGCCAGCGCATAGAAGGTGTATGCGGCGGCAATCTGGGGAGCCGAGCTGCAGCCGTGGCCAGCCAGGTCAGGAGCCACCACTTCGTAGCCCAGCTTGGTAAAGAAGTCCAGCTGCTCCTTCCAGATGTCCAGTGAGCCGCCCACACCGTGGATGAAGAAGAGGACCACATCGCTGTGTGTCCCTTTGCAGCTCGTGATCTGCTTCTTGCAGTCGATGTTGATGACTTTTTTGGGTTTACGCTTCCGACGCTTGCCAGGGGCAGCGGCTGCTTCCCGTGTGCCGCATCCTGGTGTGCCAGCGGGACCCTGGGCAGGAGCTTGGCCGGCCAGGTCGGAGAGCTCCAGCTCTACGGTGCTGTTGGGTTCTCCCGAGCTGTTCTGGCAGTGCAGGATCTCGGAGCGGACGGCGTCCCCCAGGTTCTCGATCACCAGCTGCCCGTTGCGGTAGACGGTGATCTTGCGCTTGCAGTGCACCATGCCCCGCTCCGGCCCACCGGGCTGGGTCTCCTCGGGCCCCTCTGGGGCCGGGCGGTTGGGCATGCTGTGCCTGACCCGCAGGATCCTCCCTGGCTTCACCTCCATGAAGCTGTAGCCATTGCTGGACTCAACGCTGTCCAGTGGCCCCACGGCGTTCGTCGTCTTGCCCATCAGGCAGCACAGGAGCCCATCGGTGATGCTGTTCAGCATTATGCTCCCTGCAATGAAGGCAAGGGGGGGGGGGCAGGAGAAGGGGGCATTAGTCACCAGCTCCAGCACCCAGTGGGGACCTGCTGGGGGTCCTGACTGTGGCACAGGGGACCAGGGACAGAGCTGTCCCCCCCCCGCTTTGCTGTCAGCCCTGGGCAAAGCTGCAGCAGAGCAGACGAGGGCAGAACGTGCCTCTGGGGATGCATCGGGGGCTGAATGTGGTGCTCCCCAAATGCAGAGTCCTCCTCAGCCACCTGCAAATGGGCTTCTGTTTCAGATCAAAGATGGACCCAGCACTTCCCATCCAGCTTTGTCTGGGCCACGTCCCTGTCACCAAGCTGGTGTGATGTATGCATGCCCAGCAGAGATGAACTCAAGTGGCTTCAGACCCATGCAGTCCCTGGCACACAGCCGCAGGCCACCAAGAAGGGATCTGCTCTGGCTGAGGGAAGCAACATGCAAAGAAAAGCCTGTTTGAAATGAAAATGCTATTTCTGGCACCAAATATGGAGCTAAGGAAAGATTCAGCTATGAAAATGCATTATTTATACCAATTAAATATATATCTCTCTCTCTAGTCTAAACCACCAATACAAATAGCAAGAGATGGAAATTACAGGGACTGGAGATGAAGGTTTTAATTAAAGTCACTCCGCAAACCAAGGCTGAAAATAATGCAGCAAGAGAACCGGGGGGAGGTGGGCAGTGACCCAACGTCCGCTTGGGGGTGGGAAACCCTCTCCCCACATCCCCACCCAGCACCACATGGGCTGGGGGGGGATGTAGCACTGTCCTTGCTGTCCCCAAGGCTCATTCTGTGACATTTGCTCTTCCAGATGTGCTCAGATGGCTTTGCGAGGGGGCTGTGGAGGCCGGGACCACCGAGCCTGGCTAAAAGCGAGGCCAGATGTGAGCAAAGGCAGATGTGAGGTAGGAAAGGGCTGGTGGCACCAGGGGCATCGGTGCTGGGACCAGAGCCTGATGCCATCCTGGCAGTGCTGAGGGGGGCTGAGGAGGTTCTTGCCTCCCCTGGCTGGCAGCCTGATGTGCGTTTATTATTGATGAAGCTAAACACGGTGAATTATTGATGCCGATGGGCAAAGAGAGTTGGAGCGGGCGCTGCGCAGAGGGGCTGTCCCTGCAGGAGGGGGCACCGGCTGCCCCCCGAGCAGCAGCTGCAGGTACCCACAGGGAGAGGAGAAGGAAAAGCATGTTCCCGGGAGGAATTTAACGTCTAAATCCCAGTGATGCTGTCAGGAGCAGTCCCCTTAGCTTCCCAAACAACCCCTTCAAGTGCATCTGGCAGGATTACAGGCGCTTTGCCGGCAGACCATGCAAAACAAAGCAAGGGACGGAGGCAGGCTGAGAGCACAGGGCGCTCTCTCTGTGTCATTTAATAGTCACTACATTTTGGGAAGCCAATGCCATGCTCTCCTCAGAGACCCCCACAGACCCCAACAAGCCCAGTCTGGCCCCTGCACGCTCCCAGGGACCGGACAGGCTCTGCCCAGAGCTGCTGGCCGGCAAGGAGCCCAGGCACTCCGGCCCCAGCCCAATGCACGGCTCGCGGGTTTCCCTGGGAGAAACCAGTCTGTTTGCTCCAGGCGGGCGATCCGGGTAACGGTTCCCTTGGCAAAGCTGGAGCGGCTTATCCGGGGAGCGCTGCCAGCTCTCAGGACAGCAGCCAGTGTTTGATTCTCGCCTGGCTCTGCCGGGGACAGTGGCCCGACTCCCACGCAAATGCCGTGTAAGGCTCTGGGTGCTGAATTGTAGGGACTTGAAATGCAGCAAAGCTGGACCCGGGTGTTCCTTCTTGCTGCTGGCCGGGGATCTCCCCAGAGGCTCCCCCTGATATGGGGCATGGCAGTCCCAGCTCTCTGCAATTTGGTGCCTGGGCTCGCATTGTCAGTCTCTCTTCTGGACACAAGCACATCCATGCAGGATCTGGCTGCACCACGAGCTTTCTAGCAGCCCCCTGCTCCCTGCAGCCTGGCTGAGCACTGTGCTAAACAGCTATGTCACCCACCAAGTGCCCTTTGCTCCTCTGGGGATGGACCCATCCAAGCTGATGAGCAAGAGAAGGAGGTCTTGGAGCCCTGGGAAGGAGAAGCCAAATCCAGACCTCGCTGGCAAGGGGCCGGTTTGTTCTGCTGAGCCACACTTCCAGATGGGTGATGAGCCCGAGGAGCTGGGTACCAGACTGGCTGGAGCCCTGGCTGGAAGATGCCCAGCTGCCTTTGCACTGGGACAGACACACCACTGCTCTTGCCGTGCTTTGGAGCACCAGCTTGGTGCCAGGCTTGGGCTAGTCTTGATCCTCGAGCAGCTCTGAGCTGCTAATGCTGAACAGAGAGATGGGGCAGGTGGAAAATCTGAGGGGAGAGGAGAAACCAGGCAGACCCCAAGTCTCACAGTCCCCACGAGCACGACTGTGAGCTCTCCGTGAGCTCTGCCCATGGCTGGCAGGCCACATCCTGCACCTGCACTGGGTATGGGTCCCCTGGGCTCAGCCTGTGCGACCTGGATGTGAGTCTGCCTCTGATTTTCATAAAGCCTGGCTTTGCGCTGCGCCTCCATTTCACAAGGTACCAATGATGTCTATATGGATTATAAACAGGACTTCTGGCCAAACCACCTCAACATTGATTAACTTCTCAGGATTAACTCAATTAGTCCATCCTGTTCATTTCCAGAATTGATTTGCTGGAAGGCTCTGGCAGTCAGGAGCTCTGCAGGCAGATCCAGGAGCCTGGGCTTGGGCCATGGAGCTGCCCTCCAGCCTCATCAGCTCTGGGTATGAGCCCAGATCCTGCTGCAAGAGAGGGGCTGTTCAGGAGGGCAGAGATGCCTGCACTCAGATACACCCAGTTTGGAGCTCATGGTCCAGGACGTGGCAGTCCCTGCTGGGTATCAGACTCAGAAAACACCACCCGAATCCCATCAGCGAGCACATCCCGGTCGAGCCGTTCAGCAACTAGGTGGGAAATGGAGGGACAGGAGGTTACGCGACTCGACTCAATGTCAGGCTTCGTCTCGGGAACTGGGAGGCAAAGTGCATCCGTCTCCCACCTCCCACGCGCCTCCTCTAACCCACCATGCCGTCTGCCACGGCTGATGCAGCCAGAAACATCAAGGGATGTTCCCTCCGTGAGATGAAAAGGGCTGAAAATGAAACCAGATGGATGTGAAGAACTTTGCAAAGATGCTGGTAACCATGGCGATGAGCTGCTTTACCCCCCCCCCCCCCCATCCCGGCTACCTTCCACTGCCGCCCCCGGCAGAGAGCGAGATTTTGGCACCGGTTACATAAGGCCAGGCACAACAATGAGTCAGGCGCGGCGTGAACCTGCCATCGGTCTCTGTGTCCCGTGAGGCAGAGGATGCGGCGCAGGCTTGGGAAGGCGGGTGGCATCGCCCCAAGCTGATGCCCACATCCCACTCCCCCCCAAAATCATGGCTGCCCCCAGGAAACTGCTCCCAGCAGAGAGGGGATGCTCAAGGGATGCTGGGGATTAATCCCGGGAGGATGATTTATTGCCCAGGTCCAGACCTCATCCCGGAGCACCCATGCAGGGTTCTCCAGCTTTACCCTCCCTGCTGCCACGATAAATAACCCAGCTGGGGAAAAACAACTTACTGACCTACTTCGGGCTGCAGTGCCTCAGATTTTATACAACTTGATGGCACCATGTCACAGCTGGAGAAAAACAGGACGAGATGCAATGTGGCAGGGTGGAGGGCAGAAAGCCCAATGGGGTGACGTGACAGGCAGCCACATGGGGCTGACATGTAGCCAGTGGGGCTGACACAGAGCCCATGGGTTGGTATATCAGGGCAGTGCTCATGCCACATCTGCCCCAGGGATGTGACAGCATGGCATGGGCACACTTATGGCCACACCAGGACGGGCCAGCCACGCTGGCTCTTCCCTTGCATTCCCCGCAGAGAAGAGGGTCTCCCCTGCCCCATACAGCCTCCTGGTTCCTGCCTCCCATGGTGGTCCCATCCCCGCTGGGTTGCTGGGGACAGCCAATGTCCCAAACCTCCAGGGTGCTGGGAATGACAAAAATCTCCTCTTGCTGTCCTGTGCCCGCTGGGGACACCTTGAATTATGGGCAGGAGCGTTTCTCCATGACAGCCCCCAGAGCAGCAGTGAGCCCACCTCTGCCAAGAGAAGTCCTGGTAAATATTTGGTCCCAATAAGCGAGCCGAGAACATCATTTACAGCAGGGGCAGCGCAAGCGGGATTCAGTGCCAGAGCCAACGGCCATGAATCTCCCCATAACCCAGCGAGTCCCATCACTGCTCAGCACCTCCATCCCCCTCCCTGTACAGAGCTCTGGACCCTCACAGGGAGTAGCAGGGACTTGATATCTGCTAATTCCTTGCAAATCCTCAGAGGAGAGGTGCCAGAGAGGATCGTGAGATGTGCTGCAACGAGAATCCGACCTGCCATAATAATTTGTTCAGCTCTAATCCCTTCCCTCAGGGGCTCACAAGTATTAATGATGACACACGACACTCCTGAGAAATGGGCAAATATTATTATGCTCTTCCCAGCCTCCCCCAGTCATTCACTCTCTGCAAAGTGGAGAAACTGCAGCATTGAGAAACACATAAAGAGAATGTCTGTTTAAGCACTGATCTCAGATACACACAAGAAAATATTTGTGCCACTTAGTCTCGGTCCTGCAAAGTGAACTTCCCTGTGGGGGAATGTGAAAAAGCCACTTCAGCTGGTGGCAAGCACCTGGATTTATTCTGCTATGCCTGGCTTCCCTGTCCTGATACAATTATAGCAGCTTTATCAGGACAGTCAGGAGTAAGTAGGCAGGAAGGCTTTATCAGTCGTACAAATAGAAAACCAAGGAGGCAGCCCTGAAATCCTCAGCACAGGCAGAAATGCAGCCTCCCAGGAGGGGGAGGACCGGTCCCTGTCCGCGGGCAGTGGGACTTCGCCGAGGGCCCCTCAGACAAATTGTATTCAGTCAAGAAACGGCATGGCAGGGTAAGCAGAGCGTCTGCAAGACATACGGCAGCCTGGAGCTGCGGCTGGCTGCCTGCCACACGTCTCTCTTTAGGAAGGAAGAAGACCTTGAGAAACAAAAGATTATGCAATGCATAGTGGAGTAACCTGTGCCTGACCTCCACCACCGAAATCCCGCCTAACCCCCCCTGTTTCCCAAACCTCCTGGATTTCCAAGGGGATTGCCCCTGCTCCCACTGCATAGCTGCAGAAAAGCCGGTTGGATTCCTCCAGCAGCAAACGTCCTCCAGCAGCAAGCTGGAAGAAACCATTGCAAGGAGGCAGGAGAAAACCCTGCCCCCTCCACTGGGCAGCGATGCGTGCAGGTGCCCCCTCGATCTCCAACCGAAAATCCAAGCAGATTTGACACGCACATAGCAACAGCAGGTCTTCAGTCAGAGCCAGCAATCATTTACTGCAATTGCATCACAACAGAAGCTGTCCCTTAAGTTTTATTGCTGGGCAGCTTTTTATAACCCCGTGCTCAAAGCATGCTCAATGTAACAGGGTTATTTAAGCGCAAGCAATGCCATGCCGCTGCAAGGCTACCATGTCGCCTTCTCCCCCTGCAACCCCATCTAACGCCTCTCAAATCCCTTCCCACCATCAGCTTCAAAAAACCACATCTTTTGGCCATTTTGCTCCCTGTGCAGAGCACCTTCCTCCCCTCTGCTTCAGCGCATGCCCTACATCACAGCTTGTGCTCCGAGTCCTCCGCACAAAGAGAGAGAGACCGAAGAGGATGCTCACCTCATTTATTGACAAGGATTGTCAGGAGTCGAGATTGCAAATGAAAGGCTTAAGTCTTGCAGGAGGCAAAGGGGGAGAGGCAGAGATGCCCGAGGCGGCGGGAGCCTGTGCAGGATGCAGGGTGCCAGCGCTGGCAGGCTGCTCAGCTTTTCAGCTCCTCCGATTACATTTTTTCGCCTGTCTGGTGGGAAGGATGGAGCAATGCCTTCAGCTCAGCTCATCTGCTTTAGACCGAAATCTCTCCTTCCATCTTCTCCCCATGAGCAGCTTCATAACTGAGCTCGGGGGTTTGGGGGTGCTATTTGTCCTTGTAGTCTATAGCCATAGAAAGCCCCTTAAATCCCTCCTAAAGAGGAGGGCTCTCGACGTGACAGACAAGGAGACTTGCCAGTCAAAGCAAGACCCAGCGCAGCCCCGCAGCCCGCCCATGGGGAGCCTGCCAGGGGCTGGGGGAGCTGGAGGACTCGCCCTGGTTTTTTGCCCCTTCCAGTGGGATGAGTTACCGAATTCCTTTTTTACCTTTTACCGTTTTCTCACCATTCTGGTATTTGTGGCTTCCCAGAGGCCACGAGCATGTCAGCGCCACAAGCGTGTTGGAGCTCAGCACGGGTGACCGTGCACCAAAAGCATGAACTTGTGGCCCCCAGGGACTGGGACAGGAGGACAAATACAAAATGGCGAATGTCTCTTGGGTTTATTTTCACAGCTGTGGGTTTGGGAGGGCTGGAGTCACATCCCCTCACCCTGTCTGACCGGCGGTACTGACTTTTGGTGGGAACACACCAAACCAGTGCAGAAAAAACCCCAGCGCTGGTGCCTGCTCTTGGCAATACAGCTGGGCTTGCCTCCAGCAAAGCAATCTGATGGATCTTTTCGATGATCAGAGTAGACGGTGAGGATGACTGAGATCCTGGGGGTTACTGGTGACTCACCCTCTGACCCCCTCAGCCAGTGGTCCTCCTCTTCCTCCTGCACCTTATTTCCCTGCTCTATAAAATGCAGATAATCACATTCACCTACTCAGGAACGGGCAGAGGCTGAACCTTTCTGTAAGTGCCTTGGCACATGCTACATGCTGCCGCTCCTTATACATGTATATACTTTAGAGGAGGAAGGTGATCAGAGTCCGATGTCGGTCCCAGCACCAGTGTAATCTCTGCTGGGCCCATCACAGTGCCCGGCGGGGCTTCCAAAAATGGATACCTGTGCTCCACACTGCTTGTGGCAACAATTTTGGGGATAGCCAGAGCACACCCCTCACGGGTGAGGCAGCCGGGCAGGGAAGGAGGCAGCAGTGTGGGCCCTGTGTGGTGACAGGGCCCTGGGCCTTGCCTGGCCCTCCCACCCCGGAGGGGCCCAAACGCCGGAGCCGATGCCAGCAGAACCGTCCTGGCAAGGAAGAAATTAGTCCTTAGAGGCGTTTTTTCGCTCTGTTGGTGGCTTGTGACAGGGACGAGCCCCGTCCCCATTGCAGGAGGCCTCGGCGCTTCGCAAGCCCAGGCCGTACCCCGCGGCCGTTGCCATGGGAACAACGCGGCGGGCCAGGCCCTCCCAGGACTACAAGTCCCATCGGCCCTTGCGGCCCCTGTCCCACTCAGCGCGCATGCGCGTTCTTATCCAGCCGTGATTGGCCGGGGCGGAGGGAGCCAATAGGAGGCGGTGTTGTTGGGAGGACGGTGTTGTCAGGACGGGTTGAGGGCGATGGCGGCGCTGGGCCGCCTCTGGCCGCGGGCTGTTGGCGGCAGGTAACGGCGGCCGCCGTCTGCCCGGGGAGGGCTGAGGGCGGGTGGGGTGTGGTGTTACCCCCCAACCCCGGGGAGTGGGGGGCGAGCAGGCCCTGCGCTGGGGGAGGGACACGACAGGGTCAGCCCCCTCCCTCCCGGCTAAAAAAAAGCCCTTTATTTTCCTGTCAGCAGCAGCACCCCACTCTCCTCACTTCTTTGTGTTTTTTTGTTTTTTTTTTTGTCCTTTTTCCTGAAGATTTTTCCTACTGCAGCAAGCTGCAGCCTGCCCTTTCCAGCTCCGAACAGCCTCAGTCCTCTCAAGTTCCCTGGAGCTGCCTCTTAGAAGCCATCTCTTCTTCAAGCCCGCACGCATCGGTGCCGGCCCGGCATCTTCCTGGAACCACCAACAAATCCGCACAAAAGCGCGTGGGAACGAGTATCAGCCGAACAACCGCAAGCGCAAACGAACCCACGGCTGGATCAAGCGCATCAGCACGCCAGGCGGCATTGAGGTTATCCTCCGACGCATGCTGAAGGGCAGAAAGTCCCTGACCCACTGAAAGCTCTGCCCGCAAGGTGGATGTAGTGTGAGGCGAGCCCGAATCGAGACCCCGGCGAGCTGCCACGGCTTTGGAATTAAGCCAGCACGAGGGTCTGTGCCGAGCGGCGGCGACTGACCGTCCCTCTCGTGTCAGGAATGTGTGGGGAACGGTGCTGGCTTGAGGCTGGCCTCCGAGGGCTTTGTTCAATGGCCTGCTTTTTAAATCATAAAATTGTTGCCGCTTTGTAGATGTGATTCAAAGATAAACTTGTGAAAACATGAGCTGTAATTAAAGCCTCAGCCAACTCGCCTTGAACTTCCAGCGCTAATTGTTAATGCAATGCTTAACGGGGAGAGGAAAGCGGGCTTGTTCAGGGGGGTCGTGGCTGCTAGGGAGCCTTCAGAAGGATGGCATGAGCGTGGAATTGGGGCTGAGGGTGGAGGGAATTTGGGGTTTAGTTCGTGTCGTCCAGGCCAGCAGCGTCTCTGTCTGCTCCACTCCCCCGTCCTCCCTGAGGTGCTTCAGGATTGGGGTCCTGGTTCTGGACTGAGGAGGGCGTGGAGGTTAGGAATTGCCTTCTCGTGGCCGTTGTTCTCCCCGCGCTGTTAATTGCGGTTAATGAACAGCTCCTTCATTAACGCGGGCCGAGGGGAATAGAGGCACGGACTACGTCTCCCAGCGTGCCCCGCGGCCGGCGCGACATCCGGGTCCTCCCGCCTTGCACCTCCCCTCCCCCCCACACACACCCGGGGCCTTCCGAGCGGGCATTTCCTGCCTCAACCTAACCCTACGCTCCTCAGCGCCGCGCTGAGTGACGGGCGCGACGCCCAATAAGAGACGAGGGTGGCGGGGCGCAGGCCAATAGAGACGCGCGGGGCGGGTAGCGGAGGCAGTGGGTGGGTTGAGGCGCGGCGAGCGGCGGGGGAGGGGCGGCTCCTCACGGCTGGTGGCGGCGGCGGCGAAGATGGTAGGTGCCTCGCGCCCCCCGCCCGAAATGGCGGCACCCTCGGCCCGGTGCTGTGAGGGGAGCGCGGCCCGTGGGGCCCCGCCGTTGCAGCCCCGCCGGCCGCGTTTCGTTGCCCCACCCAGGCTGGGGAAGGTGCGGGGGGGGCCCGCGGCCGCCTCAGGCCCTGCGAGGCCCTCACCCTCCGGTGTTCCTTCCCGGGGCTTCGGTGGAGGCGGGAGGGCAGCGGGGCTGAGGGAGCCCCGGTCCGGGGCTGGGCACCCCGAGGTGGGTGGTGTCCCACCCTCTGGGACGGGGGAGGGGGGGTACGGGGGGCCGGGGCATCCCGGGCCGGGGGGGTGTTGCGCGTCCCTAGCGATAGAGGGGTGCGGGGGGGGTTGCTACGCCCCGAGCCGGGGGTGTCCCGCACCCCAAGGGGTGGAGGGCTGTAGCACCCCAAGATGGCGGGGTTCCCCACCCCCAGGGGTGGGGGGATAAGGAGGGTAAGGACACCCTAAGCTGGGGATGCACCTCTTTTCTTGGGGTGGGGGGGGATGAGGGGGGCTAGGACACCTCAGGCTCGGGGGGTTCCCCCTTTCTAGTATTTGGGGGGTGGCTGTGGTATTTCAGGGTGTGGGCTATTCCCCACCGTGGCTGGAGGGTGGGGGTCCCCCAGGGTGTGGGGTCTTCCCCACTCTCAGGGATGGGGGGCTGAGAGCAGCTGGGGCATTACCAGGGTGCAGGGTGTTTCCTCTGCTCCCAAGGCTGGGGGGCAGAAGGGGGAAATTGGAGCACCTCTGGGGTGTGGGGTGCTCCCCTGTCTCCAGGGCTGATGTGCACTAAGGGGGCTGGGGGGGTTGTTCAGTCCTTTCTGTGTCCCCTAAGCAGCAACAGGCACTTGGTCTGCTGCCTGAGCGTTCGGCGGCGGCTGTCATAGCCAAGAGGCTTCCAGTCTCCTTCCCTCCCTTTGTAGTGATGTAATAATTTTTGAAGAAAGAGGGTTTTCCTTCTGCCCCTCCACAAGCTCAGTAACTGTGGGAAAAGCAGTGGTGTCCCTGTGGTCTCTGTGTACAGGTGTACTGTGGCCAAGAGCTTAGGTAGCCCTTCCCAAGCCTGTGCTAGTCGTTTTCCTCTAACCTATGTCCATGTGTGCGTGCATCGTGCTGGGACAGAGCCCTGCTTTCAGCATCTGTGTGCTGGGCCTTGTCTTTCTGAGCGTTGTTACTGCAGTTCCTTTCAAAAGCTGAGAATGGGGCACATGTGTATGTTTTTTTTCACCTTTCTGCTTTTAGATGGGGACTGTCGTCTTCGTAGGAAGCTGAGCACCCTTGTTGACACAGGAACAGTAGATGCATCTTATCTCTACTTCCCAAATCATAGAAGGAACCAGTGTTGTCTTCCGAGGTTGCATAATTGCACTTGTTTTGGTTTTTTGGGTTTGCTTTTCCCCAAAGGAAATGAGGCGTCTGCTCAGTTTGGGTGTTGGTTTTTCATTTCCACGCAGGACGCTTCATCAGCTTCACTAGCTTGGCTAGGGTTCGCTTTCTTTGGTTAAAGAGTGGCAGAAGGCACGCAGGGGGAATGTTTCTTCATGCGACATTATACGGGAGGTATGACTCGGTGTGCCTTGTGCGATAGGTGTGTAAACATGGCAGTGACCTACTGGGGCTTATTTATCTGGTGCCCTTGGAGCAGATAAGGATCATTGCACTTGGAGTATTGTCTGATTCTGAATATCCAGGAATATGACTCCAGGCCATTCCCCCGAGGGGGCCTTTTCAATGATCTCTGAGATCGTGTCAGCAGATAGGCACTGAAATGTGCCTGTATGCGGCAGGATTATCATTATCGGAAGGATGGTCTGTGTCACTGACAACCAGATTTCTCAGTTGAACTGGTGATAAGTGCTTAACGGGCTGACTGGAGCCTAGGTTGGAGAAATGTTTGTCTCGTGTGCTCAGTCATTTTAGTGTCCCTGTTCTGCTCTAGCTAAGTTATGGCTGAGCAGTGGGGACTGCTGGCAGGGCTGGAGCTGGTCCACACAAGCGGCTGCTGGCCTGAGGAAGGAAAGGTGGTGGCCAAGAGCCAGGGATGCTTGTGGCTGTTAGAGCTGAGGTCTCCAGGTGTTGTCTGAGTGTAGTAGCCCTCCTGCTTGTGAGTCTGCACTTACCTGGTATATATCCTGCTTCAGGTGTTTATATTGTAGAGGGGGGGGGGAACCACGTTCACCATTTAAATTGCATCTTGACTGATAATTTTAACAGTATTTTTGCAACTTACTGGACGTAACTCACTCTGCTGTAAAAGTCCGTCAAAAGACTGCAGAATCCCTGGTGAGAGCTGTGATCCTGCTCATCCAGCCCTTTTCCAGGGAAATGTGGGCTCTGCTGGACCAAATCCCCGACTGGAAAGTAGGGAATAGTCTAGCATGAGGAACTTGGGGTGAGCTGTAGCTTATTGAAGAGGTACTTGAAGCTGTGTGCTCCTAAATAAGACCAGTTATTTTCCATTCTTGCAAGTGGTAATAAAACCAAGCAGTTGTCAGACTTTTGCTGCAATAAAAGAAATCAAGGACATGTCTGTCTCTTTGTGCATTAGGCTGGTGTAGCAGAGCAGGTTATTTTGTCATAAAAAGCCTGCAAATTTAATGCAATGAGAAGGCAAGATGCTTTGAAATGTAACGGGATATTTTTAAAGATCCTCAATCCTTCTAAACAGAGTAATATAATTAGTTCGCTAATCGGTGCCGACTGTGGAAGTCGGTGAGAACAGATGAACAGAGAAATCCATTGGGGCAGGCGTGGGAAGAGCACAACGCGGTCCGAAACCGAGTGCTTCTGTGGTAGCAGAGCCGGAAGATCCTGCCTTAATTCCGGAGCTCAGCCGTGATACAGACGTTATGCAGATGAGCGAGTGATGGACTCTGTCCTGGAGAAATTGCAACCAAAGGCAGTGAAGGCACAGGGAAATAGTGTTGGTCCTGTGGAGGCTAAGATGGGCAAGAGAAATTTGCAATTTGCTGTTTGAACCCCAGTCCAGTATTTTAACAAGATTATTTCTAAAACCAGGCATATAGGAAGGGTCGAATGTGGAAACTAGAATGTTAGTGGAGTTCTTTTTAAGAACAAAAGTATGAATAATATTTTCTGGTTTGGCTAATTATAGCTCTTTGTTTTGAATTAAAGATGCAGCGTTAATAAAAATAATGGCTTCTATTTAAATGAAAATGATGTCTTCCAGCCTAGCAGTTTTGTAGCAATAGTGTCCATTTATGTGTTGCTTCTAACACTGAAATTAAATGACTTCTTATCTGCTGCTTTACTGTCGTTTTAAAATTGCTTATTTATAAGGTGATGTGTGTTCTGGAGTAGAATCCTTTAGTGTTAAGTATAACAGACTTCGAATCTTTAAGCAAGTATCATTACGATACAGGTGGCTGGTCTGATGATTTAGAAGGGACGTCTCAGGGCCTCTCTCTCTTCTGCTTATTGCACAAGTACATCTTGCATTTATTACCCATCTTCTCTTTACTTTAAAGACATTGCCAGGCATCTTCCTTTGTCTCTGCTGTGAGTAGAGCGGCTCCAACACACTCTTAAGCTCGGTTTTCTCCTGACCCCATAGTGTTTTCCTCCTACCCTCCTTTTTCACTTTGGAGAAGGAAATTCCTGTTTCATGCTGCTATGGCTTAATTAAACTGAGAGGGCTCTGCAGGGTTCCCGTGGCTGTTTAGCAAATAGCTCTGCTGGCCTGTGTGATCAACAGTTTTGTTGTGAGTGGTGATCTAACCACTTCCAGCAAAACTTGGGATTATTTTTTTTGAGGTACCAGTAGCCTTGATATGTGTAGGGATGTGATCCTTCAAAAAGAAAAATAAAGTTGGGCCAGGCAGATAAGCATGCGATAAGGATTGGGCTTTTGAGGCCGAGTAGGCTTTTGTTGCTCTGTGGAACCAGCCTTGGTCTTTGACAAAGAATGTTAACTGAATGTTAAAAGAGCAACTAGTTTGGTATGGAGTTGTATTCAAGGATTTCAGACATCAGCATAGCTGTGGCAGATTCCTCATGTGATGTTGTGATTTGTGCTGGTAAATTACTGTGAGTTCTGGTCAGCTACATCAGTGGTGTTTGTGTGGTGCAAGTCTTCCTTCTGTCAGAGCTCACCCAATTGGAAACATACCTCTTTTTAATTACCTATATGCTAAATGATACTTAATTAGCATCTTTCTAATTGAATTACTGAACTTCAGGGATATAACAAGCCAAATGCAGAACCTAGGGATTGGCTTACTTCAGAAAAACAGTTTTGGGTGGGTTTCAGTATCCAACAGCCATCTCGCTAGCTGGGACCTGGCAGCATCCTTCAGTTCCTGCAGTTGTTTATTTTAATGACCTGAGCAACTCCTTTGAGAATCAGCACAAAGCAAACAACAAACGGAATATCACTCTTTCTTTCCTCACCTACTTCTTTGTATTCTGTGTCTTTTTAGGCAGATTTTTTGAAAGGATTACCAGTCTATAACAAAAGCAACTTCAGCAGATTCCATGCGGATTCTGTATGTAAAGCATCAGTAAGTATTGCCACATCCTGGTGCTTTGGGGGAAGGTTGTCTTGCTTGGCTCAAAGGATGCTAGAGTGAAATAAACTTGAAATGAGTATTTTGTTTCTTAAAAAACGTGTATGATCACAGCTGATAGTTCGTGAGTTGAGATTGGCAAGGAAAACTTCCTGCTTGCTTTGGTGAGGAATGTGTCCTCATGACAGCCAAACCACATCTGTGGTGCTTTCTTTATATATACATTCTTTAATAGTAGTCTTATGTCCTGAAAAACATATAAAAAATGGACCTTCTTCTTTATATGTGTGTTTTAAAAAGCTGTAGCCACATAGTGTCATGTAACAGGGCAGAATATCACAATGCATTTCTAGTCTGCTTGGCTGATTTAGCTGTGCTTGGGTTAAAAATCACCTTTTTGCTGTCTTTGTTCTGTAACTGTTCTAATTCTTCTACAGAATAGAAGACCATCAGTATATCTTCCCACGAGAGAATATCCATCTGAACAAAGTAAGTCTGCCCCGCTAAAGTTTGAGGGTTTTTAATAACTTTATTGTATTCTAATATTAAAAATCTGGCGTACATATAATCTCCCATATTTTAAACTTCAGATAAGCTGATATCATTGAACTGTCACCACTGTGATGAGCAGAATATGTCCAGTTACTGTTTTTTGTGCTTTTTCCTCTACCCTTATTAAGTGATCAGTGTTCCTGCATACTGTCCTTTCATTAAAAAAGACCGTGCTTAGTATGTGAAGTAATGTGGTGATCACTGCACCATTTTAAAAGTTGTCTTTAAAATGACCTCAGTATGTTTCTCTCTCTTTTCTTTGGCAGTCATAGTAACAGAAAAGACAAATATACTTTTGCGTTATTTACATCAGCAGTGGGACAAAAAGGTATGGGCATGTTTTCTTAATATTATTTTGTCTTGATTTGCTGACTTGGGCTAATTGAGCTGAATGTTAATCACAGTCAAAATATTGAAGATCAATTAAAAGAAAGTGCGAACTGCACTTCAGCAAAAATATAGTGCAAGGAGGCTCTGTCTCTGCACAATGCTTCTTTCAAAAAACAAACAACTTTTTCTTCCCTTTCAATGTAAGGGACATTAACTCAATGTTTAGTCTAAACTTGGGAGTCTGCAGTTACGTTTCCTACTTACTGCAGTTTTCCTTTGTGACCTTGGCAAATTGGTCTCCCTGTGCCTCAGCATCTGCTTTACAGCTAGGCTAAAGCTGCTCTTACCTCCCAGGACTGTTAGGAGAAGACAGATGAGCTTGTGCAGAATGTGAATGCGCTAATGAGGCTGTGTAAGTACCTTGGGTACAAAATCTGAGTTCTCATATGAGGAACACACAAACTAGTATGCACTAGCTAGTGTTTGAGACTAGGAAGCTGGGATACCTCTGTTGGGAGTACTCAGAGCAAGGCAATGACTTAGGAGTGGAGAAATCGAAGCAGTGAGTGTAATCATGGGCAGAGCAGAGGTTGGAGAAGAACCTGGAGAGAGGTAAAAAGATAAGAAACTTTGAAGCTGAAAAGAAAGTATTTGTGACAGAAGGCTTTGGGAGATTTTGGTAAGTTCAGGGGCTGACTCAGAGCAGAGGGAAAGAGGATCTTACTCATGTTTGTGCAGTATTTGAGATCTATAAATAAAAGGTGCTGAGATCAATGGTATTTTAGTCCCACCCTCAAATTTGAAGAACAATCTAGAAGGAGTACCTTTCGGCTTTGGGTAAAATCCTCTTCAGTGTTTCTTCCAGTGTGTCAGTTAGGTCATTGCATCTGAAAACTTTTAGAACTAAAAACTTGTTCTACTGACAGTAGCTCCCACCAGAATCTAAGGCTTTGGAGAATTTCACTGTGGCTTTCTCTGTCCAAACAGAATGCAGCAAAGAAGAGAGATCAAGAGCAAGTGGAAATAGAAGGTGAGAATTCGGCGCCGCCACGGAAAATCGCTCGGACAGACAGCCAGGATATGAATGAGGACACTTAAACTCTTGGCTTTCTCCTCTACTACTTTGCAGGCGCTTCCTGTTTTGTCTCAAAGTGTGTAAAGTTTGCCCCTTGCCCCCATCTCTCACCCCTCCACTACGCAGCCCAAACCACTTCTGACTTTATAGGAGCCAACGTATTTATTTCTTTTTTTCTCTCCATTTTTTATTTATGCCGTAAAACTTACGGAGCAGTGGTGGAACAATTCAGTAAATGGTGTAGTATAACCTTAGTTCCTCCTTTCTAAAAATACACTGTCACTTTCACAGGTTTTGTTGAATCTGTTACCTAATCAACCAGGTCTAGCTATGAGAGCCTGGGTAGGAGATGTGGGTTATTACAGAACCCTTCAGTGATATAGGCTCTCTGATTCATGTACCTGTTGACCTATTACAAGTCGTTAACTCTTCTTTGGATGTGCCCAGTCCAGCCATAAGTGTGGGGCCTCACTATTTTTCTCAAATATCTTGAAACTGGCACTGCACTAAAAAAATCATGGGTGTCATTTAGGGTTATGTTGATCTTAGCAAACGTGTTGTCAACTTGATATATCAGTTGTATTCTTTTGGTCTGTTCTGTAAGGGCCACGGTCATTTGGCAGCGTACATTATCTCATGCACCAGTGGTCATGGAGAATTCAAGTGAAAGGTGTGTTGCTTTTGTTGCTCTTAAATTCTAACCGTCTCTTGGTCTTGAACGGACTGATATGTGCAACTTCTCCGTTGGAATAAAAGGATACTCTTATCCTATTCTGAGTATTTGATCAACAGTGTATTTAAGCAGCAGCTGATGGAATGGAGTTGGGTAGGCATCCTGCAGGCAGCGCTTGGCTGGATTAAGTCTGGGAGCACCTCGGCAACTAGATCTAGTTCTCTGTCTCAATTGCCAGCTCTGAATAATGGTACGTTGTATTTTCCTGCAATATCGGCATGTCTGGAATGGAGTTCAGGACTTGGAGTTGATCAAAATGTGAGCTTCCATGGTCTCTGATGAAGACCAATCTCTTTTGGACTGTGACAGTTCAGTGCCTGTTGCCTGTTACCCTTCGCTGACTTCAATAAGAGCCAAAATGGAGACCTGTAAGTCGTCTAGGTGGATTCAGAGGTTCAGAGACTAAAAGGAAATGAGCATTGTCACCTGAAGGGGACAGGAAAGGTGTAGCTTAGTAACGATGTCTTGTCTGCTTTAAGGTAAGAAGCTGACTTCACACTGTGTTAGTTTAAATTGTTGCATTTATAGCTGTGTTTTTTTCCTCGTTGACAAATCCTAAACACCAATTCAAGAAATCGCACGAACGTTTTTCTAGAGATCCTGGATAAGGCTTGTTCCGAGTGGCCGCAGTGGCTGCGAGCTTTGAGGGTTTCTGCTGTCCCCTTCTCCACAGCATCCCCGTCCAACCAGGGGATGCCACGTGTGCAGGTTTGGGGGCGAAGGGAACGCGAAGGGTGATAAACTGTTGCTGACGACAGTATGTTGCAAGGCAGAACCTTAGGAAGAGCAGGGCACAGCTCACATTGCAATTTTAAATGTACATTAGGCACCAAGTTTCTTATGCAGTGAGTGAATTTAACACTGAGTAGTTTAGAACTTTGTATCTGCCTCAAAAAATGTTACCTTTTTGCTATGGCAGTAACCTCCAAATTTCTGGAATGTCTTTGAAAATGCCAACTGTGTTGGTGAAGATAAAATATACTCGGGTTTCTGTGTGATTTACTGGCGATTGCAAAAGGACTCCTCCCCGAGTTACGCTGTCAAAAAGTGCTTTTGTGCAAAGTGCAAGATGGTGACTGAAGATGCCGTGTTAGCATCCAGCTTTGCAGGGATTATCTGAAGCTGAAACTGAAGAATCCTTTGAAGAGCTGTGAGATACCAAAAGAGGAAACGGACGTGCAGCTGGTGGTAAAGTGTGACCAATTTGTGTGTTTAGCAAAGCTTGAGAGCTGCAGCCTTGCAGTAATGTTTGTACAGTGCTTTAAAGTTGTAAAATGCTGTATAATTCTTGAGTGATATGGCAAGGTTTGAGCTTTGCTGACTTCTCTGCTAGACAGAGTGATGTACTATTAAAGAGAGTTGGCAGTTCCTTCCTGTTGTAAACCCCCGTCTTTGTTCCCTTCGTGTCTTTTAAAAATGATCTTGTTGGTTATGGGAGCCTTTGAAATATTTCAGATATTTTTAGGAGGTAAAAGACAGTTGCCTTTTAAAGTAGTTCTGAAGTGATGGAGAAACAAGTCTTCAAAGCGATGTAACTTTTAAGTGTCAAACTGGTTGGGTTTTGTTTTTTTTTTTGCACTGGTGGCTGTGTACAAGCAGTATGGATTTCTGATACCCACAGTGAGTCTTTTCTACACCCCATCCAATCTGAAGCAAGAGCTCCCTTTCTTCTTCCTTCTCCAACTCACTTTCCATGCTGCTACTGCCTCAAGAGTGCTGTCCTCGAGCTGTTGCACTTTGATCCTGTATTCACATCTGTTTAATACATGGTAAGTGTATTGGGTTTGAATGTTGCATGGAAGATCTTATTTGCCTAACTGTGACTTCCTGGTGCCTTAGTGCATTGAAAACAACAAAAAATGTTTAAAAAAAACAAACCCTGGGTTTTTGCTGACTGCACTGTTTGTATAATACCTAGCTCCTCTGACTTCCTTCCAACTCTCTTGTTACAAAGTGACTGAGATTTAGTGACCCTCAGGGGGTTTTTCTATATGTCTGCATAGTGGTATTTTTATTGTTTCTGTTACCAGTGTATACTAAAAGTTTGGATTTTTTAATGAAAACTTAAGATACTTGTCAGAGATCAGAATTTTGTTTTTTTTAGTTGAATAGTGCATCTTTTCTCAAAATTCGAAGCAGCAGAAACATGTTTCTTGATATCAAGGGACGATGAGTCCGTCTAGGAGCAGCCCCTTCCAGCAGACTGTCCTGTTCGCAGACGTCTGTCCTGTTTTAAACAGCGCTGGAGCTTGTGCCCAATGTGAGCAATTAGATGTGTGCTGGGTACGTTTAGAATATTAAAAAGTTGGGCACTGCCTTTTTCTAACATAAAAATACACTAGTGACTGATGTGCAGGGAAACTAAAGTTTTGTTTAGGTTAATTCTTGATATTGTATGATCACTTCTTTTTTTAGGGGAGAAATAGTTTTAAAAAACAACTCACATTAAGAGTTAAGAGGTGGAAAAATGTAGAGAGAAAGAATGGACTTCAACATGTTCTATGAATTCACAGCTGAGGGGACAGGTAACTGTCTGAGCAGCAAAGTCTGTGTTTGTTTGCATCGATGGTTGACTCCTGGAGTGTGCTGGGTCAGTTTATTATGTCAGAGTATGTTCAGTCAGGTAACGTTGGCATGTTCAGCTTTCAAGGTGTTTCCTGTTTCTTTCTGTGGAAGTTTTTCAAGACCCTAACGAACGATGCCCTGAGCGACCTGCTCTGCGTTTGGTATCGCCCGTGCTTTGAGCAGGAGGCAACCTCCTGGGGTCCCTTCCAACTGATAAACACTGGGAAGTGCAAAATGCAGCAGAACCTGTGGCTAGAGGTTTGGTTTTGTACAAAGCTGGCAAGCTGTGGAAGACTGTTAGCAAGGCTTATGGAGTCTGCAAGCATGTGCAAAAGTTTTTGACAAGCCCTGAAACCACATTGTGCTATCAAGAACAGTGAGTGGCAGGATGGGGATTGAGACCGGGAGGGGAGGAAGGGAGCCGTTCAGCTCCCCGTCTGCTGCAGCTCAGCCTGGACCAAGGCTGTCATGGGTCTAAACTCTACCACAGGAGTATTGAAGGTGGGCAGAAGTTTTTAGATGTATTTCACTAACAGGATGCATTTAGATGCATTTCACTGTAAGAGGACAGGCTTTTAGAATAATTTAGATGTGTTAGATCTGATTTAAAAAAAAAAAAAAAAGACTTGTTTTCTTAGCCTTGGCAAGACATGAAGCACCAGCAGTGATCTGGTTTGAATGTCTGGGATGCACGTCCCAGTGACTGTTGGGAGCTGGTTGCCGGGTCGGGTTGTGATGAATTCAAAGGACATGCTCAACCCAACTGCTGTTTTCTGTCATCCTGGTAAATGTGCCAAGCTGTTAGTGAACTCCATGTGCGTGCAGTTGTTTGGGGTTTTACCAACAGCTCTGTGTGGGGAAGGCTGTGAAGTTGGCTTTGGAGTAGGATCGGCTGGAAAATGGGTTTCCTTCCCTCTCCAGTGCGTGCCTTATGCAGCAATTCAGTTGTCAGTGTTTGGACTGTTTTCTGTGAGGCAAATTTTGAACATGCTGGACATTAATCTTAACATTTTCACTCTGTACTAGGTAGTTATAACAGGTATAACTTCAAAACTATTTTTGGTGAGCTCCTTGACACTGGTCTTAAGGGCAAAGACTAAGCAGGAGTCTTTTCTAGCACTGCAGCTATCAGCTATGTTGCCACTTAACGTTTTCTGGCTTGTTTGTAAACCACTAGCTTAATTTTTTGTTTTTAAGAATTTTTAAAAAGACCTGCATATCTATAATAGGAAAACTAATTTGTTTTCCTGGATTGATGACGTCAGCCTGGCAGCAGGGGAATTGTGCGACACACTGACCGTGACCAGAGGGTTTCCAACTGGTCTCTGTGTCATGTTTTATCTTATATTTTTTTGATGTGTAACAGAGAGTGGGAAATCCTTCTCTTTAAAGAAGAGAGGGTTGCATTTACCGGGGAGCAGCTAAGGGCATTTTTGGGAGCAGAGGATGTGCTGGCTGCTGTGCCCAGAAGGGGGTATTGCATCATGGCTTTGGTGAAGCACAGACTGACCTTCATGCCGTGCTGACTGCGCTTTTGGGTTTCTCTGCTGCTGGTTCACAACGTCTGTGCCCTGACAGTGGAGAGTGCAGCCCCAGGATCTCGTCTAACAGCTGATCTGGGATGTTTGCTGCTAGTAATCACCCAAAAACGCTGAGTCAGCAGGCTATCCAGGTGGACTGGCTATGCCAGCTGACAGCTTACTTATGGGTCTGATGGCTGCATCCAGCCTGCACTAAATGACTTACTGTCACAGCATTGGCTTGCAGAGCTCGTCCTGAAATGCGTGTGCTGGCAGCTGAGTTACATTTTATATAAAAGATGTGTGTCATCTTGAGAGTTTAATGTCAGGGAGGAGACAGGACTTCTAGAACCTCATCTTTTTTTAACTACTGGGAAAAAAACATCTTCTAGGTGTTGAAAAGGCTGAACTTGGCCTGCAGGGAAGAACATCTTTGTAACTGAAACAAGGGAATGAAATACCAGCTTTCAAATTCTCTTTAACACTGAGAGTCTGTTTTTAAAGGCAAAAATTCCCTAGCGTGTCCTCAAATATGAAGAACTAAGGCTCCCTACGTGTGTGATTTTAGAATTGGGTTGTTCTAGGAATTTAAAAAAACCTCACCTTATTGGTGGTCTTAATGTTTTTTGAGGATTCTGGGTGGCTTTAACCTTTGTGGTAGAGTTCCAAGTTTTGCTGATGTAAACCTGAAAGTAAGTATTCAGTTGGCGAGGTCGAAGGGCAGCACTGTTAAAACTTAACCCTCTTTCAGATCAGGATTTTTTTCATATGGGAGGTGGCTGGCTGAATCGGTTGGGTGGCATAGGGTGAGTGGGCACACCTGGGGGCCAGTGTTTGCTGCTGCGCACACTGCGGTTGCAGACGAGGGTTTCCACCGCTCCTCACCTGCTCTGGTGCTCCTTCCCCTAACCAACTCCTCGGCAGCATTTGGAGGTGAGAGGCGGCCCCGCTCCTTGGCTCACCAGCCCTGTAGGAAAGTGATGCTGCCTTACAGCTGCCTTGTGCACAACGAGGACGGTAATTTGTGCTCTTTGTGCTATAACTCTGTTTTTAATTTCCTTGCCTTTGTGACTGAAGCAAACTTTATTTGGCTAGCGACTAGCAGTAGTGTTTCACTTTGCCTCATTGCTACCAGCTCCATCCATAAACATCCCCAGGACGACTTGTCCCTGTTCGCTCTTCAGTGAATCACAGTGCTGCAGTCCCTGGGATGTTGGTGTTAAAAACACACAGTGCTTTCTTTTTTTTTTTTTTGAGACACATGATATTGGAGAGTCTTAACAGGTCGGATACTCTCCCCTGCTTTGATAGAAGCAGCATGTGTGTGAGCGTGAAAAGGGGTGAGGGGCTAGGGAGCATTGAGGCAGTGGAGTAAGCTGGTGGAGAGCAGGACTAGCTGTCTGGTTTGTTCCTTAGCGATTGCTCTCGCGGATGCAGGAACATGGGATGACTAATCACTTACTGTAAGAAATAGCACGAAATCTGAATGGATGGTCAGAGCTGAGTCACTGCGTTGTCTGTGCTACAGTTGTGCTGATTTCCAAATGCATTCATTTCTTATTAATCAGCGCACAGTGTGCCATTAACAAGCTTTATTGGGTATTTTTAGTTAAACCACCCCGTCCTTGGCCAGTTGCACATCACAGCTGGGTGTCTGAGAGCAGCTCAGAGCTTTCTGTCGTTCACAACTGCTTTTAACTCTTCTGGTTCATTCAGCACATGCAGTACCAGGCTGGTTTTTGCAATGCAACATCCAGCTTTTGAGTCTGTGTTACTTCCAACCTGTCTTTGCAACTTGAATTTTCCTCTTTTGCAAAAATATTGTCTTGTGGGGCTGGGAGAAAGTGGTTTTTCCTGAAAGCTGCATGTTGGCAGAAGGGCTGCCCTCGTGGAGTGACTGTAAATACACTGTTAGTCGAATGTCATGGCCATTGGATTTTTTTTGCATTTATTTTTAAACTATTCCATGTTTGATACTGTGTATAATAAATTTGCAGAATTTAGAGGATTATAACTTTCTTCATTCTTCCTCTACCTGACAATACGTGTGAGAGCTGCGGCGTGGCTGCCGGAGGGTGCTTTGCATCAAACCGTGCCGGTGGGGCTTGTCCTTGTGTCGCTTTCTCAGAGCTTTGCCCTGTGTTAGAGGACTGTGAAGGGTGACAGCATCCCTAATGTCCCCTCCACCTTCCCCAGGGACAGGAGACCCGAGACTTGTCCCCTGAGCAGATGTGCCATGCAAGCCGCTGCGGCCAATAATTTAGCCCACGACTCAGGCTTGTTGAAATATATTTTTATTGCATTTCTGCAGGTTTTACAAAAATATGACAAAATAAATTAAAAAGAAATAAATAACCCCCTTAGATTCTTTTAATTTCCAAAGAAATAAAACACAGCAAGGAAAAAAAAAAGCTTAAAACAACCTAACTCTTCCCTCCTTTGTACAGTAACTGCCTGGAAGAGTGAGATACCAGACAGGCGGCCGCTTGTAGAAATACTTTGTATAGAGAAATGTTTAAAAATGCCCTGGACTTGCGGGGTCCTGGCAGCAGCGGGACCCTGCCCTCTCCTCTGGCAAGCGGTGCAGGAATAGATGGTACCAGGACTGTTACTCTCAGGAGGGAAATGGGATAAAAGAAACTCCCTTTAAGACCAGCATGTGTTCAAGAGCGGCAGAGATGAGAGCTGGCCCCGACCAGCCAAACCCAAGCAGAGAAACTGAATGAAACAGAGAAAGGGAGAGCGCTCTGCGCCTCTGCCTGCGGCCCTGCCTGATTTTGGGATGTGTGCAGGCAGGGCAGGCAGAGCAGCCAGCTGTGGGGTGAGCTCTGGGCTCTGTAGAGCCCCGAGGGCCAGGCAGCTGTGCAGCAGGGGTGGGTGTTTTGGGTTACCTGGTACCCCCAGACGGGCTGGGGTCTTTTTTCCTGCCATCACTTAACGTGCAGCTGCTCCCGCTCCAGTGCATGGCCGTGCTGGTCTCGCTGGGTTTCTGAGGGCCCGTGTGCCCCAGTTTCCCAGCACCACAGAGCACAGTGCTCCCTTTTTCCTGCCCTCGCCCCAGAAATCTCTACCTCATCCTCTGCTCCTCGCACCCAGGAGAGGGCACGGCTGGTGTGGGAGGGCGAGGGGGGACCACCGGCCCCGTAAGCCCCAGGGAGAGGGCTCTGCCCGACCTCCATGGCTGTCTGCGGGGAGCCAGCCCTGGCCTCTGTGGTCCCCGGGACAGCAAAGCTCAGGGCTGTCCCCAGTTGCTGTGGGGATCTTGTCCCCGGTGGTGGGGACGGTGCCCTTGGCCCCAGAGAGCATCTCCCTGCCTGCGCTGGACCGTCGGCAGCACCTCGGCTCCTGTGCTGGCTGAGTGGAGCAGCAGATAAAGCCTTTGCCCTCTCCTGCCCTTATTGCTGTATAAAATGGCTTGATTCAAAGACCAAAAAAAAAAAATTACATGATGTGTGGAAAGAGACAGGGGGGAAAAAATACAACCTGACGTTTTCTACAGCCCAGGCCTTGGGGAGAGAGGGGTGCGCAGACCCCGTGTGACCGCCTGGGCCTGGAACAGGCACAGTGATGGGGCGGCCGCCCGGGCGTCCCCCCGGCTCCCGGCAGCCCCCCGCCTCTCCCCGGCTTGCTTTGGAAATGGTTGGTGGCTGGTGGGCAGAGAGCGGAGCTGGTGGTGAGGGACAGGAGGGAGCTGGCAGGGCTGGATGTCCCCAGCCAGGTCACCAGTGGGCACCGTGTTGGGGTACCAGCACCCTGTCCTGGCCCCTAAAGCGAAGCAGCACCGAGCAGAGCCACTGAAAAGCGAGGAGCAGCTGTGTTGCAGCCCCCTCCCCGCACAGCCAGAGCGAGGACAGCGGCTGTTAAAGCACTAAGACTAGACCCAGCGATGGCAAAACCTTCGCCCTGGCAGAAGCGAAGCTGCTCCCACCCCCCCCACCCTGCCCTTGCGGAGACCTTGTGTTTTCCCCCCACCCAGCCCCACTCCTTCTCCTGGGCTCCGGCACGATCTCCGTCTGTGAGTGTCTTATTGCAAAATAATTCCACGAAATAAGAAAGTGGAGAGGGGAAGGGACTGTCCCGGCTCGCGTTGCAGTCGCTGGGGCTGCTGCCCACACCTGGCCAGGCTCTGCCAGCCACGGCACCGGTGCCAGCTCTCGCCTCCGCTGCCTCGAGCCGTCAGATGAAGAAGGGGAGAGAGTCACTTGCGTTGGGTTTTGTTTCAGTTTTAGTGCAAGAAATGCTGCCCATGCATGGGAATCCAGGTGGCTGGAGCTGGCCGCTCACCCCCCTCCCTCCCGGCTGTCCAGGCTTTGGGCAGGAAAATGTCCCGGTGCTGGGAAGGAATCCACGCAGAGGCTGCCGGGAGCGGGACAGAGCAGGGCACGGCCCTGGTGCCGGTGGGACCCTGGGCGATGGCTGTATGATGGCGGGGGCTGTAGGCACGGGTGAATCGGGGTCCTCTCGCCACTGCTCCTGCGAGCGCCGCAGTCTCGTCCCTCCACGATCAGAGATGTGGTGCTGAGCCTGGCAGGCTGGTCCTGGTGGATCTGGCAGCACCGAGCTCCTGTGTCTCCTCAGGCTGGACCACGGCATCTCCCTGTGCCGACTCCTCATGGTGGTGGGTGCGGTGCTGGCGGCCGGGACCCCAGGTTTACGGCGCGGAGCCAGACCGGGGCATCTCCCACCTGCGAGCGTGCAGAGGAGCACAGGAGGGAAACCTGTCGGGATGCTCCGTCTGAAGCTGCGGCCAGACCGACGGCGCTTTGCTCAGGTGTCCTTGGTGCAGGATGCGGCCGGATCCCTGCCAGAGCTGGGGCCAGGGCGGCAGCGGGTCCCAGCAGAGGGGCTGGAGGGACACGAGGGGACGCGGCAGAGGGGGGACGGTGCAGAGCGAGGGGCCAGCGCTGGCACCCGGTGGGCTCAGCCCAGCCCTGTGCTCCCTGCAGCAAGGGTCGGCGAGGGGAGGCAAGAGGGTGACGATGTCCACGGCTGCCTGAAGAGGGGAGTGGGCAGCCCCGCTCACTCCCGCTCCCCCAAAAGGTCTGGTTAGAGTTTATAGCCCCCACTCTCCTCCTCCGCCCGGGTCTCCGGCTCCTCTCGGCCCCCCTCCTCCGGCACCCCATTGAGATGGGACTTGCTGGGGACCAGCCGCTCGCCCGTGTCCGCCGAGGGGCCGGGCCGGGGCTGGGGGGAGGCGGTGGCTGCGGTGCCGTTGCCCCCGGCCCCTTCGGACTTGCCAAAGTTGAAGAGCTTGCCGGGATTGAATGGCTTGGTGGGCGACTGGACCTTCTCAGTCCCCGTGTCCCGCTTAGTCTCGGGGGATTTCAGGAACTTGAAGCTGAGGAAGCCAGGGAGTTTGTTCTCACTGCCGGTGGGGGACTGGGGGGACCTGGCAGTGGCCGTGCTGCCAGCCCCGGTCCCCCCGGAGAGGAATTTGCCCTGCAAAGGGATGATCTGCTTCAGCTTCATCACGTTGTTAGTGGCCAAGAGGGAGCTGGGTCGCTTGGGCTTGTCGGAGCCGTGCGAGGTGCCCCCGGAGCCCTTCCCTTTGCTCTGGCTCTTCTCGTGGGCCGGGTCCTGCCCGGCGGCCTCGGGCTTGGCCTCGTCACGGCTGGACTCACGTTCCTTGCGGGCCTGGTACTCGGCGTGCCGCTGCCTCTCCTCCTCCTCCCGCTTGCGCCGCTGCTGCTGCTGGAAGTGGTGCTGCGCCTGCCGCTCGTGCTTCTGTCAAGGGGGAACACGTCAGCCCTTGGGGACACCCTGGGAAGCCCACCCGCCCCAGGGATGGGGGTGTCCCAGCTCCGTGCGCGGCCCCAAGGAGGGTCCCACCCCGGCGTCACCTACCTTAAAGGCCTCGCGGCGCTGGTACTCCAGCTTGGCCATCTCCTCGGCCACCCAGGCAGGGATGTCGGGGATGGCCACTTGGATGATGTACTTCAGGAACAGGGCGAAGTGCTGTGGAGGGAACATGGGTCCAGCTGAGCATCCCCACCCCAGCCCCCTGGGCACCGCTGTCCCCTCCCAAAATGCACCCTGCAAGGAATGGGGGCCAGAGAGACCCTACAATAACAGCCTGGGGGATTCTGGGCCCCATTGCAGTGCCTGGTGGCACCCAAAACCTACAGGGAGGTGCCTGGGGTTGCAAGGGAGGGTTTAGGGCTGGGACCCCATCCCTGGAGGGGAAGGTCTGGGGACCCCTTGGCTGTCTGAGCCAAGGCAACACCTTGTCACGTACCGGGAGACCCTACAATAACAAATAACCACGGAGCGGGCAGCGGGTACAAGCCCCGGGCGCGAGCGCCGTACCTCCAGCACCACCACGGAGATGATGGCTCCCTCGGGGCTGAGCCAGGGGAAGAGGCGCTGGAGCTGCCCACACTGGGCGATCAGGTAGCAGTTGACCACGATGGCCAGGACGCCCATGGCCTCCATCACCTTCTGCAAGAGCGATGGTGCCGGGGATGAGTCCCCTGGCCAGCCGCGTGCCCCACCGGGCACCCCCCGTCACCCCCAACCCACCTGCCACTGCCCGATGCTCTCGACCCGCTGGCCGAAGGGACGCTGGAGCCCCGTGCACAGCTTGAAGGCATCGCTCCGGATCTCGATGATGTTGTTCACCAGGGCGCACATGGCAGCCAGGGGAAAGGCGGAGGAGAAGAGCACCACGTAGCCAAACTGGATGAACATCTCCTGGTAGTCCTGGAAAGTGTCCTGGGGAGGAAGACGAGGAGGAGGAACATGTTGCAATGGGGCTGGTGGGGGCTACACTGCCCCCCACCGGGGCCGTGCCCTCCTGGGGCCGCTCACCTCATACTTCTTCATGCAGCTTTCCACCTCCGCCTGCGTCAGCTGCGTGGAGTAGTCCTCCTCCGGCGGGTCAATCCACGACGCCCGGTTGCGCCTCCGCCCTTCCTCCTCACCATCCTCCTCCTCCCGACTCTCAGCCGTCCGCCTCCTCCGGCCGGCCCGTGGGACCACCGCCGGCTCCGCCGCCTTGACCGGGCTACCGGGGGGACCTTCGGCCTCCTCCTCATCCTCGCACAGCTCAAAGACGGACGCGGGGTCCATGCCCTTCTCCACCATGGTGGGGCTGCCCTCCTCAAGAAAGCTCTCGTCCTCGGGGCCCCCGGGCTCCCCGCCGCGCCGCTCCGCCTTCTCGATGAAGCTCACCTTCTTCAGCTTCAACCCGCAATCCAGGGCGCTCTCCTCCTCCGAATCCGACTCGCGCCGCTCTTCCTCCTCCTCCTCTTCCTCCGGCACCCCGCAGCCCCCATTCAGACACTTCTTCTCCCCCCGTGACCCCTCGGGGGGGGCTGGGGGGTGGCGGTGGGGGGCGAGCAGATGGAGGACGGCGTGGGCGAGCTGGCGGAGGCTGCAGAGGTTGAGGTCCCCCCGGCGCAGCCGGCGGTACAAGTGGGGCTGCGACACCTCCCTGACGTTCTGCAGGAACTGGCGGGTGATGAGCAGCGTGGCCAGCATCTGCGCGGGGACACGGGGCGCACGCTGTCACCCGGGGAGGGGGGACAGCACCTGGGGCGGGGGGGGGGGTGTTGTGTGTCCCTGCATCCCCATCGCCTGCCCCCTGCGGGGTCCCTGCTCCTCCCCGTGGCCGTGCTGGTGGAGCAGGACACCCAAGCCTGGTTTTTCCCCCCCCTTGCCTCCTGTGACCCCCCCCCATTGGTGACAAGTGATGGGATGGGACCTCAGCGGCACTGGAGTCGCATGTGCCACCGCCAGCCAGAGCAGAGCTGGGGCTGGGGACACCCGTGTCCCTCCCGGGGGCAGCGGGGGTCCCGGGGTGGGGTGCAAGGGGTGGGGTGCGGGGAGATGCCCGGCCCCCCCCTCCCCGCTCCTACTTTGGATACTCCCAGTCTCCAGCAAAAGCCCAGGAGGCCCTTAAAGAAGATGAGAGAGAGGTGGAGGTGGAGGAGGATGGAGGGAAGGAGAGCGTCTTTGAGCTGACGCACGAGGCTTTGGGAGAGAGAGAAGATGAGCAGGAGCTGTGGAAGGGACAGAAGAACAGACAGACAGACAGACAGAGAGAGACCGTGAGCAGGAGCAGGAGCTGGGGACCCAGCGCAGCCTCCGGCCGGGAGCACAGCAGCCAGGGACCGTGGCGGGGGCATGCGGGGACACCGGCCCCCCGGGAAGGCGCAGGGGGGACGGTGGCAGGATTGGGTGGAGGACATCCGTCTGTCTGTCCGGGCGATGCCAGGGGGGGCTCAGGCCGGCCCCGCCGCCCCCGGGCACGGCCCCTTACCTCCTTCAGCCGCTCCATGTCTTTGAGGTAGAAACCGATGTAGAAAAGACTCAGGTATGAATTTACAAACTGAAACTGCGGGAGAGAGGGGGGTGAGCGCGGGGTGGCCGCCGGGACCCCCCCCCGGTCCCCTCTGTCCCCTCCTGGGGCCACCCGGCCCCTTCTCACCAGGACGATTTTGATGATGAGGTGTTTCTCGTAGGCACTCTGCAGGCGGTAGTTTTCTGCAAAGCAGAGGAGGGGGGTTCAGGATGGGGCTCGGGGGGTCCCAGCACCCAGCCTTGCCAGGAGCACCCCCGGGTGCCACCCCCACGCACCCATGTCGTTCAACCAATACGCAATCTTCTTGTAAACCTCGTCGCAGGCGGTGACGATGACAGCCAGGACGATTTTGGGGAGGAAACGGATGATCCGGGGCAGCTCCTGGATGCTCAGCACAAACTCCTGCGGGGATGGGGACGGGGTCAGGGTCAGCACGGAGGGGGCTGGCAGCCCCGTGCGGGCAGGATGAGGACCCACCTGGAGCTGGAAGCAGCCCAGCATGAGGAGGAAGACGAGGGAGAGGCAGGCGAGGCAGACGGGGAGGCTGACCAGGCACTGGAAGAGCAAGCGCTTCCATGGTGGGTAGTAAAACTCCTCCGCACTGGTCACGGGGCTGATTCTCTTAATGCCCTAACGGGGGGGGGGGGTGGGGTGTGGTGTGGGACATGGCAGCGTGTGACCCTCCCCACGGGATCCCTCCGTGACCCCAGCGCTGGTGGGACCCAGCACAGACCCCCGCGGGTGGCTCGTCAGGGTCAGGGAGGGGCTCAGCTGGACCCCAGCCCCAGGGACCCCCCCCCCAGGCATGGGAACCCCCCCTGCCAGGGCTTACCCTGAACTGGGGCCGGGGCTCCTCGATGGACTCGGCTGGGGTGTCCAGCGTCCCCCACTTGTAGGCGAACTCGGCCCCGCGGCGTTTCCACTCCTCGAGGAAGAGGGTGGCCCAGATGACGTTGAAGATGGCGAAGACCACGCAGCAGATGTCCTGGCTGGTCTGCAGGACGGATGGCACTAACTGCACCGGGGTCGGTCCCCTCCTGTCCCTGACACCCCCCCTGCAGCCCTGGGGAGCTGCACGGTGCTGCTCCAGCCCCAACACGGTGGGCTTGGGTGCCTCCCAGCTCAGCAATTGCAGTATTAAAGCATCACAGGGAAAGCCCAAAGCAAAGAGGGATGGACGACCCCCCCCCCCCCCCGGCCCCCAAATGCAGGGATTTACCCCATTTCCCCACCCCTCTCACCTGGTCGCTCTCAGTGAAGGTGTAGAGGATGGAGCCGAAGACGGCGGGGTACACCATGGCCGAGGTGTAGAAGCCCAGCCAGGCGAAATACATGGCGATTTTCACCCCAAAGTAGTCGCAGATCTCATCTGCGGGGGCCGAGGGCAGCGTAAGTGGGGCTGGAACCTCCCAGACCCCCCCCATGCCACCCCCTCAACACCTTACCGAGCGGCTGGGCCTCACAAACCGCCTGCACCCATGTCTTCATGAGCCGCTTGAGGATCCTCTGCTCGTGCAGGGGGAAGACCTGCTGGATGACGCCGCGGGCTGCCAGCTCCGGGACTGCACCGCGGGGCACGGGGTGAGGGACGGGCTGCGGGGACACTGCCAGCCTGCCCCGGCCCCCCCCATGGGTGTCCTCAAATGGCCCTGGTGTGGTGGGGTTTGGAGCAGGGACAATGGGGAGGACGGATTTGGGGTGACCGTGGTACGTCGGGGGCTCTCTGCCCATCCGCGGCACTGCCCGGCCACAGCATGGCACAGCCACCACGCGCCCACCACCCTGCCTGGCACACAGCCCCGGGAATGGGGACACGCGGTGACAGGGGACCCTCGCCGGGCTTATGTCCCCCAGAGCCACCATGGCACGGCATGGGCACAGGATGGGGCAGTGGGGTGGCGGTGCCGTGCCGTGCCACGCCGCGCCGTGCCGTGCCGTACTCACTGATGGGCTGCCCCTCGAGGAAGTGTATGTTGTGCAGCGACTCGCCCTGCTTGGCGCGCAGGTTCTCCAGCCAGTACCTGATGATGTTTTGCCGTTCCTGCGGCACCGCAGTGGGGTTGAGACCCGGGCGATGGTCCCACTGCCCGGTCCCCAGCCCCTCTCCTGCCACACCTGCATCCCCAGCCCCTGCCACCGTCCTGTTCCCTCCCCAGATCCACCTTGCCCCCAGTTTGGGGGATGGCTGGATTGATCCGCAGCTAGGCTGGGGCTCCCTGATCCCCTTCTTCACCTGGGGAGGGGGAGAGGACATGCATTCCCTGCCCCATGTCCCTGTCCTGCATACCCACATCCCTGCATCCCCGCATCCCTACCCCATGTCCCTCGTCCCCCCGCATCCCACCTGAGAGGTGAAGAAGTAAAGCTCATTCTCAATGTTCTCGTAGATGTAATCCTCCTCGCAGGAGAAACTCCGCATGCCTCCGCCGAATTCGGCTTTCACCGGCTTTCGCAGCCCGATCTCATCGGCCCCACGCAGCAAACTGCAGGGAGAGGGGACACAGCTGGGGACACAGCGGGGGACACAGCGGGGGACACAGCGGGGACGGGGGATGCAGCCAGGACCCTACCTCTCGTAGGTGGCGGTGACGAAGAAGGCGTAGACACGGGTATGCTTGTGGTGCCGGACCTGGACGATGAGCTCGGGGATGCCGAGGCGGATGTGGTTCAGGAGCCAGAGCAGCGTGTGGTCGTCGGTGGTGTCTGGACGGCACCAGTCAGCGCGGTCCACGTCTCCCAGCACAGCCCATCTCGGTCCCCATCCCTCCCCACATCCCCCATCCCCGCTCCAGCTCCGTGCCGCCATCCCGGTGCTCCACACCGGCGCCGTCCGCCCTGGCCCCCACCCCGGGTACCCTGGGCATCTCCCTACCGGGGAAAGTCATGAGCACATCGCAGTTCTCCGTGGGCACGGTCTTCATCCAGGCTTTGTGGGACATGATGTAGCGCCCAGCCTGGAGCAGCCGCTTCCCGAAGAGCTTATCTGCCGGGGAGAGGGAGGGGGTCAGCAGCCGCGGGACCCCGTGGAACACCCCCCCCACCCACAGCCCTGGGAACCGGACCCCGAAGCACCGAGGACTCAGCCGCCGGCGCCATGGGATGGGTGCGGGGAACCCCGGCATGTCCCCGGCGCTGGCTGTCCCCAGCAGTGGCCACGGCAGCAGGTCACGGCCCCGCTCGTGGTGACGCTGGCCCTGGCTCACGTTTCTCCTCCGGCAGCTCAGGGTGCCCAAAAAGGCCCCGACAGCTGCCGGGGAGGAGCCGGCAGCGTGTCCTGGCATCCCTGGGGTGCTGGCTGCCGCAGGATGCCCTGGGGTGCCCCCCTGCAGCCCCCCCAAACCCCTCACCTCTGCCCGCAGCCCCTCGGCGGGGCCGGGATCCGGCAGGGCCGCGGCTCCGGGAGATGGGAAACCGCAGGAAAAATGGGGAGAGCGAAAAAGCAGCCGGTCTCCATGGAAACCCGGGGAGGCCCCGTATTGCCGCGGCGAGGCGGGATGGGGACGGTCCCCAGGGTCCCCTCATCACCCCTCGGTGGGAGCCGGTGCAGGGACACGGCCCCTGTCCTGCTGCAGGGTGCTCACGCCGTGGGGACACGCCGTCCCCTGTGCCCAGCGTCCCCATCGTGCCTCCCGGGGTGGACGGGGACAAGGTGCATCCCAAAATGCTGCCCAGATCTGGCAGAGAGGGCAGGATGAGGCTCCCTGATGGTGCTGGAGGGGGTCCCCCCACGGGACCCCATTTCTCCCTGCCCCACACCGGCAGTGCGCCCAGCCACCTCCCTGCCTCAGTTTCCCCTCCTAAGCCAGGGCGGCAGAGCCAGGATGGGGGGGTGGGTGGGCCGATGCCCAGGGGACGTCACGGCCTCTCCGGCTGCCCCAGGGCTGGGAAGGTCCCGGGGCTCCGGAAACACTGCTCACACCTCACAACCGGACCTGCCGGCCCCGAAAAACAGGAAATGCCAAACCTGCTCCGGCAGCTCATCCCCAGGGGTTGCACCCCGGCTCCGGGCACCCCCAGACCCCCCTGGGCTGGGGGAGCAGAGCAGGGCCCCGCCACCAGCCAGGCTGAGACCCGACAAACTCATCGCCTGAGCCGCCGTCACCAAGGGGCCGTGGCGCCGGGCTCTGAAAGGCCGCCCTGTCCTGGCACCGTGGGCGAAAGCCGGGGACGGCGCCAGGCTGCCAGCCAGCCGCCCCCGAAGCGGGACCCATCCTGCACCCCAAGGCACGTCCCGCATCTCAGGCCCAGTGCTGCCGGGGCGCCGGGGTGGGTGCACGGCGCTGGCGGCGGTGACTCGGCCGTGCTCGCCGGCCAGCTCGCCGACACCGTCGGGGTGAGCTCACCCACCCTGAATTATTTACACCCTGCCGGGAGCGGTGTAACCCAGCCGGCAGCGCGGGCAGCGGAGTGGGGGCACCGCGGGGGCCCAGCTGGCGGGCACGGCCGGGCAGCGGCGGAGGCAGCCGGCGAAGCCTGCACACGCGTGTGTGCCAGCGTGCAAACCGGGGCAGTGCTGGGTGGGCGCCCACCCCGAGGCCTCGGCTCCGGGTGCAGGAGGATTTTTCCTACCCAAGGTCACGGGAAAAGACGTGGCTGAGCCGCAGAGGGGTCCCCGACGCCGCTCCTGCCCCCCCCCAACCTCGGCTGGGCACGGGGGGCCTGATCCTGCCTTCACCCCGCTCCGGCCACAGGGTCCTTCTCGCCCCGCTGCCAGCGAGAGCGGCCCCCAGCCCCCTCCCGGCACCCGGTGCCATCACCAAACCTGCACGAGGGGTCCGCCGGTGGAGCGCCGGGATGGAACCCCGCAGCATCCCAGCTCACGCCCGAGCCCTTACGTCCCCCCCTTCCCCGCTCGTCCCCGCGGCCACCCGCTCCCCCCCGGCACGCCGAGGCCGTGCCGCTCACCTTGGCTCTCTGGGATAAGGTCACGGGAGCTGCAGCGTGCCGGGGACGGGCACGCCGCTGCCCCGCCACCGAGCGGAGCCCGCGACCGCCGGGGAAGGAGGCGTTCGGGGGGAGCGGCGATGCCGCCTGCCACGGGCGGCCGCGTCCCGGGGGGGGACACAAAGTGGGTCACCCTCCCGCAGGCAGGAGTCCTGCTCGGCCGCACGGCGGGCAGCGGGCCCTGCCTGCGCTGCCTCGTCCTGGGGACCCCAACCCGGCCGTGGCCATGGGGACGTCACCTGCCCCCGGGGCCACAGTGGGGGGACCCCAACCCCGGTTTGGGGACCCCAACACAAAGCTTCTGTCCTGCACCCGCTGCCCAGCTCTGTCCTGGGGGGGCAGGCAGCCGGTCTGGGGGGGGGGGGGCGGGCACGGGCCTGTCCTGGGGGGGCAAATGGACCTTTCCTGGGGGCTGCATGGCCCGGAGGTGACACGGGGGGGTGCGTGGACCCTGTGCTGGGGAGGTCACTGCTACATCCTCCGGGACACAGACCTGTGCGTGGACCCCATGCTGGGGGGGGGAGCACGGACCAGTCCCGGGGGGGGCAGGCACAGCCCCGATCCCCTGGAGGACCACAGACCCCCCTGGGGGTGCAGGGATGGGACCCCCGGAGGGGTGCAGGGAGGGCACGGAGCTACCCTGGGGGGTGCACGGAGCCCTCCGGGGGGGGTGTGTGTGTGTGTGTATGTTTGTGCTCAGATCCCCCCCCCGGGGGCACGGCCCCCCCACCCCGTCCCCGGGGAGCCGCATCCCGCCGACATCCGCATCGAGCCGCAGGGAGCTGCCCCCCCCCAGCAGCCGCCGCCCGCAGCCCCGACCCGACCCGACCCCCCCCCCCGGCGGCGGGGACCGCTGCCGCCCGGTGCCACCTTACCCAGGACGCCGGTGGGAGCCGCCGGTTCCGTTCTTTCCTCTCCAACCGGGACCCGCCGGGGTCGGTCGCCGTCCTGCGCTGTTACCGGCGGCTCGGGCATGGTGCGGAGCTCCGCGGCGGCTCGGCGGCGGGGATCGGTGCATGGGGCCGCCGGGGCTCCGGGCTCGGGGCCGGAACCGGGACCGGGGCCGGGACCGGGGCCGGTGCCGCCGCCGCCGCCGCCGCCGCCGCCGGGCGGGAGGAGGGACAAAGGCGGCGGAGCGGAGCGCCGCGCTCCCGGCCCCTTTAATTGTCTGGTTGGCCGCCGTCTCCCCAGCGCCGGTCGCACCGGCCACGCGTGTCCGGCCGCGCCCCGTGGGGTGGTCCTGCGGGGAGTGGGGGGGGCGGTGGCTCACCCCACCCCACCCCACCCCACGGGGGGGGGCACGGAGCATCTTGCCCCCGTGGGGCTGCGTGTCACCAGCATCCCCCCCCCCCGGGGCTGCCCCACGTCCCCCCCGAATCTCCCCCCCGCCTCGGGGCTGCCCCCCCCCCCCCCAGGGCTGCCCCCTGTATCCCCAACCCCCCTCTACCCTGCCTGCCCCCAGAACTGCCCCCTAAACCCCCCCGCCCCCCCCCGGGGCTGCCCCATGTCCCCCCCCCATCCCCCGTGTGTCTCCCCCCCCCCCGGCCCCGGCACGACGCCCAGCCCCGCGGGTCAGGCTGTTCCCTGGGGCGGGCCGGGGAGGGGGGATGGTGTTTTTTTTGGGGGGGGGGGGGGCAGGCCGGTAACCCGAGCGGGGCTGCACGCTGCCTCCCTGACCTTTCGGGAGCCCTCCTCTGCCCCCCCGCCCAGCCCGGCCCCCCTCACTCGGGGGAGGACACGACACCCCCATCCAGCCCCCCCCAGGACCGGAGGGTCTTGGGGCGCAGCGCACATTGGGGTGGGGATGGGGGGGGGTACCCCGGTGCCAGGTCCCTTTCGCCCCCCCCAGCCCTCCCCCCCCCCAGCTCCAGGCACGCCCGCGGCTATTTTGGGGCAGGGGCTGGGTGCCAGCGATGAACGGTGCCACAAGGAGCCGTCCCCTCCGCTGGCATCTCTGCTTCGGCAGCTGGGGGGGGGGCTGGGGGGGGGACACACAGCCTGGCACAACTCCCAGGCCAGGCCTGGCCACTGTCCCTGCCTTGGCTGGGCACGGGTGGGGTGCTTTCCCCCCCCGCTTGCTCCGGCAGAGCCTGAACCCCCATGAGACCCTCGTGGGACCCCCGTGGGTCGGGTCCAGCTGCTGGGTGGGGAGGAGAAGGCTGAGCCGCTCAGAGCTGGGGGGGTGAGGGGGGGGGCACAAGGAAAAGCTTCTGCACCCTTGGGTGGGGAGGGGGTCCGGGCTGGCCTGGTCACCCGGGGCCTGACGCCGGGGCTTTGCAGGGGAGTGCAGGGCTGTGTGCGTGGGGTGCATGCACCCCAGCACCCCAAACCCCCCCGGGGAGACCCCCCCCAGCCCCAGAGCTGGGGCCGTTCCCTGCTGCAGCCCCTCCTCTGGGTTCCCGTCACTTATCCCTGACCCACAGACCATGGAGGGGGCAGCGGGTTTGGGGGTGTCCGCAGGGATTTAGCAGAGGAGGCAGCGTTGAGGGGTGTCCAGCATCCCAGGGATTCCAGCATCCCTGCCTGCATCCCTGCCTGCATCCCTGCCAGCATCCCAGCCATGCTGCTGCTCGCTCCTCCCTGCTCTGGTGCCTTTGTCTGCATGGCCACCCCCCCGTATCCCCCCCCCGCCACCACCGCAGCGACCCGCAGCCCTCCCCAGGTCCTCAGCCGTCCCCAACCCACTGCACACTGACCCGAGATTTTGGGGGCCGTGGGGGGAGACCCCCCAGAACAGGTGGGACCCCATTGTCCTGCCTGCTCGTACCCCAACCCCTGTGCATCAGCTGGCTTGTATGTCCGTCCCCCCCCAAGCCTTGGGCCCTGAGCAGGAGGGGACAGGATGGGGACAGGGATGGGGACCCCCAGCCCCGGGCAGGGATGGGGGGGCAGGATGGGGGGAGGTTTGGGGGGGCAGGATGGGGAGCGGGTACCGCGCCGTGATGCTGCTCGGGGAAAATTTCTATGGTTCACGGAGCAGAGAGGCCGCGGGCGGCTGCGGGCCCCTCCCGGTACACACGGCGGGGGGGGGGGGGGGCAGCTTGTGGGACCCCCCAGGCCGCAGGTCAGGGGTCAGGCCTGGCCCCACTGGGGGGGGTGAGACCCCCGGGATGTGGTGGGGGTTCCCCGGGGGAAGAGCAGCTCTGGTTTGGGTGGGTGCGGAGCCGGGGCTAAGTCACCTCGGGGTGTGGGGGTGCCCAGCGCAGGGACACCCCCCCCCCCCAGGGTGAGCGGGGGACCCCAAAAATCCCAAATGCTCCTGGACAGCCTGTGTCGGGGGGGGGACAAGGGAACCCCCACCTCCGCGGGACGGGGACACCAGTGGGTGCAGAGGGGATGATAAGACAGGGACGGGGCAGGGATGGGCTCTGCCACGGGAGGACATGGGTGCTGCCCCCCCCGCTCCAGACACGGGGACCCCCCCAGCTCAGGGTCCGGCGGTGCTGGGGGTTATTTTTAGGGTGCAGCCGGGGGTCGCGGGTGTCCGGCTCCCGCCCGGCCCCGCACCCGCCGGGTTGCACCGCAATACCTGGGGGAACCCCGCGGGGGGGGGGGATAGCGAGGGACCCCGGGGGGGGGACACGGACACGGACACACGGACCCCCACGATCGCGCCGGGCGGAAGCGCTCGGCTCCTACGGAGCTTCAAGCGCCGCGACGTCCCTCCTGGGCGGCTGACCAATCAGAAACGGGATCTCCGCCGTGAAGCCCGCCCCTCGTCGGCGCGCTGGCCAATCGACGCGCGAGGATGGGCGGGGCGAAGGGCCCACGCTGAGGCCGCCGGGGGCTCATGGCGCTGCGGAGGGCGCTGAGCGCGGCGGGACGCAGGTGGGAGCACCCAGGGGTGGGTGGGGGGACCCCGGGGTGGGGGGGCACCCTGGGCTCTGGGGAGGGGGTGTACGGCAGGGGGTGAGCCCGGGGGTGGGGGTACCTTGGGGTAGCCGTGGGGCACGGGGAGGGGGAGCGCTTGGGGAGGGGGTGCACCCTTATTTGGGGGGGTGCAGAGGGAAAGGGGGGTGCACCCTGATGCCTTTGGGGGTGTGTGGGGTGGGGATGCACCCCAGAGGGGAGGGAGTGCGCAGGAGGAGGGGGTGTGTGTGGGGGGCTGCACTTTCAGGAGTGGAGGGGGAGATGCGGGGGGGGGGGGGGCTGCGGGGGGAAAGGGGTGCACCCCTGCACCCTGCCTGCCCGCCCTGGGCCTGGTGGGGTGCACGGGGAGGGGTGCAAGCTGGGGTGGGGGAGTGTAGAAAGAAGGGCTGCACCCCTGGCCCTTGGGGGGGGGGGGGCATAGGCAGGAGGGGTCTGCACCCCAGAGTGCAGTGGGAGCCCCCTTGGGTCTGTGAGGTGCAGTGGGAGGGGTCCCGGGGGGTAAATGGGGGGGTTGCAAATCCTTGCACCCTCTCTGGCCCATCTGGGGGGTGCAGAGAGGGAACCCCTGCACCCCTTCTCCGGGCTGCCTGCCCCCTCGCAGGTGGGCGCAGCGCCTGTGCACCGCGGCGTGGGGGGACACCATCTTCGCCGTCTCCTCGGGACACGGGCGCTGTGGGGTGGCCGTTATCCGTACCAGCGGACCGGGCAGCCGCGGGGCCCTGCAGAGCCTCACCGGGCGCCCCGAGCTGCCCCCACCCCGCGTCCTGGCCCTGCGACGCATCCGAGACCCCACCACCGCCGAGCCCCTGGACCGCGGCCTCGTCGTCTGGTTCGCAGGTAGGGCTGACATCGTGGCTCGGTGCCCGGTGGGGGTCTTGGTGCCCGGCACGGCCCCTCTCGGCTTCCCCGGCACCGTGAAGCCGGCTGAGTGCGGATGCCGGTGGGGATGGTCCTGGGTCGACGCTGGCCCCTGTGCACCGATCGTATATAGCTGCAGTACAGCTGCTAGCAGGGGTTCTCTCCCGACCCCCCCCAAAAAACCCCTGCGAGTCAGAGGCATGCATGGTGCCACGGGAGGGGAAGGGATGGGGTACGCCGGATCCGGCCGGGGGGGCAGCTCGCGGCGGTGGGATCAGCCGGTGCCCATCCAAGCCGTTCCCCCTGCTCCGCAGGTCCCCAGAGTTTCACCGGGGAGGACTGCGCCGAGCTGCACGTGCACGGCGGGCCGGCAGTGGTGAGCGGGGTGCTGCGGGCGCTGGGTGAGGCTCCCCCCGTCCTTCCCCCCCCCCCTTGGCTCCTGCTCCCTGGGGGTGCCACCGGAGGGTACCTCCAGCTCAGGGAAAGGGGCTCACCCCACGGCTGGCAGGGCGCTTGCCCGGGTTGCGTCCCGCCGAGCCCGGGGAGTTCACGCGCCGAGCCTTCCGCCGCGGGAAGCTGGACCTGACGGCGGTCGAGGGGCTGGGGGACCTGATCCGGGCAGAGACGGAGGCCCAGCGGCGGCAGGCGCTGCGGCAGATGGAGGGCGAGCTGGGACGGCTCTACCAGCGCTGGAGCGAGACCCTCACCCAGGTAAGGGTGTCGGGGTGTGGGCTCGGATCCGGCCGCCTTGGTTCCTCCGCTGGTGCCTGGTAGCTTGGGGACACGGGGCTGGGCTGTCCCCACCGACCCCCCCCCCGCACCGCCCAGGCTCTTGCCCACCTCGAAGCCTACATCGACTTCAGTGAAGATGACAACGTGGAGGAAGAGGTCTTGTCCCAAGGTGAGGGCTGGCAGGGTTGGGGGTGGGACTCGGACACCCTGTCCCTCCTGTCCCCCCACCACCACCACGTGTCCCCCCCGGCTCTCTCCCCGCAGTGGATGCCACCGTGCGGGAGCTGGAGCAGGAGGTCGGTGCCCACCTGCAGGACGGGCGCCGCGGGGAGCTGCTCCGCGGTGGGGTTCACGCCGTCATCGCCGGCCCCCCCAACGTGGGCAAGAGCAGCCTGCTCAACCTGCTGTGTGAGTGGGGCGCAGGGGGGCTGCGCACAGCCTGGACGAGGTTCCCCCTCCCCGGGGACGACAGCCACCGTCCCCGATGCCAAAAGGGCAGGGGGGGGTCCCTGGCATCGTCCCCTGAGCCCTGTGTCGTGTTGTTTCCCCCCCAGGCCAGCGTCCGGCAGCCATCGTGTCGCCGGTGGCGGGGACGACGCGGGACGTGGTGGAGGTGGCGCTGAACGTCGGCGGTTACCCCTTGGTGCTGAGCGACACGGCCGGGCTCCGCGATGCCACCGACCCCGTCGAGCAGGAGGGGGTCAGCCGCGCACGAGACCGGTGAGGCTGGGGGAGGTCGGGCTGGGGGTACCCCCCACCGCAGGGGCTGGGATGACTGGGAGGCGGCAGGATGCGGCCCCTTGCCCTACCCTGCCGCCCCCCACTCCTCAGGCTGCAGCAAGCAGACCTGGTGCTGGCCGTGCTGGACGCCGCGGCGGTGCCCGCCGAGCCGGCCGGGCTGGGGGCTGCCCTGGGGTCCCTGCTGCCCCCCGCTGCCCCCCCCTGCATCCTGGTGCTCAACAAGGCTGACCTGCTGCAGGGAGGCGGGGGGACCCTACGCGACGCCTGCACCCAGGGAGACCCCCTGCCCCCCGCCGCCCTCCTCTCCTGCAAGACGGGCGAGGGGCTCGACCACCTCCTGGAGCTGCTGGCACGGCAGCTGGCGCGGCTGTGAGTGTGTGGGGGCACGGAGAAGGCGCGGGGACGTCGGCCACCCCGTCCCAGCTCGGAGGGGTGCTCCAGGCTGGTTTCTCCCTCCTCCCCGTCCCCCAGGTGCGGAGACCCCCTGGCAGGCTCGCCCAGCCTGACGCAGAGCCGGCACAGCCTCCACTTGGGCGACTGCGTGACGGCGCTGGCGCGTTACAGCCGGGAACGCCGGCAGGACCTGGGGCTGGCGGCCGAGCAGCTGCGGTTGGCGCGGCGGCATCTGGGCCGGATCACCGGCCACGTGGGCGCCGAGGATGTCCTCGACATCATCTTCAGGGACTTCTGCGTTGGCAAGTGAGGGGTGCAGCGAGGGGGGGGTCCCCCGGCTGCGGTGCCACCGGCGTTGAGAGGACTGCGAGCAAGGGGAGCTTTTGGCTCCGTCCTGGTATTAAACCGTGGTGCCTTTGGCGGCTTTGGCGTCCTTCCCCCTCCCTGGTCCCCGGTGCTGCGGGGCTCGGCGTCCCCGTGCCGGGCTGCGGTGTTTTCCTGGCCGGGGGGGAGCATGTCCTGAGCCCCAGGCATGGAAAAAAACACTGGGAGAGGCCCCGTTTCCTGGCCAGGAGGACAAACAAGGAACTGGAGTGTCTGGAAGGGAAAAGCCACCCCGGGCTTCCCCCCTGGGGCATCCCCTCCCGTGCCGTGGCGTGGGGGATGTGGGGCTCAGCATCCTGGTGGGTCCGTCCCGGCACCCTGAGTGCACCCCCAGCCCCGGTGGGGGTCTTGGGACCCCTGGGGCACAGCCCCAGTCTGGGGAGCCATGGGATTCCCCCCAGGTCTTGCACCCACTTGGCAGCTTTGGGCACTGCAACTCCAAAGGTGGGGGCTCCCCAGGGACCACCACCCCGCCCTAACCCCCCAGTTGGGTCTCCCAGTCTCCGGAAGCGCCTGGTGCTCCGAGATTATTTATAGCGGAGCTCCAGGAAATCCTCTGGCAGCGAGCGGGTCTCCCCGGTCCCACAGCCAGGCTGCGTGGGGGCAGCTGGGACAGTGGGGGAGTCCCTCCGTCACCCCCCATCCCACCCCGGCACCGTGCTCTTCCAGGGGCTGGGCAGAGACCGGGTGGCATTCCCATCCTCCGGCAGCGGAGGGTGGCAGGAGCATGTGGCTGCCTGTATCCTGGGAGGGATGCAGCCTGGGGGACCCGAATGGGACTTGGGGGGGGGACGGGACCCGCGTGGGATCTGGGGGTGCTGGATGGGGACGGGGGTGTCCCGGGAGCGCTATGTGCCGCCGATGGGGTGCTGGCAGGGGATGGCGTGCGGGCAGCCCGACAGGCAGGAAAAGCTCTTTCAACAGGAAGGAGTGGGAAGCACGGCTGTAAATCAGCAAGCGGCAGCTGGCGATTAATCACCGCGCTCGGCGCGTCCTGTGCCCGCCGCTGCACCCCGGCCCCATGTCCCGGCGTGCGGAGGGGCCTCGGTGGCAGGATGCGGCCGCCAGGGTTCGGCGGCCAAGGGCTTCCCGCTCGCTCGGCCTCGCACGCTTCCCGCCCCAGAGGGGCGCGTGAAGCCGGGACGGGATGTTCCCGCTCCCCATCCCGGCCGTGGCCTCTGCATCCCCCCCCCCGTAGGCATTTAGACACACATGCGGTGAGCTGTGTCGGTGCTCAGGGCCGGCTCTATTTACAGCTGTCGACCGCCCCGTCTCCAAGCATACGGGTACATGCGCAGGGGAGGCGAGCGTGTGGGAGAGGACGAACGTGGGGGCTCGGGGAAGGGGACGGGAGGTTGGCTCTGGCCCTGCCGTGCTGGTGGCCCCCCCCCAGGGGCAGGGGGAGGATGGCAGCGGTGCCGGCCACTCGCTCCCGGTCGGGTTTTGCCATCCATGCCGTGGGAAGCACCTCCTGGGCTTGTCCTCGAGCCCCTCGCCGCCGTTTTCTGTACGCTGCTCGGCCGTTAGCCGCTGCAGAGAGGGCAGGATCAGGCCCCCAGCACGACTCGCCTCCAGTGCCCCCAGCCGCCTTCACCTCAGCCCCCCACCAAAGCCCGCAGGCTCCCGCGCTGGCCCCCCTCACCTGGTGTTCTTCAGGGTGGACGTGTACTGCTCCACGATCTTCTGCACCGTCCGCTGGATCTCCTCCACGTTGATTTTGCCTGGTGGAACGGAGGAGCGGGCCCTGAGCTGGGCTGGACACCGGTGGGTGGGGGGAACAGTGGTCCCCAGCGAGTCCCCCACCCTCCTCCCCAGGACTCACCCATATTCCCGAAGATGCCCTGGTTCCTCAGAGCGTCCGCGTAGGAGCCGGTGCTGGCAAAGGGTCCCGGCCGCCCGCTGCTGCCCAGCACCCGTGAGCCCGTGATGTCGAAGAGGGTGTCCATCTGCGGAGGAGAGCGGACGGTGGTGGTCAGCGCCGGCACCGCCGGCCCGCGCGGCACCGCACCTCTGGGCAAAAAAGGGGGCCTGGGGGTGCTGCAGCGGCTTGTCCGTGCCTGGGGTGTACTCGCAGCCGTGCAGAAGCGTGTTTGCAGAAGAAAGCACGCGCGTGCAAAAGAAGTGCACGCGCGAAAGAAAACGCCCGTGCCAAGGTGCGTTTGCAGGAGGGCATGTGCAAAAGAAAAAAGGTGCGTGCCCAGCCTCGTGTGCTCCCGGCACGGCCACGGAGGGTGCCCAGGGATGTCCCCGTGCCCCGGCAGCTCCCTCACCTTGGAGCCCATGCAGATGTTGAGCTGCTCCTTGAAGTACCCAGCCTGCGCGGCGGCTTTGCTCTTCTCCTCCAGCTCCTTGCTGAGCTGCTCCTTCTCCGCCAGCAGCTTCTTCTTTTCCTCCTGGTTGCCCTTGACCTGTTTCTCGGCGTCCTGCAGCCGCTTGCCCAAGTCCTGCTTCTCCCTGGAGCAGTTCATGTGACACTGGAGCATGTTCATGTCGCAGACGCTTTTCCCCATGTATTTGGTCTCCCGTTCCTGCTGCCAGAGGAAAAGCCCCTCCGTCTGCTGCGTCAACCAGGTGAGCTGGTCGTTGACTTCGTTGCAGCTGTATGGGACGGCCAAGCCCTTGATGCGCTGGAAGAGGTAGTTCATGTCGGACCTCAAGGATTTGCACTCGTGCTTCAGCAGTTCCAGGTTGGATTTGGCAGGCTCGCAGGCGATCCTGGTGTTGAGCAGGTCCCGCTGGCAGCTCTCCTGCTCCTGGGTGGCTTTGGTCAGCGTGGCACCTGCTTTGCGGCAGTTTTCCTCCAGCTCCTTCTTGGCCAGGGCTGTCTGGTCCAGCTGGTTCCGCAGCAGCGCCTTCTCGGCTGGAGGGGGGGGGCGCACAGGTTTGGGGTGCGTGGTTTCCCCCCCCCCCCCCACTAACTCCCACCCTACATCTTGGGGTGACACCCCTGCCCGGCCTGGGGAGGGGGCAGACCCCCTGCACAGCCTGCGGTGGGTCCCCAAGGGGTGCTGGGGGTCCCCAGGGGGCTGGGAGGGGGATGCCCAGGGTGGGGGGACAGCCCGGGGGGGGGTCCCTTACCACTGCAGCTGGCATTGATGACGCTGATGGTCATGTGGCACTCGTCCAGCTTTATCTTCTGGTAGAAGATGATCTTCATCATCTCCTGCAGCTGAGGTAAGGGGAGGAAGGGGGGGGGGGGGTCAGAGCATCCCGCAAGGACCCCCCCCCGACCTGGCATCGCCTTGCTCCCCCCAGGCGGTGGTGAGAGCGCTGGGGGCTGGCGAGGGCAGGGGGTTGAGGAGGATGAGGAGGGGGGCTGTGAGAATGGAACCCCCTCGGCCAGTGGCTGCCTCTGGAATGCCAGGGCTGAGACCCCCCCCGGGGCTGGGGGGGGGCATGTCAGTGTGGCCAGCAGGCTCTGCCCCCCCCCATCCATCCCTGCTGAAGCTTGTGGGGCTGAAGCAAGGTCCCAGCTCCCCACAGCCCCCAGCACCCATGGGTGGGTTGCTGCCCCTAGTTCCCGGGGGGGCTTTTCCTTCCTTCCCCAGGGAAGGGGGGGGGGCTCACCTTGGGGATGGGGTTGGAACCCTGGGTGCTATTGCACTTATCCAGGTCCCGTTGCACCTTCTGGGCGAGGACCTGCAGCCCTTGCTTCTCCTTGAGGGTGGCGTTGAGGGTGCGCGTCAGGTTCATGTTCCTCCCGCTGAGGGTGATGATCTTGTTGTAGCGATCCTGCAGCTGCTCCTCCAGCAGCCGAAGGTGCGTGTCGGTGCCCGCCTGCGCGTTGCCGTACACCATGAACAGCACCAGCCCCAGGATGATGAGGAATTGGATGAGGGAGGTGAAGAGGAAGATATACTTCACGTAAAAACCACAGTCCCGCTTGGGCATCGCTTCCTTGGCTTCCAGACCAAACTTGGCCATGGCGTAGCTGCTCTTCTCCATCCCACCGATGCTCTGCGCACCCCACCCCGCGACAGCCCCTTTCAACGGGGCCGCGCCGGGGTGGAGCTCGCTCCCGTCGCCGTGTTTATATTGCTGTATTTAATATTTCCTTCTGCTGGGCTCCTTCCTGCCTCTCCGGATGCCTCAGACCTCCCGGGTTATCACGATGCAGCTTCTGTTTGCGGGAGGACTATTGTTCCCGATTGCTAACAGAGGCGGGCGAAGCGTGGGACCCTGCTCCCCCTCCCTGTGCCGGGGCTCAGCGCTCCCCCGGGACCAGCTCTCACCCCAAAATAGCCCCCGGCACGGCAGGCACTGGGGGTGCCCAGGGAATGAGTCCCCAGGGGCAGGCAGGGTGGGCTGCGGCTGCCCGCACTCACTGGTGGGGTGATGGAGGAAAATCCCACCGCCTGCACCGGGCACCCCGGGGTTGGTCCGGGCACCACGTCCTCGTGGTGGGATGGTGGCATGCGAGTCACCAGTGGACCCCACGGCTCACCGGGTTGGTGGCACGCAGGGACAGATGCTCCACGTCTGCTCTCCTGCAGCTCGCAGGCAGGGGAAGGATGCGGCCAGGTCCTGGCTTGCAAGTAGGGTTGGCAGTGGGCTGGGGTGGGTGATGTGGGGTCGTGGGATGGAGCCACTGGTGGGAACCTGTGGCTGCAGCTCCCGTGGGTGCTGTCACCCCACAGAGCCACCATCCTGCCACGGGGCCCGGGGAGCTGCTCCTGGTCTCTGTCCCCTGCCGGAGACATCTCTGCTGGGCAGAGAGCAGCTGGTGGAAGGGAGCAAGGGGCAAATCCAGACCTTTCTGTGCCCACCTGTGGCACTGCCACATCCCCAGGCTGCCAAGGAAGCCCCGGCCAAGCTCATGGAGCGCGGGTGGCCCTGGCCCCGTGCGAGGACGGCCACCCGTGCCACCATCGCTGCCGTGGCGGCTCAGCCCAGCCGGGCACGGATGGAAAGAGCCGTGGGTTTGCAGCCATCTCCCCCTTCCCGCTCCAGGTCTGGGGTCCCCTGGGCCCCACACTGGGCTGAGGGGGGAGCCTGGGGGTGAGGGCTGGCTTGGGGACAGGCTGGGGACACGGAGGGGGCTCCTCAGTGCAGGGAAAAGGGGTCACAGCGGGAGAGGGCAGCACCGTGGCAGGGACCGGAGGGAGGGGGAATGGTGCCCATCGGATCCTCAGTACTGGTGACCACAGACGGGGCATCTGGGCTCAGCCGGACCATGTTCGGATCCTGGCCATGGCCATCGCCGCCCTGTCCCCATCCCATGGGAGCCCTGGGCTGCGGTAGCGGGGCTGACTGTGCCCGGGACACCCCCCAGCTCTGCAGGATGCCCAGCCAGGGCTGGGGGGGGCTGGCTGGGGGGGGCCGAGGTGTGGGGCCACGCCAGGCGCTGACCCCGAGCCGCTTGCTGTTTCCTGCCTTCTGGCTGTGCCGTGGTCCCTGGGGACCGGGAAGTGTCTGCGATGGTCGGGATGGTGTCGGTCCTGAATCCATTCTCAGCTACTGACGTTTCCTTCCTGAGCTGCAAATAACGGTGAGTCACCCCCCGGCCCCCCTCCGGCCCCACAGCAGGGACACTGCCGGGGCTCTGCCAGACCCCTGACCCCAGGACCCCAACATGCCAGTGGCTTCGCTGGTCAGATGCTCCCTCTGGCATCTCGCCCCATGGGCTCCCCGCAGCCTCCTGGGGTCACCGGGCATCCCAATGGGGTATGCAGCCCCCCCGCCAGGCTGCAGACCCTGCCTCTGTCCCATCTTCCCATTAGCCTCCCGGCTATAATTAAGCTTTCCCATGCTGAGGGCTGGTGCTGCGTTGAGGTCGGGCCATGGGAATGGCTCTACCTGGTTCCCCTCCCTGTCCCAAGTTGCTGGGGGGCTGGGGTCTCCACTTTGGGGTCACCGGATTTGGGGTGCAGGAATGGGGCTTGTCCCCCCTCCATAGGCTCTGCAGCCTGGGGACCCCCCGACACAAGCGGGGGTCATCTCGCAGAGGCACTTTCACCTGGAAAACCGCCTGCCAGCACTTTCCCCGGCCCCCAAACCAGGATGGGGAGGGGGGCAGCGAGGGGCACGGGGGGCAATGATGTCCCGTGGAAAGCGCAGGCAGGAGGAGGCCGGATGCCTGCGCGCAGCCTGCCTGCCCTCTGCACAGGATACCGCGACGGCAGGAAAATCTGCAACTTTCCTGGAAACTTTCTTCAAAGCGGATCAAAGATGCCGGGAAGCAACTGCAAAACAGCAGCAGCTGATGATCCCCGTTCCCCTCGGCCCCGTATCCCTGGCTGGGCTCCCCCCCCCACCCCAGGGTGCCTGTGGGGTCCCTGGCAGAGCCGGGTCCTGTCCTGGCAGCCGCTGGCACCGCGGTGGCAGAGCCCGGTTAAAAAGTCCTGGGGGGTGTGTGGTGACAGGGCTCTGGGGATGGCTGAGCTGGTGGCACGGGGAGACGTCCCGGTGAGCGGAGCAGCCTTTATTGCCCAGTGTTCCCAGTTTCTGGAGCGTGCTGGGAGCGTGGCATTGAACCCCGGAGCTGATTAAGGAGCAGCTCCAAGCAGTCGGTGGGGGAAACCATCCCTTGGTTGAGCTAAAACTCTGCCCAAAAGCCGGACAACCGACCCCTCCGGTCCTGCCGTCCTGCTCCAGCGGTGGCATCGGGACACACGGCAGCGTCACGATAGGCGACAGGATCGGGACACGTGGTGGTATCGGGATACAGAGTGCCATCGGGACACAGGGTGGCATGAAGGCACACGGTGACCACCGGCATCGTTCATCTGGACACGCTGGCTCCAGTCAGGGCTGAGCCGCTGCTGGGTCCCAGTGCTAAGGGGCGCTGTGGGACTGGGAATGATGGGCTCGGCGTTGGGGTTGGGGGGGGTGCCCGGCCCCCAGCCCCCGGCAGGGAGGGGGTCTGGGGGTTTGTGGGGCTTCAGCCTTTCCTGCAAAAGAGGAGAGAGCAGGGAGTGAGTCCCCACACAGCCCCAGGTCCTGCTCCCCTGGGGACACCGGTGACGATGGCACCCGCCGGGAAGAGTGGCCGCGAGCACCCAGGCTGGCCGCACCGGCCAAGCCCCCTCCCCAAACGACCCCAAAGGGTCGTGTCCCCCCCCCTTCCCAAGCCCTGCAGGTAGGCCAGCACCCACAGAAAGTACCGGGACGGGGGGCACCTGCGCCCGGTCGCTCGGTCCCTCGCCCGCCGCCGCCGCAGCGCGTCGACCTCGGCCGCGTAGTCCCGTCTGCGGGGGGAGCGGAGTGGCGTGAGGGGGTGTCCCTGTCCCCCCTGGGGATGGGGGGACGGAGGGTCCCCGCGGGCAGAGAGGGACAGGGCAGGGTGGTGGAGGGGCTGGGCGTGGGGCTGGGTTGGTTTGGGAGGGTGGGTGCTCTGGGGTGCTCAGCCCGTGGAGGGGGGGGGACACACACAAGGACCTTACAGGGTGGCTTCGAGCTCTCTCTGCCGGGCCTCGCATTGCTCCCCGCGCGCCCGCAGCGCTCGCTGCTGCTCCACCGCTGCCTCCAGCCGCTGCCGCAGCCCCAGCGCCTTCTCCTTGCCCTGCGCCAGCTCCTCTGCGGGACGAAGGGGACAGCGGGGGTCACCCGCGCACCCCAAACCCGAGCCCCTTCTGCCGGGCGTTGCCCAAAGGGCTGGGGGACCCCCCGGGTGAGCTGCTTGAGCGGGGTGACGGGGGGGGACCTGCGCCCCACGCCGCTGCTGCCGGGGGGATGGAGCTCACCTTGCAGAGCCGCTTTGCCGCGGGCCAGTTCGGCCCGCGCACGCCGCAGGGCCAGCACCTCGTTCCCCAGCGCCGTCACGTTGGCCTCCAGCCTGGCCTGGGGAGAGGGGACACGGCGGCGTGGGGACAGGGGTGGGCAGCGTTCTCCCCGTCTCTTCATCTGCGGCTGGAGGTCTGACCCTCCTCGCCACGTCCCCAAGCTGTCCCCCATGCTCCTGGTGGCCTTAGGTTCCCCCCGTTATGTTTCTCGAAGGGGTAGGGACGTGGATTTGGGGGAAATCCCTCTTCCCTGGAGGGATGGCTCAGCCTGAGCTCGGCGAGGATGCTGGCGCACCAGGGATGTCACGGGAGCCCCAGGTCACCCAAGCGCCCCGTGAATGGCATCCCCAGTGCCTGAGAGGGGATGGGGCTCCCCCCCGGTCGGGTCCCCAAGAGGCTGCGCAGCCCAACCCCAATCCCGGCGCCAGCCCTGGGAAGTGGGAGCACTTTTCCAGCCTCTCCGGGCCATTGTTCGGCCGGATGAGCCCCGGAGGGGCGGTGGGACCCGGCTCTTCCTCCAGGCTGCGGCCGCGGTGCTGGGGCCAGGCCTTTTCCCAGCCAGGGCCGCAGCTAAAAATACCTGGGAGGAGAGAAATGGCAGCTCCGCACCGGCTCCGGCCTCCGCTGCTGCTTTGGGACGGGGTAATTATATGTGCGTGGAGCAGCTTGGTCACAGCTAAGAATAGCTGCCCCTGGCTGGGCACGGGCACCCGGGCAGGGGGACGGCAGGACCCGGGCTGTGCCGAGGGACCGGGAGCAGCCGGGGCTCCCCTTTTGGGATGTCCCTTGCGGGAAGGTGGCCGTGCACCCCTGGGGTGCTGCCGGTCCATCCATCCCAGGGCTGCTTCTCCCCCTTCCCGGCTCATCTTTGCAGCCAGTCTTTGCTCTCCGGGGATTGCGCATCTGCAGCATCCTTCCTATCAGTGCCGGGGTTTTCCACGAGCCTGGTCGAAATCTCCCAAGGGATGAAGCATCACCCTGGTCTTGGCTACTGAGCTCTCCCAGAAATCCCCCTCTCCGCCCCAACATCGCTCCCCCCCCCCCCCCCCCCGCCGTGCATGCTGGCCGAGGACCCCCTTGTCCCCCATCCCTGCCAGCACCTACCGCCCGCTCCCGGCAGGACGCCAGGCTGACATTGAGTTTCTTGCCGTCACCGCGGGCCTGGACGAGCTCCCGCCGCAGAGCATCCTCCGCCCGTGCGGCCGCCGCCGCCGCCTGCTGCAGCCGGGTTCGGTCCCGCTCCAGCTCGGCCACGCGGTTCCCCAGTTCCCGGCTCTCGTTGGCCGCCCGTTCCCGGCAGCCCCGTAGCTTCCCCACCGCCTCTGAGCGCCACACCATCACCGCCACCGAGACCGTCACCGCCGCCACCAGCACCAGCAGCATCACGCACAGTCCCAGCACCTTCAGGGTGGCCTTGGGCACCGCAGGGTCCATGCCGGAGGGGGACACGGGACTGCTCGCCCGCTCCGGCGGCGGCTGCCCGGGATGTGCCAGCATCTCCCAGGGCAGGTCGCTCCCTGGGTTGCCGTAATTACCGCGTGTGGGTTTTTCTCACCAAACACGGCTTTGGGCTGTGGTTTCTTGCAGGTCACAGCCCAGAATAGACTTTGTTTGTGCTGGAGGTGGGAGGATGCTCTGCCCCGGCGCCCGGCCATAGGTCACAGCTGGAGGGACAAGCAGGGATGCAGTTGGGGTCCGGTGGATGTTGGGAATGCTGAGGCTGCAGTCTACCTGAGGGGTATCTGCAGCACCCCCTTACCCCCACCGTGCAGCAGGGTCAGGGCTCTGGGTCCCCAAGAGGTGCTGGAGCAACAAGATGCTGGATTTCCACAAGTTTTTTTTTAATTTTATTAAAAACTAACTTAACCGTGAAGTGCCTGTGGACCCCTCGGCTCAGGGCAGCCCTGCCATGTCTCTGTGCCCTCCAGCACGTGCCCCAGTCCCCTTCTCTTTCCCTGGGCACAGTCCTTGGTGGCTGGAGGGAAATCATCTCCCCAGGATGTCCCCACGGTGAATAGGGTGAATTTGGCAAGCAGAGCATGCAAGGAGGTATAGGCGGTCCCGGGACAGGGCTGAGCGGGCACCGGGCTCCTGCAGCAGACACTGCACCCGCTGTCGCACCCAGACTCCGCCAGGCTGGATGGGGATGGTTCCTCCTCGCCCCACGTCAGGGGACGAGGAATCATGGAGGTCCGTGTTCCTCCTGCTCATGGGAGGAGCATCCCAGGGAGGAGGAGAACCAGGAGGCTGAGGGACGCGGCTGGGAGCCTGTTCCCACCCGAGTGCTGGCTCCTCAAGTCCTGGAGCTCCTTCTGCAGGTGCTCGTTCTGCAGCTGGAGCTCGTTCCTGGGGGGGGGAACAGGGAGAGTCGGTGACAGTGTGAGGCTGGGGGTGGTGAGGGGGAGCGTGGGGCTCACCTGCTGCTTTCCAGGTCCTCCAACTGATTCTGCTGCTGGGCCACCTCTGCCTTGAGCTTCCCGTTCTCCTCTGCAGGGAGGTGACGGCAGACCGGGATCAGGGTGTCCCAGGGGACAGGGATGAGGGTGACTTGAGGGGATGGGGATCAGGGTGTCTTGGGATGGGGATGAGGGTGGCCCAGAGGATGGGGATCAGGATGACACAGGGGACAGGGATCAAGGTGTCTCATGGGATGAGGATCAAGGTGACCCAGGGGACAGGGATCCGGGTATCTCAGGGGATGGGGATGAGGGTGACCCAAGGGGTGGGGGGCCAGGGTAGCCCAGGGGCTGTTGTCTGTGCCCACACCCCCCACCCCGGACCGCTCACCCTGCCCAGGACTCACCTTGCAGCTGGGTTACCCTGGCGAGCGCCTGCTCCAGCTCCGAGGCTTGCCCCTCCAGCTCACCCTGAGCATCGGCAGAGGGAAGGGGCTGGAGGCTCCGGCTCGGGCGCTCCCTCGCACCAGCCAAAAGCACCCAGTTCAAGGCGGGGGGCTGCAGGTTTCCCCGTAGGGTCCCAGCCCCCCACCTGCCAGCAGAACCCCAGCACCTACCAGCTTATTCCTGCAGACTTCCCACTGGTGGTGGGCTTCGGTGAGGGACCGGTTGGTGACAGCCAGCGCCTCCTCCAGCCACTCCAGCCTCACCGAGCAATTCCCCACCATCGCGGGGACTGCGGCCGGCTGGCAGAACATGGCGGTGAGGGCTACCACCAGCGCCACAACGACCACGCAGAAGACCACGGCCACGTGTATCTTCCAAGCTTGCTTGGCTCGGGGCAACCAGTGTGGGCTGCAGCCCTCCATCCTGCCTGTGCCGCCCTGTCCAGGCAAAAACACACTGGGTGGGAGCGAGCTTGAGTTTCCCCCGAAAATCAAACAGTTTCATTTCTCAAAGAGTGGGACTTTCCAGGAAATCATGTGGTTTGAGACAGAGCAGCATCCGGGGGAGTTGAATGGCTGCTGGGCTGCCAAGGTCTCTTGTGGGGCTGGTGCTGTGCCCCTGCCTGCACCGGGGCTGGTACCGGCAGGGCTGGGGCAGATGCTGGGGGGACCCCGCCACTGCAGGGGGGTGACCCCAGCCCTGTGTCCCAGCGAGCTGGGGGGCTGGGGGTGTGCATGCAGCCCCATGGAGCTGCCAGTGGGGCCAGTGCCCATGGTGGGGGGGGACATGGCAGAGCATCCCCCAGGGCAAGGGGTAATGGGGGTGTCAGGGGTGTAAATGGGGTATGGGATACCTGGAACATGGGGTGCCTGGGGTATGGGGGATTAGGTGTAGGGGGTACTCAGGGTATGGGTTACTGGGAGTGTGGAGAATTAGGGCTACGGGGTTGTGCTGGTTTTGACTGGGGTAGAGTTAATTTTCTTCATAGTAGCTGGTATGGGGCTATGTTTTGGATCTGTGCTGAGAACTGTTGATAACACAGAGATGTTTTCCTTATTGTGGAGCAGTGCTTGCACAGAGTCAAGGCCTTTTCTGCTTCTCACCCCACTGGCAAGCAGGCTGGGGGGGCACAAGGAGCTGGGAGGGGACCCAGCCGGGACAGCTGACCCCAACTGACCCAAGGGATATTCCATCCTATACGATGTCATGCTCAGCATACAAAGCTGGGGGAAGAAGAAGAAAGGGGGGGGACGTTGGGAGTGATGGTGTTTGTCTTCCCAAGTCACTGTTATGCGTGATGGAGCCCTGCTGTCCTGGAGATGGCTGAACACCCGCCTGCCCATGGGAAGCGGTGAGTGAGTTCCTTGTTTTGCTTTACCTGTTAAACTGTCCTTACCTCAACCCATGAGTTTTCTTGCTTTTACTCTTCAGATTCTTTCCCCCATCCCACCGGGGGGAAGTGAGCGAGCGGCTGCATGGGGCTGAGCTGCTGGTGGGGGTTCAATGACAACAGGGGTACTCAGGGTGGGGGGTACGGGGGTATGGAGAATTAGGGGTATGGGGTACTTGGGATATGGGGTACTGGGGGTATGGAGAATTAGGAGTATGGGGTACTTGGGGTATGGAGAAATGGGGGTATGGGGTCCCTGGAGTATAAAGTAACTAGAGTCTGGGGTGCCTGGGCTCAGGGCTACCTCAGGTACAGCATAACTGGAGTTTGGGGTAACCAGGTTATGGGGTACCTGGGGTGTGGGGTACCCAGGGTACAGGGGTACCCAGGGTGTGGGGTTACTGGGGTAGGTGGTACCAGTCTGCAAACACTTTTGCAGCGCAGCCTCCCCCCCCCCGGCCCAGTTCTGCCCAGCAGGGCTGCCCCGGATCTGCCTGGGCAAAGGGGCAATTCTGGGGCCAGGATCCAGCCCTGGCTTCTGGCAAGTGCTTGGCCCTGTGATGTCCGTGCCAGTCCAGGCTTTCATGGGACATCCCCGTCCAGAATGCTCCTGGCTCCTGCTGTTCGGGAGGGTTTTTGTGTGGGGGAAGAGTTGGCGAGGGGAGGAGGAAGGTTAAAGGATGAGGAAGGGCTGCGAGCCCTCCGCTCCCATCCTTAGGGAGCAGCATTGTGGTCCAGCCACTGCATGGGCTGTTTTTTGGGAGGCCGGGAGTGGGGCTAAGCCAGCATTGGGGAGAAATTCGAAACGTTCTTTTTTCCAGGAGTTGTGCTAAAATCCTGGGGTTTTTAATGCTTTTCCTGCTGGTGTTTCTCAGCAGGGAAATGTCCTCTGAGAAAAGGCAATGCCAGCCGGTCCATCGTGGCCCTGAAGGACCCCAAAGCACTTGGGGGGACCGGGACGACTGCCTTGCCGGGTCCTCTCCCTGCCACTCTGTGGGGCTGGGAGGAGATGGGGGACACGGGATGTGGGGATATAGGGTATGGGACGTGGGATGCGGTATTTGGGTATGGGATACGTGATATAGGATATGGGATGCGAGCTGTAGGATGTGAGGTATAGGATGCAGGGTATGGGATACAAGATGCAGGATATGGGATGCAGAATCTAGGATATGGGATGTGGAATGCACATATGGGGATACGGGAATATGAAATACGGGATATGGGATGCAGGATGTGGGATAGGGGAAGTGGGATGCAGAGTGTGGGATGCAGGACTGGAGTGACACTGCAGCTGGGAATGTCACCCCCTCCTCGCACCAGAGATGATCACCCAAATAAATCCAAGTCCAGCCAAGGTGGTGCCTACCAGGAGCAGCCCAGGCCAGGTCAGAGCTGGGGGGCCAAGGGGGCTGGGGGAGTCCCTGCAGTCACCGTGTTTCCGCAGCCAGCTGCTGGTGCCACTGCTCCTGCCACCGCAACTGTGCCAGGAAGCCGAGACCCCTGGCACAGAGCCCTGGCACGGGCAACCCAGCCCCAGGGATGCTCCGGCTGCATCCTGGCACGCAGAGACAGCGGCCACCGCCTCACCTTTCCTCCCCCCCAGCTCCAGAAATAGTTGTTCCACTTTTAGTATTTTTATTCTACTGCTTCATGTGATAGAAAAAGCAATGGCTGTAAAATGAAAAACACACAAAATATTTACCAAACTTCAAGTTTTTGAGTCAGATTTTCAACATCTGGAGAATTAAAAGGCTCTGGCAGATTCGGTGAGCTGTCAGCGTAAAGGCTTTAAGTATGTTGTTATTATTATTTATGGTCTGGAGCCTGAAGAGGAATGAAGGCCAAAGGTTTCAAAAATAGCTTGAAAAAAGGGAATGGATGTTTTTTCCAGAACCAGCTCACTTTGAACAGCAAGATATTGAGATGCAACTCTTAAAAAATATATCTAAAAAGCAACTGGGAGAGGAATGTGCATTGTCAAGGGCTGCCCCGAAGCCGCCTGGCGCGGTGGAGCTCGGCTGTCCCCGCGGCGTCCCGGCTCAGGCTTGCTTTGCAGAGCAAGTGTTAGTGCTCCAAGCAGCCCTTCTCCCTCTTTCCACTGTTTTCCCCCAAATCCTGACTTCCAGTGGCCCCTTTCGTGGGAGCCATACAGTGATACCCGCCCTGGTGCCCCCGCTTTGGAAGGGGCTGGGGGGGCTGGGGTCTCTCGCCTCCTGCTCCTCCGTGTTCAAGGGCCATTTGTTTTCCTCCTCCGGCAGGTTGTCCGGAGGGACCGGCGGGAACAGAGCAGCGTCTCTTGGCCAGACGGCCTGGAATTCGGCAGCTGGATCCAGCCTGGCCCTGCCATCGTGGCAGAGACAGGGAGCTGGCACCTCCCGTGTCCCCCCACGGCTGGATGCCTGGGGATGCTCCGGGTGCCCAGGGATGCTCCGGGTGCCCAGGGATGCTCCAGTTTGGGATCCCCAGGGATGCTCTGGTTTGGGGCCTGAAGGGATGCTCCGGTTCAGGGCAGGGGATGGAGCAGACACCTCTACATCCCCTGGGACTGGAGCCCTGGGCAGGATGCGGCCCCTGAAGCAGCAGCGCTGACCACAGTGCAAAGCCAGCGAGGATGGGGTGTGCAGGGGCACATTTTGGGCTGCCGGGGGCCAGGGCTGGCACACAGGAGAAGCTCCTGCCGTGGCAGCAATGCCCTGCACCCTGCTCACCCCATGGCTTGGCCCCAGGGAGGTGGTGGGGCAGCATGGCCCCCCCCGCAGCCCCTCAGGGGGAGGCTAAGAGGAGGCTTCCAGGAGGGTGCAGCGCCTCAGCTTTTCCCTTTCATCCCTTGCCTGCGCCTGTTCCCTTTCAGCCTGAAATGTTGGTTTCTCTCCTATTTTCGGTTGGCTTTTTGGTTGCTTTCTTTTATTATTTTAATTTAGGCACTGTCATTATATTTTCCATTATTTAAAAAAAAAAAAAAAAAAAAGAAAAGAAAAGAAAGCGAGCAGCTTCCCAAGGCGTTTTCCAGCTCCCGGCTGCTGTTCAGAGCAGCTTTTGTTCCTGGCCAGTGCCAGGACGTGCTTGTGGGGTGCAGCACGGCAGCACCCCCATCCCACTGCCCGAACCCCGGCTCCCTCCTCCCTGCGGGGCTGGTGGGGGCTTGGGGGGATGCACCCCAATGTGGCGATGCTGTCGGGTGGGGAGCTGAGCAAACGGCAGCCCCATCCCTGCCGTGGGGGCCCCGGCAGCACCGAAGGACGTGCCGATGCGGCGGCGCACCGTCCCGCTCATTTACGTTGGGCTCCGGCCATCCTTAATTGCTGGCGGGGCGGGACAGGAGCTGCCGGCTCCTGGGCTCCTTTTTCCCTTCCCTGCTTTGCTATTCCCTTTTGGCCGGGGTTCGGGGGTAACAAGAAGCAGCTGAGCCTGGCCCCGCCGGCTGCCCCCACCTGCCTTTCTCATCACCACGGGGATACGCATCCCGCACGGAGACGGGGTCTCGCGGTGCCCCTTCACCCGCGTCCCATGGTCCTGCCATCCAGGAGCTCTCCCGGGATGTTTCCCTCTTCCATCCCTGTCTCTGCTTCCCAGGCATCGTTGGAGCCGGATGGCCCCGCCAGCGCTGGGTGCAAGCGGGGAGCGGGGTAATGTTGCACCCACACCTCACCCACCCCAAAAACCCACGGCCGGGACCCACCACACCCCATCGCTTGCCCAAAGCCCTGGGGGACCCAAAGGGATCCTCGCTCCGGCCCCAGCTTCCCACCTGCCCATCACGGAGCTGAGCTGGGGGCATCACCCGTGCCAAGGGGCTGAGAAGGCAAAAAAAAGAGTGATTTTTGACCCCAAAGCTGTTGTATTGCAGAAAACGCCTCTGGGTTCTCCATCCTGCAGCCTGTGGGTCCGGTGTGGGGTCCCCGCGGGGCTCCCCCCGCCGGGTACCCCCCTCCGGAGCCGCCACGGGTCACGCGGAGCCGCGTGCCGGTGGTTTCTGCTAACGATTACGAGAATTACAGACAAAAGCATCCCAGCTGGCAGCCTTGGACGCTCAGCCGTGTAATCAGCCCTGGGCTGGACTGCGAGGCTCAGCATCGCCTGGAAGCCGGGAGGGGCCGGGGGGTTATTTTGGTACCCAAAGATGCTCCGCAGCACACGGATGAGCTGAGGGTCCGGCCGGCCCTGGCCAGCGCAGGGAGCATTTGGGGCCGGGATTGGGACCAAGGGGCTCCTTGTCCCTGGGACTGGAGGGTGCAGGACCCTTGGGACGGGGACCGCGGCTTCAGCTCCTGAGCTGAGAGTCCCACACCTGGGGGGGAGCACCAGGAGGATTTTGGCTGCAGCCCCCAGCCCAGCCCCTGACCCCGGGCAGGTTTCCAGCCCTCGGGAATGCGGGGCTGGGCCGGACACCCAGCACGGACCTCCCGCAACCCTGGCACATCCCTCCGTGTGTGCCCCTGGCTCCTTCTCTGTGTCTGTGGGAGTGGGGGGGAGCTCCCGGCCACCCCTCATGGCTCTCCCCTGCTTCCAGCCCCTTCCAGCCCCCAGTGCCCGGGACAACCCCGTGGCACAATGCCGGAGGTCCCGGCCGGCGCTGGGATGGAATCCGGCAAGACGGAGCAGGGCGCAGCTGTGAGCGTAAGGGGCTGCAAACGGGGGCGTCCGACTGGCCCTTTCGCATGGCTGCTTTTTGTCTTTTTTCGCCCCATTTTTCTTCCCGACGCCATAAATAGCAGCAGAGCTGCAGGAGCCGCTTCCATCTGCCCTGCCTGCGCAGCTGCCTCCGACCAAGCCAACCAGATGGTGGAAAACAATCCTGCCCGCTGGCATTCCCCCCCCGCCAGCCCCCCGGCGCTGCCGCCAGCGGTGCCCGCGGGGGAGCATCCGCCGGCCTTCCCCGGCGAAGACGGACGCGGATCCCGGTACAGCACCCCGGGATGGGCAGCACCCAGGTTTTCTGGGGGTGGGAGCCCCGCGATGGGGTCCCGTCATTTCCAGCGCCTCCTCCCGTGCTGCGCCGCGGCGGCACCCACCCAACGTGCCGGCGTCGGTGGGTTCTCGTCCAGGCGGGATGAGAAGAGGGGTTGGGGTTTGGCAAACGTGTCCCGTTCCCCCCCGCCGCCCCCACGCCCCCCTGGGTGCCCCGTGTCCCATTTGATCTCGCAAGCGGCCGCAGCCAGTATAAGGGTGAAAAAATGCCGCGTCACGGCCAAACCATGTTGTAAAAGGGAAACGTTGTCCCGGGAGCGGGGTGGGGGGGGGGTTTGGCCCCGTAAATGCAGCCTGTTCCATTACAGCATCCACCGGGAGCCACGGGTGGGATGGGGCGCGGGGTGTGTGTGTGGGGGGGATGCCTGCGAAACCCACCCAGTACCGCAACCCAGGGGGGACAGACAGACGTCCAAAACGGACTCGCTGCCCTTCACCCCGGCTGGGGTCACCCGGTGGGTCCCCAGCTCCTGCGCCGGGCGCATCCCTGTGCCGAGGGGGCTGAGGGGCTGGATGGATGTGTGTGTCCCCCCCCCCTCAGCTGCCACGTCCCCCGGCCACGGGGAGCTGGCGCGGTTCCCCCCGCACCGCCGCCAGCCGGCTGAACCGGGCCCAAGGCAAACAGGAGCCGCCGGGACGGTGCTACCGTGCAGGGCGGGAGGCGATGGGGCAGGAGTTGGGGGGGGGGAACACGGGTCTGGGCACCCCCGGAGAAGCCCAGCAGCCAGGCGGGTGTACACACAACCTTATATTTTGTAATAAATAATGTACAAATCCGCACGTGACCTCGGTGCGTGCCGGCACCGCTGCCACTGGGTCGCATCCTGCCATGGCCTCTCACTCGCTTCCCTGGCCCCGGCGCACCCCAGGAGTTGAGGGGGGTTCCCTGTCCTGGGGAGGGGGGGTTAAGAAGTGCCTGTTTTGAGGATTTTTTTTGCCTGCGATAAAGGTAGTTGGGGCAAAACGCTCCCCAAGGGCAAAATAGCCGGGTTGGTGGCAGCAGGATGGGTGCAGGATCAGGCCCGGTCGGGCTCTGTCCTGAGCTCGGATGAAGGGCACGGGGACTGAGCTCGGCATCCCGGGCATGCCGCCCACCGCCGAGCCCCCGCACCCGGCCAGAGAGCTGGCACCGCGGCCGGAGAGCTGGCGCTGTGGCCACATTGCTGGCACCGCACCACGCCGGGGCAGAGAGCGCAGGGAGGGCTTTTTCTCCACGTCCTTGGGCTTTTTCCCCCAAAGAAACCCCACGTTTCCTTGTGGGGTACAGGGCAGGGAAGCAGTGGGTGCTCCCGGCACCCTCGGCCAACGCTGGCCCCGGCACAGGCACACGGGAGCCCTGCCTGATGGAGCACCAGGCAGGGGACCCCTTCCCATCCCAGCCCCTTCCCCTATTTGCTTCCACCCCCTATTTTATTCTTTTTTATTTAAATAACCCCCGTGGGGCCGCGGCCCCGCTGCCGGCACCACCGGCACCGCGGTCCCTGGGGCTGAGCACCAAGAGCTGCCCCGCGCGGGGCTGGGGGCGAGGGCAGGGGCAGCACCGGGGGGGGCTGACGAGGCCGGCGGGGGCTCCCCGCTGTCACCCCCCCTCCCCGCGTCCCAGCGGTCCCCTGCCCCACTGTCCCCCGAGGGCACGGCGGGAGGGTCCCACTTCACGTGTCCCGTGCGCGCGCGTTCCCCCCCCTCGGTCGTTATAAATGAGCGCGGGTAAAAGCGACGGGGAAAGGGAGGGCAGAGCTGAGCCGGGGAGGGGGCATGGGGGGGGATGTGGCACTCACGGCTGCCCCCGGATCCGGCCCATCCTCCGGCGGCTGCTGGGGGTCCGGAGGGTGGCCGTGGGGCCCAGGGCTCGGGCGCCGGAGGCGAAGTCCATCACCTCGGGGGGAGCCCGGCGCATCTCGCCGGCCCCCATCTCCCGCCGGATCTCGGCCAGCGCCTCGGCCGGGGCCGTCAGCAGGCGCTGGAAGAAGCTCTCCCGCCCCGGCGGCCGCTCCTGGCAGGTGAAGGTGACGGCCGTACCCGCATCCGCCTTCATCTCCCGCGAGAAGCCGTCGGAGGTGCCGTCGAAGCAACGGCCGATGGCGATCTCCTTGGCCAACCGCGGGTTCTGGTCCGTCACCGTGTAGATGCCGTAGTTGTGACCCAGCGGGTCGACCGGTGCCAGCATGGTGAAGGCGGCCGTGTGGTTGTTGTCTGCCACGGGCGGGTGACGGCTCAGGTAGTCCCGGAGGAGGCTGTTGACGGCCGTGCGGTGGCAGCTGCCTTGGGGGACGATGGAGACCAAGGTGCGATCCACCAGGCTCTGGTCGAAGAGCATCCCGCTGCACTTAAACTCCACGCAGGCCCCTGAGGTGTTCTCCAACAGCGTATCCCGCACGCTACGGGTGTCACGCAGCCCGTAGAGCTGCCCCCGGGTGCGGGGGTGGCTGCCCCCCACATTACGGGACCTCACCATGTACTCCTGCGGCCCCTCAATCTGCACCTTGATGAAACAAGCCCTGAACTCCTGAGGGTTGGGCCACCACGAGAGGTAGTCGCCGGTCCAGGAGGTCAGGTCGCTCTCCTTGAAGGGCACCACGTTGTACTCATACTTGTCCACCTCCACGCGGTAGAAGCGGAGGTGGTTGGCGCTGACCGGCGCCTCCTCGCACTCCTCGAGGCTGCGGTAAGGGTAGATGGGACCGTTGGTCTCGTCAACGTTGTTGGGGTCGGGCTTGGCCACGTTGATTTGGAAAGCCGTCTTCTTCAAGTTGGGGTCATCGTGGTCCAGCCGACGGTAGCCCAGCTTGCCCAGGTAGGGCTGGGACACCCCAACGGCATTGGGGTTGAGCTTGGGGCTGGAGGCCACGGCTTCCAGCTCCTCCCCACCCAGCGTGGCAGTGACATACGCCGAGTAGGCGTCGGGGCGCTGGCCGTCGCAGAAAGCGGGCAGGCAGGCTCCGTTGGGACCTGTCACCACGCTGTCGAAGCGACCCCACGCCCGGGGATTGGCAGGATAGCCGGGCTGGGGCTCCAGGTTGATGAGGCTGATGACCACCCCTTCCAGTTGCTCGTAGGGGTTGAACTTCTCATTGCTGTAAGCTCTGACCTTGACGAAGCAGCGGCGGTCCTCCGGCACATCCAGGTTGAAGAGACGCCGCTCCCGGATCTCCAGGTTCCCCACCAAGAAGGTCCTCTCCTCCCTCTTTCCCCGGTTCCCCCCGGCCGGCCGGAGGACCCCCTCCTCCTCCCACAAGCCGGTCTCAGGGTTCAAGGACCACAACTTCATCTTCTGCAGGTGCTCCGGCATCCGGACCTGCGCCGCATCCATCCGCACCTCCACCGGCCCCGTCTGCAGCGCCGCGCCGCTCTCCCCTTCCAGAAAATCTACAGCGAACATGCCGTAGGTCCGCAAGGGAACGATCTCCCCCTCGGCGTTGGCAAAGCTGAGGTCACTGGAGGCGGCGCTGGCTGTTGCCATGTCCCTGGGGTCCAGGAAGGTGACGCTGGCTTTGACCGTGCCCCTGAAGACCTCCCCAGAGGGACGGAGGAAGACGCCGGCGGGAAGGACAAGCTCCCCGATGGGCTCCTGGCCGCTCGCCTCCCCCAGCGGGATGGCGTTGCTCCGGCTGCCGTCCAGATCCACCGGCTCCTTCTTCCGCAGCATCTTCACCTCCTGGTAGACGGCACCGCCACGGCGGTTGAAGGGCAGGACCTTGACGGCATCCACCAACCTCTGCTGCCGGTCCACGAAGCGAACCACCAAGCGCTGCGTGTCCGGCGGCACCTCGATGGTGAAGGAGCCCTTGTAGCCGGTGAAGCCGACCTTCCTCCCACCCAGGAAGATCTGCCCGAAGCGCAGGGGCTCGCCGGTGTCGGCCGCCGTCACCCGTCCCTGCACCAGGATGCGGGGCTGGGTGCAGGGTCCGCAACCGCACTCGGCCACCACCTTGATGGGCAGCACGAAGCCGGCGCAGGGGATCTCCCGCGTCTCCATCCTCCGCACCCCGCAGCAGCGCCCCGTGTCCGCTCCGCACCCCGACCGCTCGGCCGGGCCGCCGGCACACAGGGTGGGCGCGCAGCGACCCACGTCGTAGTAGCGGGAGCCGGCGGCATCCTGCGGGCACTCGCTGGGCAGCTCCACGAGGCTCGGCTCAGGCTCTGGCTTGCAGCTCTGCTGGCCCTGGGCTGGGGGGGGGGCGAGGGGAGACAGGCGGTTAGGGCGACCCTCCCCACCGCACACCCCATCCCGGCACGATGCTGCCGCTAACGAAGCCCGTTCCCGTTCTCACCCAGCACGGTGAGCTGCGCCGGCGCCGATTTGATGGCGCCCGCCTCGGTGCTGGCTTTGCAGTGGTAGGTGCCAGCCTGCTCCGGCGCCAGCCCCCGCAGCACCAGGTGGCTGCCGTACCGGTACACCTTCCTCTCCAGCAGCGTCCCGTTGTGGTACCTGTGGGGACATTGGGACGGGCTCAGCGGGGATGTGGCCGGCGCTGCCTTTCCCCACCGTCCCCAGCCGTGGCTCTCTGCCGCCCAGACCCTGCTCACCAGTAGTATTTCTTAGGCACGGGGGTGCCCGAGGCTTTGCAGCAGAAGGTCACCTCCTGCCCGGCCACCCGCACCTTCGCCTTGGGGTGCAGCACCATGTAGGGTTTCTCTGCAGGGGAGGAAGGCGGCAGAGGGTGCAACAAGCCGTGGCCGCCCCCCTCCGGATCGCTCCCCCCCTAACCATGCATCCTTCGGGAAAATCCCTCGAGGGTTGCACGGCTCGGCCCCGTGCCCCGCGCCACGATGCTCACCCAGTCTCTGCAGCGTCATGTTCACCACCGCCACGCCGGAGCCGTTGGAGACGATGGGTGCCAGTCCCGGGGCGAAGCCCTCCCGGTGGGCGCTGACGTTGGCAGCGGTGCCCTCGCACAGCCCCGCCGCGGCGAAGCGCCCGTCGGCATCGCTGCGGGCCAGCAGCACCGGCGGGCGTCCCTCCAGGTAGATGCGGGCATCTGGCAGCGCCGCGCCGGTGGCGGAGACGACGGTGCCCTGCAGCGTGCGCTCAGGGCAGGCTGCGGGGGTGGCACGGCGCTCAGACCCCATGGCCATGGCCGGCGGTGGGGCCACGCGGCTCGGGGGGGGGACACCGGGGAGGGGGTTCCCGCGTCCCCGAGGGCAGGTACCTGGGCAGGGCGAGGGGGGACATTTCTGCACCTCGGTGGGACGGCCGGCGCACGGCACCTTCTTGGTTTTCTTGCAGCTCCGGCGCCGGACACGCGTCCCGGCACTGCCGCAGCTGCGAGAACAGGGGCCCCAGGTCCCCCACTCCATCCATGCCGACTCTGCGGGGGAGATGCCGGGCAGGGATCGGGCACCCCGCTCCACCCCAGCCCCCAGCCCGGGGTGGTCCCACACCACAGGGACACGAGGGGGTCCCCAACCGGGGAGGCTCCATCCAGTCACCCGCGCCCGGCCAGCCCCGGCTCACCCCCGCGCACCCCTGCCAAGCTATTTTTACCAACACGGCCTCTGTTATTGCAATTAAGCTGATGATGCGCAGGCGGAGGCTGCTTCGCACGCGGACCTGCCGCGTCGGCGCGGGGGGCAGCCGCTGCGTGCCAACGGCCCCTCGGGGACCCCTCGTGCCGCTGCCAACGGGGACCGGGAGAGGAGCCGGAGGTGACCGGCACCAGGCAGCGAGTGGTGGCCGGGGGGCAAGTGGGTGCCGGCAGGGATGCCGGGGGGTCCCTACCTGGGCAGGGGCCGGCGCTGCACGGCCGGCGCTCCACGGCTTTGCCCTTGCACTTGAGCTCCTTGAGCGCGGCCACCAGCCGGGCGTTGACGCATCGGCGGGTGCGGGTCTGGGTGCCGCTGCTGCCGCAGGCGCTGCGCGAGCAGGGGCTCCAGGAGGACCAGTGCGACCAGTAGATGTGCTCTGGGGGTGGGGGGGCAAAGGCATTAACTGGGAACCCAGCGCTCGCACCCAGCTCCGTAAGGAAGGGGCGCGTTGCCCCCGGGACGATGCACCCAAGGGGTGACTGCTGGAGCGGGTGGGTCTGGTGTAGCCGCAGCTCCGGCAGCACCCGGTGGGATGCGGCAGCGGGGGGGATGACGAGCAAGCAATGGGTACGGCCCCCCCTCAACATGCCAGCGGGGTCCGGGGGGGTGGGTGGGACGCGGCAGGGACGGGCACTCACCCAGCGGGCAGAGGAATCGGATGTGGTAGTTGGAGCAGGTCTTGCCCTGCGGCTGCTCCTTGTTGATGCAGCGAAAACCCTTCTTGGGGCTGACGTGCACCACCTCGCCCACGTCCTCGGGCAGCTCCCACTCGGTGGTGCGGGCCTGGATGGCCACCGGCCGCTCGCAGACGCGTCCGCGGTAGTAGAAGCGAATGGCCTCCAGGCTCTCGTAGTCCCCGTCCCCCCCGGGGTGGTCGATGTTGAACCAGGACGTCCACTCGGCTCCTCTCCCTGGGACGGAGCGAGCCCTGAGCGCGCGGATGCGGAGCAGCCCTGCGGTCCCTGAGCACCCCGGGGTGTCACCGGGGCTGGGGACAGCTCGGGGACATCGAGGGCTCCACGGACGAAGGATGAACGGATGAAAGCACGTGGGGATGGAGAGCACCGGGGGATGCGGAGCTTCGGGGAGCGCAGGGTGGACACCACGTCCCTGCTGCGAGGGTCCCGTGGGGACACTGCCACGGGGGGAGATGGCACCTCCCGGGCTGGCATGGTGGGCATCGCCCCGTGCAGCCCCTTTGGGGTGTCCCAACTGCAGGACCCGATGACACGGGGGGCTCAGGGACAGCCGTACCTGCCGTGTCCAGGTCGAGGTCTGCCAGGCTGGGAGCTGCTTTCCAGGGCTTCCCCGCCGCGCCGCTCTTGCCCGGCTCCGAGTTGTTCTCCAGGGGCTCTGGGGGAAGCACAGGGTGAGAGCACCCGGTGCTGGGGCACCCTCTCCCCAGGGCACCCAGTGGTGCCCAACTGGTCCCTTGCCAAGCTGCGGGCACCAAAGGAAAGCTCAGCAAGCGCTGGGACATGCCGTGTCCCAGCGGGGATGGGGACCCCCCCCACCCTGACCCCCCCAGCCCCACATCATCAGCCGGGCGAGGGGCTCAGGGCAGGATTTACCGGCTCCAAGGGACCAGGCTGGTGGTGTCACCATCCAAGGTGGCTGAGGACAGGCTGCAGCCTCCTGGCTGGCCAGGGATGGACCGAGGGGCAGCCGAGGCTGGCGCCGTGTGGCGAGTCCGGCCACGCCGGGACCCACGCTGTGTCCACAGGCTGCACACCGGGGAAATGCTGCCCGCGAGCTCCCGGCTGCCCTGGGGTGAGCCCGGCCCCAGGGGTGATAGGGCATGGGGAGACGAGCCAGGGTGCCCACGCACGCACCCACCATGCTGAGAACAGGGCATGAACCTGGCGTCGCACTGAGCCCCACCAGCCAAACCGGGAGGCGGCAGGTAATCGGGCTGTAAAACCGCAGCCGGCAAGCGGAGCCGGTGCCGGGGCAGTGGCCAGCGCAGCGGGGCTCGCCGTGCATCCCAGGCGGAGGGTGTCCCCCCGGCAGCTCCCACCGAGCCCGGCTGGCCACGTCCCACCGGAGTGTACCCCGGTGAGCCGGCGTCTCTAAGGGCAGCCCTGCCTGCCCCGCGTGAGGGTGATCCGGGGTGCTGAGACGGGAGGGTTCAGCCGTGCTGGAGGGGATGGATGCAGGGAGCAGGTCCCTGGAGAGAAACCTGGTCCCTGGAGAGAAACCTGGCCCCTGGTGCCTGGCACTGACAGGCACTGGACGGGATGCTGCCGAACACTCAAGACACCCCTGTGCAACCTGGACCACTGTGAGTACCCCACGGGCATGCAGTGGGCACCTCACAGGCACGCAGTGGGCACCATTCCTCCACCAGCAGCACTCCCACGGCAAAGTTGGAGCCTCGACTCTGCCACCTCCTGTCCCTTCCCCAGGTGGCAGGGAGCTGGGGGACAGCCGGACCCCTCGCAGCCCCTGTTCTGCAGGTGGATGAATTTTGTCCCCAGTCCAGGGACATTCCTGGCTCAGTCTGGCGCGGATGCTGCTCTTGGCACCTTGCAGAGACCCCCATGGGGCTGGAGGGGGCTCAGCACCGGGACGCAAAAGCCCCGTGGAGCGGCTGGCGTTGCCGAGCCAGCCAGGGCTTCCCTCAGGTGCTCAGCCATCACACAGCGCAGGACACGTCCCCGTCCCTCGGGTGACATGGCCAAAGAGAGGGCAAAGCCGCCCTGAGCCTCGCCAATGCATCTTCCCACCATCCGATGCCAGAGGGACCGCTCCTGGCCGTGGCCACAACCCTGGCGCACCTCTGACCCTGGCACACATCTGGCCCCGGCGCACATCTGGCGAGCGCTCAGCCCCATCCCCATCCTGCCCCGTATCGCCGCCGCCAGCCCCCCGGGAGGGCGGCACGGATGGGTTCGCCGTGCCACGGTTAGACGGCGGACCCCGGCCTTACCTGACGCCCCGGCACCGTGCAGGGCGGCGAGAGCCAGGAGGGCCAGTGCCAGCTCGCCCATGGCTGCCCTCGCGGCGGCGGGTCGGCCGGCGTCTGCGAGCGTGGCGGCACTGTGGGTCTATATATGAGGCCTTTCCCCCTCGCGCCGGCAGACAGCAGCAATCGGCTCCTGGCACTCGGGGCCGTCGGCTCTGCCGGGGCTGGATCGGTGTCAAGAGGGAAGCGGGAAGGAGCCCTCCCCAGCGAGCCGGCCGCACGCTGCCGCTCGCCGCTCCAGCCCGGGAAACTTGAGGGTTTGTTTTTGCAGAGCTGCTAAAATTGGATGCGCTTGGGAATGTGGAGGGGAGGGAAGGGAAAAAGCCGAGCGAGCCCGGCCTCGGCGCTCCTGCGGTTGGGGTCGGGGTGCCAGCGCTCCCTTGGCACCCGTCGCCTTGGGGCACGGCGGGCTGGCGGGGGCCGGTGGGCGCCCGCGCCGTGACCTGGCCCACGTGGGGTGTGCCGGAGCCGCGCCGTGTCCCGATGCCGAGCTGGAGCTGAGGCCGGGCAGAGCTCGGTGCACCCATGGCCCCGGCTGCCCCGTGGGGCTGCAGGATGCAAAGCGCCCAGCGGTGCTGGTGTGTGATGGTGGGGACCCCCCCTCAGGGTCACCCCCAAACTGCAGCCGCCCACAGCTGGGGACCACAGTCCCCTCCCGCAGCCCGGCCGGCAGAAGTCCCGGCGCATTCCCTGCATTCCCCAAAACTCCGGCTGCACGGAGCTCCCCGGTGCGGGGGGGAAGTAGCTCCCAGCGCTCTTGCAGGGTCAAGAACACCCTCTCTGCTGGGACAGGTGGGGACGGTCCCCAGCGGTGACTTGTCACTGCCCTCCCTGTTAATTAAACACCCCATAACGAGGGGGCTGCTCCTGCAGCCCTTCCCCGGCACATTTGAGGGTTTCAGGCTAGGGGGGGATGTGGCAGCACCGGGGACCCCGCAGCCACCCACGGGACCCTGGCAGTTGCCCACGTCCCCATGGGGTGGGTGATAGAGGAGGTCACGCCGGGTCTGTCCCCAAAAGCAGGTTGGTGACAGGTCCCAGGGGATGCAGCACTGGGGGGGTTGAGCCGTGCAGGGGGCCGAGTCCCCTGGCGTGGATGGAGTGTGGGGTCAAGTCCCAGCACAATCTCCCCGCCCAAACCCTGCCGGGAGACCACCGTCCCCTCGCCCCGTGTCCCCAAGAAGACACCGACCCCAAGGAAGAGCCACCAAGCGCTTTATTCCCGGGGGGGGGCTCACAGGGCCACCACGCACTCGGTGCCCGGGTACTTGGGTGGGTTGAGCTCAAACTTCTTCTGCACGTCGTAGGGAAGGAATCGACCGGCCACGAAGTGCTGGCGGCCCAAAAAGCGACGGGCACACTGCTTGGGCGCCGACAGCGACACCAGGACATCGGGGCTGATCCCACCGCTGCTCCCGGCCTCCACGTCCCACCCTGTGACAGCAAAAAAAAACACGGGGAGACGGTCAGGGGGCGACCCCAGGGGACGCGGTGCTGCCGGCAGCTCCGAGCTGGTGTGCCGGTGGAGGATGCTCTGGGGGTGACGGAGATGGGGAGGGCACAGGGAGGATGGGGTGCGTGTCCCCCCCCATTGGTATTGCTGCCCTGTTCGGCTCTGGCCACGTCCTGGCACCGTGTGGGGTTTTTCTTGGTGGGGATTCACCGGTGGCCGTGCCGAGGGCTCCTGTTTGCTCCTGCGGCGGGGGGGGGATGCAGCGGGGGGGGGGGTGTGTGATGGCAATTCCAGGCCTGGCCACCAGACACCCGGGTGTTTTCAAATTACATCATGTCTCAGTTCAGGGAGTTTGTTATTTATCGTGGATGCCCTGAACGCATCCACAGAAAGCGGCCGCCAGCCCTGGCTCCTGGCGGGGATGCTGCCAGGCTTGGGGGGGGGCCAAAGTGGGGGCTCCCCAGGGCTGTCCCCACCCTGGGAGGGCACCACGGGGGCTCCCCGGCCACCCAGGCACTGAGGCCAGGGTGATGCCATGGTGGGCAGGGTGACAAGCCCGGGGTATGGGGACCACCGGACTGGGGGGGGGATCCCATCCTGCCCGGGAAAGGGGTGCTGAGCACAGTGCCGGACCTGAGGGCACATCCAGGCTGACGATGGGGATGCGGACATGCTTCAGGGTGGCCAGGATGGCGGCACAGGGCTCCCTCCCCTCGGCCGCCTCCGCCTCGGCTCCCAGCACGGCGTCCACCACGGCGTTGTAGGCGTCGTTGATCAGCTGCACCTTGTGGGGGGGGAAACGGGACACGGTGTGTGTGGGGGGGGTCCCCTGGCCACCCCCTCCATGGGACAGGCACCGAGCCCCACGCAGGGATCCCGTCTTCCTGCATAAATAGGCTCACCCAGCAACTAGTGCCAAAAAATGTCCCCCCTCCCCGTCCCAGCCGAGGCAGGGAGGGGGGGGACACACGAGGCCCCGATGGCGGGGCAGAACCCGGCACGCCGAGACGCTCAGCCCCGGCCAGGGCAACGTTTTCGGGTCACATTCCTCTCGCTGAGCCCGGCGCTTCCAACAACAACAGAGCCGGTGGCTGGCGGGGCCGCGGCAGCCGCCGCTGGATTTCATGGCATCCCCGGGCTCCCAGCAGAGCCGGGGGCGGGAGCGGGGGGAAGGAATAAAAAAAGAATAATAAACTCAACCACGTCAGCCGGTGAGCGCGGCGGCAGCGGCTCCAGGGGGGCTTACCTCGGTGGGGAGGTAGGAGAGGAAGGGGATGTCCATCTTCTCGCACTGCGTCGTGAAATCCCGGTACAGGGGGTCCGGGGAGCGTTTGGGGTAGAAGATGGTGGGCTCGTAGTCCTGCGCGGTGGAGAGCGGGGATGCGGCGTTGGAGCCCGGCACCGCTCGGGGATGAAGAGGAGGAGGAGGAGGAGGAGGAGGGGGGGAGGAAGATACCTACAAAGATCCGCAGGTGCCGGGCGCACACCAGCCCGATGGCCCCGTTCTGCGCCGGGCCGCACACCACCAGCACCGTGGGCTGCTTCCGCGGCAGGGACGGCAGCGGGAAAGCCTGCCGAGAGGAGACGGGGACGTCGTGGCACCGCCGAGCCCCGTCCTCCCCCGGGTCAGCCCTGGGGATGGCACCCAGTGCCAGGGACAGGGCTTGAGGGGCGAATGGACCCACGGTGGGGATGTGCTGCTGGGTGGGCAGCGCGGTGGGATGGGGACAATGCCCAAAGCAGGATGAGGATGGCACACATGGCAGGGCTTGGATGGCACCCAGGGCAGAAGAGGGCCCGTAGTGGGATGCGGGTGATGCCCATGGTGGGATGCAGATGGTTCCCACGGTGGGATGCGGACGATGCCCATGGTTGGATGCCGACAGCTCCCACAGTGGGATGAAGATGACCAAGGTGGGTTGAGGATGATGCCCAGGAGAGGGACGATGCCCGCAGTGGGACGGGGCTCCCCGCCAGCCTGCAGGGAGGCGGCCGCGAGCTCCACATACCAGCAGCCTGCAAAGGGAGGCTCTGTTTATCCATTGACGGATTTTTTCCTGCTCACGGAGCCTGGCTCCTGGTCCCATCCAACCACCAGAGACCCGAGCGGCACGGCCTGCTCGCAGCCGCCGGGGCGCTGGACAAAGCCGCGCTTGCCTGGCCCTGGCCCTGCCCCAGAACCTGCCACGCTGCCAGCTGCCTTGTGGCTCCGGGGGACGTGCCGGGAGGGGACGATGCTGGGGACCCTGGCTGGGTGGGGGGGATGCCTGAGCTGGGGGTCCGTGGATGCTGTCCCTAGCTCAGCCCCATGAGGAGGATGCTCAGCCCCATGAGGAGAATGCTCAGCTCCGCTCTCCCCAGCTGGGACTGGCGCTGGAGCCAGGGATGCTGCCATACGGGGGTCCCTGGAGGGGTGGGCAGCCCCGTGCCATGGGACCAGGACCTGCCCCGAGGCAGCCCCGGGATCCAGAGAGGCTCCAACACCCAAATATCACCCCTCCTCAGGCAACTCCTCTGCCCTTAGGGAAGGGGATGGCAGAGCACGGTCCAGACACCTCCAATGGAAAAGCTGAGACAGGCGGGCGCGGAGCTCCGAGGCACAAAGCTGCCCTTGATGCTGCACCTCTGCTGGCGCTGCCCAGAGCCCGGCTGCTGCCTTCTCCTCCTCCTCCTCCTCCTCCTCACATCCAGCACGAGCGCCCAGGGCTCCCAGCGACAGGAGAGCACTGCCAGGGCATGGGGAGCCCCGGGGATCCCCCCCAGCACCCTCCTGCCCACACAGGGCAAGGGCAGCCGGTGCCCGGCAGTGCCAACACCCCGTGAAGGGCTGAGCATCCCCGTCCCGTGGACAGTGTAACCCACGGCCCCAGGTGAGCCCAATTCACCCCAGGGGAAATAATGAAGAGTGGCTGAGGAATGCAAAAAAAAACCCCCAAAAACCCAAACCCACCCAGGGAGAGGCTGCAGCCTTGGCATGGCCAGAGCATCGCTTCCCCCTCGGCTCTGCCACGAGCCCTGCCCGTCCCCTGTCCCCATGCCTTGGTCTGGGGCAGGAGGGAAACCGCAGCCCGGGGTGGGAAAAGCCACGCAGGGGGACAGGACAAGGGTGGGAAAGCAGCCGGCAGCGAAGCCCCCGGCCCTGGTGGGGTGTCCCCAGCCCCACTGGCCGCCTCACCTTGGTCACGGCCACGGCACAGGCATGTCCCCAGATCTCGATCAGCTGCTGCCGCCCAAACCGGTAATCCTCCAGCAGCTCCTTCTCGATGGCCTCTGCCTCCGCCTTGCTGGGGGGGGGAGCAGACAGCGGTGAGGATGGGGACGTGTTCCCCCCACCCGCAGCACCAAGCCCCTCGGGACCCCGCTCCGTCCCCAGGGTGCGGGGCAAGGGATGCTCGGGGTCAGCGGGCGAGCGGGCTGGGGGCTTGCAGGGCTGGGGGTGGGCACGGCCAGCAGCTGGGGGCTGGGGACGTGCACGGTGCATTCGGGGGCCCGGCACTGCGGGGTGGGGGCTGTATTTCATGCGAGGCAGGGCCCTGGCAGCGTCCCCCGGCTCGTGGGGATCGGGCTGTTATATAAAGGCAAACAATGCTGCGGTTGTTCCTTCGCTGCCGAGCCCAGAAGTTGGCAGGACCGGGGAGCCTCCAAATTGGACAATAATTGCTCACATCTGTTGGCTCACCTGCGCCGCGGATGGGAACAGCGTGTGCCGGCTCCAGCGTGCCGCCGCGCTTGTTATGGAAGGGATGGTGAAATCTGGCTCCGGGGAGAGGCTGGAATCGGGATCCCGGCAGCCCGGGGATGAAAACTTACAGCCCTGCGGGGGTGACTGGGCCGTGGTCCCGGTTTGGGGGTGCACACTCACACCTCGCCAGGTCCCAGCCGCAGGGAAGGGGACCCGCTGGCCCACTGCCACGTGCAGGAATGGTGTGGTGCTACCGGCCACGGGAACTGGAGGGGTTACTGGGCCGGGGTCCTGCTGGGTCCCTGCCTGTGGGGTGGCCCCGCACCATCCAGGCTGACCCCATGGACCGGCCACATCCCCTGGTGTCTGGGGGACACGTCCCCCATGTCTGGCCACAGACCTGCCATGCCCTTGTCACTCTGGCAGATCCCAAAGACCCTACAGACCCCATGCCCTGGCCGTGCCGACAGATCCCGTTGACCCCACGTCCTCTGGCTGCCCCGGCTGATCCCATAGACACCCCCCAGCCCCCTGCATGTCCTGGCTGATCCCACAAGAGCCCGGTACCCTGGCCATCCTGGCAGACCCCCAGAAAAACCTCATCCTGCCCCATCCCATCTTTTCCCATCCCATCCATCCCCATCCCATCCCATCCCAGTCCCCAATCCTTTGGTGCCCTCTAGTGAGTCCCAGCCCGGCCCCAGCCCCACAGCAGGATCCTGGGGGCAAATAGAGGGGAAAAAGGGCCAAATCCAGCCCCCGGTCCCCCCCCCTTGCCATGCCAGGGCTGGCAGAGCCAAGCGGGCCCCAGTGCAGCTGTGTTGTCGGTCACCCAACAAAAGGCGCGTTTCGGCTCTGACAAAATTCCCCACGTCTGCTCCAGGGGAGAACATTGCCCGTAATCACTGCTGGCAGGGAAACCTGGGCCCCGGCCCGGGCTGGCTCCCGCTGTCCTGGCATCGTCCCCGGGCAGGGGGGGGGACACAGCACGGAGCTCCCTGGGTGCTGGCTCGCTGCCCACCCAGGGAGCAGTGTGTGTCCCCCCCTCCCCAAAATGCTCCGGGGTGCACGTTCGCTACCAGCCCTCCCCGGGCTTTGCAGTTTGGCTTTGCTATAGGGCTTGGGGATGCGGTGAAGGGGGGGGGGAAATGGGGGTCCTGTCCCCCTCAGCGCCCAGGGGAGACCCAGCAAAGCCCAGTCTGACCCAGTTCAACCCAGTTACTGGTTTCTCCCGGAGGGGATGGTGGACGGCTGGGGCTGCTGCTGCGCTGACGGGGCAGAGACCTTAAAGGGAGTGGGAGGGAGAGGGGCCGAGGGGCTCGAGAGGGTCCGTCCTGTGTCCCCTCTCGCACCCCGGGCTCTGCACCCCAGCTCCGCACCCCAGCTCCGTGTCCCCCCCCTCTGCATCCCAGCTCCACATCCCAGCTCCGTGCCCACCGCTCGTCCCTCCCCGGCACAGCTCGGCTACGGGACCACCCCTACCGGGGTGCAAGCCAGGGCAGGGGGGACACACCAGAGGCAGCAGCCCTGCTCGGGATTGGGGTGTCCCCCCCCCCCACCCGGTGGGACCCCCCAGCTCCGCTCCCCGCGTTGGGGACGCGTCTGCCGGAGACATCCCTGCCGCAGCCATGGAGACCCGGGATGCAGTTGCTCCGGCAACCGAGGCTATTTGGGTACCACCCCCCCCCAACGCCCCCGCGGCTCGGGGGGTGCGAGAAGCCCGGAGTGGGATTGCCCCGGGGGGACCGACTGTTCCGGGGGACACGCGTGGGGACCGGAGACACCGTGTCCCTGCCGGGAGGAGCCCGGGAGCTTCCCAGCAGATCCGAGGGGGGGTCCTGGGTCAGCGGCGGGGAGGGGGGGTCCCTCCGCACCACCGGGATCCTCCCGGGGGTCCCCACCACGTCCCACGGGGACCCGGCACCGGCCACGTCCCTGCGGGCAGCGGGGACCAACCCAGGGTGAGACGGTGGTGGCGGGGGGGGGGAGACAAGGCACCGGGTGGGGGGTCCCGGCCGTTCCGGAGGCAAACCCCGGCAGCCCCGGTGCGGGCGCACGGTGATGGGCACAGGCGCGGCAGGACCCCAGCTCCCCCTCGGGGCTCCCGGTTCTCCTAACGCGTGGTCCGGGGCGGGGTGGGGGGGTCCGGGGGGGGCTGGCCGGGACTTACCTGAGGTACCGGGGCGGCTCCCGGCCGGTGCCGGTGGCAGAGCTCATACCGGGCAGCGGGACGGCGGAGCCCTGCGGGAACGGCGGCGACTCGACCCCCCACTAAACCCCCCCCCCCCCCCAACCCCGGCGCTTCTCGGTGCCGCCCGGGGGAGGCGGCTCCGGCTGCCCCCGCCCCGCCCGGCCCCCCCCCCGGGAGCATCGCACCGGCCCCCGGCCCGCCCCGCGCCCCCCCCCCCCACTCCCGCGGACGGTGCTGCCGCCGGGGACCAGCACACGGGCAAATCGGGTCTGTGACACCCCCCACACCCCCCCCGGCCCCGCAGGCAGCGGCGGGGGGGCAGCTGCCTGCACCCCACAGCGACCCCGGGAAGCCCCTTCCTTCCCCTGAGCAACGGCAACAAGTCAAAGACCCCAAATCGGTGGGGTTTGCCCTGCCCTGGCATCTCCAGCATCAGCAACCACGCAGTGAGCTCAGAGTCTACCCCCAAACTGCACCCCCACCCCCAACCCAATCCGCCACCCCCTGCCAGCCCCCCGACCGTGATACCGAGGGACCGGTCCCCACCGCAGGGGACAGGCAGGTACCCAGTCCCACTCCGGCACTTTTGGCAGCTGGAACAGGGTCCAGCTCAGCCCGGTAGCGACCGCCCGCTTCTCATGGTCCATCCCACACTCCCATCCCAATCCGAAGCCCCGGGGGAGCAAAAGCCAGGACCCCCGAAGACGCAGGAGCAGGGAAAAAGCAACAAGCACCCCGGGAACAACCCCATTTCCCACCGGGGGATACGGAACCGTACAGGAACAGGCACGACACCGTGTCCGACACCACGGATCCGAGTGCTTTTAATAACAGATGCTGGAACAGGCGGCACCTGACAACAGCCGCCCCCACGCCGGTCCCCCCCCAGCCCCGCAACGCCGGGGAAGCCGGCGGGCCGGGAAGTGCTGTGCCGGTGCGTCAGACGTAGTACTGCAGCCCGAACTTCTCGTTGTCCATCTCGCTGGTGGGGCGCAGGTAGTAGAGCTCGTCCACCGTCGGGGGAACCCAGCGGTCGGTGTGGAACAGGGACTCGCCGACCTGGATAGGGAGAGAGCACTGGAGGGGGGATCGGCGTGTGTGTCTGCCCCCCCTGGCTCTAAGCCCTGACGGGGGGACAACAATACACGAGCTTTTACCCCTCAGTGTAGCCCCCCCATGCTGCTGGCTCCTGGGGGGGGGAGCTTCTTCAAACCCAGGCGATCGGAACTTTCCAAGAGATCCAACACGGACCCAAACCCACCAGGACGGGATAAACCAAGGGGCAACCTCCGGCACAACCCAAGAGTCACAAACCTTCCAGCCAGGAACGTCCTTCATGATTTTGGCCTCTTCGTCCAGGTTCTGCCGCAGCAGGCGGAGAGTTCTGCAAGGCGGGGGGGGGGAAGGCTGAGCCCCCACGCGTGGGGACGTGATGCCCGGTGGGTGTCTGTCCGTCCCCCCTCCTGTTACCTGCGGTCCGACTCCGCCTGCAGCAGCGGCATCAGGGCGATCCGCGCCTCCAGGTCCTCGATGAGCAGCCGCCTGCACCGGGAACGGGGAGGGAGGGGAGGGGGGTGTCAGAGCTCAGCGGGGCACCGGGGGGGGAGTCCCGGGCTTCAGGGGAGCACTGAGGGGCGGAGGGGGGGGAATCCCGGGGTGCCAGAACCGGTGAGCCCCCGGGTGGGAGAGCAGGGTGAATCCCGGACAGGGGACGCAGAGGAGGCGGATCGCGGGAGGGGTGAAACGGGAGAACCGGGAGCGGAGGAGAGTCCCGGGGAGGGACCGGGGGGAGCCCCGGGGGCGGGGGGGAGGGGGAGTCGGCACCTGCGTTCCCGGTTCCACTTGATGAGGGTGTAGTAGCCCAGCAAGAGGCTGCCGATGCCGAGCGCGAAGAGGCTGTAACCTGCGGGGGGGGGGGGGGGGGGGGGAACGGGTGAGGGGCGGCACCGGAGACACCGGAGACACCGGGGAGGGGGCGAGTAGGGGCAGGGGCCGGGCCGGGCCTCCCCCCGCGGAGCCTCCCGGGCCCGTCCCGGCTCCGCTCGCCGTCCGCCGCCCACCTGAGATGCCGCGGCGCGGGAGGTGCCGTTTGTAGTCGATGGGCCCGTACCCGCCCGGCGGAGCCATGTCCTGCTTCACCTTCGGTGCCGCCATCCCGGCGGCCGCCCCGACGTCACTTCCGCCGCGCTCGCAGGAAGCGCTGGGCTAAGGGACACCACGTGACAGCTCCGCCGCGCCTTAAAGGGGCAACGCAGGAGGAGGGCAGAGGTGGGTCCCACCCCCGCCGGTCCCGGTGCGGCGGGGTCCGGGACGGAGGGGGAAGCCCGGCGGACGGACGGCCCGGGAGGCGGCTGGGGCTGCGAGGAATCACCGAGCAACCGGGCAGGAGGTGGGAGCGGGGACACCTGCTGCTCTCCCGGTGCACGGATCCTGCACCCGGGGGTGCTCAGCCCCTCCGTGCACGGCCGGTACCGGGGCAGGAGGGCTCCTGCACCACCACCACCCCCCCCTCCTCCTCCCGGTGCACGGCCGTATCGGTGCATGCAGCTCTTCCCCCTGCCCCGGGGACCAAACCCCCGGTGGGGAGCGGCTGCGGGAGCTACGGGGCGGTGGAAGTGGGGGGGGTGCACCCACTGGTAGGCAGCTCCCAGCTGTGTGCACCCACCAAGTGTGCAAGAAAAAGCATGCACCCACCAGCAAGTGTGCACCCACCAGCAAGTGTGCACCCACCAGCGAGCGTGCACCCGCTTGCAAACACGCACCAGCAAGCGTGCACCCACTGGAAAGTGTGCACCAAGAGCGCAGTCATGGTTAAGCGTGCACCAGCAAGTGTGCATCCACTGGAAAGGGTGTACCAAGAGCACAGCCATGGTTAAGTGTGCGCCAGCAAGCGTGCACCAAGAGTGCAGTCATGGTTAAGCGTGCACCAGCAAGTGTGCACCCACTGGCAAGTGTGCACCAAGATTACCGACACGGGTGAGCACGCACCGGTAAGCATGCGCTAAAAAGCGTGCACCCGCCAGCAAGCATGCAGCAAAAAAACCCGTGGGAGCCTGCACCCAAAAGCGTGCTCATGCTGGAGCGTACACCCACCCGTGAAGAGGCCCCTGGCAGCATGCCCACCCTCCCCCAGCCCCTCACACCCCAACCCTGGCTGCGTTCTGTTCCCCCCCCCCCCCCCCCACCCCAGCCTGAAGGCCCCCGCAGCTCTGGGTGGCAACACAGCCACCACCCACCCACCATTTTATCTGTGCACCCCCTCCCTACCCCAGCCCTGGGGGTCCCAACTGTGCTGCCCCAGCACCGAGGATCCCCACAGCACCCTGCACCCCCTGCGATGGTTTTCCTCTGCACCCCCCCCCCCCCGGCTCTGTAAGCCCTCGGACGCTTCAAATCAAGGTCACTCTTGTCTTAAGCTCTAATCAGCGGCCGTAATCCCTCGGCTGCTGCAGGGACTTAATAACTTTGCAGATGGCACGGCCGAGGCCGCCGGGCAGGCGCCCACCAGGGTGCTGGGTGGGGGGAAAGGACACTCTGGGGAGTGGGGACACTCGGGCTGAGCCCCGCAGGCAGCAGCTCCCTGCTTTCTCCAGCATCGCTTTGCTCCCGGCCACCCGTGGGAGCCGTGGGATGGGGGAAGGATCGCTGCCTCCTGGCCCAAATCCTGTCCGTGGAGGACACGGGGACGGGTGAGCCCAGGGATGCTCGTGGTCCTTACGGGATGCACCGGCAGACACGGGGAAGGCTCCTGCTCTTTGCCCCATCCTGAGCGACCCCGTGGGTTCATTAGCACCAGCACCCAGAGCCAGGGTCATCCTCCGCATCTACTGCAGCTCGTTCAGCCTTTATAGGAGAAGACTAACTTGGATGGCTTCCCCAGTACCGAATCATTTCATTCCAACCGAATTTGCAGGAGAACTGAGCTGAGAGGTGGGCAAAAACCCTTGCAGGGGAATGAGCAGCCACCCCATACCTGCTCGCTGTCCCCGGACCTCGTCCTCCTGCCCCACTTTTGGCAGGGATGGGAGTTAAACCCTATGGCAACCCATGATTCTCACCGACATCCCTCGGGGAAGCGCCTCTGGGGGGGGAAACATGGGTGTTTTCTCCCCATCCAAGTGCTTTCCTGGTGGGTGCCCCTGGAATAAGCTGCACCTTCGGGCACAACCACAGATCCAGGTCTCCAGCAGCTACTTGGCCCATTGAGAAAACAAAACCGTTCCCTCGCTGTTAGCTTTGCTCACTCTTGGAGCAGGGAGCCCGGCCAGAGCACAGTCAAACCTCATCCCCCTCCGCTGCCGTAGTTCGAGCTGCAGCTTCCCTGGGGGGGTTCCCGCTCCCCGGCCATGTTCCCACGCCGGGAGCTGTTTCCCCACTTCCCGTGTGGTCCCTTCATCACCTCCACGGGCCCTGTGTGCTCCAGGGTCAGGCACCGAGCTCCCCCAGGACTCAGGTTTTTCCCTTTGAGGATGCTCCAGAGAAAAGGCTGCACCCTCAGGGGGGGCCACCCCTGCGGCGGCTGCTCCCCATCATGCCTGGGCTGATGGAAACCTCCCGTTCCCTTTGTTTTCCCAGCTCTGAGAAGATAGAAAGCTATCGGTGGCTCATGATAAGCTCACTGAGCTAATAAGCCAGAAAAATGAAGGTGTGGAGGGGATGGGGAGGCAGCAGGGGTTTTTTTTTGGTGGGGAGGACATAACGTAAGCGGGAAATTGCCGAGGGCACGGCTTGGACCGGCTCTGGACTCTGCAGATACTCCAGCCCCACCACACGCACCAGGGAAAGGCTGGAGCAAACCCCCAAAGCCACGTCTCGGGGATGAGGGCTTATGATTCAGGGGCTGAATTAAAGACACCAGACAAGGGGAAGGGGAAGAGGAAGAGGAAGAAATTCAGCCTCATTTCCCAGCAGGCAGGGCTTTGTTCCTGGGTTCAGAGTGTTTAATGCTTACCTGTGGATTTTTCCGCTGGCAAATTATCCTAATGAAGCCGGCGTGACTTTGGCAGGACACCTACGTGCATTCCCTGATCCAGCCTGGTTGTGCGCGGGGAGGGGGAGGAAGAAAATCAGGAGAGATCAGTCAGCTCGTGTACAGAGAGAAATCCCCGTCCCTGAGCAGCCCAAAGCCTCCAGCTCCCTTCCACCTCGGAAACCAAATTTCTGTGTTTAACTCCGACTGGGTCTGATGGCTTTGCAGGACCCTGAGACCCCCCAGGGTGGGGAGCTCAAGGCTGAGGGAGATTCCATCCACAGAGAACACTGAGGCCAGAGCCCTGTCCGGCCACTAGCTCCGTGCAAAGGCATCCCGGGATGTTTCATGCTACCTGCTACTTACCAGAAGATGCAAAACCCATCGGGTCTTGTTCTGCTGCCTCCTCTGCAGCAGGGAGGAGCGGGACAGGCTGGAGCAACACCCCAGCTTTACAAACTTGGTGCACCGACAAAAAACCCCAAACCCATGATGCCGTCACCCTACCTGCAAGATGCATCGCTGTGGCACAGGCAGCTCGCTCGAAAAGCCACGTCTCTGGTCCAGGCAGCACAGGCAGGAACAGCACCGTGATATGGGAACTGCTGGGAATAATGTTCCGTGATATCAAGGAAAGAGCTGCCCAGCAAAGAGGGGTTGCCTCGGGTTGGGGGCTTACACCCACAAGGGGTCATAATCCCCCCGAATCCCGAGAGCCTGCAGTGATGTGGGTACCACGCAGGCATCCGCTTCAGGAGGAGCTGGCTGACGCCGAGGACGGTGCACGAGTGGGGTTGGGGTCTCTGGAGCAGACCGAGTGGGGGGAACCAAGTCCCCAGGGCTGCCCCACCGCAGCGAGGGTCAGCACGCCGGCTCCCACCCCAAGCTCAGGTGATGGGCGCAGTGCCGAGTGCCAGGACTGAGGGTTGCATAAATGGGATTATTTCTGCATCGTAGGGGGAAGGAACACGTTTGATGAGGTTTCTCATCAAGCCCCAAACCCTTGATTTACCCTTCTTTAGGGCTGTCAACTCAAAACCTCATAAATCCCATCAAACAGCTCCACCCAGCCATTCTGAAACATGGGCGAAGCCGGTTTCGTAGCATGCCCCCAACCCACTGATCTCCCAGACCTGTAATTAGCAGAGGAGGCTCAGACCTGGCCCTAATTTTAGCAGCAGACTTCAAGGAGTCGGTCCTTTCAATGGCCACCGGGAAAAGCACCCGAGGGCTGGGGTGCCGAGCGCTCTCCTGCTCTTAAGCCCGACTTAAAAGCGAGGCTTTATTACTGCAAAAAGGGAACAAACAAAAGTTGGTCTGTTCTTCAGAAGTCATTGTTTCACAGCTTGGGTTGTCTGACAAATTTCCTTTTTAATAAATAACCTTTATCCTTAGGAGTGGAATTCCTTATTCAAATACTCATTATTAAGGCAATTATTAAGGCTTTTGCTAAGCAATAGCTCAATATTCCCATCTGATTCACCTGGAGGGAGAGAGCTTGGCTGGTTCCAGCATCCACTCGCCCACCCGCTCCCTGCCCTGAACCGAACCATCCCTTTTGTTCCAGTCTGGGGTGGCCTAAAACTGCCTCATTTCCCCATCACCGCCAAAGTCCAGAGAGGGGAGTGGGGGACTGACATGAAAACCAGCTTTTTAATATTTCACTTGTATTTAAAAGGGTTTTTATACGTCTCTCCCTGGTACACCTGAAACCTACTGCGGCTGTAATGATGAAGAGGGGCTCCTTTGTTCATCATTTATAATTTAGAGCAAAGAAGGTATTTAAAGAGCCAAACTTTCCCTTCTTTGACTGTATTAATCACAGCCTAAGCTTTTTCTTTTTTTCCCCTGTGGCCGAGGCGAGCACATCAAGGTGCAGGACAGGACGGAGCAGCTCCCACCTTCCCAAGCAAGGCGAGACCCCCCCAGCCGGTTCCGAAGAGGGGAGCCCGGAGGAGCTGATGCAATCCCGCCCCGCTGTTACGCGGCTGCCGCATCACGCTCCTGCTTTTGGGAGCGGGCCAAGTATTTGTAAGATCAAAACGAACCTCGAAGCTTCTTTGCTCCCGAGGGGATCCCCTCGGTGGGGAGCAGAGCTGGGGGTTCACGGCCGGTCAAGCCATGGGGCAGCCCCGACAAAGAGGAGGGAAGGCTCTGCTGTAGCTGACGAGAAACGGGAATTAAAAGAGGTTGTGGACAGAATTGCAATGGTTATCAGGAGTGATTAAAATCCTCCTGGCTCTCGGTTAGGGCTTTGGAGGTGATGGGTTTCGCCGACACCCACAGGGCCTCCTCCTCCTCCTCTTCCTCCCAAGGGGCTCAGCCCCTGCCCAGGCTGCTGGGAGCAGCAGACCTGTAATTTCCAGTGGCTACATTTCCTAACACAGCCCCTAAACTGGGAGTTTTTCAGGCTGGAGTGTAGTGGACTTAACCCTTCAGATGCCAGAAATATCTAAATTAGCGCACACAATTAGCACAATAGAATTACCTCTGTGACTTTTGAGACGCTAACCTGCAGTACAGGACCCCTCTACAACGTTCTCTGGTTCAGCTGCCCCCCGGAGCCTGCCAGGTTCAGGTATTGCCATCTTCTTCTACCACTTCAATCCACAGTAGCTTCATATCTTTGGTACCAAAATAGCCTAGCATTAATAGCTTTCACTTCAGCAGTTTTGCATAAAAAGACTTTCTCGAGAAGAGCCTTCACGAGCACAGCAATTAAACAGCTTTGAGGAAAATGAAATAGCCTGCATTAAACTGGTTCCTGAACTTGCATATTCAGAAATTTAGAGATTTTTCCAATTCTAGAAGGTCAGAAGCAGCTTGTAAAGGACCCAAAAAAGCCCAAACATTTCAAGCCGTCTGTGAACACTGAGGAAGGTTCAGGTCAAAGCTGACCCAGTTACATCCAGCGGCGCCAGGAGAAGTGGACTGGGGGGCATCTGGGTCTGCCAGTGCTGCTCTCGGCTGTCGGTGCAGATCGGCTCGTAAAACAAGGCTGCTCTTGCGGGGAAGGGGCTTTGCCCCTCGCTGTAACCTTCTCCTCACTGCTCTGCCACTGCAAGCTGTCAGCAGGACCCGCAGAACACTCCTCCCATCGCGTTGACGCTTGCAGTTCCAAAACCAGGTTTTAAGACGCCAAAACGAGTTGTTCCTGCTTTCACCCAGGCTAAACCACTTTTCATCCTCAGCAATTTCAGGCGTTTCCATCAGGAAGGCTCGCCAGAGCACAGGCAGACAGTAACCATCACTCTGAAACTGCATCTTCCCATTTACCGTAGGACAGCAGCTCAGCCTGCGGCAGAGGACCACGGCTGGAAATGGCGATTGAGTACTTCTGGCAGGATGAGGCTGGGATGCTCGATGAGTTTCCAGCTTTGCCCAGGGATGAGCAGTTACGAGTTACAGACAAACAGACAAAAGCCCAGGGCTTGATCCAACACATGCACAAATCCTGAGTTACCGCTGTGGTCTTGCCCTTGACAACACAAATGCACACACTGCATATGGAAACATGAGCTGTAAAAAACAAACAAAAAAAACCCACCTATTTTTTCTCCCCTGCCTTCAAGCTGGCCTTCATTCTAGAGCAGGAACCACGTCCCTTCTTTCCTCTCTCCTCCCAAACCAGCGACTCTGGAGCACGGGCTGTTGGCAAAGCCATGTCACCTTGCTGCAAACCACCGTGAGCCGAAAGACAACAACGCATGGCTTCGGGGAACTGCCAGTACCACGAGAGAGTAAGGTGTGATGGGACTCGCTACACGACGTATCTGCGGCACTTCCCAGGCTGCTGTGCAATGTCCCAAAGGCTTTTTTTTATCCAGAATTGGGGCCAAAAATATTCTGGCGATGTTCTTGTTCAAGTTTGGAATCTAAATCTCCTTTCTCCTCCCAGAAGGTAGCAATCCACCAGCTTCTTCAGTTATCCTTGAGTATTTAAATAAACTTGAGGAACACAGGGTTAAATTTCTAGTTTTGGAATTACAGAATGACCACAACTGCAGGTCTCCAGCTCCCAGCCCTCTCCGGGGCACGCAGGCAGAACACAGGCAGCTTATTTCATCTTCTCCGGCTTGCTTACTTGGGAGGTGTGGATTTTACGACAGGACACGTACAATGGATAAAAACCAAAGGGTAACCGAGTGGCAGAGAGCAGCAATTCCAGGGTGAGAAGGGCTGAAGAGGTGTTTGTGACTCGTTTCTGCCTGGAGAACATGTGTGCCCTGTCCAGAGATGGCATCTGTGAAGACATTTAATCCATTTGTGGCTTTTAATTTCAATCCACGAAATTCCATGTAGACTTCGTCTTCTCTTCTTCCTTTCCCGTTCTCCCATCAACCTGTTTTTTGGGGGAAGAAACTGTGCCCTTGCCAGAGGAAAGGAGTGGACCGCAACCTCATCTCAAGCATCCTCACCTGTAAGCAAGTGGTGCAAAACAAAAGGTATCTCAAAACAGATATACTTGAAATAAAAGGCAGACCCAAGAGTTTGTCCATTTGTTTATTGTCATTCAAATACTAAAAATCCCTCACAATACAATATACAGTTATTGATTTCAGATTCTTCTGCCATTGAGACTATCAGGTTTTAGTGGGAATTTTTTTTTAATTTTTGTTTTATTATCAAAGATTTAGAGTCACAATAAATACGAGTGACAAAAACATACCCTGCGCTGGCGTAACATTACTCTGTTACACTCCTTTGTTAGATGATTATAAATTCTTTTCTTTTTTCTTGTTTTAAAAAAAGCACAAAGCAAGTTATTTCGCTAAATGCAATATACAGCATAACTCTGCCTTAAGCAGACAAACACTACTGCGGTTCCTTGAGGTCTTTTTGCATTATATATATATTTATATATTTATATATTTATTATTTAAAAAAAAAATGCCTTCTGTGCCCCCTCCTTCCAAAAGGAGAAAGTGAGAAATGAGCCAAATAGGGTTTCTGATGAGACCTGCCTAAGCCTGCTCTGATCTACTCCTGCAGCCCAAGCCCCCCCCATTCCATTCTGAACTGTACTTTGGTAATTTTTTTTTTTCCTTCGTAAGCAAAAAAAAGTGACAACTAGGTCTGAGAATTCAGAGGTAAATGAACGGTTCCCTAAAACTATGATAAAAATATCTATAGAAAAAAACCAACCCCAAACTACCTCAAATTTAAGATTAACCAAGAGTCTTCCTCACTATTAGAGCTGGAATGCCATGTACAGGAATCCCTAGAATACAAAAATTAGCAAAGTCACCCTTTACAGGAACTGGAAACGCTGTCCAAGTCGTTTGTGCTATAAAAATAAAAGGTTCAACCAGGCCACTTGTCGTGTTTCTGAGCAAAGGACTGCAACCTCGCCAACACTCAGAAATCAAACAGATAATAAATTAGGTTATAAAAAAATAAAATTAAAAAAACCACACAGCTCCCAAATTGCAACACGGGTTTCAAATGAAAATCCGGGGTTTATTTCACAAGTTGCTAAAATCTAAGTACAATAGTCATTTTCATTATTACTGTATTATAAAATCTTGTAGTCGCAACGTCTCAAAGAAAGGTTATATGGCTTGCAAGAACCAACGCTGCTCTAACCCTCTCCCCAGGAGAGGGGGGAAGCAAGCAGCATCTGAGCAATGTCAAACCAGCTCATGCAGCAGTTTGCAGCGAAGCAGTGGAGGGTCGGGGAAACAGGACACGATGCCAGATACTCCACCTGAATGATACCGATTTACAGGTTAGACTGTCGAGCAGCACGTTCAGTCTCTTGTTCTGAGGGAGCTTTAAGTAAAATGGTCTTTTTCCAGGAGAGGGCCGATGAGGTGACTTTCGGACAGCTCTGCAGCAGAACTAATAGCCCTTACGGAGGCAGGAATCCCAAACATGACAGCAGTAGAAATAAACCAAAGATTTGTTCTTAAAAGCGTTGTCTAAACCCCCTTCCTTCACAAATCCCAAATTATTTAACCTTTAGGGTGTAACACCATTATGTTAATATTCCATCTAACTGAGCTTTTCTATTTGTTGATTTTTTTTTAGTTTTTTTTTTTTTTTTTCTGCAAGAAGGGGAACATACAGATGGGGAGGAGGAGATTTGGAAAGACTGCAGCAAGTGTTTTAAGGACTATCTAAAGGTGGCATGGTACCTTAACTAGCCCAGTTCAACACTACTCAACTGAATACGCAGTTTTGACTACAAAGGAAGAAGCAATTCTTCTGGCATTTAACATATGTATACCACTGAAATATTTCCCTGGTGCATTTATCTAAAACTTTGCAGAAACACATATGTAATAAATATATCGTCTAAGTTACCTGCAACACTCCAAGAACCAGAGATTAAAAACAATGTCAAAACTGGTTTGAATCCCGACAGCCTAATATCCATGTAGTATTTTCTGTTCAGTTACAAAGCCTTCAAAATAATTCTACCCTAATACGTAAGTTAGTATTTGCGTGATTTTCTTCTACATTAAACGAGAACAGATCGCGGTCTAGCATTGCTGAGGGAGCAATGTTTGTAAGACAGTATGTGCAGCCTCATTTTTATATTCAGTTCCAAATCTTGAAATAAGCCTTCTTGATTATTTTAAGGCTTATCTGAAGTCTCCCCTATCCATTGTGCTGAAATTAAAATTGACAAGCTGCTGTACTGAACTGGTGGTATCCAAAAAGGTTTTGACATAGCTTTTAAAACAGGCAGGTTTAATCTGCTTCTCTTTCCATTCCCCTTTTTTCCAGCATCAGCTGAAGCTACAGCTACTCCAACACTGGAAAGAAATTGTGACGCTGTCCAGGCTCTCCAAAAAGGCATTTCCATTTTAGTTTGAGAAGTTTTGCATGTTCTTTTTAAACAAATGCACTCCCCCCAGGTGATTTAACAGTGCCAGACATTTGCATCAATGATAAGATAATGCAGGCAATTTGTCAGATGAGAGAAAAAAAAAAAACAAACCCAAAAAATCTCCACACAGGTAAGGAACTGAAACTTTTTCATAGTATTTCAAAGTGCAAAAATAAAATGCACTCAATTTCTCTCTCCACATCTCCCAATCCACAATATCTTGGAATGAAAAGAAAAATTAAAAACTCAAACCAATTCCTCTCATCCCCATTTAGCTCTTAATATACATTTGTAAAACAAACAAAAAACAAAGTCAAATTGAAATTCTAGGGCTTTATACAGCAACAAATACCATTTTGCAAAACTAGGTTTTCTATACTACTGAACAGTTTTCAAAGTATCTAAATACTGATATTCACACAACAGAAGAGGGGCTAAAATGAACGAGGTTTTTTTTCACTATGCAATAGTTAGATCTGAAGGGGGACAACCCTATACAGTTATTGGTTTAAAGTTAGATCTAACAGCAACTGCTAAGAAAATAGATTCAGCATAGACTGAATAGTAACCCCTCCCCCCCTTTTCTTTTATATATAGATATATAGATATATATATATAATTTTGCAAATAATTCTTATCAGCACTACTTCTAGTACTGATATGCAACACAAGTAGTAAGGCATGTATTTCTGCCACTTGAATTCAACTTTAATTTGGGAGAAGCACAAGGAAGAGGGAGGGAAGATGACAGAAGAAAAAAAATCAAACTGGACCTGATGGATTTGGGTTTAACCTGTGGAATCCCCAAAATATATTAAAACCACGTAGAAACCTGTCCTTAAAGCAGGGTTACCTAAAGCTCTATCAAAAATGAAATACTGAAGTGATGGACAGAGGAGCATGCTTGGTACGCCTGGAAGAACGGAGCTCTAGAGGGATCAAGGTAGGCAGTCCTGCCCCCCAACATGCCCAACACGTGCTGGCACGGTCAGCAGGCCACCGCAGCACAGACCGGGAACGGCTGCTTCTCGGCGGGTATCGGCAGAGGAAGGAGCCTGCGACCGGACAGCAGCTTCCTGGTCCTCTGCTCCCTCCACTTGCCCGTTCTGATTGCGTGCAGCTTCTGGAATTCCTATTTTATTTTTTCTTTTTTTGAGTAAAATTGCTCAAAACAACAACAACAAAAACCCTCCAAAAAGAAAATAATCAAAAACAGTTTCAACTTTTAAGTCTCTGGGAACATATGAAAGGCCCAACTGCTCTTCGCTGAATTAGAAAGACTGAACAAAGGTGTTTGTCTATTCAGTAAATTAGATTTTAGACTACCAACAGTTCAAAGTCTATTCAAAACAGAATCCAACAAAAGTGAGAGACTCCTGCACTGGTTCCCACCTGCCAGACAAGTTTTGGTGGCAGCCAGTCCCTTAGAAAAAAAACAAAAAACAAACCATACTCAACTGGAATTTGAGTTTGCACTTATTTATCATTAGCTCATCATCAGAAGATTTTGAAACATTATAATCTGTAGACTGCCTTCCTGGCTAGAGGAGGGGCAGGGAAGAAAAGCAAACATGAACGTGGCTCACTAAATGCATCTGCAAGATCAGGTTGAAATTCCTCTCTCCTTGAACTGACATCCATGCTCGATCGCAAACGAACACCGTGTTCCTGGTGAACAGGTAGTTATTAATAAAGAAACCGAAGGCAGAGAGTCATTTAGTCCTCCTTTTGTGCTGGTGACAAAAAAATCCAAACTAAATACATAAAGCCAAAAAAAATAAGAATTCTTCCCCTTCCCTGACAGCCTTCATCATCAGTCAATCATAAGAATCTGAGAACCAAATGAGCTTAAGTCTTTCCCACCCACGTGGTGTCATTTTCTCATAGCAGGGACAGCAGCACTCGATGGGATGAGGAGTGGTCTTCTTGCATCCTATAAAGCCTGGGGCATATCCAGCTGGGATTAAAGCAGATTCCACTGTACTGTGGTATAAAAAGGATGGCAGAAACAGGAAAGTCTTCCTCTCGGGCATTCCTCTGCATTATTTCCACGTGGCGGACTGTGGGATGGACCGTGGGGGAATCATATCCAGGAGATATTCACGCTGGCGGTCTACTGCTGAAGATGACTTGTGCACAGCTAAACTAGGATTAACAAAAGGTAAAGCCCCACCTGACGAGATATAAAAGAGAAGAGAGAACAAGTGTCACCGTATGACACGAACAGGAGACAAAACAGTGGCAAAAACACACTATTCGCGTTTCACCCACGTGAAAACGGATCACCTAAGCATGGATCATCTAAACATGGGGCACTACTGGCCACGGAAGTCAGACGCCTTCAGAAGATGAAAGCTTCCAAAACCATCTGAACAAACAGGAGCAACATTTTGTACCAGAAATGAAGATTTGAGCAGGCTAGAGCTCTCTACAATGAAATTACATTTTAAATGATAAATTAACCTGTCAGGAATAAAAAAAATCAAAAGAAATCCATTCAGTACTGGGCAAGAAAGTAGATCACAGAAGAGCTAGTTGCTACAGTGTTTCCCTCCTGGAGATCCTAATTATCATTTAAGAAAACAAATGACTCTTCTCCAGTCAGATTCTTTTATATATATACATATATATCTCTCTCTCTCTATATATATATAAAATTACATTAGAATTTATAATTTCCATTTATCCAAAGCAACAGCTTTTATTACTTCAAAACCTGAGGAATGCTGGGAGTGTGCACTGTAGCCTTACCTAGAGCAAAAACGTTTATTTACTGTATGTTGCTTTCAGCAAGAGAAAACACCAGTCAAAATTAAACGACTGAACTAAAACTCCCAGAAATTAGTGACAAACTCCTGCAGCATGGTACTGGCTGTGCATACGGACTCAGTGATGAACAGTCTGACATTACATCTATTTAGTCTATTTATAAATGTGTAAAGCAGTAGTTTTTATTTGGTAGCACCACCTGATTGCCCCTTTTGACAAGCATAAACCACACCAAAAGCAAGTGCCAACACCAATACTAAGAGCAAAGCCTCGCTATCATCGGGCTTTCATGCAGGAAGTGTCAAAGAGAAAGCATCCTTACCCAAAGAACTATGATTGTTGGACAGAGTGCAGCTAGTAAGTACAAAGAAAAGAAACTTTAGAGAAAAATCTACCTGTATTGATGGGAGTCTTCTTCCAGGCGGCAGCGCTGCCCTTGCTGACAGGTCTCTCAGCATGCTTACCTGGCCTACTCCCAAGTGCTGCTGCAGACGATGCATTCTGCAACTTGGGTGACTGGCTAAATGCATGCAACACTCCTCGTGGAGCTCCAGGAGGACCTCGAGACATCTGGCTAGAAGTCTGGCAAGAGAGCAAACGGTAAGACAGGTGTAGCAGTTTTCTGTCTCTCAAGTACAATAGCCTTGATGAATCTTTACTGCTCCTCTCTCCTTCCTTGGCTTCATCTGCCAAGCCTAGAATGCATTACTACAGTTTCAGGGCTGAAAACTTCCAAGACATCTCTACAACAAAATAAGAATCAGCTTTCTACTTCTGAAAGCACCTGTAAGGATGAGGAATTGTAACTGCAAAGCAGCAAAAAAATGTGCGGTGTAAGCATCTCCATACACAGGCAACACTACTTCCCTGACCTAAATAACCAGTACCTTGATTATTTCAACTCAAAGCAGCACTTAAGCAGCTTCTGTCTTCCTCCAACTGAAAGGTGGTTTTACAAGGTGTGCGAGACCTTGGCTGCTACCATCACCTTTAAACTTCACCAGCAACATTATGTGTTCCTGGCTCAAGCCAATTTTTTTTCTATCTTAGGTCAATTTACTCTTCTGCCTTTGGTGCTGGAGCACCTCTTTCCATTTGGTACATCCTAAAAAAAAATTCAGGAACGGACTTTGCAGGATAGGAGTTAAACACTCTGAATAATTACAATGACTGCAGAGAAACACCACTCTCGTCTGTTCTTCAGGTACAGAGAACGTAATTCAAGTATCAGGTCCCCACATGACAAAAACCACTTTCACCAGCCTGGTTTTAAGCTTACACTCAAACACACACACTGTGGAGCTTAAATAAAGCAAGTCCACATATCAGTTTCATGCCGGGATGTGAAACACTTGCACTTGGAGCCACAGGACCCTTGCCCCATCATCACCAAGATCTGGCTTCTGGTGGACAAAGCCTTACCTGCTTGAGCGAGTGGTGCTGCACTATAGGGTCTGACTTGGTCTGTACAGGAGACGCAGTCTGTTGCAGTATCCTTTGCTCAATCTCCTGCTCTTGCTGCAGTGCTTTTACGAAGGCAGCCTTCAGTCGGTTAGTGTGCTCAGCTTTCAAGGCCTTTTTCTGATTCGATGTCATGCAGGTTTCACACATAATGGTTCCATTCTTCTCCTCCCTCCAACGGCAGGTGAAGTCAGTCTTACACTGAGCACACATATAGGGCTCGCGAGATGATACAGCAACCGAAACTTTACCTGGAGAACACAATCAGCTTAGCTCAGCTCCACCTGTGGCTTCCATGAATGAATAATACTTGAGAAACCTCAAGAATATTACAGCATAAAAAAAAAACCCCAAAAACAAACCCAAAGCAAACCCTCCACCCTTAACTCTTCTCAGTCTGAAGCCTTGTGCATTACTAAATCTTTAAACTCTTTACTTCTGTGAATGTGTGCGTAGGTATCTGGCAGATACTTCTTTAGACTCTGGTTAGAGAATTTAGTGGCGACAGACAAACAAGTGGCTGATAGGAAGTGAACAGCTCTGGGGAGAACTGGATGCATTTTAGAGAAATCTTTTCAACCAGTGTCTAGCCCATGAGAAATCTTAACTTTTTTTTTTAGAATTTTTTTAGACCTTTTTTATAATTTTAAATAAAACAGTTTGAAAATTATTAAAGGAAGTGAGTCTTAGATTTGACAGAGTATGACAATTTAATCCTGTGACACCTGAAACTCACTGCTGCCTGCTACTGAGGTAAAGTCTAGATGGGAAAGATGCTCTCCTTGCCTTTGAGGAACATTTTTAACACTATCTCACCTTGAGTTTCCAGCAAATTCTGCACAACTTCTTCCAACCCGACTAAGTAAATAAATTCGTTATTAGCTGCACTTGGCAGGAAGTTCATCTCTGGTGCAGGTGGCTTGGGAGGAGGGATCTCCAACAGCGTCTTCTCCAGCTGCTTCCGCAAGGCGAGCTTGGCAGCGGCTTGCCGGCTAGCCGGCGAGTCGTTGGAGTTGACGATGGAAGCGGCGCTGGTCGTAGTAGCATTAGCCTGAGCGGATGTCACGGTTGTACCTTTGATTGAAGTTGGTGAAGCCTGGGAGGAAACACGACACAGCTTAGTGACAAGTGCCAGATGGTTTGGCACTTTTGAGACACGTGCTTCTCTCCACCGAGAGGGATGAGAGGGAGGGAAGCAGCGTTGGCTCCAACGCTGTGTGGGGTGTTTGTGTGCAATGAAAGCTGGCTGCTTGGGACTAGACTGAATCGTCTGCTTCTAAATCTCATTTTTGCATGTGACCAAACAGATCACAATACATATGTTTACTGCGACGTTGTACCTCCTGTTACAAATATTACGTGTCATCTAACACTAATTCTTTTTGTAAAGACCTTTATTTTTCTTTACTGATCATTCTTATAATTTTTTTAGAAATTCTAAAGAAAAAAACCAAAAAGGAGTCCTTTTCCTTATGATTTTGTCAAAGCACTGACTTTAAATTGTTTCCTTTATCTACAGCACTAGTATGGCAATATCAGTGTTAGATGTTAAGTTGCTGCTTCAGTATCTCTTGGTGTTTCAAATAGGAGGGCTAGCCCATTTTCAGCTCTGTTTACAAGAACACTCATTTACGCTTCTTAAGGAAGAGAAAAAAAGATATCCTAATGGACAGCAACATTCAGTTCACTGAAACATATATTTCTTTCCAATATTCTGTAATGTTTTGCTTCATTCCTATGTCCACGAGGTGAATGTGAACAGAGAAAAGGACTGCATGGGAAGAACAAGGAGCAGTAATAAGCGACCACATCAGTTAGATGACAGCAGGCCACACCAATTAGATACAGTAACCCAACGATCATTAATTACAACTGTCCATCTCTGTTCCTCTGAATGTTTGGCACAGAATCTTACAGAACTCACCTGCGGGATATTGACAAGCAGGCTGGTGTTGGGGACGTTGGCGACGCGGATCAGACCCTGCTGGATAATTCGCTGCCCCTGAATTTGTACGCTGGGGACCGATGCCCGCGGTGCCAGCAGCAGCGGAGGTGGCCCCGTGCTGGAGTGCTGTCGGATGTTGTGGATTTGCTGGGAAGACACAGAAATGGGCTGATGCAATGGTGCCATGAACAATGGGGAGGATTAGATAGCGGGAAGTAAGTGGTGGAAGTCGAATGGGATGACATGAGACAGTGGAAATGAGGCAAGGCAGGGAACGCAAAGAAAGCGTGATAATTAACATCCGCGCCAAAATGAGATGTTTTTCCCTTTCCCTCTGTCAAAATGAAACAAGTAGAAGGTAATGTGAAGAGATGCTTCTATGTGAGGCTATCACATTATGGTCAAAACAGCTGTGCCCAAAATCTAAGTTTCCGAGTCAAATTTCTTTCAAAATGTATAGTTGTTAAGCCTGTTTCATTTTAAAGGCATTAGGAAAGCTATTTCTTAGAATGAGGTTTTCTCCATAATCAGAATAGAAAGAAAATGAAATACCAAATCTCTACCTTCCTCCTTAATGCTGGCTATGCAACAGATAAAAGCAGACCTTTCACTGCAAAATAAATCCTCATTTAACAAGGAAATATTTTTTTCCTGGTATCCCACGGAAGTCATAATTTTAGAAGACCATATCAAATTGAACACTGCTTTCCTACTCCTTTAGTGATATCACTATGTTCTGTTATAGGTGACAAAGACCCTGCAAAGCAGCACTTTCAGACATCCAGTCAACTATCTCATTTCAGCAGCTCTTATTCAATTGCAAGACAGACACAATGAGGAAAGAAACCCTGAATTTTAGCATTTGAAAAGGTGAAATTGATATGACAGAAAGAATAATGAGGGGGAAAAAATGGAAGAACGAGGGATTGTGTTTCGTTTCCTCTGCTGCCGCTCTCCTAAAAAGCGGGTGAAGCTGGAAGCCTGTAAATTAACTTTCATAATAAAGGCAAACAAACTGCTTTGGCGCAGCTAAGGGAAGCAGCTACACAGGTAAGGCAGTATCTTGCATCATCACAGGATTTTGTCATGCTTCACTGGAAGCGTTATTGGAGAGCACAATATGCAAAACTGGAATGATGCAGGACCTTTCAGTAGCAATACATGTAGCCATACTAAGAAATCTCAGCAAGAGCTTTGTAGGTTCCCTCCAGACAAGCACAAAGATGACTAAGAAAGTAGTTAAGATGCATTAAGGAAAAACAGAGTCAGTCTACCACAAGGTAAATACTTACCTGTGCTCCTCTGACAAGAGGTGGCATTACTATCTGCGTGTTTTGCTGAGTTCCTAATTTTGAAGAAGTCTGCTGCCCTCCACGGACCAAGGGAGGAGGAATAACAGTGCCTGGTATACGTGTAGAAGAGGTCTGCAAAACAGAAAATAGTTTACTCACACTGTTTTGTTCTGGTGTATTTATATGCCCGCTCTCTTCTGCTGCTTAGTGTGCCAATAAAGCAGTATCTGAAATCTTACGCAGCAATATGGACATACGTAAGGACGCGATGGCAGTCTGGCTACACACTCGGGGATTGTTCTCTCTCATCCTGCACAGAATTTAAAAGGTAAAGAGCAGTCCTGAACAACATTTTCATCTGCCCTCCCACCGTTGAAATACAATAGCTCAAGAACTGCTGTACTGAGACACACCAAAGAGGCACGCCATAACCCAAGTACAGGAGTGGGGGTACACGAGTGCAGTTCTCCTCTCTGGCTGGTATGATGGATGCAGTATCTGTCTCGAACCAATGGAAAGACTGTAGGACAAGAGATGGCTAGGCTGGCTTCAGTTCAGTTAAGTGTTCAAAAAAAAAAAAAAAAGTGTATTTTGCAGGGGCAGTCAGAGAATGGGGAAATACAAACTGCTGTCTTCAAGGAGAAGCACGGGGCAGACAGAAGTTGGAGATGCAGGAACCTGGGGAGGTGAGCAGACTTGGCATGTGCATGTATGTGGGAAGGAAAAAAAAGAGACAGGAAAAGGGGAAAGCTTTAGAAAAAATGAAATAGAAAAGGAGTCAGGCTAAAGAAATTTGCAAAATTGTTGCCCATGCTTTTTGGGCTGCAGACTGCATTAAATCCTCAAAGTTATATTGTCATGAGAAAAAGGTGATACAGTTTCATGCACCACTCACATTCCTGCGGACCACTAATGCTAGGCAATCAAGCCTGAGAAGCACTCATGGCTCCAGAGCAACAAACCTATCATCCTATTCATGTGGCTTTACACATCTTGCCACTTCCCTCACTCAAGCCCCAAACTGACCATCATCTGTGAATTAAGACTTCTAAAAACACTGAAGCATCCATTTTCATGAGTTACCATGTGTACACACACATACATATTTAGGCAGGTGGGAAGTTTTATCCACTTCTGTTATGCCTTTCAAGTGAAGATCAAATGTTAACTCAACTCCTACACACAGGAATTAGTAGAGTTTTTACAGTCAAGCAGAAGCAGGTGGAGGTTAGGTTAATTTGCCCAAACACTGCAAATTAGACAGAATAACTTCAATTCTGGATTCTTAGCTCCCAGCTCTCTTCTCTGTCCAACCGAAGTTTCACTGTCTGATCGCTGTTGATTTAACTTGTGGTCCAGTTCCTCTGAAAGTGCTGTCTTCAGTGAAGGCAACTTGCCTCAAGGAAGAGATTACTCCAACTGACAGATTGCTTTAGGTTTTGTGAATGTTTCCTAAATGGGTAGCAAATTTACTCCTTCCATCAAGTATAGCATTCTAGGGGATTTTGAAATGAAGAGTTGCCATTTTCCAAGTGAAAGCATTTTGTGCTGAAGCAGTTTTGAAATTTGTTTTGAATTAGCCCAAGGTAAATAACCAGAAATGTTTTAAATCCAAAAGCAAAACAAGATACTAGACTCAAGAGGAAGATTAGGTTGACAGATGTCAATTGCCTCTGCTTTTTTTTTATTTCCCCAAGGCTTTCCAACATTTCGTTTTAATTTAGTCTGAACCAAGATCTTTCCTACCATCATGTGCCATTCAGTCACCAAGCCAAAAGAGAAAATCACATGATTCACTCAGCTCTTACAATTAATCATACTGAGGGCACAATTAAGTCTCTTGAGGGTACGGCAACACACCGCCACAATATTTCTATGACATAACTCTATGGCATCCTCTTTCACCAAAGGTCGTTAGTACTAGTATGGATATATTTGTCAGCAGAGTGGATCAGGATGATCAGCCACTGAAAGATAAGCTTATGAGAGTTATCTCCATGTGACATCCTACTTTTATCTCCCACCCCAATCGTTCTTAAAAAGCTTATAATGGGGTTTTGGGAGTTAAAAAAAAAATAAAAAAAATTCCACCTGGCTCCAAGCCATTAATGTGATGGGACTGTCTTTCCTGTGTTGTGCACCTTCTTCTCTGCTCCATGCCCTGAACCTGGCAGCCTGGCCCACCCCACTGACCTGGAGGGACGGTTTGCCAGCAGGAACACTCTGCGGTCCCCGCACCAAGGGCGGAGGGGTGGCCACAGCACTCCCAGAGGAACCAGCAGGCTGGAAGAGGAAAAACCAGAAAGAAAGCAGACGAGTGTAAGGGTGTAAGCAGAATTACAGAAGCTAAGGGAATAAAAGCGTTTACCTCCTTGCGCCTCAGTAAGAGAATCTTCAAAGACTGCACACACTTCCCCCCTCCCCCATCCCTTTCTTCCTCCAAGCATCTCAACATGCATATTTAAATGAAGAAGTTATTAGGTAAGTATAGATACCAGGAAAATAAAAGATTCTATACACCAAAAGCAGAGCAATGGGGAAATCTATTTTAACAGTCTCAGCTTAGAGCCCACTTCAGTCTTATCCACCATTACTACTAGTCTCAACTAACTAGGTTCAAGCATAATGCAAAGTGAAAAAATGTTTAGGAAAAGGACTTCAAACATTAAGAAGTTTAAAGTTTAGGATATGTCATTTCACCCTAGTTAGTTCAAACATCCAGAGGTCATTTGGTCAGCGTTCAGCAGCGAGTTCAGCGATGCAGGTACTTGCATTAGTTTTAATCCCATCTACTGAAGCACTCAGAAGTCCGGGAGAAAGATGCCAATAAAACAACCGAAACCAGCCAAGAGAGCTGTATTAACATCCATCTGCACCGTGAAGTGCACTTAAATCTACACATCGCCCCCATCACAAAATCCATCAAGTCAGCATCACACGCTGTAAAATAAAATTGTTTAGTTGCTATTGTTACAGATACTTGAAATTTAGCCTGTGCCTTGATAGCAGCGCGTGGGGTGTTCGCACGCCCCCTCGCCTCCCAATCTCCTCTGCTCTTCTCCTGCCACCCTCCACCTCTACCCTTCAGTGCCAGCATGAACAGCACACATAGCGAGCAGAACGGGCAACTGCTCTGACAAGAAGGTAGATTTTTTTTCTGGGTTAGTTTCTGAAGAAAACAGCTCTCCTCCCAGGACTCTGGATATTGCGCGTGGTTGTGTGAGATGAGGGATGGGGAGAGGAGGAAGGGAAAGGAGTTCAGGGTAGGAGAGCTGAACCACTCCTTCCAGGGGCTGCCTGGATTTTTTGGATGATGAAAGCATGCAGCTAACCGCAGACTTACTTCACCTGGTAAGACCTGGAATCCAGACCTGGGCTTCTGCCATGCAGCACAAAACGCAGCTCTTGGCCGCCAGCTCCCAGAGCCTGGGGTTCAAACACTTTTAACTCTACCTGTCAGCACATCTGTTATGCGCAAGAACCTCCTCCAAATGTATTTCAGCAATCTCTACGCAGCATTAAGGACTGGACGGAGTGTTTAATAATTGGAAGTATACTACATTCATAAATGGATCTGAGTTTTAACAAGAAGGTCTCCAGCTTTTGAAAATGGCTGATAAACTGTCTTCTTGTTTGGTCTTGGCAAGACAAAAAAAGGAATTCCACAAAAAGGAATGGTTAACAGGAAAACCACTAAAAACTTCATAAAGATTTTATGAGAAGTGAGATATGCTTTATTTGAAAGCTATCTTATGTTCCATAGGTTACGGCAACTGCCACAGTTCTTTAAATTTTTTCTGCTCCATTTCAAAAGATGAGATGGTAAGTATCTGTAGGAAGATAAATACCTTCTGAGTAGTGGTCTCCTTCTGGATTTGACTTTGCCGTAACTTTTTCAATAAAACAAGCTTTGCTTCTTCTAACCGTAACTCTTCTTTTAGTTGTTTAATCATTCTCTCACGCTCCTCTGGACTGCTTTTCTGTAGGGACAAGTAAGGCAATAGAGGGTGGGAAAACAGGGAGGGGGGAAAGGGAAAAAATAGATACCATACAAGTTACAGCAAGAACTTATAGCGTTATACTTGTCATGTATGTCTTAATATCACCAACATGCCTGCAGTATATGGACACAAACTGAGTACGGAGGAAGAACTCAAAGGCAAAAAGTTTTTGAGGTATTTTCGCTAGCAAAACAAGTAAACAAAGTCAAATGAAGAGTGCCGCAACAACTCTGTGTTAAGCCATGCTGAGTAAGGGACATTGTGTCTACTAAAAAGCCAATTCTGAAAAAGGTGCATTTTTTAAGCATATAAAAATCACGGAGTTAAGAGCCTGAAAAAAATAAAAAAAGACATCAGTTTTTAACAGCTTCAGGATTCCATGCTTGCAAATCCATCTTTATAAAACCACGTATCCACCTGACCCTGTGATCACAGGTGACTCTGTGGGAACAAGTGGTGTGTTTTCTTCTTTCAAGATGGCACAACTTAAGTGTGTCAAGACAAGACTACTCACCATGAGTGCCTCTGTGTTGGTCTCTTTTAATGCTATTTTTGTTAAACCATTCATTCTAGGGCTAGAAGGTTCATTGTCGGATAACACTATAACATCCGGTGAGGGGACTCTCTTTTCTCTCTTTATTTCACTGCCAATCAAAAGAAAAAGACAGAGAACCAGTCAATAAAAATAAGCAAACAACTACTTCATGCTCCAAGTAATGTTATTTACAACCTTGTGCTAGATTAATCCCAAATCTCTCAAATTCTGAATAAATGCAACATGGACGAGCTCAATCAATTTCTGTTCTCCTTGTGGATATCAAGCTTCCCAGTACAAAAGCATGCCATGAGGCAAGATTCAGCCACAACACATACCAATGGTGAATTCCTTCAAATTACAAGCTTTTCCATCAGCCACTTCACCCCCCCTTAGAAGACACAGAGTCTCTCCAGGGCTCTGCCTGCACTGGGGGAAGACCACATCCAACCCTAATCCAGGAACAAACAGGTCTCTTGCTGCTTCTCTTTAATGGGCTGAAAGGCAAAACCATACTCCCCTTTTCCTTATCCTTTCCTAATGCAAATATTGTAAGTTGTGGCTTTTCATCACTCAAGATACTGAATCTGAAGGAAACCCAGCACAAAACAATTCACACCTATTCACTTACCTAAGTTTAAGTACTTCATGGTATTATTTTCTTTCTACACCAACACTACTAAATTCTTTTCCGCTATTAACGGTGAAAACCCGTAACGGTCTCAACACAGATGGACACATCCACACAACTTCACTGGAAACCACTGAAACATGTCTAGACTTATACTGATTTTAAGTCTTTATTTGGCTTTAACATTCAGTGTCTTGAGTGATGGCTGCACCTTCCACCTGAATTCCTGACAATAAATCACCTCTCAGCTGCATTGCCTATGATTATCATACGAGAACAAAAACTTAAAACTACGTGAACCAAAAGGGACAGAGATGACATGACAACAGATGCCAGTGCCAGCACAAGCTGGTAACTGTCAGATCACCCTTGGTACCAGGATTTGGGATTTCAAACTACAAAGCATAAGTATTTCAGAGCAAGGTTTGTGGCACGTGATTGCCGACAGGTTTAGCAGGAGCTTCACAGGAACGGGACAGCAAAGTCTTCTGCACTGCCCAGGAAACAACGACAGCACTTGCTTGAGAAAGGGCCAACAGCAAGAATTGTAGGGGAACGTAACACAAGTAATTGTTTTGATTTTCTTGTAACCCAAAGCCAGAAGCAGGAACAGTAAAATTTACAGTGAGAACCTTCTGGCTTACAGTTATGCATTAGACAAAATGCATGAAGAATTTGTATCAAGCAAGATGAAGCAACTTCACAAGTAAGAGATGTGGCATATGAGTTTTGTACTTTCAAGTATCAGGTAATTACCTTTTAGATTAAACAACAGTTTCTAGACTTAACTGATATGCGGTATTGGGAATTCAATGATCTAACAGAAATTAATCCTTATTATCTTATTTAGTGATGCAAAGAATATTCACAACAAATAACAGCACTGAAAAGCTGTGTACCCTAATAAGCTTTGTGAAACGCACACCTTCAGTAACCGCTGAAGGCAGGTCAAACAGTATTATGGATACTGCAAAACCAGCCTCACATACTGAAAAAACAGCTTTTAAAATACAATTTCCATGTTAGTGGAAAAAATAAATAAAAAAGTAGAGTGTCCTCTAGAGGGCACAGCAAGCCAGTAAACTGGAGTCGTTTAAACTCTGGGGTTGTTTCAAAATTAACAGTGGCACAGGTGAAGTATTTCCAGCTTTTTCCTGTATCCAAATGCACCAAACTGGCTCAGGTCACTCTTAGCAGGGAAGTAACTGGGTCGGGCCAAGCTCTAACTGGCTCGGTACACTTCTCCCGACAGCGGTGAACAGCAGGCATGCAGGGAATGCACCGACGTGTTGAGCTCATCACTGCTGAGCCCTTTTCAGGTGACAGCTGGAGCAGCTCCACGTGAAAGACTGAGACTCTAGCTGAGTCAGGCACTGGCTGTTCCTCCTCAAACTTTAAGGTGAAATCCCTCATGAAAAGCATGGACAGTTAAGTTACCTAAAAAGCCGAGAACTGTATAAACACGGGGATTGGAGCAGCCAGCGTTCACGACCCGAACCACCCCACTCCCAAATCAGAGGGGCTCTTCTCACCAGCTCCACCCTTGAACCAGCCCAGACAGCTGCAGGGAGGGAAGCTGCAAAGAGCTACGGGGTCGACACGTTACAACCCGAACGCGTCCGCAAATACGAGGCGGCGTGAAGGATTTTATTTGGCTGCAGGTGACGACTCTACCATCGGCGACGCTTCGCCCCCCTCTCCCAAGCGACAGCGAGGGCAGCCGGGTCGATACCGGGCCGTCCTCCGCAGGGAGGTTGGCGGAACCCGGGAGCTGCCAACGGGGCCACGCCAGAGCCACGGCCGCCACGCTCCGGCCGGCTTTTCAGCGCCCGAAGCGGCAGCGTCTGAACCCGCCACGGATGTCGGCACCGGGGCTCTCCCCTCCCGCCCCGAGCGGGGGCCACCGCCGGGTCACGTGACCCGCCGGGCACGTGACCCGCCACGGCGAAAACCATGGCAACGGCCGGTCCCAGCCGGTGCTGCCCGGCCTTCATTTTGTGAGGTGAGGTCGGGCTCAGGTGCCGGCAGAGAAAATGGAGCGGCCGTGCCCGGGGGTCCCCCCTTCGCCCCAGGGGTCCCCGCCGCCTACCCGCCACGGGCACCCACGCCGAGGGTCGCTTGGCGTTCTTCAAGAAAATAAGTGGGAAACAGGGCGGGGGCGGGGGGAGGAGGAAAAAAATAATCAAAAAGCAGCCCCAGGAGAGTCACTGGACTGCGTCGTGGAGTCCTCCTCGGTTTATTTTCAGGCTGGACGAGGAAGGCCAGGCTGAGAGATGACGCCTGCCAGCCCCCGGGCTTTCCCAGGATACAGCAAGGAGGAAAATCTTAATCCTGAAGTAGTTCCAACGACGCATGCCGAGAACAGAATGACAAGGCATCTGCAGCAACGTGCGATCGACACCAGTTTGCATTCGTCAGCAATCTCAATACTCTTAATCTTTGGAAAAAAAAAAAACCCACACCAAAATTTAGGAGGAGGGGGAGCGCACATCGCAGCCCGCCATCCAAGCCTGGGATCGCTCGGCTGGGGAGCCGGGCAGCATGGAGGAAGGGCGGCCGCTCACACTCTTGATGCAAGACCAAGCACCGGCAGCTGCTCCAAACGCTTCTCGTCAGCCCACGGACCATGACCAGGGCACCGGGAGCTCGGGATGGAGGTCTGTCTGCCCAGCCAAGGGGAACAGCAGCTGCTTGGCCAAGCCGTGATACCACACGCACCTTCCACCAAGGCCCTTCCCGAGATGGACTAACAGCACCTCCAATAAGGAGCTACTGCAGCCTGGATCAGGGATCCCCTCTGCTGCAGGGGGTACCCCTAGTTACCTCCTTGCACTTGTGCAAGATACCACTGCTTTCACAAAAAAAAAAAAAAAAAAAGCAGCTGCCTAGGGCACTTTGTAGGACCACGGTATGAAATCTGGAACTAGGAAACATAACCTTGCCCTTAACAGCTCTGCAGTAAAACCCATCTTTTACTCAGGCTGTGAAGCAGGAGGTGACAAGACCAGGATCGCCGGTCGCTAGCCTGATGGTACTTCATCTAAGGGCTTCCCCAAACCCGTGCGATTTCTCCATTTTGCAAGATACATTATGACACTCCTGACAGCTATGTTATAAGACACTGATCTAATAAAAGCTGCATTAGAAACCACTAACTTCAGAGTTATAAAATCATGTATTTTCACAAAAGCATTAGCCATATCTATTTAGGACCATCTGTCTAACCAACTTTGAGTCTGTTGACATGCGACCTCACAGAGAAAAACCATTCTTGCAGCGGGGAGATACTGTATATTTTTTAAGGCAACACATACTGACCACAGCAACCAAGTTGACTCATATTCAGTATTACAGGATTTAGATCCTCAGCAGCACGACCAACTGCATAGTGAATGAGGCGGCACAAGACTGAACTGCAGAAATGTAGACCAGAACTCTGCAAAACAATCTTCCTTCAAAAAGGAGTTTGCTTTACTCTTTTGTTAGCCTGTGTGTAAAGCAAAAAATTCAAAGCAGATGTTTCAAAATAAGGAAGACAATGGAAATATCACCACTTTCAGAAAAATACTGCCACCAGCAGTTAATAATTTGGGATAACTGCCCTGATACCATGACCTTTATCCTCTGAAGCCATCAGGCATATCCTTTAGCTAAATAAAGACATAGTTCCATTATTCTCCCTTCAGCTTTCCTAAGTGTTGCTGTCTCAATCATTTGGACTCTACGCTAGAAGATGAAAGCAGGGTTGCTGCCCAGTTACGTACACCCATTTAAGCATCCACAGCAATAAAACACAATTCAACAGAGACCTTGCAGAAAGTTTGTGTAAGGAATCAAATGCAGACCTCCTAAGTACCCTAAGAAAAAGGCCATGCTTCCTCCAATATCCTCTTTTAAAATCTCAAAGCATAAGGACAGACGCGTCACGCTACTCAAGAGTCTTCCTTACTGTCTTGGAGCATCCTGTAGCAATTCAGAGCACAACAACTATTCCAGAAAAAACCAAACCAAACAAAAAAGCCACTTTCCCATGGGGACACTGTGTATTTATTTGTTGAAGAAAAGAGGGTCAGGTGGCTGAATCCAGCCTTGGAGGTCTGCTTCCACTTAGCTGAGCCAGAGGAAGATTAATTAAATTTTTGTTGTGAAGATGATACATGCGAGGTCTAAGGTATCTTGAGATGGACTCAAACTTTTCTAACAGATTCACCCTCCTGCGAGACAGAAGTTTCAATGAAGTATGACCAAGGAAGACAAAGTTTAAACTTAACACTAGTAAGAGAAAAACAGACACCCAGGAACTACTGGCTCTGGTAGAGGGTTTAATTTCAGAGGACTTGTGCTGCAGCTTACAGAGAGCTTCACGACATTAACAGAAGAGCTCCTGTATCTCAACAAGCAGCCTTTGCATTCATTCATACTGATCCAGAAGCATTACACAAAAAATAATCTTCCTTTTACAGACCAGATGATCTTGCCCATGCTCTAAAATGCCCTTTTGATCACTCTTCAAAAAAAAAAAAAAAATAAAAAAAAATCAGTGCAATGCTGCTCACTTGGTTAAAGTTACAGAACTACTGACCCAAAATATTAAATCCCCCACTGCAGTGCAAGAGACACCTATATAGCCCTGTCCTCTGGTATCTCAACATATTCTGCCCATCTGCAGGTAACCAAAGGAAACATCACAACTATTATTCAAACTAAAGCTTAATCTGCATTAGCAAATATGCAACAGTTTTGCCTCAGTCCATTAACAATCTCTTGTATACTCTCATCCAAAAATATTTGGCAAGGACGGAAGACAAACAAGGAAAGAAAAAGCAATGCAGTGGGGAATTTTTTTTTTTCCTGGAGATGTTTTATCTACATGAATCAAAGAAGTTGCAATGGATCTAGTGACTGCGGTGCAAAACTGAAGCAAAACAAACTTCATCCCTTCCTCTGAACATAAAAGAAGGAAACCTTAATCAAACTATGTCTGCATTTAAAATAAAACATTAGAATTCCCCAAGAAACTTTGGCATCAATTTTGTCACAATATCCTTTAGTACAACACATACCAGGAGGCATAGACACAACGTACATAAGCTGAAAATGAGATCTAGAGTATGGGGCTGTGCCATATTTCCATGCTTACTAGCGGCAAGAGAGGAGCCTGTTGCTCTTCACTGGTGCTGCTGTGAAAGCTGTTCCCAGTAAATTCCAGTAAAGTGGAGAGTTTGGGCAGCCAACACAGGCTGCATTCTGATGTGCTTTGGAACATGTTAGAATTTCAAAGTCAAATCCATTCATTTAGTAAGGTTTCAATGTGATTTGGCCAGATTAAAACAAAACAAAACAAAAACAAACCAACAAAACAAAAAAACCCAAACCAACCTAAAATCCTTCAAAGCACCAAAATTTAGCATCAAAACCCTAACACGAACATGCAGAGCACAGCCATTAGGCCAACTTTCATACAATTTCAGAACAATTTCTATTAGATGTTATTTTTAATTATCCTGTGTAACAAAAGGAGAATATGTTGATTCTGGGGTTCCAGAGCAGTGCAGTATTTGTCAAGCACACAAATCATAATCAGCAAGACCTAAAATTAAAGGAACTATGGAGTTCAGATAGATTATCTGTCTGAGAGCACTAACTATAGGGATGCCTACAAACTCTTCACACTCATCCTTCCTGGCAGTTTTCATTTAAGCAAACAAGCAGTGGCTTAAGTCAGGCCAGCTCACTTGTAATTTCAAGAAGCAAGATCTTAAAGCTGTGGGTATATTTGATACTTGCGCATACCACACATCAGGAGACAATAGATGGGTGCAAGCAATTTTTGTGGAAAATAAACCAAACGTATCAAATATAGACTTTTTGGCTTATCCAGACTTTTATTTCAATTGGAAGGAAAATTCAGACTCTGTAGCTTAATGTGAGAAGATGACACAATACATATAGTGGTTTGGAATGCAGGGCTTTTTGTTTGTTTGGTGGTGGTGTTTTTTTTGGTTTTTTTGTTTTTTTTTTTAAAAAGACCCCAAATGATACAAAATCTGTAGGAATAATTTCGTTTATCAGCCAGCCTTAAACTGTTTTTGATCAAGCCACAATATGCTAGTTTATCACTCTTGGCAAATAGAGAAAAGACAGGAAAAATTGCAAGATGTTCAACTGCCTAAAAAGTTTTCCAGTTTGCTTTACAAACGACACAGTCTTGATAGCAATCTTGGGATGAACAAGTAAGAACCGGGGATAGATAGATAGAAGCCAACTCTTTTATTTGTGTTTTATTAACGGTCTCACCCTTACCATTGCCATCACACTTGTGTGCTGTGACAAAACCATTTTCTCTCTCTCACTCGCTTTCCTGGTATGACTGAGAAGCCTTGCTTTTTGGAATTCTGAAGTGAAACATATTTTGAGGTTATCTATTTGGAGAGTTACTATAATTTTGAGGATTTAAGATAGCACAGTGCAACAACCAAGCACAACACAGCTGCTTACAGGGTCAAGTAGTATCCTTGCCCGTAAACACCCCACACCTCTATGAGCAAGGTTTTCCTACAATTGGGATAACAGTATGCTGTTCCTGAAGGATCCTGACACTTTTGGTCCAGAAGAGAGGACAATTTGTCCTCGTAGACCTGTCTGAGGACTGCAGCTACCATCTAGACAGCCAGTTACACGACTTGTGTCCAGAAAGATCACTTGTGGTCTCTGCCAAACCTTAACTGTGAGTACACCAGAAATCATGAGCTTAACCAGTACTGTGTATGCAACTAGTTCATCTTGTATGATTCAAGAAATAGTACTAGAAAAAAAACAACCTGGAAGATGGTCAGAACATATACCATAGATGAAGGGAGCTGCATCTGGAGTACAGTAAATGCAACGTGATGCAGCAGGCGGTATGATCCAAGAACGGCTCCAGGAGAAAGCCCCAGCCTCAGCTGGAAGCAACTGATGCTCAATGCAGGGCAAACGTGGTAGGAAACTCATGCATTTAAGGGGATGGAAAGAAATGAGGAGAGATGAAGAACAGAGGAAAGGGAAAGCAAAGCTTGAAAGCACAGTAAGATGTCAGGATTCAACCAGGTCTGACAAATGTTCTTTCCCTCCAGCACCCATATTCATGTAAATCAGGGTACTCGCAAGCAAAGCGATTTATGTTACACTATTTTACCATCCCACCGCAAACGAGACATGTCCTTATCAAGGGGGGAGGACTCTCCTTCCTCCCATTCCCTCTCCGCAGTAGGTCTAGGATAATTACACACCAGTGTAGCTAGCTCCTAGTGCTGCAAAAATGCCAGGCAGAGGAGCAAGATTTTGGTTTGGCCTTGTGTGACCTCTCATCAAAGACGACTTCTACCACTACAGACTTTCTCCTGTTTCTTCTGGCATCAGAAAATGTGCTCAAACCAGATCCTATTTTTAAATTTAACTTCAAGGTTTAGGAAAAAAAATATTAAAGGAAATATATTTTTAAGTTTAACGCAGAGATATTGCCAGGTTTGTATTTCAAATCTTGAAAATCAACTGATTTCAGAAAGATAATCCATTCATTCAGCTTTATGTCAGCTAAACTGTGATTATTGCTGGGCCACCTTTTCCAAGGAAAATATTATGTTTTCAATTCTAAAAGCATTAAGGAAGTTTAAAAGCCAAAACACCACACATCACTAAGCATGAATTTTACCAAAAAAGTTTGTAGCAGTTCAGTCATTTTAAGCAACAGCTCTTTTTTCATCTCCTCAGAAAATCAGCTCTACTGCTTTAAAGACACAGGTCTTATGAAAGCTGCGAGCTAAATTCCTCTAGAGATCAAAGGTCTGGAAAGGTAAGTCCTACACTTAATAAAAAAAAAATTATCCTTATGAAATTAAGATCCACCTTCCCTACAAATGCCGATTGTATTCTTATACATGCAAGGGATCAGACTCATCCAGAGACAAGCTGCTTCTGTATCACAGGCATCTCCAGACTCAGATTGCATTTGCTTGGACATATTTGCATCTTGAGGCTGGTCAGCTGCTCAGCGCCACGTTTATGCTCCGGGAGCGGAGCCACGCATGGACCACGGGCACCGCCATAACGCAGGAGCAGAGCCCCAGAGCCTGGGAAGCTGCTGCCTTACTTCCAGAAGTTTGCAGAATCATTCAGGCTCATTTTTGTCATTTGAGATGACCCAAGGTTTAATTCCTCTCTATTAAGAGTTTTATACAAACACGTGTTATTAAAGGTGTTCCAGCTTACAAACAGTATCCAAAGAGCTTATCCAAAGCCTCATGAAATTCTTAATTATAATTATGACAGACTTCAGCAGACTTGATATCAGACTGCCTCCTTATGCAAGCATCTTTTTTGTACGGGGAAGCCGCTTCTCCCTCCTTGCCGAAACTGAATACAACAATATCATATTACCACCTGAAATAAGAACGCTGTACGGAGAGAGGATGTTCTCTCATCTCATGTAAATAGGTGTTATTGTTCCAGATGCTCTCTGGAAGTTAAGTGTACAGCCCCCTTGTTCATCATCCTGTTTGTGCGTCTTGCAACAGAAACGGACACCATCAGAGCAGAAACACTGGCACACATTTCAAAAATACTATAAATTCACAGAGAGCACATGCATGTGGGGGCAAGTACTGCAACAAAAGAGTTAGAATACCTGATTCTAATTTATTCAATTTTTGGTATGAGCAATCTTTTTAGATATTCTTCAAAAAAAGAGCACGCATACCTGTGTTAATTAGCAGGCAGCGATTACACCGAAAGACACCTTTAGAGATTTACACCTAGTCAGCACAATACAACTGCTTGACATGAAAGTCATCCATTACCCCAATTAACTGCTTCTGTGCAAGACATAAGTACCTCCTAAATATCAAATTGAGCAACTTAGATAATTCTCCCTTTGGCAGACGGTTTATGGAGAAAGCTGAAAACTATCACCTTCCCTCAATCACACTGATGGAAGAGGTCTTGTTTTACATATACTAAAGCAGTATTTGGATAAAGTAATCAGGCTCTTGCAGTCTAAGTTTTTCTTAAAAAAAAAAAAGCATCAAAAGTTGGGAAAAGTTTACAAATGAATTGCCATTAAACATCAAAGATATCCATTTGCTTAGTAGCACCCATAAGCACCCCTCCTCCCAATAATTCCTGCGCAGGTGATAAGGATCTCATGTTTTCAGTTTCACACCTCAAATCTGCACTGCTGTAATACCTGACATCCAAGCGAACACAGATTTACTACTCCAAGAGCTGTTTAAGCCATTTTGCACAGACAGGCAGGTCTCAGTTCTTATGTATTACCACTCCAGAATCGGCTGGTGTTAGAACCAGGAATAAATGAGGCTTCTAGACTTCCTGCTCAATCTATTGCATCTTACTGCACTATTAAGAAAAAAGCAAGACCTTGAAGGGCCAACATCAGGGCCACATAATTTTTATGCTGGTACAGCCAGAATCTGTGGTTAGAAATACGGTAGAAGATTTGGAATCTGGCTTTAAAGTGATGCCCATAAATCTGTATGTCAGAACCACCCGATTCATGTGTGTATCTCATATACAAGTCAAAGGAAAAGCTTTACATTTTTGTAGGAATAAAAATCTCCAAAGTGATAGGGACCTTTGAATTCATGCTTTCAGATGTCAAATTTCAGACATCTTAAGAAGGCTGGACTTTCAAAAAAGTATTAAGAACTTGTCCTACAGAGAATTGCTGCAGACAGGTGGTGTCTTTTCATAACACTTCTAGTGTCAAAATCCACAAGTTACTTCGAAAAGGAAGTCAGACTTATCTGTACAAACTGCTCTGTCAGGAAGAATCAAGTTGCAATTAAAACTCCTCTGTTTAGACAATTATAATCTATTATTTTTCCTATATCACAGCTCAATTAAAAAAAAACCCAAACCACTCTTCCTCACATAAATCTCAATCAGTAGCTCAAAGCGCATCCTCTTTGTAACTAGTACGTTTTTCTATTCAAGACTGTATTTCTTTACTCAGCTGCTCATCACAGCTGCCACTGCTGTCAAAGCTTGTGGAAGAAAAATCAGTAAGGAAGTTATACAGAAGTAGCTGTTGAATATCACGTGAAGAGCCAGAGCTGCAACAGACATGTAAAATTTTAATTCTCTCTACCTTGAAGATGCAGAGAACAACTCCTTAGTGCCATCTAACCACATTTTACTGTGCTGGTATCCCAAATGTTACAGTGCAACTGCAGCACGTAGGTCGTAACTCACCTTTTGGAGGTGCTCATGTCCACAGGCTCATCTCCCGTCTGAACCTCCACTTTAATGGTTGCTTTCACCTCTCCACTTTTTAATAATCCTTGCACTTTTCCAGCTCCAGGATCTGTTTTTATTTTCATGTCACCTTCAGCATTTATATCTGTTCCTAATAGTCCTTTCTCCATTTTTATTTTTTTACTGTCCACATCGTTATGCGTTATCTCACGTTCTAATGCTCGTTTCTGACTTCGTGTCCTGCATGCTTCCTCTGTCATTGTGAGGCTCTGGGGAGAGAGGAGACACAAACGAGTTAAGTACACTGGAAAAAAAGTAAGTTGGACAAAACACCTTAATTTCAAAACAGGGCAAAGTACAGCGGTTACTGCAAAAGAAGTTCAGAAAGAGCAATAAAAGTTTTGCCAGTATGCTCACTTACCCTATCTTCAAAATACATCTCAGTCTGAAGCTATTAAGCACCCGGCATCACTGTACTTACACCTTTTTATGTTACACAAAAACAAACAAAAAACCAAACCAAAACAAGAACACACACACAAACCTCACTAAGCATAAACTAGAATCACCAAGGAGAAAAAAAAAACCACCACCAAAAACCCCTGCATTAGAGCACAGGAGAATATACAAACCCCCACGACGAAAAAAGTTTGGCTCTTTACCAAAAGGCAGGAAGAATGTATGTATTTGCCTCCCATGCAAATAAATGCAATTACTAAATTCTAGATTAGGATCTCCCTGGGACTGCTGCCATGTCTTTCTGAGGACCTAAGCCTGACTGCAAGTTTCGGGAATCAGACACTATGGGGAAAAAGACCACCACACCCTGCGTGAAGAGAGGCTTCCATATTTCTTGACAGCCTGCCGCCAGGCGCTAAGGCACTGCCATTGTAATACTCAAGTTGAGACTTTCTCCCCTCCTGGCGAAGGAGCCAGGCTTTTCCAGGCGGCAGAGGAAGCGCTGGGCTCAGGGGAACCAGGCTTAACTCCTCGCCTGCCAGAGGCGCAGGAAGTTTTGCTCCTGGTGGGCTCTGACATCTCAGCCCGCACTTCAGTACCTGCGGACACCCATCCATCAGACGCGGAGCTGAGTCAGGCTTTGATCCCATGACATCACTGGGCTCCACATGACCCTTCCCAGGATGCAGCCTGCGAGACAAAGCACTTTCCAGAAACCAGTCTGAGCCGGCGGCAGGCAACCCGCAGCGGGGCTAACCCTGCCGCCGGCCAGGCACCCCGGAGCATCCCTCCTCCGCCTCCTCGGGCACCCGCTGGTCCCCTCCGGGAGCTTGGGGACACCAGGCACCGAGGGGGTGGCATGGGGGAAGAGGGAGAGAGACACACCACACACACACCCTTCATCTTTTCAATTAATTAATTAATTTTAAGTGTTCCTCCCATCCCAGCTTTTTTTTTTTTTCCTCCTCCTTTTAAAATGGATTTCAAGAGTAAGGCCAACACACAATAGTTGAACAAAGTCTTTGAAATGTTTTTAGCAGTGAGAGATTAACATAATTATGCAACATAAGTAACCTCTGCTCACCCCCCACCACCCCGTTATTCAACAATGTCACATAAGCAGTATGTGATATTGCCATTTTGATAGCGTAAGCCCCACGCAAGTGACCACAAGTTTCTTTACATGGTGTTCAATGAAATCTATGGTGGTTTTTTTTTTTAAGGGGGGGGGGGGGATTAAAATCATAGTCAATACACAAAGTGCCTCCCCTCGGCTGATCTGCATTTACAGTGTGACCACACTTGAACTTACAATAATGGAAGAAAGGTGTGTTTTTCAGAAAGGCTAAGTTAATTTTGGTATTTATGAAAGCAAGTAAACAGCGCGCCGCCCAGGCAGGCAGCCAGCAGCACGGAGATTTTCGGCGCAGCTCAGTGCACCCCAGCTGACAGGCAGCAGCCTTTTCCAAACCCCACTCTGCCTCAGACAGCCCTCTGAAAGCGCAGCTTTTAACTGCAATAGTACCTCAGTTTAAGTATCTCTGCTGACAATACGGCAGCATGTCAACTGCTTCTCCCCCTGAACGAGCCGATCAGGCAGCCTGACCAGGAATCGCAAATCTTATTCCTATTAACTTGGTGCAAACGCATCTGAACCCAGGGCTAAAACAAAAGACCGGCCAGCAATCGCCCAGCTTACGTATACAGAGATGCGCTATTAATCACAATGACTTTCTTGAAGCAAGACTGCTTAGTCAGTAGGAAACCTCCTTAAACCCTGATCTGGGTTTATTTTCAGTATCTTCATATTCTCCAACCTCGCAGTGATGAGAAGCAGCAACTCCAGCAGCCTGTGCTGATCCAAGAGCTACAGCAGCACTTCAGGCACTCAGGCTCCAAACTTTAAGAACATTTACATGACACTGTATTTCTGCTCCTTCGTTTTTCCCAGTTTTGATTGGGATAGGGAAAGGCAGTATCTTCAGATGTACTGGGATATTTCATACACCACACACAGAGCTGCCAGGCAGAACTCTGCGCACTCATGGTGGAATCTCGCTTACCTGAATAAACATCACAAGCAGTGGAAATGATCTAAATCTCGTATCAACACTAAGTTTTATCTTAAAAATTAATGCAGTCAAAATCTTAACGTAGAAACGGGTTATGCATACTGAATACTTCACGAAGCAGCTGTTTTCTAGCTAACCAAGACAGCTCATCTTGGAGTGATGGAGGCAGGCAGGCACTAAGTACCCCACTCAGAGCATTTCCAGGGGCAAACCCTTTGCACGCAGACTCCTTACAAAGGTCAGACTGAACAGATTAACAACCTTGATGAAAATGCACAATGTCCCTTTCCAACAAAACCCTCTCCTATTACAAATTCTCAAGGACATCGCGTCTTGCACCCTGCAGTTCCTTTACGAACTAGCAGCAGCCATTTCTCCTTGTAACGCCACCATCGTCCCCTTATCAGACACTAGCAACAAACTTTACTTGGAAATGGCCTCAGCTTCCCTGTGCATTCCCTACTCACGCAGTCAGAAAGCGACATCTCGGTTTTCCTTCGAGGAACAGTGCTGCTGCTACAACAACTTTTCTGCAAATCACAATTCAGTCCAAGTTTTTGTTAAAAATTCACAGCGTCTTGTCACAACGATGTAGGCTGGAAAGCAGCAACTGGGGACAGCGATTGCTAGAGAGAAGAGTATCTGTAGCACAACCGAAACAGTGTGTTGTGAAGATCTACGTTACTGGAAAGACCTTTGGATGAGATTGCACTAAGATTTTTACAGCTAAATCTGAAAATTGCAAGCGCAGGCTCACTGTAATAGAGAGATCTAGTTGCACAGTTCCCCTACCACAACAGTGATTAAATCATATTTATTGTAGATGAGCCCTAAAACCAAGCTCCCTAAAATAGTTTTAACCCCTTCAGGAAATAGTACTGGAAAATAATTTGCTAACATGGATCCAGATGCAGAGAGAAATAAAGGCAAATTAACGTGACACCGAGAGAAGGGGAGGAACATAATGAGAAGGATTTCTTTAAAAAGCCTATTCTGCCTCTCTTTTCAGGGGAAAAGATGAAAACTGGTAACATCAGAGTCTTTTATGGGAATCACCTGGGTTACTGGGCCCTATCTCCTGCAAGTCAGAGGGCATCCAGAAGTAAGTGCACAGTTTAGGTGAGTCCCTGGCAGGATCAGTTTCACACAGCAGACTAGAAAACACTTCCCAAAGCAGCCTAAACTCAAGGTCTGTAGGAAAAGGTTAAAACCAGATGGGTGCCCTGGAAGAGAGGAGGAGGAAGAGGGTACCTGCAGAGACCTGCACCAGCAGGGATGGTGTCCTCATTCACGGAGAGGACGTGAGCAGCTCCGTGCGTGACAGGAGGAGGTAAGAGAAACCCAAACCCACGTGGGAAGAAGGCTCTCTCCTGATGGCAAATCTGGCAATCCCCAGCACCCAGGGATGGCATGCTGGTCCTCACATGAGAGCTTCCCAGCACTATTAAACAGCACCTTACCAGTACGCTGTGTGACCAGCCCTTAAGTCTGCTGGATTTATTGAGATCACCCCTTCACCAGTGGGTTCCACTAGACGAGAATAAATCAGCTAGATGTTTCAGAACATTCAGGCTGTTTCCAGGATAACCTATAACTTCGGAAGCTACTCCCCAAATCCCCACTTCTTCTTTCCCACTGTCAACAGCAAAAGGAACCAATCAACGTGAACAGTAAACAGCTTTGGTTCAACTTGACTATACCTTTTATTTGAAAGAAGGAAGAGAAAGTAAGGATTACACAGTAATTTTTAAGTTTTATGGAAGGTTCTGCTTTTTATTACAAGGAATGGCATAGCTTGGGGCAGAACGCTCGGGACCGAAGCGGCAAATACTCAGTGGTAAGTGCTATCACTGTAACAGATTAACTACTACGATCAATTCAAAAGGCAGTTTAGTATACCATATAAAATGCAGTAAACTCCTCGGACTGCAGGCCATTACATTGGTCACCCTGAAGCCTTGCCAAAAACTCCTCCATGCAGCTCCAGCGCCCTCTGAGTGCACTGACAACAGGAAAAACCCCAAACCTCCTGAGTTCACCACCTATTTATGCTAGTCTGGTAAACATCGTGTATGCTTGTGATGCCACCTGATGCTTTCCATTGGGAAAAGGGTCAAGAGAGCTCTCTTGCCGTTTTCCAAACCCCTCCTCCCTCCAAAGAGCAGAGCAGCAAGACCAAGACGACAAACCTGGTTTAACTCAGACAGTGTTTTTTCCAGCAGGGATGCGTAGGACACCGTGACATACCACCCAATCCCTTGCAAAGGGCTGGGGGTGCTGAAGCAATCACCTGCTCTTGCTTGCTTTTGCTGCTGCAGGGGAAAGTTACAGAAGAGGAAAAAACTCACAAAGTTCCAGTTTAAGACTTGGGAAATGAATTACTTTATGCTGATTTTTCCAGATGTGCGGTCCAGTCCAGAATAAACCCAAGCAGCTGCAGAAGCCATGCCCAGTTCACCCGACTGCTGCCTGACCAGGGCACGAACAGGCAACTGGGGCAGCAGCCGGAACAGGTTGGATGCACAAGCACAGAGAGAACACCAACATGGTACACAAAGACAAAACAACAATAAAAAAACAAAAGCACACTTTGCTTGCTGTTTGTAATGTACACTTCCACTTTTCCCCACATCACATTCAGAGTTATCTATATCACCTCCTCTCCCGTTTGTGATTTACAACTTCCTCATACAAACTCCAAGCAATTCCTTCACAGAGAAGTAGTTCTGCTGACTTTTCACTGTTTAGCACAACTTGGTGGTTTGAAGTTAAAAGGACTGAAGTTAAAATTACATCCCAACACTATGCTAGAGTCATCAGCAGTGCTGGCGAGTGCCAGCAGCAGATACGGGTTCAGTGCAGATCATCTGCAAACAGGCTCGAATCCCACTGCAGCCGCACACTAACCCATCCAGCTATGCAATACTTGCTCTTTTTGGAAGCCAAAAGCAAGTATCAACAGCCTTCTTCCCCAGCACGATCTGGAAACTTTTACAGCAAAAGAGGGAAAAAAAAAACCAAAAAGGACAAGGTTACAGAGAAGGAAACAGGGAGGTTAAGACACATTCAATGCCCCTCAGTGCGTATTTTCTAAATGTAGTTGATCAAAAACTTACTGACTCTGAACAGTCATTCGCACCCAGCACGGATTTGATGTGCACACCAGACAGGCCTCCTGCAAGCACAGCCCATGCAGTCACCTTGGATCATGCACACACCCTGCCCACAATGCCTAGAAATTAGTTTCTCATAGCAGGATGTAAAAAGTTTCAATGAGAAGCCACTGTTTCAACTGAGCTTATTTTCTTGTTATGATGTAAGTGGGTTTTTTTCCTATGTATACACTGATCACGAAGCCGTAAGTGAGATGTCCTGGAAAAAGTCATTAAAATTTTTACGTGTGTGTGTGCGCCTGTGTATTCATGTGTGCATGCATATAAACGTGCATACACATGCACACACACAGAAGTTCATGACCTTATCACGTAGATGTTTAGAAAAATAAACTTTAGAAAACCAAAGTAAGAACTAGATTTCATTTTTTTAAAGACTAAACTAATGCAACAGCAGTAGGACAAGAACACTGGTTATTTTGTAGGTTGGGGAAAAAAAAAAATATTCATCCTGCACCTGAATTCAACTGGGCAACCAAAAATCCATCCCTTCCCTGGTGAAGGCAACAAAAAGCATGACAGCAGCCAGAGGTGGGTTGATCATTTTGCTATCTCAGCCATTATTTCCACACCACGAGACCTAAAAAGAAGAAGAACTGCAAGTGCTGAAGCCTCCTTCAGCAGAAGGGACAAGAGGAGGGTACCTGCTCTGCAGCCCACTCGCTGCTCCCAGTGGGGAGAGGCTCCCAGCCCCTGGCTGGCTGAGCACTGCAGCCCACCAAGGGTTAAGCCCTGCCATTTTGGTGCCATTCACTGATATGTCCATTAAGGGTGTTACATAACAAAATGGCAGCCCTTAACCCTTCCCTCGCCGGGCTCCCACGCTGCTCAGCTGCATGTGCTCACGCCAGCCGGCCACCACAGCACCTCCCGGCTGTGCAGTCCTGCTTCTCTTTTTTACTACTATTATTATTTCCCCCCTTCTTTAAGCATTCAGGGAAAAATAAATGAGCTTGCTCAGGACTGTTAAGTACTTGCAATTAAAAGGAGACGGAGCCCCACAGAAGTTTCCTCCGTGCCACGAGTGTCGGGCGTCTGGAGGCAGCAGAGGAAAGTTCTCTGCTGGCCAGGGGACAGCAGCAAAACGGTCCACCAGCAGGAAAGCATCATTTCAGGGATACCAGCCCAACGAATCGCTGAAGGAAAACAGCCAAAATGTGGGGTACCAGAATCCTACGCTGCCCTGAAAACAGCCATGACATCCCCACGGCTGCTCCCAGCGGCCGGCTTCAGAGGGGAGCACCTGCAGCAGCTCCTTCTGCACCTCAAGCCCTGCAGAAACCGCTTTTATTTCCATCCGAGTGACCAGGCACTAAGACACACACCGTGCCCACGTTGCAACTGCTCGCAGTCATTATAGTGCAGTAGGAAGCAATTCAGCCTGGGTTTGACTAAATATTTACTAAAATGAACAGATAAACATTTGTAGAAAGGCGCTGAAGTCAAGCTTGGAGCACCACAAACATGAAGTCCTGTATTTGGCCAGAAACGGGACTTCAGTAGCTGAAGTCCCACTGCACTAGGAGTCACCCTTCTGCTTTCCACGGTGTTTGTGTCAACTCACCTTAAAAATCCCTATCAGGGCTCAATTTGGCTCCATTTATTAATGTGGAGTCTAACAATTATCTAAGTGCTCTGCGTAACAGAGAGAGAGAAGCATTCACAATTCTTAACACAAAGCTCAATGTGCCACAGATTCTATTAAACCTGTAGCCGTGTAAATGGCAAATAGCTGCTGCCTGTAAAAATCAATCTAGTAATTTGCTAATTTTTTTGTAAGAACTTCAGAGAACTGTTCACTATCGAGGTGATCTTAGAAAAAATTATAATAAAGCAACTAAAAAGACTGCATAAAAATATCAGGTTTTTTTCCAAATACCTTTTACTAGTGTCGCTATTCTCTACTCGGAGTATCCAGCCTAACAAAAAAAAAAAAACAAAACACAAAACCAAACCCCAACCCTCCCTTCTCAGTCCTGCCACAATGACACAGATTCCCTGGTTCACTCTGCAAAGCGATGCCAGTTTTTCGCATGCTCTGTGATCGTGATTCATAGCTGTAGTTTTCAGGAATGAACTGCACAGTTCAGTATGGAGTTGGTTCATTGCCACCCCTGAGCTTATTGGGGGAATTCAACCACCCTCACACGAGGCAGTCAAAGAAGAAGAATGAAATCAAAGTCATTTTGTTAAAAGACACCAGCTATTATCAGAACCGCACGGTCTGACTCCACCTCGGCGAGAAAGACTCTGCCTTTCTTCAAGGTATGGATTCTCTAGGCACATCGATTCTCACAGATATTAACTGATCATTAAAAACTGTTTATCTAGTGTTTACTTTGATTCAAAAATAAAACCTTCCACTTAAAGGACTACAACTTGATTTAAACTTTTATTTGATGGGAACAGATTTAAATATTAAGTAACGGCACCATAGATTGCAAGCAGATCCTCTCCCCTTCTTCCACCCCCCTTCCCATTTAACGTATGCTTCTTATTAGAGGAGGGATCTAGGTTGGTTCATTTATTTTAATGCAAGAGCAGCAAAATTAGCATCTTTAAATACTCAGTCACAACAACAATCAGCTTTTCCAGCACCACATGCTGTGCATATTATAATACAGGCAATTCCTTGGGTTTTTTTCTGCATTTTAAAAACTTAAAGAGAAGGGAGGCTCTCTGTGCACACAGACCATCCAAACTGGCTTCAGCATCACTCCTCTCCAAGAAGTGCTGTGCTCTTGATTCATGTTCAACCCAATATAAATTATTTAATACAGCCTCAGTACGATCATAGAGGGAATTGGTGTAAGTGGATACAAAGGACAAGGTAACAAAAGAAAGATCAAAACAACTAAGGAATTTTCTTGTTTACCAATCAATATTCTAATTCTTTTAAAGAGAACGCTAAAATTGTATTAATTCTAAGGTCCACTGCTTTGGGTTTGAAGAGGTGTTTTTAGAGGGTACAGCCACTACACGAGGGATTTTTTTGACCTGAATTCTCCCCCAAGTTTTATGGATCTATTTTTGTCTTAAAACTACTGGGCAGGAAGTCTGCTAATGACTATGTCTGGGCTTTGTATTACCAAAGAAGTCACGGAGATTCCTCAGTGCAGGATACCCGTTAAATACCAGTTTCAATTATGGTTCAAAATGCACTATTTTGATAACAAGTTGAATTGGCAAAATAAGATAGTATTTATGCACACTGCTCTACAACTGCACAGAGCTATGTTTTTCAGGTGTTTTATGGTGGTAACTCACTGAACAAGAAAGCAGATTAAGAAATTTCCATTATTATGGTCAAGATGTCCAAGTGTGACACTCTCTGCTACTCTCACTGTCATGCCTACTCCTTCACCTCTGAAAGGTGTTTTTATGATTTCATTTAGCTTCTTGGTCTCATGAAAGATGGCACTACTTTGCGAGATTTGGGAACTTATGTAACAAATAGCAAAAAAAGAAAAATCAGTAGTGCTCATCGCTTGCACAACATTAGTTCTGAAGCTGACTCTGGTACAACACAGTAAATCAAATGAGTAAATCTATGAGCAGAGACATCAACACCTACACCAGGAAAATGAGATTGGAAGAAAAGCGAAGACCAGAAATGCTTAAAATTGATCACCAGAGCCTTGGCAATACATGCGGGGGGGGGGGGGGGGAAGAGGATAAATCCTTAAACTGCTATTTATAAAATTCTTCACTTGACAATACAGTGGGACAGGTGAGCACCATCACACACAGGACAGCTGATCAAGATAGCTTTACTTTAGCTACACCACTGAGCATTGCCAGAGCTACAAAATATCTACAGAAATTTCACTTCAATTCAGAGTTTTTCTTCTGTGCACAAACGATCAAAATATATAGAAAGTCTCAAGGAAGGAATTTCTGTGTGCTTGCTTTTGCTTCTCCTCTTGTTCAAGACCGACAATATTGTGCAGCTGTTGTGACTCCCCAGTTAAAAGGAAGTGAAACTTCTTTGTCCCTTAGTAAGCTAGGGAGATTTACCTACTTCGGAGTGTGGATTAAGTGCCAAGTGAAATGCCACTTTTGGTTAAGGCACAGGAACCGAATTCTGATCCAAGTTTAAACTCAGAGCCCCTCTACAGCTCTTCCTTGTCCTCCTGGACAAGGCAGGAGCTGATGGTGCAAAAGACCAGAGGACAATTCCACCCTCCCAGCCCACCTCCCCATTTTCAGTACTGAACGGAGGGAGAGGGGGTCTCTGTGCAATATTAGAGACTCGTCCTCCATCTTATTCACAACTCCTACCTGTCAGTGAAGTTCATGGGTTCCAGGTGGGATCCCGACCAGGCCAAGTGGCTGAAAGTGTCTGCAGCAAGGATCCTGAGGGAAGAGACAAGCTGGTTAGTATACCTGGTGACATGCCCACCACCTTCAACCAAAACATGCTTGCGGATGAGACAGTCATCCTTAAACATTGGCACGCATGTGAAAGATGAGAAGACTGCATCCTATTATTTTAAGGAAAGGAACTGCAAGTCAGGCTTGTGTTCAAATGCTTTCAGATTAAAAACAAAAGCACACACAAATATTTTAAAGTTACTGCTTTTCTTACTGCATATTTCTTTAGTCTTTACTTCTTACATTAACACTCTAGGGGGAAACCAACTGCTTCTTGATATCTCTGGTTTGACCCAAACACCTGCTGGAACCAGCGTTCTCATTTCTAACTGACAGTTTCCCTCAAGGAGGAAGAGACCTACAAGACCTGCATTTGTCCTAATGGCCGGTACCACAGGAGCTTGCTCCAGGCAAGTCTTAAAGCAGTCACTGTGCCACCTCCCCATTTTACCTCTTGGACAAAAGCAGCACAGGTCCACGTGTGCGTGCAGGAGAATGCCACTTGAAGACACATCTTCAGAAAGAAACTTGCTGCTTTTAATTTGTCCAACAAGCCAGCAGGCCCCTGGACAAGCATTTTAATAACTAGTAAGATGCAGCCAACAAGGCAGTATTTGTCCAATGTTACCTACATAAAAGTAATATTACTTAAGCAGCAGGAACATTAAGAGATGCAAACAAAGAGAGTCATCTTTGGAAGTGATACCACAGTCACATGCATGCTCACACATGGGCTCAGTTCAGCAACTTAGTGACAATTTGGTATTTTCACTTAAGGGACATCAGAGCAAGTTTTATTGCCAAGCTGGATTCATTGGCTAAATACAGTCAGAGGTTTTGCTGGGGTACACCACCACCCACACCCCATAACACAGATGAAGTCAGTTGTCCCCCTGTTCCTGGTCCCACTTGAGACTACATCACCGTTTGCTGCAGAAGCTTCCATGAATTTGTACATAAGCAGAGAATGAAGGGGGAAACAACTTCTTAGAGAAATTTTTGTCCTGTAGGACAGCATATAAAAATAATTCTAAAAGAACATGCTCATGTGTTTTATCTGCTTCTTATTCCAGAAAGAGTTCTGACAGCCGATGCTTGTTTATGCTTTACAAAAATCCTTTTATGAGCCTGTACATACAGTGTGTGATATCCAAACCTTCCTTCTCCCTCTCTATGGAAACACCAAGGGAAGAAACCCACAGCCAGCACACGCTGGTCAGTTAGAAAAATCAACTAGTTTTGCCATACTAGTGGATTGGTAGGTACCTGCACCAGCAGCACATGCCAAGTCAAAAGCCTCTTATCGCAGCCTGCTTTTACACAGCACATAGCAAATAATCAGTTGACAGCCACAATTTTAGCAGCGGGTCTTGCACAGGGCTGTGCACGCTGACACAACGTCGTGTCAGCTCTCGGGGCAGATGGCAAGAGGCGCTGGGCTGTAGGTGGAGCACAGTAATTCATGCACACTAGCTGCCAAGACGACTCCTTGGAAGCTCGGCCTCTTATTTCTGCTAAGCCACCAAGAACTGAGTCATTTCCCTCCTCAAAAAGTTGCAGAGTTATTTTCTTTTGTCCAGAAGGCAGGACAACAGCTCACTGACTTCTAGTCCTCCTCTCTGGACAATGGAAAAGGGCTATAAAGGGTCACCCCTCTGACACCCACCCGAGGATCAAACTGTCCCCCCCTCAACCAAACTCCAGCAAGCTCAGAGGTCATCTTGTCCCAAAAGCTGGGAGATTGTGCCCAGTCCATCTTCTCTGTTTTACTATTTTAAGCACCCCAAAAGGTTCCAATAGGTTAAACAAATTGCTACAAAAGTGCAGATATAGAAACTTAATGAATGGATATGCAACTGTATTCTGGTCCCTGATTAGCTATCTAGAGGGCAGGTCTTGCTAATTATAGCTCATCCTATTAGTCCAATGCTTTTCTAATTAGAAGCCCATTGAAAACCACTGCAATAGCTACTTCAGTATCTTCAGCAGTGCTATAAAACTCGACAGATACAGCAGGACTTCCATGCTGCTCCTCGTGCATCTGGCCTGGACACAAACAAACAGTTCTTCATCGTGGAAGATGACAAAAAGCAACACACACAACACACACCGCGTACCGGGTCGTGACAAGCACCATGGCACAACCACGGTAATTGGTAGTTAGGACACTATTGCAGCAAGCAGGAAGCCACAAGTTGTAACACTGCTGGGGGGGGGGGGGGGGGCGGGGAATAAATTTAAAAAAAAATAAAAAAAAATTATTCTGCCTGGTAGAGGTAATTGCTGAACAGGACTGGTAAAGGTCTCAGTGGGAGGGGAGGATCCTCCAGGCATCAGCTCTGCACCGGCTCAATCTGAAGCTGGCTCAGCTCTGCCGGGAGGACGGCACACAAGGCACCTCCAGCACAGAAGAAGCCTGCGTTTTACAAAAAGTTTTCCCCAACAAACAGGTATGTGAATGAGCTTGGCAGCAACCTCACATCAGAGTGCTCCCCGTGTTTTGGAGGAGTTCAGCAGAGATCGCTCCTTCCGACGTGCTCTGGACGTGGGAAGCCTAAGCTACCGAATCGTATTTCTGAGGCTCTGGCCAGCCTCCATTTTTAATGAACTGTAGCATTAAACTCCCATAGTGCTCGTGTCATGGGACTAAAATAGTTTTCATCTTGCAAGGACACCAGAAGAGCAGTTTAACCGCTTCACTGCCATGGGACGCTGGCGGCGCAGGACCAGGGCCACCTCTCATGCTGACCCACATTCAGCACGTGGAAGTTTCCACTGAAACCCAACAGACCGCCGGCAACGAGCTGCCCGGGGAGGCAGCAGGCGCCACGGCCCCAGATCCTGCTCCAGCTCCCACTCTCTGTCGCTCTGCGGCTGGCTCCATCCACGGCTTAGCCTTCTCCTGCATCTCCAAGATGGGAAGTTCGCTTTATGTGGCACACGCCACTAAGGAAAAAAGGTTAAAATGCTTATAAGAATATTTTGAAAGATTAATTTTTAAAGCATCTGTTCAGGGAACCTCCTAGGAAGCAGGCAATAAACAGTTAAAACTCGGAAGTGAAACTCTGTCCAGTTTTGACGGCACTTCCATCAGAAAGAAAAAGCCACCGCAGAAGAAGCGGAGTGTGTAGCTGGGCACCAGAGCCACAGGTACGGTGTGCTTGGTGCAAAGCTGCTGTCGTCCAAGGGCACCAACAGGGCTCTGCCAGCACGTGGGGACACCACACACTACCTGTCTTGTAGGTCCTGCATCGGCTCCTCCACTGTCCAAGAAAACGAAGTCTTTAGTACCCTATCACTCTGCAATTTCTTTCAAAGGTTGCATGTTTCATTTAAAAAGAACTCTGGCTCTCATTCTGATGTAGCAACTTTTTAAAACCGTAATAAGTGAAATGTTCAAGAAATTGAATAGGCACTGGACTGAACAGTATCTCTTCCTAACTCGCCAGAACAGAAATCAGATTTGTTTGCTCAGAGCCTACTTTGTCACTCATGAAGTTTTTCTTTTCTATGAAATGATGATGAAAGCTGTAGATCAGAATACTAGGGACCACATTTTTACCAACATTGCTGAATCCCATCAACACTACCTAGAAAAATTATGATCCAGTAAAATTCAAGAGAGATTTAGCCTGCAAAACAGGGTTTTAAAAACATTAAATTTTCAGAATAAGACAGGCTATGGATTCTCTAAGAAGATTAAGGCATGGAAACTATGACACAGGTACCACAGTTTAGCACTACTGCTGTACATACCTCCTCAAACAACCGAGATAAGAAAACTTTTGTACTTTTTGGAAGGCTAAGTGAACTGGTCAGCAGGAAAAAAAAAAGGAGTCACATTTCAATTTAAGTATTGACAGTCAAAGGGCTAGCTTCTGTCTCATGTGTTCAGGCTTTACTTCCATGAACATTTTTGAATACAAGAGTAAAGTCTTCAAAGACTTTATTGGTCTAGAAGGAAAACTTGAAGTATCAAATTAGGGTTTTTTTAAGCACCTAAGTATCAGTTGAAAGCATTTTTGTACGCTCCAAAAACACAGACTCCTCCCTGCACGCATCTCAACAGAATTATAGGAAGAGCCATTGTATAGAAATAATAGTCATGGTGCACGTTTTCACTACAGCGTAAGCAACCATCATGGAGTGGAAAAGCTCTTCTCCTGCTTTTTACGAATGTGCCGATCCATTCTGTACCTGGCATACTGTCATGGTTTAACCATTGGTATCCTTCTCCAAATATTCAAGCATTGCTTTTTAACTACTGTGTGCCTAAAGATTCAGGTGAAAGCTGCCAAAACACCCTGCATACCCGCTCTTCAGTTTTAGCCTCTCTACAGTGAAGTACCACCTTGTAGGAAGGGAAAAAAGCTCCTTTCAGATGCTCATTAATACCACCACTACCCGTTTATTGTGTACAAGTCAGATTGCAAATAAAACCTGTTACAAATTAAGAGTCTCTCCCACTCACTCCTGAATTCCTGTGCCAGAGATAAAACATGCGACTCCCCTCCTGGGCCATCGATAGCATTTATAATTACACCCTTCAGATCAATGCTTGCGTTCACAGGGCAGGGAAACCAGGGCCTGTAGTAACCCTTTAGTTAAGCCGGTCCGCAGACGGGGATCACACGCTGCGCCAGCCGGCGAGGGCATCGTTTGAGACAGCAGCAGAAAGTCAGATATAGAAAAACTACTTACTGGCAACAGCTGTTCTTCAAGCATGTCACCCCAGCATGTCCTTCTTTTGGAGAACGCTTATTTTCCAGCATTTGTTCTCTACTGGATACCAAGTGGATACCATGGGCTGCCAAATCACATGGAAGTGCACACAGGCCTTCAAGGAGAAGCCCTGCCTTTACTTCTGGATCTGGAAGAGTATGATCTACTAATTACACTAGCTACACTGCACCCATACAGATCTTGACACCACTTTAGCAGAACTAGAGTTCAGCTTTACTCTGCCCTCTCAAACCCTGCCATTCACATACACCAGCGTGCAGGAAAACAGGAAATCTCAGAGTAAATTTTCTCCAGAAAATCCAGGCTGAACCTTTTAAAAAAACCTGGTATAATCTAACCTCTTGCAATCAAAACTTACTGTTTTGAGACCAAAGTGCAAGTGCATTTCAACTTCTCTTGTTCCTTAGTCTAGAGTATCTCAGTGGTAATTACGTTAGCAAACTCCTTCCTCCCTCCCCAAACAAGCCCCATGATCTACCTGTGCTTTTACTGAGATTAGCCAGAATTCAGCCAAGTGTGGATACCTGGAAGATGCAAAGATAAAGAGGCTCCAATAATGCAGTTCAGAAAGAGAAATCAACGCTAACTGCAATTTTTTTTCTTCCAGGAAGCCTTGCTATTCAAGACCTTGCAAATCTGGCTTTCTGTAACCAGAGCCTGGAGTACCCAATTACTACTGTCCTGGTCAGCAGTTCAGAATGCCGAAGCGAAGCGCCCACAGCAAATGCAACAGAGTTTACAGATGCTACGTGGAAAATGCAACACTGGCTAGCCCTGCGCGGAGTCCCAAGTCAGCACAAAATGGAGTGCATTTCTCTGCAGGTTGATTCAGAAGATCAGGCAGGCTCAAAATACCCAGATCACGATTTGGTTGGCTACTCATGAATAGAAACACCCATGATTGTCTAGGGTTGCACCACTACGGGCTCTAGCAGACACAAGCATGCAGCTTGCTTTTCACTCATAATACAATTTATGTCTTCAAATGGGGGTGGGGGGGGCAGGTTCCCCAGCAAAACTCTGAAAAAACAGTTATTCCTCAAAAAGTCCACAGGAAACAGCTCTAAGACTCTTGAGTTCCATAAAAGTAAGAACAATGTGTTATAAAGTGAGCTACAAAAGCTGATATTTCTAGATAAAGTTAACCTTAGAGCAACCCTTTGGGTAGACCAGTTTTGTTTTGCTTTGGTTTTGAGAGTGATATTCCCTTGTACAGAAGCATTTAAGCAATGTCCTCACTCAAAGGAACAAAGATGTATGATAAAGAATTAGGAAAGTCCATGAGTGAAACAGAGAGAAAGTATTATTTTTGTCATTAATTTTACAATTAGTAGTTTAAACTGTGAAACAGGAGTTAAGTCAGAGAAAGGATGAAACCACTGATTAAGAGGCTGCACTGGAGCCAGGTCCAAACAGTTTTATACATCTGTTTCACATCTATCCAAGTTAATCTTTGTAATTACTATATGGGTAGACCTGACTCATTAAATCAAAATCTTTGCAAGAAGCTGACTTGCAGGAACAACAAAAAACACCCTGCATGTCAGAGACAGCAGCCAAGCAGCAGACATGAACAAAGCAGCAGTGCCCGTTTCAAGAAGAGGAACTATAGTATCTACTGTTAAGCAAAAGGAGAGAACACCAAGAAGAGCTAAAAATAGATTCAAGTGTTTTGGTTTGGGGGTTCTTTGTTTTATACATAGCACAGTTTGAACTATTTTTCAGTTACTCTGTATTTATGGCCAATTATGTTGATCCTCACCCAGGGCCAAGATCTATTGGATTCACGGCGTGAGCACGAAGGGTTCCTATCACCGGAATATTCGTCATCCAGATCAATCCAGATCAACAATGCCAGCTCTGCGACTCTGACACTGCAGGACAGACATTTCCTTCAAGATGACTGAGCCTGTCCAACCATCCTCCATCCACAGCGAGTAGCTGCAACGGACTGGTTTTAATCAAAGTGCAATCTAATCACCTAATGGTGCCGGTCTCTGTGGATTGTTGTATAAACATGTTTTTCAAGAACTGGAATTACTATCTTCTGTTTTCAGATGTAGAATATATTTTTTTACAGAGGAAGGGGGTGTCTCTCTTCTATGCAAAGAGGCAGCATTATGAAATGCATTTGCAGAACTGTTTGGCAGAATATTAAACAGGGGAAGAGGGATGTGTGCATGAATTTATCACCTCCTTCACTGAGTGCCCAACAACCCCAAGGAAGAAGACTGGAAAGCTCTGGATCTCTCATTAGGAGACAGAGACGGAAATGAGTGGCAACGTCCAATAAAAAAAAAAAAAAAGCAGGTGGCAAATTGTTATTTCTAGCTCTGGTGAAAAAAAAAAAATCGGTTCTACTTTCATCATCGAGTAAGATGTGCTTTTTGCATGCATCATATTTGCTCAGGAATGCCATATTTGGGGGCTTGCTTTCATCTACTTCACTGATGCTCACTGCTGCAATGAGGCTTTGCTGTGCTCTGCAGGCAGTTTGTGCTCACCAAGTGCCAGTGACTTTAATTGGGCAACCTGGCATCAACTAAAATATGATAACTTGATTCCTCCTGAATAGTATGGTTTGTGCCTACCTGGCTTTAGCATCAGCTACTGGAAACACAGTAGTAACCTTTTTTTTTCTTTTTTAATTTTTGGGGGGGAGCTCAAGATACCATCCTCCACTAATGACACATTCTTAATCTCAGTTGTAGGAGTACAGTAATAACCCATAAGCTAATAATTTTGTAGCAGCAATTTTAGTTTCCCCAACTATATTATTTAAAAACCTAACCGAGGGTGTGTGTAGAGAATGACACCGTTCAGAAATCCAAATAAGGGAATGAAATGGCAGCTTGGCAGGGACCCAGTGGCCACACCTATTTACAGGGGAAGCCGAGCACAGCCACCATCATTAATTAATTCAGAAGCCTCGGCACACAAAACTTGATCTGGATGCACACTGCATCCCCCACCTGAGATCAAAAGGGAGCACTGCACGCTGAACATCATAAGCCATGCTTGCACACAGCCATGTCCATATAAAAATAAGGAAGGCTGTGGGGCTGATGTTTAGCCCCTGGTCCTGCAGTTAGAAGGGAAAAGGAAACAAAAGTTGTCATTATCACCCATAGGATCTAGGGGTTTTTTTAATCTTGAGCAAGCCTAACTACTGGTAAGAAACCTGTAAGGGTCCCTCGACCCAGAAGAAGCAATAGGCAAACGGATACCAAAGATGAGCAAGACAAGATTTAGACTCTCGGTTACTTCAAGTGGCTTTATGTAAAACAACATCTAACTTCCACAAAAACATGAGAGCATTTTGAGTAGAAAACAACCAGAGGTGTCACAATTACAACAAACCACATTTTGCAAAGGAGATGATCTTATCTGGTTTGCATATCTAAATGTCCTAAGGGATCAATAACATGCGCAATATTAAAATGAGTCTTATTTAATTACTTCTATAGTCTTCATCATCATAATTCTCAGGCACCTCACAGAAATAAGTTACCCATCAGGTCTTAACTGACAGGATTCACATGCTTTTGTTCCCCAAGCCACTTCTATCACTTAAAGGTCCTGGCTGCTTGTTAAACCATCATCTTCAGGTTTAAAAACACTTTTTGGTAGCAAAAGGAATTAATACATCCCTCTCTGGATACCTTTGCTAAAGGAAGGAGAAGCAGCAGAGGAATCTTAAATATCTTCAACAGAAACTAATGGAATAAAGATTGCAGGTAACAAGTTTGGAGGTGTACTCTGCCTCCCAGATCCCAGCTTTCCTGCAGAGCAGAGAAGTGTACAATCACAATCACAAAGTTTGCAATATTTATTTAAAGATGTCACGTAACAAGTTTACTTTCTTCAAAACTTAAGAATTTTAGAGCTTTTCCCGCCATAGAATACCTTACATATGTGTCATATACCAGACCACCCCCAAAGACACTGTGCTTTCCACCTCCTATTCTATGTTACTGATTAATTTTGCTTTCTTTTTGACTGTTAATAAACTTTCCCACAAACAGTATTTCCAAAATATATTAAGACCTATTGATATAATAATCAAGAAGTTTCTCTTGGTGATCCTCCTATTCGATCCTGCCAGCAGTAACAGTACCTACATATTAGCAGTCTTTCATGAACTGCAAGACATTAATTTAGTGCTAGCCTTAACTGTAAGGGCTACCTACTATCTTGGAGCATAACTTTAATGAAAATTAGAATTATGTGTAGCCAACCTGGATTAGTCTTGAGCTGAGCTTCTGAAAGTTATACAAGGATTACTTTTCAAGTTTTATGGACAATGTCATCTCCTTGCTGGGATCTTTCCTTTCGGAAGAAGCTACACCATGAGCTACAGTCTTCTTGCAGTATCATCTGCTTTCAGGAACAGGTATAGAAAAGCTGTTACAAATGTCATCTTCCTCTCCGCCCCCCGCAACTGCAAAAGTGAATCTGAATTTTAAAAGGGCCTACGACATCAAATTCCTGTCACATTTATAGAGTTAATCAAGGCGTTAAAGGCACACTTCTCCCTGGTGCATGCATGGCCCAGAAAGGAAGGATACTGCCCACAGAGCATCAGCTCTTCATGAGCACAACGCACAGATGGAGCAAAGCTTCATTGGATACCCTCCACAGATACCAAACAAAAGCAAGCAGCTTTACTATGAGGCAAGGGTTCTTCCACTACCAAAATAACTAAGCGCTTGCTTTCAAAGACTATATCTCAAGCCTTAAAAACAAACAAGCAAGCCAGCAGAAAGCAAAATTGGAAGCCCACACTCCAGAGCATCCTACAGAGCATAATGCTAGCACCATACCTGCAACTGGCACATATGTAATTTCACTATTTTACAATGAAAACCTGAAAATGTTAGATTTATATTGTGTACAAATCTCAATAGGTGGTTCAGCGTGTTTGTACATACCACAACACTAGGGACACATGCACAACTGCAGTACCTAATTCTCTTGGAGACAGGATTTTCTAAGATCCTATTAAATATGAATGCCTTCAGTTTACTTCCTCTAATTCTTGCAAGCATTTCAAAGCTCGTGATCACATGGCTATTTCAGCAAATGAACATAGTGGGCATAGCTCACAGGCTATGGCAAGGAAGTTGCTCCTACTTACAGCAATAGGTAAATCAGCATTAGCATGAGATCTAATAATTCCATTTTCTGACTCACTTTAGTACCTGGAAAGTCTTCAGTATTTGTAGCATAAAACAGACTAAGAGAAAAGCCATTACTGACCATCTTCAGCAATACTTTTCCTATGAAACAGTCACAAAAGTGACTTTGCTGCTGCAATGAGGCTTGCCCTGTTTCAATGGCATCCCACACTGGTGCTGGGCTCCGTTTAGTCCAGCCACGCTCTGGGCATTTACAAAACTGTTTTAAGAAAGCCTGCTGCTAACACCTGTCTCAGCCATAGGGTAATTGTCTGGTCTGCAGGAGATGTAGTTTCAGCAGCCAACATTGACAAGAGTCTCTCCATCTAGATCAAGTTAGGAAACAAGTAACAAGTTAACCAGCATCACTCAATTGGAAGTATTCTATTGCATTTAAAAAAACACAAGGAAAAAAAAAAGAAAAGCTTTCTTGAATGCCAACTCCTATTGTCTTATAGGTAGTAAAATTGGGTATTTATAACCCAAAGTGAATGAGACAGGTCATGTCAAAATCAATTTCAAGACTAACTGAAAACTCAATCAAGGCTTCATTTTTTTTTTTTCCCATTGAAAAGCTACAAAATAAGACTTTGTTCCCTCAACTCCAGCAATCTGCCACTTCAATGCAAAGACCCCATCATAAACTCCTACTTATTTTGGATATTTAACAAAGAAGGGAAAAAACCCCAACAAACCAGACTGTCTTGAGATCAGCTCACTCTTAGCTACATACCTATGACCATGTTCATCTGGTCTCCCATCAAATATGATTAAAAAAAAGCCACCCTTTTGAGATGCCATCTAACATTCTTAGTTGTTCTTACCCACTTTTGTCAGAACTTTGAGTAACAACATTTACTGTTAAAGAATTAGTAATTATGATAAAAAGAGTTAGCGGAACCTCTTCCCGGCAGGCAAGGCAGAGTATCTATTTCCATACTCTCTGCTGGAACTACCCACATTACTTACACAGTGAAACAGCAATGAGTTATTTTTCACTTCATGGTGTGCAAAAATAAGAACGTATCATACAGTCTCACTTGCTACTAGGTGTTTTAGAAACTTCCTCAGGTACCTGACTTTTAAAATATCCATTTATATTCAGCTGAAGATACTGGAAGTGGGGGGAGAGGGGGAGGAATGGTGTTTACTTCATGTCAGGGCTTATCTCCTGCCTTGGGGGAGTGCTCTTTTATAGGCTTCTTTTTTTTTTGTTCCCATCCCTCCAGCTCCCATTCACACAGCTGGAGTGAGGGTAACAAAAAGCACATATTGTTATGGATGACTGGAAGTGCAGTGGACTGCCTCCCGACTGTGGATCCATGCAGCTTGGGCTACTGGGTCCAGAGTGATTTGGGTATAACTTTTTAATTTAGTTTGATTCGTGTTTATACAGGAATAAGCCCAAGTCAGAAGGTGACGCATAAGACACCAAAACCAGAAGACGAAGAGCTCACACACTGATCCCTTTCATGCTGCAGCAGAGTTCACTACAGGGCACTGCAAATTAGCAGGGAAACTGCATTCAAGTTATTAGTCACCTCATAATTGTTAAAGGAATTGGAGACCAACTCTTCTTCCAAACATGGCAGGAGTAAAGCCTTTCCGGCAGAGCTTTAACTTAATGCCAGATCATCTGGAATACCAAACTTGCCAACATCTCCAAAGAGGCAAGTCACGGCCAAACTACCTCACCTAGAGAGTCACCCAAAACCAGTCATGAAAACTCCTTTACTCTTGCAAACGCTGGTTTTTGGGGTTTTTTTTTTTTTGGTTTGTTTTTCCTTTGGGAGAGAAGAAGGGGGGAGGGAGGCGAAAGAGCAGGAAAAGAAACAAAGAAGTAGGAGAATGAATAGAGGCTGAAATGCTTAACTCACTCTTAAGAGTAAAAAAAGTCAAACACAGAATTTAGTAAGAATGAATACAAACAGAACAGATTGATATAAACTCAGAGATGTGCATGTTAAATAGCTCTTTGATACCTAAACAAGACTTGAAACTCCTGGAACGCTTTAACACTCCAATCATTTCCATGATACAGACCATTTGACATATTCTGCTTATTGTGAGCAGCACCTGATTGAGTCACAGAGGACTTCTAAATGGGAAAGGACCCCCATCAGGTCTGGGTCAGCGGATCAGTTTGTTTTGTGCACAAACCAGAAGTCGGAGTGAGGACTCAAGGAGTCCAGTCGATGCCCAAGGGCCCTCCAGGAAGGACAGCGGTGGGAGGAGAAACAGCCTTCCGAAATTGAGCCTTCTTAAAAATAAAAGACAAAATAAACATGCCTGATCACAAGCTTCCACACATCTTGGTTAAAGGCACACAGACTTGACCCTGCTGCCAGGAGAGACCCACCAGTTATAAGGGATGTAGAGGAAGAAATTCTGCAGAGCTCGAAAACTCACCCAACTTGTGCACGTCACCTACAAACACACAAAATCCTGAACATGAGAGTCAGGGGCGAACTCCCTGCTTCCCTCAGTCTAGGGTTTGCCAACTCCCCATTAGACACGTGACACTCCTTCCCCGTATTTGTCTGGCCTTCAGCATCTGCGGCTGGCTGTTAAATTTTACTCTCCTAGACCTTTCAAATGTTTGGATTTCCTAATACAACAAACTGGCATTGCAGATCATGAGGTAAACCTGACGACCCTTTTCGCCCTCTTTTCATCTTAAGTCCTACCAGCAATTCTCATTTGAAAAACAAGATGGCATGGGTTAAACAATCTCAGAGATAAAAGCTAAAGAAGATGAAGACTAAAATAAGAGGAACTGCTGTTATAAGCCACATTTTGCATCCTTCGTTTGTAACACACGCTTATACCCATTTTGCAGATGGGATAACCAAGGCATAGAGAGGTTTAAGTGACTTACCCAGGGCAATATAAAACTTCTCCTCCAGGGATGACGGGGAGGCAAAGGTAATGGTGAGAACAAGCTACCACAGCACACAGGACATCAGCTGTCCCGAGCAGTGTGATTTCAAGATGCAATAACAGGGACAAACACCTGGCATTGCCTACCCCACCTCCGAGCTCCACTGGATCCAACAGCTCCGGCCAGACACCGACCCGCTGCTGACCAGTGCCATTCTGTGCTCAAGCTGCAGCGCTGAACTGAGTCAAACCCTACTGATAATAAAGACGAGGAGGAGAGAAAAGGGCATTGCTACAGCTGCACATAGCAAAGGTTTTCCACTTTCTGCCTTACTTCAGTACGTTGAAACAGCAATACATTCAAACATTTTTGCTTCAGAGTCAACACATCAAAAGCGGACAAAACTTTCTTGCTAAACCTTGATTTTCTCCCATACAATCCAAAGGGCCTAATCAGTTTTTTTTCTTTTTCCTTCCAAATGCCCTTGTCACTCCAAGAGAGTGAGCTGTGCTCATGAAGCAAGAGTCACGACACTGCTTTCCAGCCTCCCTTGCACTAGAAAGAGAGGAGCATAGCGGACCACAGGTTAAAAAGCTCCAGCACAATGAAGAGGTGCTCTGTAATTAAGACATAGGAAAACTGTACAGGACAATTCCTCCCTGCCCCGTGGAAGCCGCAGTCTCCGGAGGTGATGCCAAACAGGTCACACAGACACACACACAAATGCTCACAGGTAAACAGCAGCTGTTTACTGGTGCCCTGCTGGAGAGTCCCGAGACCTGACACACCAAGAAGTCAAATACCAAAGAACACAATTAAAGGCAATGAAAGGTAGAAATGCCGGTACCTTCAGCAGTTGGGGAAGGAAGAGGAGAAGTGCTGAACAGCAAAAAGCCAACATAGGAAACTGCATATTAATAAACCTTAACCTTTGTTCTGTCCCTGTCCTATAATGCTTGCTTCGGGCAATTCACTCTCCTTTTCCCCACCTGACAATGGACATATGATTCATCTGACACTGAGGTTCACTGATGTACACAGGTCATTCAGACTGAGCAGTGCTAAGCATATAGAAAATATCACAAAGAAATGAATAACCTCAGAAATTCCAGGTGGTGCATAAGAAATAAAGCAAGAACCGCTAACCTAGCGAGGGTCAATATATTCAACAGATGTCCAGTTCCCCAGGTGAAGGGATGCCACAGAAATGCAGACAAAAGGAGGGGGAAGAAGGCTAGAAAACCCTAAAAAAAAAGGGTTCCCAAGCAAGTCTTTACACCAATCAATCATAGTATGAATGCATAAATAAGCACAATGTCTATATTTAAGTGCCAAATTCTAGCTTGTTAAGTTTTAAGGGCACAAATCTAAAACAAGCGGCATGGGTAGCACAGGGAGAGCAGGGACAGCCTGATGAAACTATCAAGAACAGACTTTCAAAGAACACCACAACTGAAAGGCTGTCCTGGAGTTTTCCAGTCCATCAGTAGCACGTTCTTCTCTTAACATTTATTTTGTTTAGTGCCAGGAGAAGAGGAAAGAGTGCTCAAGTACCATTCCCCCCCCCAATCAACAAAATATGCTAATTACATTGCACTTCGCATACTGGTCTACAGACCATGTGCTGTGATACCTCAAACATGAATAGCATTACACAAAAGCAAACGCTACTTCCCCAAGTCTAAAAATAAGTCTACCATATTTTCAGATACCACAGTCTCCCAGAACATTTGGAGGGGGGAAAAAAACCAAACCTACTACACAGTTCTACGTTACTTAAATTATTATTGAAAGAGATATAAATTGTAAGTCAAGAAGTGCCTGGAACAGGGCTGTACTGTTGGTCATTCTAAGAGGAGGAATATAAAAAAAACCCCTCCACAACACAGTTCATTTTTCCTTTTATTTTTTAACGAGAGCTCAGCATGTGTACTTTAATTCAGAAGGGGAATGCACACACTGCCTGTTTTCTTTCCAACTTTTTTGCTGTGACCTATTTGAGCAGTACCTATACTCAGGATAAAAGCCAGTACCTGCACAGGTACATTATCACACACATGGACTCTGTACAGAGCACACAACTTCCTACCTCACAAGACACATAAAAGGGAGACACGGTGCTTTGTGAAACACGAGCAAAATAAGCACACGACTACTCCCCCCAGAATATGGCAGTAAGAAACAAAAGTATTAAAGCCTGGGGAAGAGCTCACAGTTCATACGTGCACAGTGAGTATAAAAAAAAAAGTTCTGATGCCCAAAGATTTGAAATTTTAAATGCATAAGTACACTTAATACCTACTATCAGCAAGTAACATCTAAATACTGCATGTAGAAGTTTATGGTTCAAAACATTCTAAATTTAGTCATCAAAACAGCATTTTCCACTCGAAGTTACACATAAAGCAAGTGCTCCATCAAAGCAGAAAACCTGAGCTTTGCTGACCACTACAGCACCTTGTCGATTCTGTCCTTCCCCATTTCTCGTACCAACGACTTTTCGTTGGTTGGTGACCAGCCAGGGATTTCACAACACGGACACTGTTTCAAGAGGTACCACTGAAAGCGTAAGATGATCTGAAACGTGGCCTCATCATATCTGAATGAATTTTAGACTTCGTTTTTAAAATACTTCCAGCACTATCCGAAAGATGTCAGAAGTTGACTTCCTTTATCCCAAGCATCATTCCTTCTTCTTCCCTCCTTAAAGTAGCATAGCAGGAGTGATTCCGTAAGAAAGTAAGAATGCTTATAGCCCATACAGATGGGTAGGGCTAACGAAGAGCACACCCAGAAATAGAAGTGTAAGACCATAAGACAGTAAGCCCAGAGTTCCTTCCACAGTTATAGTTCCTTTGACAGCACAGGGATAATTCCAGTTCAAACCTGAGGCTGTGCGGAGAGGTCCCTGAAAGGGCCAAACGTACCTACGTACGTGTGCTGCTGTCTGGCTGAAAAAGCGATCCAAATCCCTCATCTTGCCTTGCATAAGCCTCACAAACATCACACAATACACCAACACTGTCTGAATCTGAACCAATGATTTTAAACAGCTCCACATATGACTACCGGCCTGTAATTACTACAAAAAAGTCGTAACGCAGCTATATTAAGTTACAGTATTAGCATACTGACACTGCATCATATGCCAACAGTGTTGCATCATCACCCATTGATGCAACCTCATGACTATGTAACGCTGTTAGGGATGGTATTAGCTACTCCTCTGTGCTTCCACCTCTGAGGGAAAAGAAATAGATTCGGCTACCTCCATCCTGCTCCACTGCTGGATACTGAGTGACCACAGAGATACAACTCACTCTCTCCCAGTGAAACTCAGCAAGGCGGTTTTTACTGCAAGCACAGAACTCGGTCCTTTTTACACTCACACAAAGCTCAGCCAGAGCATGCTAACTGGCAATATATTCGCTCTTTTTCCAAGTAAAAGTTAGAAGAGCATCAGCCTGTTGCTTACCTACACACAATACATAAAGGGGTGAACTTTTACAGCCTCAACGTCACACGCCAAGCTGCGCAGCCCTCCTCATTTTCAAAACCAGATAGTTGGGGGGAAGAAAAAAAACAAACTAAACAGTCCCCAGCCCTGAAACCAGTGCCTTTTGCGATCCTATCCGAGATACTTAACCACAGAGCCTCGCTGCCTCCAGGATATCACACCCTTTTTTTTCTGTCCAGAGCTTGACAATCCAGGCGCACTGAAGGCTACGCCAGCAGCGAGTAATGGAGCGTGATGTACAGGAATACGCCGTTCCGTACGTGTCGCAATCTCAGATGGCTGTGAGGTGGCACTCGGGGGTGACACACACACACACCCCCGACAGCCAGCTCTGCCTCCCCACACACAGCATGGTCCCTGCTTATAGCCCTTGGGGGCCTATCAGCCTCCCCATGGCCCAAATGCCAGCAGGCATCAGTGCGGTATCACCGCCACATCCCAGCAGGTACCATCCCAAGATCTGGTGGGATCGACCATTTGTCACCAGAGCCTGGCCTGCGGAGTGCACGTGTACAGCAATACAATGCCCAGAAAGCCACCACTCAGTTCACTTACACAAAAAGCTTTCCACATGCTACATATCCCTTGATTTCTTACTTTCTTCTGCCATCTCCTGCCTCTGGTCCCCTACCACCTCATCCTCTCCACTAGCACATCTCTCATGACCCTGCTTCTTCCTACCCACATCTCCTTCCACTTGAGACACTGGTCAATAGTTTGTCTGGAAGAAAGCAGGGTTTCGTTCTCTTCTCCCGCTGATGTACGGCAGCTTCCAGCCTACTGGCATGTCTCTTATTCCCAAAGGCCCCTCTTCGTTTCACTTCCTGTGTGACTGCCTCTACAAGCAGCTCTGCTACCTCTGCTTCCAGCTGCATTCACAGACGGGCAAGCAAGAGAGAAACATGAAAGTCAAACACCTGCAAAAGAAGCTGGAAAGGAGGATTAGGGCCATGCCTGCAAATTAGTGCTCCGTGACAGTCACTGCTCTATGCATCAGCTTAGGAACCTCTGTCCTGGGGAAGGGGGTTTACGGGACAAAGTATAAAAATAGAAGAGTGTGGGGCAGCCAGAAAAAAGACAAGTGAAAGTAAAACCTAAGACGTATAGAGAGTGCAAAATAAAAAAAAAAGTAAGCAGATGCTCTAGAGAAGTGTGTGCATCCCGACTTGCGGGCTTCCCCGGCTTCCTCGTTCAAAAGCAGTAACCGATGCCGGACAGTTTTCAGTCGCCGGCCCCCCCGCTCCTCCACAAACGAGAGCAGCGATTCCTGGACACTCGGGAGCTCGACGCGTTCGTGCGCTTGGGCAGCGCCACTTCCCGAGGACTATCCCCACCGGGGCCAAATCCTGCCCGGCCCCTCCCGCAGTCACCGGGAACGTGCGGTAATGGAGAAAACCGGGGGCAGCTGGGCACGGCGCCCAGCGAGACCTTCACCCGCAAGCCCCCGCCGACTACCCCGTTACCGACACGACACCCGGGGGGAGGCGGCGGTTGCCTCGCACCCCCTCGGGGGTGGGGGGTCGTGGGGGCACAGCCCGGTGCACCTTGAGCCGCAGGAAGGAAGGGCGGGAGGGGACTCTTATTGTGACACGGGCCGCAGCCCGGCCGCCAGCCGGGCCAGTGCCACGGCGGGGGCTGCCCGGGGCGGGGGCTGCCCGGGGCGGCCGCTCGCCCCCCCACGCACACCCCACGCCCCCCCCCCTTGCCGCGGCCCCCGCGGGGCCGATGCCCCCGGGTCGGCGGTGCCGCCCTGCGCGGGGGGCAACGGGGTCCGGGGCGCTCCCAGCCCCGCGCCGGCCCGAGCGGCGACGGAGGAGGAGGAGGAGGAGGAAGAGGAAGCAGGCACGGCGGAAAGCTCGTAACAACTTTCCGAAACAAACGCCTCGCAGGCTGCCGTCCCAGCGCCGAACAAAAGCCGGCGGCGACCCGGGGCGCTCGGCCCCGGGCTCGGGGGGCGCGCCGCGCCGCCAAACTTTTCGTTTACCGGCGAGGATGCAGCCCGGGAGCCCCGCTGCCCCTCTGCTACCCGCCGCAGGCAGGGGCACGGATCTCCTTCGCCGGCAGGCATTAATCAATCAGTCCGCCCGACGGCTGGAGCCCGGCGGCCGGAGAGCGGGACTTTGCACTTTTCCCGGCTTAGCGAGGGCTGCCCGCCGTCCCCGCACGGCCGGGCTCTCCCGGAACTTCCCCGGGAGCGCACACGCATCCCCCGCGGCCGCCTCCCGCAAATAACTCCGCCGCCGCCTCTCCCTCCCCAAGACAATAAACCCAACGAGAACTTTTCATCTGGGAACTCACAAGCCGCGGCACCTCCCCGCTGGTCCCCGCGCATCCGGACTGCCGCCGGTCCCGCTCCCCGGCCGCCGGTTCGCTTCCCCCGCTCCTTGCCGCCCCCTTTTCCGCGCCGCCAGGGATCCCCGGCTAATCCTCTCCGCCGCGGCTCCCCTTGCCAAATAATGCGCTTCTCACACATGGAGTCGCGGCGTCACTCGGCGGAGCATGCGCGCGGCGGCCCCCGAAACACAGGGCGGCCCGTCCTGCGCCGCAGCGGCGGCGGCGGCTGGCGCGGCGCCGCGGGGACAGCGGCGGCGGCGGCAGGAGCAGCAGCAGCGGCCACACCGCGCCGCGCGGGGGCCCGGCGCCGCTTCCGGGCAATGGTGGAGCAGGTCTGTGACCCGGGGCACCATTGGCCGGAGGGGGTCGCGGCACATGGCAGGCGGGCGGGGATTGGTTGCGGCGCGGGCTGGGGGCGCCGCCGCGGGGTGCGCGGGTCCCGCCGCGGCGCCCGGGGCCACGTGGAGCGGCGGCGGTAGCGGTAGAAGCGGCGGCGGCCCCGCCGCGGCCTCCGTGCCCCGGGCCGGGCGGGTATTGTTCTCGGCGCGGCGCCGCCTCCCGGGCCGGGCGGAGGGGAGCTGCCGGGAGGCCCTGCGGTCCGGCCCGACGGCAGGACCTCCGCCGACACGGATCGTTCTCGGGGCCGCTTATCTTTTTTCCTTCCTGAGCGTCTGCAGGCGCTGATGAAGGAAACGGATAGCGGCGCGCAGCTCCCGCGGCTGCCCGGGCTCGGCCGCTCCAGCCTGCTGAAGGATACCGCGGCAAAGAGCAGGACGACGGCTGCGGGAGCGAACCGAGGGGCAGATCGCGTATTCCGGGGTGGGCTACCGATACTCGGAGGCCTTGCTAGCGAGTGCGGACGGGCGGCGGGGAGGCACGGACTCGGCTCGTTTCTGAAATCTGTCTTGAAGACAGTAAAGTCTGATGGAGACGGTCTGAGCTTCACAGATTCGGGAGAGAGACGCTCTAAGCGGCCAACGCTAGAAATAGCTATTTTCTTACACCGGAGAGCCTCAGGGTAGCTCCTACCAGTGCTGCCGACAGCTCGCAGTGGGTCAGCGAGTAGCAGAAAGCAGCCTGAAAATATCTGGAAATACTCAGAAACCCAACTCTTAGCCGTGGCGTGCACGAGGAGCGCGACTCCCGAGGCGCAGACCAAACCCGAGGGCACAAGGCAGCGCAGCGAGCCCTGCGACCTCCCTGGCACGGAGGGCAGAGCTGCGGGTGGGATGGGAGAGCAGCATTTGTGGAGTAGTCCTGCTCTCCTCCTGTCCATCTTCTCGTAGGAATACTTTAGAAGGGCTTTCTGAAGCCACGTTCACCAGATCTTAAATCCAGCAGGTAACTTAGTTGAGACCAAATTAACAGCAGAAGAAAGTCTGAACTGTTTGGGTTTTTTTTATTACCAATCCCTTTAACACACTCTCCTGATCTCTGGTGTGGTTTTCCAACTAACTGCCGTTTTTCTCCTGTCCTTCAGCAGAGGCAGCTCATTGAACGCTGTTCTCGCCCTTGTATTTCTTTGGTCTGTTAAGTATTCTCACCAGGCTGTAATCCTGGTGCAGGTCTGCCTAAGGGCGGGGGGGTGGTATATGAATAATCTTTCCAAGTTACCAAAAGACCCAAATTCTTCTAGATTTTGCGTAGCAGACTAATGCCAACGAGCCTTAAGACCTCCAGTTTGCCACATTTCTGGAGACAGGTTATTTTTTGGATGTGGTCTGTTGGCTCCTAAGCCACCAGCCTGACTACATCTTCTTCACTCAGCCCAGTAAGTCAGTCTCAGGTTAATAATTTTCACTAGGGCCATACCCCGTACTTCAGGGTCCTCCTTCCTCCCTAAGAGGAGGAAGCTTCTGGCTCCTGCAGTCGTATTTCTGACACGTTTTCTAAAACCTAGCTGAAGCATGAAGTTAAAAACGAGAGGGATGTCACAAGGAGTTAGGGAAGAAAGTTACCCCAAAAGCAATGTTCTGCCCGACCTGGTGTGCAAATGCTCCCCGACAACACGCTTCCAAGTGCGATACTTATTAAAAGCGATTTAGAAGCAGAATAATTAGCAATGGTGGTTTGGGTTTTTTTCCCCACGTTTTGATCGCTTAATTCTGAGGCTGAAAGTTACTTTATAGGGCCTGTGAAAAGACAGGGGCCCTCTTCTACCTTCTTGTGGGTTACATCCCCTAATCATACACCATATTCAAGCACAAAGGATTTCCAACAGTGATGGCTCACTCGTCTGCACCATTACTTTGCCTCCCAGTCAGCACATCATCCAGAGTCTTGCCTATTATTTTTTTTACATTAAAAATGACAGACAACCCCTTGTCAAAGACTGCAGGTGCCCTCTCAAAGAAATGCAGAGGGATAGCCAGCATAGGAAGGGAAAGCCACATCGTCACCACAACGGCTAGCGTGCTCTCCGCCTTCCCACTGGAAGCCAGCAATGGGACCAAGCGGCAAACCTCCCTCCAGGCCCTTTTCACAAGAAGACTACCAGGGAAAATTCAGTTTTAGCTGTTACGGGGCAGGTAACTGTAAGCCTAGAAAACCAAACCACCCTGTCTACAGTCCTTCAAATGTGATGCACAGAAATACTACCGCAGACTGAAGAGAATGCTTTTTTCTGTTTGATCAGCTTACTGAAAACATCCAAGTGAGTGATTATTTAGTAATTACTTTAGAACTGTGTGTGGTTTAAGACCAGTGACTGATTTTTTTATTTTTTAATAAAGACTGGCTTCTCTCTGAGGGCACAATTCAAATTTTAGCAACAAGATCTTGCTGGGGGATGGTCCAGGTGTAGCATCAAGAGGGACTGAGTCACCTGGAAGGCACATTAGTCTTGTAATTGCTTAATAGAGACACAAGCCGATGTTATTTCAATCACAATCATCTGTGGCAAGTCAGTGGCTCTATCAGCAAGAGAAACACCGATACCGCAGAATTGTTTATTCCTAGAAATACATATGTGCCATGAAGTAACTTGTTCACAACATGTTTATGTCAACTGCTGAAGTGAAACTAGTCCTAAGCTGCTTGCAGGAGGAAAGTTCCACGAAACCGCAGCAAATTAAGGAAAAAAGCTAATTAATCTACCTGTATCTGTCAGGCTTTGAAAGAGTTGGGATTTGGGGAGGAATTCTGTGGGTATGTTCCATCTTGTGTTCAGAAAGAAAGTGAAACTGACACTACTTCAGTCCAAACAAGGCAAACCAGACACCTGAAACAGTAATTAATAAATGGTATCCCTGTTTTAATATATATACATCTTTGCCAGGTAGAGAGTATTTGCCAGTATTTAAAATAGCACCTAAAATTTTCACAGCCAAGTGTCAGTGCACCCTTAATCTGAATATACTCTTTTTTGGGACTCTGTACCTTCTAACTAAATACTTGGGTGCTACGCATCACCATATTACACCTTTATTAAAATAGGCAACATTATATTATTAACATTATTGGATTTTAATCTGAATTAAATACTACATTTAAATTAAAATCCAATAGTTCAAAATTAGAGAAGCTATTTATGTAAGCAAACAGCTATACTTTTGCAGATCTTTTCCTTGTTATGAATCAGACGATGCACAGTAAGTAAAGCAATACCAGAACAGTATTACCTCACCATTTCTCACCTGGGCCTTGACTAAAGCTACTCAATTAAGCGCAAAGCAGAGCACCATGTCTGCGGTGGCCAAATGGGAGAAGAAAAGCTGGAATTCAGCTGGCTGTCTTGGGTGTGTCACTAAGGTGACACTGTTCAGCGGAGGGCATCAGCTGCACCGTGCTAATGACACTCCCTGGTGCCTTGGTGCCTGGACTGGCTCTGCCTGGGTGGCTCCGGAGGGAAGCCGTCCCCATCAGCCTTTGCGCAGCAGGCACCCACTTCGTTTGTTTGTATCAGTCTTTTCCATTTTTGTAAAGGTGTATTACAGAGATCCAACCTAGCAAATTGCCTTGAATACTTACTTGCACATGATTTTCATTTAAGAATGTGGCATAAACCCAGAAAGCTGCGTAAATATTTGTTCCGATAACCAAAACTGATGTTATGTAGCCTAGATTCTACTTTAAAGCTGAACATCTCACCACAGAAGCAAAATTTTGCTGGAGCCACAAAGTCCAACTATAAATTTCTTCCTCCAGAGTATTTCCCGCATTCCAAATGTGAAGTCCATAGATAATATGGATCAAATACTTCATCCTTTCTGTATATTTTAATACTACACGATCTACACTCTTCATAAAAATACCACCTAATATAGCATACACTAGGACATTAATTTTGTTGCAACAATAGCAGAATTTGGTATTGGGATGTGAGAAAAAAACCCCAACAATTTAGGCAAAATTCACAAGTGTCCCTAAAGGAAGAATGAAAAATTAGATTAAGCCTTTTCTCAATGCACATGAATGTAGGTCAAAGAACAAGAAGTAAAGCTCAAGCCAGATCTGGTAGACTTGGTCATCCTCCTGCAACCAACAGCAGATGTCAGAGGTAAGACGCATGGGAACATGCTAATATTGGCATACTAAACAGGCTAAACAAGTTCTTAAGCTCAATAGCCGATATGTGTTTTAGTAAAGGTAGAGACTCTAAAGTCACTTGATGGTCTTAGAGGACCAAGAAATCAGGAGCACAGATATTTCTGAAAGCTGCTTCAGATCAGCGTCTGTATGGGTCATGTTCACCCAATTTCCGCTGTTCAGAAGATAAGCTAGGGGCTACTGCTGTGTTGACCTGGAGTCTGACACTGCAATCCTCTATTTTTTAAAAAAAATCATACCCCAGCACCTTGTAAAAGATGGTGGTTTTTTTAATCTTTTACTCCGCTGCCTATGAGTTTGAAATTAACAGACTACATCCTTAAATAGTTAAAAGGATAAAACTGTAAGCATGCTGCAATAGTGCTCAGAATCTTAAGAATACGATTTTAAGATGGCTTATGCTAAGGATGAAAGGAATTCCACAGGCTTGAGACCAAGAGATGGTCCTTTACTTATTTTCTGGTGAAACTATTTTCATGCAAGTGCAAGTTGCAGCTCCCACCAGCTGCTCGAGACAGAATTTCTGCTAAGTAGTTCAGGAATAGCATGAGATGGTAAACTGGTGCTTTTTGACAAGAAGACTCAGGCACTTCAGGGTCACTATATAATCTGTACTGCCAGGTCTGTTTGCCTGTCTCCCACCCACTGGGAGTAACACTTAAATGTGAAACGTTTTCTGCAGCAAAGCAGGACATGAGATTGGAAACAGTCAAAATTCCATGATTTAAACAGTGAGGTGAATGACCCTAAATAGAAATGAAAATTAATCTTTCTGGAACTGAAAGAAATTAAAGATCTCTAAGTTGCTGAGGAAATGGGGAAAGCAGCAGACGTATGCAAATACTGCTTGGCCCAAGATGGTGCCTTCAGTGTGATATTATCTGACCTTGTCTCTAATAAGCACTTTTATGGTTGGAAGAGGATACATTAGGAGCTTTGCTCCAATTCAACAAGCGCTTCATGGACTATCGATTTTGCTCGGAAGTGGGAGAGAACAAAGTTCACCCAGCATTGCTGTTATTTAAAGATCTGCAAAAGAACATCTCAACCTCCTGAAACGAAAACTGGTCCACCACAGATTGTCTCAGATCACTTCAGTTCATCTTGTGATCTGCAACTTCGGACACAAATGTTTTGCTGGCAAACAGTGAGTCAGACCCACAGAGCCATTACTTGAGGGAATGGCTGTAAACAAGCACCTCTTGCTTTGTTTACTGATCATTGTCACGTGGCTCATCAGTACTTGTCCCTAATTAAAAGAAGAATTATCTAGTTGCAGTAAACTCTACAGAGTTCCTGTATAATTGGACTTTCTGTAAGTTTTAACCACCACAAACAGTCCTATGAGAAGCAGGAGCTCGAATCAGTGGGTGCACACCACCTCAGGCTCCCTTCCTGCTGATTTTATCAATCACTGAATATTCCCAAGAATCTTTTTCATCTGGACCTGCCAGCCTATTTTTAACTCTCACATCTGCAGCCTGTAAGTGCGATACACCAAAAGAAAACCAGGGCCCTCATGAACCTCACTGTTTTCATCATTTTGTGCCAGAGATAAGGCTCGGCCTGTGAGTCTCTTCTCTAGCGTGGAATCCTTTTCCAGAACAGACTATGGGATACTCGGCACTGGGGGAATCTGCTTACGAGAAGTCTGCCAACCAGCAGCGGCTTGTTCTGCATCAGCTGGACTGCTGATCACTTAACACTGTCCTTTTTAAATGAAAACAGGGTTGTGCCACGGTCCACGTATGCGATCAGATGATTTTATTATTATCTGCTAATTTCCTCTCATCTTACACACACGCACACTGCATTTTGCCGCCTCTAACTGGTAGGCTTCTCAGGGTGGGGGCACTCTGAGTGCTGCAGGACCGCTGTGCTATTAAACTGTGTAATTTTAAACATGAACTGCTTCCCGAGTGCAGTAATGAACACTTCCAGTTGTGTATAATTTTTTGTTGACTCCTGATTAAAAAAATATTTAAATTACTAATTCACACTAGTATCTGTGTCCATATACGCTGAAACCCTAAGCAGCAAAGGCAGGAGAAAAGAGAGCTGACGCACCACAGTTGTTATGAAGTACTCTTAGAATTAAAACGTGTTCGGCATTTCCTCTGGCGTGGAGAGTGTTTTGGTCCTTACTGCCCTCCAAATTAGAGGTAATGGGGGAAATATAAATATGACCTCAATAACGAATAGTTTTTACCAATTGTGGAAGAGAAGCGACCAAAAGCTCTATTTGTAGCTACCCCATTTTCTAGAAAACGAGCTTCTATCCTTGAGGGGACCAGTTAGGCTGCCTGGTATACTTTGGGCTGAAATGGTTTCTTTCTCAAGAAGATTAAGCAGCAGATCTGAAAGTCGTACAGTATCGTAGATGCCATGATTAAAACTATGCTCTCTCTCTCTGACACATGTGAGATGCCCCTGCACAGGGCTACGGTGCCATTTTCAGGAACTGTACCAAAGATTTTGATTTTGAAAGCCAGATTGTGCTGCTCAGCCAAGTTGTGAATTTTTAGGTTATCAAACTTAAAACTGAAAGGGTTCAAAAGTATTTTCAAGTAGGATTTGTGTTTATCTGCCAAAATGTCCTGGAAATTGCAGGAGGTGGTTGTTACTGACTCCGGGTTGTCATTGTTAGTAATACATCGTTATTAATCAGATTTGAACAACCCCCCAGTCGGTGTTTACCAGTTGGCAAACTGGACACAGAAAAGCCTGATTCAGGAAGGATTTGTTTTTACAGTTCAGACCCTGCAAACTAAGGGTTTCAGAGCGTGTAGGGAATGTCTTTCACAAGGTAAACGGGTTTGTAGTTGCAGCCTGAAGAACTCCACCTAAATTCCACAGCTGTATTTGAGCAATTCCCAGTAGTTTATTCTCTCAATCCAGCATCAGACTAGATTCCTAACGGAGATTAATGCTCACACAATCAGATATCTGTCTCTGTGGATGCCATGACATCGACAGTTCTCTGTGGTTTAACAGACAAGTTCTGACTAAAGATCCTTAAGGATGGGGTAACTGAGAAATAAAGAGTTGATGGTGATACAGTTTTGATGAAAATGGGTACGAGATCCTCCAAAACATTGTCAGGTTACTCTTCCTTTAGATTTATTTAAATATGCAGACAGGCAAAAGATTCATCCTCTCCCTGTTGCTAAAACCCGTACTGTGTACGAACACTGAGGCTGGTTGTGTATAAAATCATCTTTTAACTGAATTAGCTTCAGGTTTAACTTCTTTTTTTACTGCAAGTAAAGCCCTTCTCACCCCAAAGAGTGGGACTACTGGTTGGCTACAGACAAAAACATCGAGCGAGGTGATCAGCATGAGAGGTTAAATTTCAGACTGTGATTAACCTTAGCACACCGATTATCTCCAGGACCAAAATCAAGGTAGCCTTGGAGGGAGCCAGGCAGAGAACTGAAATCAAATGCAGAAATCTTGCAACAGAGAAGAAATGAACTTAGTACAATCCTGGTTTAAAAGGGACTGCAATAAAAGGTAGATAAAGAGCAAAAAGTAGGAACTTGGAGCAAAACACATGCAGAATACTGTGCCTTCAATAAAACTGAGCATTCTACTTAGAGCTGTGAAAGGGAGTGCCCAGTTGTTCCTGGTTTCTCAAGGCATCCACCCAGAGATCAGCATTGCATTGAAACTTGCATTGCATCCAAAGACAACTGTGCAATTTCGCTTCAAAATCATCTCCTTGATTATAATTAAATTTATTAAAATCATGTAGCATGCCACGCAAATTATCTGTACCTCTCGAACAACTTTCTTTTAAACTTTCATTGGTGAATGAAAGTGTGACAGTTCAACATGACCTCAGTTTGCTGTAACTCATGTTGTTATTTGTAAAAGATGAATACTCCGAGTCCTTTGTTACCTGTAATTCTCAAGGACTTGACTGTGTTATTTGCAAGATACCAGCAGAGCCTTGCTATAAAGTTAGGTTACAAGCAATCACGGGCACATTGATGTAAAGCCAAAGGTCTGAGAAAGCACAGCCAGGTTTTACTGATCTAAATAAAGTCGACTAGGCAGATTGTTATTGGAGTATGCTGCGTTTTGAAAACCTCTGTAGTTTCACAAGGATTGTAAGAGTCTTATACCATGTTTACTGTAAGCATTTATTAACATTGTTCCTTGTGGTAATAAGATGTTTATTATCAGCACATAAAAAACGCCAGTCTTTTCCCCTAACCGACTGCTAATTCTAACTTCAGTTCTATGAAGTTGCCTTTCTTCCCCCAACAGCACTATACTAGGTCAGTTCCATAACCTGCTTTCCTGCTGAAAAGCAAGGCTTATAAATTAGATTCATTTCTAAATTTAGGATTGATGGGATCAGTCATGACTGGTCTTATTTCTTCAGGCAGATTTCAAGGGAAAAGTATTCATAAAGCAACTACCCCTTCTTGCTTACAGTTTATGGAAGTCCTAAACTATAAATCTCAGCACGTTCATTGCGTTAGTTGCTGAGACCACCTTCAGAGAATTAACATAGAGCTTTTATTGGAAGACCAAGATTAGGGGGTTTTCTTCTTCCAAAATAATCTTCTATTTCAATAGTACTTCACAAATTGCATATGTGGTGTCCCCTAGTCTTTATGTTAGAAAATACAGGCTGTCCAATAGGAACAAGAATCAGTTGAGGAAGAAGAGAAGAACGCTTAGTTGTGCCAACGGGCAGACTTTGGTAAGCTGTTTTCCAATCTGAAATCTGTCCTGGACAATAAATCCAAATACTTCCACTGAGAAAAGGCAGTGGGGGAGATCCCTCACAGCCATCAGATACTGCTACTGGTTACATCAGACACTGCTACTGGTTACGTGCCGCTCCCAATGCACTGCTAAGAGATGGCTCTCAGGGAGAAAATCACATCTGTGTCACCAAAAGCTGAAGCACCCTTTGTTTTCCTTTGAAGAGGAGGCTGGTCCTCCATCACCACTTACCGAGCCTTGCTCTGGGTCTGCCGGGTGCAGAGGCACACGCAACCAAGAGGGAGGAGAGAGAGTGCCACAGAACTGCATTCCACGGTTTCAGTGCTCTAATGAATAATCATATACTTGTTTAATAACTGCAAAAAAAGGACAGCCCAATTCTTATCATCAGGCTCCCTGGAGATTTGACATCCTTGGCATTGTATCCTAAAAGGAAGGAAGTTTCTCACTTCCCTAGCTATTTCAGTTATATAAATCAATTGTTGAAGGATAGTTTAACTGGTCTGCGCATCGGAACCAAGGCAACTGCACTTGGGCTCAGATGCTCTTTAGAGATACTTATTTATAAATTAAAAATATGTTTGTAATTTATCAGTAATTATATGCATGTACATTGAAAAAATGGTGAAATCTAATAGCTAGGAAAAAAGACTGCCTGATTTTATACTGGCAGTCATGATGCCAAGTCTGTTTGTTCCCCGACTGTGAAGCTGTTTGGTCGGGGTCCTCTGGACACAAAGCCCAGATACCCAGTCACCAAATACCAACAACCATCCTCCTCTCGTTTTCTCCAGCCTCCTTGGAACATCCATGTTGTACCAGCCGGGCAAGTGGGTTCAGTTGCATAAACTTAAAGGAGACTATTAGTAGGGGCGGTGGATTAGAAGATGGAGTTTTCTGACAAAGAGAAAGTTGCACCACAGGCTGCAAAAACAACAATAAAAAGATGGAAAAATCCTGAGAATACCTCTGGTAGCTCCATGAGCGTAAGGCCACTGCTTTACTATGCCAGGCAACCAAAAAGCAAACGCTGCAGGTACTGTTCCAATATTTCAGCTTGGCACTAACACCCTGATTATTCACTTGCAGCAAGGTATAGATCTGTCCTAAGCCATGGAAGCTAAAGGGTGAACTGATGTCACGGCTGACATAACGAACCTGTTGTAAAATGAAACTATGATAAAGACACAATAGCTCATACATGTCCATGTACCTGTTTCTAGGGAAATTGTGTTTTCCAGAGTATCCTTCACAGCCGGCATTCATTTGCTTATTTTGCAAATCTAAAAACCTATTTGATTAAAAGTAACGACTCAAGTGAAAAGGCTGGGAGGATTCAGTCATACAGCAGTGGTTCTCATCCTCCTCTCCATGCTGATTTTAAGCTTCCCCTTCTAACTCTGCTGCAGAGAGTAGTATTTTCTCCTGTGCTTAAGATGGGTCAATGGATTTGGTTGATGCGATTTATTTGTCTGGGGTAAAAATATTTATTATCCTATTCTGAAAGTAACTTAGGGCATCTCTATAGGTAACCAACCAAACAGGTAAGACCGCTGGCCTCTGGAGATACTCTCCGATGCTCTTCAATGGCCAGCCTGCCTGTATGTACATAGTATGGCAGCTCAAATGCCATCAGTTTTCAGACCTGGGCTACTAACCACACTGGTAAGTATTCAAAAAATACACACGCCAGCTTGCTCCAAAGAAAAGGGAATTAGTCAGCAAAAGGGGTAGTCTTATAGTGTGTCTTCTCTCATTGTTCTTTGGCTGCAACATCCATTAATATTTTTGGTTGCACACCAAAACTGTGAAACTAGGTACTCTTGAGTCAGCCCAGAAACATAGGTGAGATCGAACCCCAGCGTTCTGCAAGGAACAGAGGACCGACCAGCAAGCCAGAACAGGTAAATACTTTTCACATATCTTCCTGAAGAGTTTTCTTCTGAGCAAGAATGCCATAGAGATATTTCAGACTATGGCTGTGGCTCACTGATACTGCTCAGTTCCTGAAGTGGAAACATGTATGTCAAGGGATGCAAGTGGTCCAAAAGTTTTGAAAACTGTAATTTGTAATTCACTGTTCCAGTTCATTCCAGCCTTAGCAGTAAAAAAGCTCTGAGTCCTCATTCCACAGCAGTACACTACTACGAGACATTTTAGGGTTGTCTCTCCTGTTCCCTCAGGAGTGCTGCTAAAAATGTGGCTGTGACCCACTGAGTAAGTCACCACTATTACTTTTAAATTCCCTACCTGCCTTTGGGAAACTGTGACAACACGCAAGCCAGTTTCTCTAGAGACTCAACAGACTCCCTAAATTCAAGCTGAAGATACCAGGTTGGAAAGCAGTCGATCTCCCTTTGGCCCAAACAGCTGAACTCTTATCAAGATAAAAGACCTAAATCTAGCAATGGCCTTTTATTTTTCGCTGCAGTAAGGTGAACATTCAGCGGTTCTGCCTCTTATACACAATCCTTGAAGCACTCAAGTCTGCCATGATAGAAACTGGGTAATTAACTTTGGATGAAAGCTAATTCACATTCTTCAAGTAGCTTTCGAAAGCAAAGCTAGTGTGTTTGTGTACTTTTTTAAACAAATTTTTTTTTTGTAGTCCCCAACTCGTTGCTTACAGACAAGTTTCTTCCTGCAAGACCCTCTGAAATTGCTCATGGCAACAGGAAATTAAGATGTTTAAAATGAAGCCAACTGGGAGAACATGAAATAGCCTGCAGCATTTTTCTTGCTTCAGATAGTAGCCCATTGGACAGCAGGATTTAGGGGCCACTGGTACACAGGCGTAATTTCAGCTGTATTTGTGTGGTAACATCATCTGTTCTACTCTCTGGAAGATTTAGTCACTGTTTGAACAGTATGCATGCTCAGGTTCATGTAAGAGATGTCATTAAACTCCTGAGAAAGTCTGAAAAAAAAAGAAGTCATCTGTACCATTGAGATTAGAAGAAAAGCTCAATCTACAGCTTAAAAGAAGACTGCCCACTAAAAACACGTTTTCTTTCTTAAAACTTCGTGCTTGGTACAGTCATGAAAATACTGAAGTATTTCACAGAATTTTCTTTGCATTTAATAGTGCTTTGTACTCAGCTAGTTCAAATAAGTATTTGTACCACCGATTTCTAAGTTTTTTAGGAGTTGCATTTATAAGGGTCCTTCTCAAGTTAAGGCAAAAAGAAAAGCTTTTTCTTCCCTTACACTTTTTTGCTGTTTGGAATTTGCTCCTAAAATGCTGTGAAAAGTCAAGATTTGTAAAGTTAGTTACTTCTAAATACTTAAACTGACAATATTCTTTTACCTATAGCAACTGCCACAGAGTACACAGCTCGTACGTATACTCCCTTACACTCTCTCTAGCTTTTCACCACACTTATCACAAAGACGGGGAAAAAAGTGGAAGACAGATAGAAAATTAATAATTAATTAGATTTTTAAGAAGCCCTCTAGATATGTTCTGTGAAACATGGCAGATAGCTGGGGGTGAGGAGAAGGTGGTAGACCACAGACAGGATATAACTTTATTTTGAATAGAGCTTGTCTTGCGTACAAACTAAATCCCCCCCCCAAGTAGTACAGAGATAAAACACCGCCAGAAAAAGAAAGCGATCGAGGCAAACGCAATAGTCGTGTTTTCAAATTCGGGAAAATGAGCCTGGTTCTCAATCTTTGCGCACGTAACCTCCACACATCTAGACACAGGGGTATAAGGACTCCTCTTTGGCATCAGCCCCACAAAACACCTCCATCTTAAGTCCTGTCGTGAATTCAACCCATCTGGCACTCTCCAGCAAGCAACCAGTTTTTTTGTTCCTGCTTAGCAGGTCCCCTCCGTAAGTGGCCTCACCCTGCCTGCATTCACCCTTTCTTCCCAGGGACGCCTCATCCACGGCAGACCCTCGGTTTTTTGCTGCCCCGTGACAGAACTTTGTCCATTTCTGGAGTACCACTTTCTCTTGCAGTGGACGTCTTGTTCCCCCCGAAGCACGCACCACTGAGGCTTCTCTCAGGAGTCCTGGTACCTTCATTACCAAAAAAGCTGCCCTCCGTTCCTAGCAGCACCCTTCCCTCGCCAGCCGCCGGCCTCTCCCCCCGGCATACCCCCTTCCCCGCCTGCTCCGCAGCTGGCTACACCCAGCCCGGCCCGGTGGCCCCAAGTTCTTTCCCGGATGCCCCATCTTTAGCATCGGTAGTTCCCTCCCCTCCCCCACTTCCCCTCCCCCGCCTTCCCAAGTCTCTGGGACTAATAATCTGGCTTTGCTGACATGCTCTGGTAGCTGTGCCTATCGGGCAACTCCCAGGATGCACTCTTCGCTCCTCCCTGGCACCCCCTCAGCCTTGCCCACCCTCCGCTGGTACTTCCCCACCCCCCCCCCCTTTTTTTTTTTTTACCCCCCCCCCCTTTTTTCCCTCCCCCTTCACCCCCCCCCGTCCCCGGTTGGTGAGCGCCCCTCCCAGGCCCGGTCTTCCTCAGGCCAATTCCCCAGCGTCCCTCCGGGCCTTCCCCTCCCCCGCCCTGCCCGGGCCCTACCGCCCCGTCCCCGCCGCCCGCGGGGGCGCCCGTACCCCCGGGAGAGGGGGGGGGGGGGCGGCCGTACCTCACAACCACCCCTCCCTCCTCCTCCTCCTCCGCCGGTCCGCGACCCCCCCACCCGCGTAGCGACCCCCGTCCCCCTCCTCCTCCTCGCCTTCTCCCCTCCCCCCCGCCCTCCTTCCTCGCCTCCTCACTCGCCCCTTCCCCTCAGCCCCGCTGCCCCCTTCCCCTCGCCCCTTCGGGGTGTGTCCCCCCCCTCTCCCTCCCCGAGCGTCCCGTTCCCCCCCCCCCGGTCCCCAGGGGCTACGGGGGGGTGTGGGGATGTCACTCACTCTCCTCAGCCCCCTCAGAGCCGCCTCCTCCTCCTCAGCGGGGCCCGGGCCGGACTGGGGCCGTGGGGGGAGGGGAGGCGGCTCCCTCAGGTGGCCACTGACAGGAGGAGGGAGGGAGGGAGGGAGGAGGGGGCTGCGCGCGCAGGGAGACCCGCCTCGCGCCGGGCTCCCTCCCTCCCTCTCTTTCCCCCCTCCCTCCTTCCCCTCCCCTCCCCTCCCCGTGCCGCCCGGCGGCGCGGGACTCCCGGGGTGGCGCGCGCGCCACCAACCGTCACCTCCTCGGGACGCTTTTCCCGCCCACCCCGGTTGCTAGGCAGATTTGGACAAACTTGCGCCTCCGCGCGCCTCGCCCCGCCTCTTGCTCAGGCTTTTTTGGGGGGGGTAGGGTGGGTTTTTTCTTTTTTTTTTTTTTTTTTTTAAACGAGATACGGACGGCCGCGACACCCAATGAAAACCTGGGGTTACCCGCTCCGCTAGCCAATCGCCCTCCTTCGGCCCCGCCCCCCCGTACTAAGCGGTGAGGAAAAGAGGCGGGGCGGCCCCTTGATTGACGGGCAGCCTTAACCAGTAAGCGCCGCGCCGCTCTCGGTGGGTGGAGGAACGGAAGCCAATGCGCGGCCCGGCGCACGGGGAGGGGGCGTGGCCGGCGGCCGGGCCGGGCTGTGAGGCGCGGAGCTCGGCCACCCCCCCCCGCCTCCCCCAGCGACCCGGGCACCGCGGCGGGGCAGGGCTCGCCGCCCCCCCCTCCCTCGCCCCGCTCTCTCCCAAGCCCGGCACCGCGCCGAGGCCGACTGAGGTGATGCGCTGCCCGCGGGGAGGGGCCGGAGCCGCCGGCCGCGCTGAGAGGCCCCGTCGGCGGCCCTTATCCGCCCGCGCAGGCCGGCCTGGGGCCTCAGATAGGGGCCGGCGGCGGGGTCGTTCGCTCCGTGAGGCGGGGGGGGGGGGGGGGGGGGGCAGGCCGCGCCTCGGCGGGGGCTCCGCGGCCTCCACCGGGGAAGGGCTCTGGTGGTCCCCGAGCCGCTCTAGCACCGCGGACCCCGTCCCCGCGGGGCAGGAAAGCCCCCCCCGGGGGTCCGCGCAGCCCGCGGGAGGAGAGCGCGGTTGCTGTGACTCATCCCCGCTTCCTCCGGCGATCTGGGTCAGGGGTGCGGAGACGTTCTCCGGCCGTACCTCGGGGCGGGGGGGGGCGATACGATCGTTCCCGCAGGAGCTGGCGAAGGGGGTGTTAACCCTTTCGCTGCGGGACGGGCCCCGGGAGAGGTGAGGGGGGGGTCCCTCGGCGTGTTGGGGGGTGTACGTGGTGCTTGGCATCACGGCGGGTGGGATTATCTAAATCCACCTGGTCAAGCCAACGCGTAGAAACGGGAACAAAGGAATTAATAAATTAACTTTACCCATGAGACTCCCTGAGCAACTGTATTCATACAAAAAACGTCTTCTGAGCTGCCAGCTTGCAACCTACCTTTGCTGTTTCTGACATGAGCCTCAGGACTTCTTATTCAGCATTTTTAGACACCTGCAAGTGAGCTTGTTCTTAGAATGAAAAAAAAATAAAAATCTTGGGTGAAGTAAGTTTATCATCAAGGGCAAATAAAGTGACAGAACCACACTTTATAATGCCAGCACCAATCTTTCATCAATCATTTTCTACACACAGCTTATTATAGCATTAGATGCGGCTTCCTATCAGGTTATTTAGGCGCTTGTTTCAAAAAAGTAAAAGTGAGATAATGCTCATTATTTTCATCCATAATCGTTAATAAGCATAAACAGGTATGCTTCCCCTTTTACTCAGGTAGGGAAGGCAGAAGGCACATAATCAAGGCTTTTGCAAGAAACGAGCAGTAGAACCAGAGCTAGCATCCAGGCCTCATCCCTCCCTCTCCAGCACTCCTGCTCCTGAGCTGTATTCAGCCTATGGTCAGGAAAGTTCAACTTTTCAGATCTGTTTTCCACTCTAGATCAAAGATTCACCATTCCTGTTAACAACTTTGTGCTCGACATCCTTTAGGTAAGACTGAACACCATTTTTCTTGTTACAAAGTACCTTTCTCCACCCTTTTTTTTGTACAAGAGTTTTAGCTACAAGTAACTAAGGGTTAATAGCACAGCTCACAACCAGTTGTTACTCTGGTTAATGACTTCTCCCAAAGCACTAAAAGCCAGGGGCTTCACCTCAGGCCATTCAAAACCTCATGGCTAACTACTAAGGGCTCGATCCCTTCTGAAGCGATGCTTTAATCCACACGGATGCATGCATCTCAACTTGCTTCACTTGCTGTATCATCAGGAGAGTTTCAAAACACGTCTAGCACAAGATGCATTTTACGACTGAGAAGCTAGGTAAAGTTATTTCCAGAAATCTCTTCAATAACTTTTTCCTTGTCCTGGTTGGGCAGAATTTTACCGAGGTGATAGCAAGCTTTGCCATCTGCAAAGGCAGTATCCAGCAGTCAGTCCTAGCAAACACTGGAAGATCTGTTTTCTCCTTTATGTTTCAACCATGCTAAGGCGTTACATGGAATAAGCTAAATAAGAGCAAAAATACTCGACAAAAGAGAACGGTCAGTCACTTGTTCTGCAGCAGGCTGGCATCTTAATTTTGCATTGTCAGCTCATGACAAGCCTCTACACAGTAAAATGCAAAGAGGATCTACTCTGGATGCATCTCCAGATCTGTTAGGCAAGTACCAAACTTTTGTCCCTCTTGCTAATGTATTTTAGATGCATTTCACGTGGAGTTTTGCCACTAGGTACATCCTCTGCAAGGAGCTGGTTCACAGGAGATTCCAGAGTCGGCCCCGACAGCGGATGAACAAGGCAGAATGGAGAGGAGAAGGTGATGATAGCTCAGTTTATGCCAGATGCAATATTTTTCTGAGGAAGGAACTGCACATAACCAGGGTGAGGAGACTGGAGCATCAGCATAGCTGCGTCTTCTTTTCAACAGAAAGGAAGCTGCCATTGGGGTTAAAATTTTCATATAGTGAGTAACTTGTTGGAACAGAACCTACTCGGCTTCTATGATGAAATTCAAGGGACTAGCTTAGCAGCTCAGATGACGTTTTGGAAAGGGACAGTATGCAGCAAGTTTTTAGTTTCTTCGAAGTTTTACTTGCAGACAAATAAATTCAGCAGTTTTCTTCCTTTTAAACTGAAGCTCAAAATGTAAAAATACCTGCCAGAGCCATTGAAATTTTGGGATAAAATTCAAAAAAAGCAATCTTCCATTAAACCAGATTCCATTTGTGAAGATCAAATGTAGTCAGCATCCTTCTCGACTGCACAACTGCAGTGAAAAATACTTCTGTCCTATACCAAATCAGAAGAATTCCAGGTATTTGACCAATCCACAGAATTCTTGTTTTATCCCAGACACCTGCCGGGGTTCCAGCCATCTCCAGAGCAGGTTCAACAGCCACCCTCAGCCACCTCCAGCGTGCTAAGGCGAGCAGTCAGGTGGACATTTTCAAGCAGGAAATTCTGGTTCTCGTTCCAGGCAGGAGCCTTCCGCCCGACTGCAGGCAGAGCAGCGATCTATCCCTGCTCCCCACGTGCCCCCCGGCACCCCTCCGCAGGCAGCCGCAGTGCTCTGTTCATGCACCAACTAGCACGCACCGTCTGTGGCTCCCTGCCCTCCTGTCCCACAGCCAGGACAGGGCCTTAAACAACTTCTAATGCTGGGCTGGGCAATGGGGTAAGTCACTGTTGCCACATAAAATGCTTCCTTTGTAGCCAGGATCGCCTGCAGCTCAACTAAAGGAATTAGTATTCTACAAACTGCTAGAAGAAGTAAAATTAAACTTTATTTAAAAATTCTTCTAATATAGAAAACGAGAGGAAACAAAGGCAACAAAGGAATGCCCCCGGTTCCATCTCATTACATGAGTTACTGTATTTACAGCTTCAGGAAGGAGCACTGGCAGAAGGTACACGTCCTGCTACTTATGGAGAACTACAAACACTTAACAATACATTGTACAAACCTGACATAACATTTAAAGGTTCACTGCGGGAAACAATTAAATACACTTGCTAAGACAGACAGTAGAAGAGCACAGACAGGTGTTATTTCATCCTGATTTCTCCAAGTGTTCTGTACAGCCTAAACTACCGACATGATTTCCTTCTCACTCACTCACCACCACTGTGGCAAGGACTGCCGTACATTATGGAAACGCGTTTATTCAGCATCATTTGGAGAGGTCAGTAATCTCAAAAATTAAATGGGATGTTACTGAACTCCTCCTATCATAATTTTACTTGCTGGAGAATTTGGAAAAACTGAATAAAATTAAAGCAGTGAAGTAACACAGAATATGTTGTGCTGAACTCCATGTGTCCACAGGCAGCATAGCAACTTAAGGCCCTAACATTTTATCAATGTCAATTTTTGCTTGTGGTGTCACAGTGAGTGCACATATGGGATGACGGGGGATGAAGTTCATGATTTTTATTTTATTTTAAATTCCCCAGCCGCCAGATTGATCTAGATTTCCTGTGTGCATGGGCCTTTCTGATGTTCATACTGTAGGAAATGAAATACAACAGGCAAACACTTCTTCAGACTGCATTCTCTATACATATATAAGTTTTTACACTATCTACAAAACAGTGATTAGATGCTTCTGTGTAAGGTCTTGCTACTCATTTAAAAATACTAGAGAAAAAACTGTACAGTTCTCTAAATTACATCTTTAGAAGAATAATTTTTTTAGAAGTTCATAAAAGACTTCATGTTTGTTTCTATAGAGAATTAAATGATTGGACAAGAAAGATTAGAAATATGTTGTTCAAATCAAGTTAGACAGACCAAGCACTTAACAGAACATTATTTGTAAACTGTAAACTTCTAGTTTTCTGTTCAACTTTACATAGGCATTTGAAAATTAGGAAGAACTTCAGTTATGAGGTCCTTGTTTTAATCTCTGCTACATACAAAAGATACTGAAAAGCAAAAACTATTAAATAATTTAATATACAAGTGTAGTTAAAAAGCACTGTACATTGTAACAAATGTACATTGAATTTTAGAGATAGAAAATCACCAAGTTATTTTCAAATTTACATGATTTTTTTTAAATTCTGTGATGGGAAGAGGACTCTGGAAATGGAGCAGAGTTCTGGACTCCACAGGGCTGTGGGTGAGTGCGGCCGAGTGCTGTTCTGCACAAAAACAAAGCTCAGGTGAAGCTGGCTTGTCACAGACAGGGAAATCCCAGGTTGTTCCTCCTGACACTGCAAGTTCAGCTACCAGGTTTAGCAAATGGTTCCTATTAAAACCTGAGCTCACTTACATCACAGGCAAGCAGGCAGCCTTTCCCTCAAGTACTTCCTTCCCTCCCGAGAACAGACCGGCAAGGGATTTGAACTGCAAAGCAGCCTGGTTCGCACACAAGTACCGACAAACGAGAAGCCAGAAAATTGCCACTGCAAATTGCTCTCCCGCAACACAGTCTTCAGCTCTGCAGGTCCCCCAGCAGCAAGGTAAGGTCAGGAGATGCAGCTACCTGAGCAGGCACTGGGAGACATCTCGCTGCAAAATGCTTTTCTTAAACTCAGCCCAAACCACAGCTCTCTAGAGTTGGGATTTTTTAATATTGCCTTATAGAAGCAGCACTTTTTTAGCCAACATTTAAAGCAATTTATTATATTTGAGATGGGCATGTCATCAGTTAAGTAACAGCCTCAGACGGGATAGCAAGAGACATGCTTGGGTTACCTGAACGGGACTCTAGCAGATTTTAAAGTATGTCTTTTTCAGTTACTAGTCACTCCTCAGCTGTGAAGAGCACTGTCAAGAAAACAGCCAGCGTTTACATGCTTAAAAACAGGTGGAGAGTTCTTGCAACCCAGTGACTTGGGGAGGGAACAGCCAAAGAGAGATACTGCTTCCCATACACCCCAAAAAGGGAAAGACTGAAAAATAGTCCGTGGGATATTGATATTCCCAAGGTAGGATTTACCTGATCATTCCTGATCAAAATCTAAGCACATGACAGCTGTTGAGCTTTGGAAGTTGTTCCAACAGATGCCTGCAGCGCAGCCAAGCTGTCTTAGACCAACAAGCAGAGCAAGCATGAACCCATCTCCTCTCGCCGTGAACCAGGGCCACACGGGCAGTGTGCGCCCACCGAGGTGCTGGCACGGAGACGGGCTCCTGCCCCTGGTGCTGTGAGCCTGGCGGCTTCCATGGGAATGCCGCAGCAGGCCAGCTGTCAGCTCTGCGATTCAAAGCCTTCGAGGGGACAGGAGACCACGAGAGCCGGGTGGCAGACACAGAACAATCTCAATGAGCAAGTGATGCAGAACAGGGTCCATCTGCATGGATTGTCCCTGTATTTGGTACCTCCAGATACCCAGTATGCTAACTCACTAATTTCTTCCCTGTTTTTTTGAGTTCTAAAGGAGACTTCAAACAGCACTGAATTTTTTTCTTGCAAACCCAGTAATAAGACTCTCTCCCTATACCAATATTGAGACCATGTTTTCCCCGTTGGAGATTTAACAAGGCCTAAAATATACATTGCTTCTGCAAGAGTAAATGTCTCAGAACAGGATCTAAATAAGCATCGTGTGTCCAGCAGGAGAAACATAAAATCCTATTTTGGTAACTGGACAAGCACTTGTCCCTTCAGTATCATTCAGCAGTGAAAATTGAGGGGTTTGACTTACAAAAAGCAAGTGTCTCTGTGAGCTGTTGCTAGACAGGGGACAAGACTTTTTGAGAAAGAATGACCATTGCAGGGGGTTGGACTAGATGATCTTCAAGGTCCCTTCCAACCCAAACCATTCTATGATTAAAGACAGATTTCACAGTATTCCTTCTACAATAAAAGTTCTAAAGGTTTGAGGGGGTCAAATATTTCACCTAAAATATTTTCCTCCTCCTTCAGAAAAAGAAGCAACCACAGAAAGCCCTACACAAGTAATTTTTCTGGCAGATTCCTTTTCCCTCCCCCTTTTAAGCTGGGAGATAAATATGCAGAGCTACCAAGAGAGAAAAACACTTTATTCAACCCCGTGAACCTCGCAAGCTTTACATGGCACTATGACGGACTGGCATGGATCCTTGCTATAAAGCTGCTGATGCTTCACGGAATTAACAACTCATACTGTTTTCTGCAGAACAAACTTGGGCCTCGTCTGTCCTGTTTTGAGACAGCTGTAGAGGCACAGGCAATCGCAGTGAGAATTCACAGCTGAAGAGTTCAAAAAACTGAGATAGAACAGGAAAGCTAACAGAAAAGTTTGGAAACATTAAGTTTTTGCCAAAGGCAAGACTATAGTTTAGCTTTTATCACAAGCCTCTGGCTTATACTGGATCTGGGTTTTAACCACCTACTTCAACTCTGACTTCAATCACTTGTAAAAATCATTAAGGCACAGATGGCTGCCTTCCCTTGGTGAGGCTGCAGTAGAGAGGCAAAACGCTATTTCCCAGTTGCTTGGCCAAAGCAGGGACTAGACAGGAGGACAAGAACTTTCCTCCTTCCGTACAAATCATGACAACGTAGCAGAGATGGAGAGAGCTGTGGTTCTGCCTTACCCTGTGCGGGGCTGGACATCAATGCAGGGAGAGAGAAGGAAGACCCTCATAGGGACAAAGTGGTGGCACATTGTCACACACTCAGGAATCCGGGAGGTGAAACCTGCTCCTCTGACAACAGCACCCGTCTGCTCCACTCAGCCTGGAGGCCACCCCGAGGATGCTAACACACCCCCCGGCTGCAAACACCCTGCCCGTCAGAACTCGGATCTCGCCGATCTCATCCATACCTTCACCGCAAGGCTAAAAACAGCGCTGGCAACGACTTGCAGACAATGAGAAGGAAAAAATATTACCTCAGAAGCTAAATTTAGAACTCGGGGCACCCTACAATCAATCATGATTTAATCCAATTATTCCCAGGAGCGGAAGGGTGCAGAAAACATTAAAACTAGCATGCGTCGTACTTCAGGGAAGGTTGAAGTATTTAGAATACAATTGGTATTCAAAGCTGCATGAGTCCTCTTCATTTTCTGTGACAATTTTTAAAAAGTAGGTATCTAACAATTTAAGGAACAAGTGTCCTTTGGACTAAACCTTAATTCTCAGTAAGAGGAAAGCAGATTAAAACCAGTAGGTATATACACACTAGCTGTATATTCACACACATTATGTAAAAGCAGCTTAAAATGCCCTTCTCACTTTGCAAGTCTATGAAATGTACGTTGTCTTTATGCAATCTGTTTCCTACAAGGCCCTCACTAGAAGAGGAATTTGCTGCCTTTTCTTTGAAGAAAAGATTTTGCATGAATTTCTTCTCCTTTTTTGGCATTTTTTTTTTTTTCTTTTTAAACACACTGTCCTGATAGTTATGCTTTTTCACAGGAGACTGGCCAGGCTGGTGGTGGGTCCATTCTGTGCCTGGAACTGTACAGGAGGTGGTCCATCTGTCCACTGAAAGATAACAAACAGCATGAAAATCCCACAGCCGCTGCCTGGGGAGGGGAGGAATGGCAGTGAGGCCAGAGGAAGGAGCTTGCCCTACAGAGGTTTACTACCTTGAGATAATTAAAGATTTCATCAGGAGAAGCTGCGTATCAGGTTTGACTTTGTTTTACATGTGTGGAGCTCCTGTCCCTTGAACAGTATTTCTTTCAAAGCCAGTCCACATGCCTGTCATTCCAAACCTAGCTGACTCCTGTGCTGAATCCAGGGTCAATGGCAATCAAGTGAAAGCATTTCCTGCTCTTACAGGTAAATGCCTGACCATCCAAACACTGTGACTAGCACAAATGAGGGACCTAGCTTGAGATACATTTGAGCCCATTATGCACTGCAACTATAGTGTTCCCAGAGCAAGTTAAGCCTCTGGTTCTCACTCATTTAATTACTATTTTCCTCTAACATTAGTCAAAATCTTCTAAAACAAGCAGATTTAATATTTGTTTCCTAATCCTCTTCCTTCTCCAGATTTTTAATCCAGCATAGATTACGCAGAAGCCAGCAATGGCAAGCAAAGAAAGGGGAGGCGGGAGAGCTGGCTCACATGTCTGGGCCTGGCCCATGGACTGTGCTCCTGGATGGAGGCAGGCACCTGGCCATGGGGGTTTCGCAACAGAGGCTGCATCCCAAACGCTTTCACTCTTGCAAGCCTCAGGATCCCTCTGTGAGCTAAGCCAACAAATAGCATCTTCCTATTGGCCTTCTCCCCCCACTCCTTTCTTCTCCCCAAAAGGGAATGCTGGGAAAAAGATGTCAAGTTCCTCACGTCTCACATTCCCATTTGGACATTATTTCAGTCCAGAACAGTAAATTATCTTATGCCGTTGCTGAGTTGCAGCTTAGGAAACCATTCTGTATTTTTAAAACAGTATTAAGAATGTTTCTGACAGGAAGAACATCAATATTTGAAGTCCAAAGAAAGTTGCTCCTTAAGGCAATGGCTATGCAGACATCAAGTGGTATATTAACTGGAAATTCAGATTTATAGATAAATCGAAAAAAACCCACCCTTAGGAATGCTGAAGTATCAGTAGAAACCGTACTTTTAGCAGTATACAACACAGCATTCCCCAGAACAAGGCAGACTGGGTGACCTAAACATTAAAATTAAGCCTGAGAACATAGTAAGTTTCTTTCAAAAGTAATAGTTGTCACCAAAATGAAGTGGCTACTGGCTACAAAAGCCATTTAAAAAAAAAGTCCTGGTGTAACAAGAAAACACTTCTAAAACAAAGGCCGTACCCACCAAATAACCTTTATAAAAATTAACTAATTGACTCACATTTCCTTTTCCTGTTATCAATCCAGTTTAAGTACTAGGAAGTAGACTGAATTTTGGCAGAAGTGTGCTCAGCAGAAGAAAGGAATAGTAAAGGAAAGCAAAGCACATTGTTTTGCCTCAGAAATGGTCGTAACTGCAAGATGAAGATTGCTTACCGTGATTAGATTGTGTTCTGGAAGACTGCATGCTTCAATGTGGTCCTGCAGGAGCTGCTGCGAGAAGTTTTGATGCATCTGTGCTGCCTCGTGTGCATCCATGGCATTTCCACAGGCTTTGTTCAGGTCTGAAAGACAAGAGCATCGTGTGCTCACCAAGAAACATTCTTTGTACTTGCTTTCAGCTGACCATCTCTCTTATCTGAAAAGGCTGTTCCCTATATTTGATGAATCCAATAATTGATTTAACAGCCAATATGCCAAAGTCATAGCACTGCTGAATGAAAACCCCTTAAGAGAAGCAGGGGCATATGGGGAACCCAAAGTCTTCCCTTTTCCAATAGCATTGGCAGTGCACATTGCAAGATTTGGTGTTATTTTAGTTTCCAACTACTCAAAATAATATTACAGTAGCTCTAAGAGGAGGAAGCAAACTTCTCATGCCAATAAAAGTCCCTGTGCAGTTTGCATTGTGTCTTTTTAGTTTCCAGCACCATCTAGTGGGAGCAGGAAAGACTCACGGGTTTCTCACTGCATCTCCAGGATTCAGCAACACAGGTTTCAGAAGTCGATCAACATTTTTATTTTTTGGTGAATCCTTGCTTTTGGGGGACTACAGAAGCCTCCTGCTTTGCGTACACCGGAAGCAGATCCTAGCATCTCGTTTTCTATGAGGTTTACTCACAGGTATTAGCTCAGTCAGATTTAAGACTTGTAACCTACTAAGAATTACACAATTTCAGCTATAAATTACAAGCAGCACAGTGTGGCAGGGGCTGAGGCGCTGCACCTCCTATCAATGAACATGTGGTTATGTTTTGTTATTCCTCATCAAGCACCTTTTCTTCAAGAGTAGGTCATTAGTTCTATAGAGGAAGCTCTTAGGAAAAATCAAAGCAGAACGGAAACTGCCTCTTGCTGTTCCCAGGCTAGTGGATATGACCGGAGGCAACAGCAGCTGAACATGGGGTGGTGGTGTTTCATCTACAGCGGATTCATCATTGTACTATCGGCATGTTTTGTATGCGAACTACCACTTGGAAATGAATAAGAAAAGTATTTCAATTGCCCGGAAGCGGTTTTGTAGAAAAGGCAACAGTAAAGCAGAAAATAAGCCTGGCCCACAGTGCTCAACGCAGAACACCATGCTTATAGTAAACATGACAATTTAATATAAATTGAAGCTGCGGGGTAAGTTCTTGGAAAAAGGGTAGAGTTACTGCTTTATTTTCTAGTGAGAGCAAATCAATTGCAGCATTAATGTTGACGGTCTGCCAAGAAGCTAGTCAATATTTGAACAAAGCATCCCGGGGCCTGTGTAAGTCAGATTAAACAATATTTATGTATGAAGTGATATAATAGTCTCTTATATTTATTAAAGCCCATATACAGAAGCAAAGCTTAAGTGAAACTTAATCAAATGTTTACTACAATTGGAACTGCAGGCAAAGAAAAGCAGAGCAGCAGCAGAATAGATGCTACAGGGGGGTGGAGTGGAGCCCTTTCCAAAGGGTCACCAGTTCAGCTGTTTATATCATAAACTGTCATCCAGCAACAGCAGGAGAAACCCAACTGCTGCCTCGCACCCGTCACAGGGGGATGCTGGAGCTTTACAGGGCCTTCTCACCCCAGGCATCTTACAGGCCACCCCAGAAAAACAACTGGAATATCTGACAGCAGTGCCAGAGCTGCAGATCAGTAACTGGCAGAACCACCTTGCACTTCCAGCGGTATTTTGTAAACCCAGGCAGTCTTTCATTTAGTCTGTCGGCGAGGGCTGGCATTGGCATACATCCCCATACTCAGTCCCCAGCTAGTAGCAATGGGCGCTCTGCCGCTTTTTTTAGGTACAAGACCTGTTCCTAACTTACCTCTCAACAGAGCTGAGGACCACAGCTGCACAGACATATCCGGTATCTTGCTTGCAAGCTGCATGGCTGGTACTACCATATTATTACTTTCCTGGTGAAGAGCAGATATCAAAATAAAATGGGTATTTATTGTTTTCCCCCTTGCGAATACACATTACATAGGGATGTTAAATTTGTGACACAAAATTTGTCTACTTTAATCGCTGCCATGTTCTAGCTAACAAGTCAAAGTGCTTAATGGGACAATAACCCAAACACATCGTATCTAAAACTGTCTGGAATTTTGCTCTGTCCTAGGAATTATGGAATCTATGTTGTGCAAAATAATAGAAATATTCCACACATTCTGGCATATGGTGAGAATCAAGGAGCTCGTACCCACAATTCCTTCCAAAACAATCCAGTTGAATGATGTTATTTGTCCTTTATTCAGCTCCTTTTTTCAAGTGATTTCAGGCATTATAGGAACACACACTTTTATAACAGACTTCAAACACTACTACTTTGTTGAAGTGTTATTAAACATGCAAATTACAGCTACAGAATTATGTAAGTCAATAAGCTGCCAACTTTTAGTGGGACACCAATAAACAAGCATTCTTAAAATAAGATTAATTTCACAAAGTGTCCTGATTTTCTTTGGCAAATGACAAGTCAAACATTTACATGGTAACACTAGAGACAGTGAAGGCTTACCCTGTGATTCCCTAATACATAGAATATATGACCCAGGAGTACGAGAGAACATGCTGTTAATCGATTCAAGTCTTCTGCGTTTGACATTTTCAGTGTCTCTCGCAAAAATCGCCTACCAAAACAGAGCAAAAATGAAGTGTTTTAAAAACTCTACTTTCCCTACAGTATGTAAGAAGCATCATTAAGAACTGAATTAATCCACATGGCAAATATTAGCACTTGGGAATAAATGTGTGCTGCAGGTGACCTTAAACAAAGCACTTAATTCCCAAAACTCACTTTTCATTTAGCAAAAATGACTATAATACAGGTCCTCCTTTGAAAAGCTTTTGTTTCAGATGTGCCACTGCCGAACACTGCACAAGTATTATTATTAGCATTCAGAACTAAAGAGATCTAAACCGAACAGCTTCCTGGTATTTTCCCCTAAGTAATAAACAGAAGGTTGACTAAATCCACAGGGAGAAGAGCTAGCAGATTTGAAAGCAAGGCCTCAGGGTTTTAATTTTTCTCTTAAAAAGCTTGATTTAGTTTCTCCTTTTTTCCCCACCTTCCAAGTGCAGTGATTTATACTCACTTTGCCTCATTGTATCTTCCTTGAAAGAAGGAGAACAGACCTCGGATGTAGAAAGCCGCTGCTCGAAGACAGTGAGAGCTATGGACAAAGCAATGCATTGAAATCTAGGCATTGTGCAGCGATTACATGCATTACAGACAGATTTCTAGGAATTTGCCCAATAATCAAATCTCCAAACAAAACATTATATTTAACCCGTGGTCAGAACTTCTGCCTTGAAAAGAAGTTGATTATTTTGTTTTCTTTTAAAAAAAGCCTGCTACAAATCCACTATTACCACCACCAACGCAACATCAGCATGTAGATAGTTTCTGGAATTCTCACCTCACAGGAAAATTATGGTCTGGATTTATCCTTTCCAATAAGCTGTAAAGCTACAAAGTGGGAGGGGAAAAGAAAGATAATCAGCATTTCTCGCATATACAGGCTTAAATACTGACAGCAAGAGCACATCAAATCAAAACGGCGCAAGTCACCACAAACACACTCAAGTTTACTTCTACTGGTTAGATCATAGCACAAACATTCCAGTATTAGGAGTTTTCATGCCCATTTTGATCCCAAAATCAAGTTTTATACAAAATAGTCTCAGACTTTATAGAACTTCCTATACAACATCAATATTTCCTCACAGAACTTTTAGCTGTCATTATCTGAGCTGTTCAAGACCCAAATGAATGCTATATCAGATACGCTATTTAATTGAAACCAGAAATCAACTAAGCAAAAAAAAAAAAAATCAACTTTTTAAATTTTTTTTGCTCTCTAAGCTTTTTAACAAAGTACTGTGTGCTTGGTGAAAAAAGTTCATTTACAGCCTCTACACAAGAAATTTGCAAGCACATCTCTGAAAAGTTACTACTGAGGGATCAGACACATCACTGAAAGAGTGCATACAGCTAAATTTTCGTATTAATATGGCTCCAGGGACACCTCTGAAGCAAAATCAACGCACACATGCACATACCTATTTCTGGATGTTTAGTTAAACCTTGCTAGGTTTTATGTAATCTAATAAAACCCCTAAGCAGATGGAAACTGAAGCGAACAAGTTGAATGAGTCAAGATGACACAGTTAATCACACACTTCACATTGGGAAGCTTGCCCTCCCAGTGCTGTAAAAATTCTGTGTACGATCCAGAATACTATGCTTCAGTGGTTTGCAGCTCGGCCAGCTGATGCCACTGGTTCTTTACTGTTAATTGACACTACCCTGATGAAGGAGTTGCCTGGCTGCCAGACAAGGTACCACTTTGCAAAAATGCTCAGAAAAAAGAATAATCCAAGCACAGTAGCAGTTTATTCTCCAATAAATTTCTGAATTTAGAATGACAGTCAGAAACCAGCTTACCTCTTGATGCCGGTTGCCTTCCCTGATGTACACACTGGCTAAGTTTGTCACAATAAATGCCCACAGTTCTTGATGTGTAGTGAGCTAAAATAAACACAATACCAACAGCACAGTCAAATACTTCAGCATCTAACCCAGAATTTGCTCACCCCATATAAATCACAGATTTGGTGCCTGATATTTTGCTATTAATAAATCTTCCTGACCTGAACTGTGATCAGCATAGAAAAAAATAATGAATGCAACTAATATAGATGATCTCCAGCTTTCCCTTCCAACCTCAACTGTTCAGTGACCCACACAACAATTGCAACAAGCCCATTTCCACACTGAACATCCACAGTAAACAGTTTGGGAAGAAAATCTTACCCTCAGTGCTGTAGTAAATTGTGCTTCTGCATTGTCCATGCAATTAACAGAAATGCAGTAGAGCCCCTGTAGAAGACAAGGTATTTCTAAGGTAATGCATAATACAGTAAGCCCAGAACGCAAAGAAGAAAGGCACGCACAAGACCACAGAAATCTCAGGATATTGACAGGAAAGAAGGTAACCAACAAGTCTTAGTTTTGCTTGGTTCTGGGAAAAATAAGCAATTTCTCCACAAAGTCCTTCAAAATAGTATGCTCCTGTAAAAAATGCCCCATTTATCTAAGAAAACCCTCCTGGTTTCTTATAATACTCAAACAGCAATGCTACATAAATTCTTCTCCTCACACAGTTCCCACAACATACCCTCTCAAACGTGTACAGGATAAATCTTGTGCATTTGCCTTGCATACTAACTACCATGCTACACATCACTTATTTTAAAAAGGGATTTAAGCCTTTGACAGCTTTAAATAACACTGGGTGCAAGTCCCCACAGCAGGACTGGCAATCAGTAACACAGACCCCATTACTCCACAGGAAATCTTGCTGTCTGCCTCACTACCTTCTCATTAGTTCCTGGTGATGAGTATGAGCCTCAGGTAAGGTCTTCCAAAGAGTCAAAAGCTTACCGCTAATCACAGACACTTACTAATAGAGTGTGCAGCTGGGCAGCATGATTAGAAAACAGTCTGGGAGACTGCTGGCAGAGCTGACAGACTTGTGAAATCTGTTAGGAAAAAAAAGTTAACTTTAAGATACTTTTTCTCCATTTCACTTTATGCTCTAAACCCATCTACTTGCATCATACATGTCATGCAGTACGTTTACAGCGATTGGTTCAAGAATCCCAAGTCATGCTCCTAGGAAAAAGCGGAGGCTAGACTTGCCTCAAGGTACACACGCTGCTCCATACACACTCTTCCCACACAGACGCACACTCAAAGTGGTTTTGAATTATTTGCTTTGCAGCAGCTCCACCATATGGTGGCACCACCTGCAAACCAAGTCACAGATCTCTTCTGACACGCTCAGAATTTGAGTTGGCACGCAACAGAAAAACTGGAATCAAAATCTTCCACGGGGTATGTGCTTGTGATGAGTTTTATGAGCCAGAACCAATGACTATTCTTTTAGCAGGCTAAATTTCCCCCCACCCCCCGAGTACATCCATGAGAAGGCTGACAGCAGAGGTTGAGATGATACAACAGTAAGTCCTATAAATAAGGGATGGGTGAAAAGGATTTAAAAATGACTGTGAGAATGGAAAAAAAGCACAGTTCTTTCTTGCATTAAGTAACACTGTCCCTCTCTTCCTTCCCCTCAAACTGTGCAAGAGAAGAAAAGGACAGAAAGGCAGGGAACCTTAAAAACTGAGAAAAACTTGGACAAGACAGGAACACCTAAGAGGAAGAGTTAAGAGCCACTCTCAGTCATGAATCTGAAGGAAAAGACATCAGAGTCAGGCTGCAACGTACAATCAGGAAGGTGTCAGTTGTAGACACCAATCAATTATTGTTGACTCCATGAGCAACTCCAAAGTGTTCTTAAATAAAATATTTAAGAGGAGGCTAATTCCACGGCTTCAGAGTTGCAGTATCCTGAGCATCATTAGGCCTGACTATATCTGTTAGTAGTTTAGCACTGCTGGAACCCCCATCTGAGCCCGACTATCTTGCTCAAAACTGAAATTCCCGTGTTTTAAAAGCTATCACTGCATACATTCACAACCAGGGAAATGATGATACCCCACTTTTACCTCCTGCAACGCCGTGGCTTTGTGTCCCGTGACAAGCCGACACATGATAATGTGTTCCAACAAAATAACTTGGAATGATGACAAGATAGGACTGCAGTCCAACACTGAAAAGGGAACAAAAGTAATTCAGTACGTAAAGTTAAGACAAAATTAACATCCTAACCACACAGCCCCCCCCACACCTAGCCGGCTTCCTCAGTTGCAGGTGGTTCAGCAAGACTTCAATACAAAGACTCCTTTGTGGAAATCTAGAGAGAGATGTCTTTGGCTGGACCACCTGGTGTCAGAAGAGTCATCATACTGCCCAGCTCCTCTTCCATATGCCACAGGAAGGATGGCACAGGTTTAAAAAAAAAAAACACAAACAACAAAACAACCAACAACCAAACAAAAAACCCCAAACCCACCAAAACCATGATGCCTGAACTGTCAGAAGTGGGAGTCTGAGCACCACTTAAGGAAAAACTCCTTGGGAACACATGCTCATTTTAGAGAATCAAAAGCTTGGATAACCAAATACATGGACAATCAGAAAGGCAGCATGAAAATACATGTATTTACAGTCCCATTTACCAAGTTATAATAAACCCCCCCAAAACAAGATTTCTGTACTAAAAGTAACTATCCAGTGTTAAAACAGAGCAGAGTTCTTAGACACAGCAGAAACAGACTGACAGCAGGCTGTCCCAGTGAGCTAAATAAGGTTGCTGTGGTTTTGTTTTGTTTTTTAAATTTAAATTAGCAACAAGTAATGGAATCTTGCAGCATCAGCTAACTGATAATCCTTATCCTTACTTTTTAGCTTCTCTAGCTGCATGAGCGCTTTGTCTGTGTACTTCTGAGCCTTCTCCAGGTACCCTGCTTGCATGGAATGCATCACTGTCACCTGCCGGAAAACACAGGAAAGATTACAGAAAACTACCTTTGCAAAGAGGAAAGGTCTAGGAGTTCACACAACTCCTCTGCTACCAGCTTTTTAAAATAAATTTTGACATCATTCAGGAGTATAATCATATTCGAGAAGTGGGGCAATTAGTTTCAGGAATTTGAAGTCAAGACTGTTGCTCTGTTGGTAAAAATAAGCCAACATAGCTCTACGTCGTATGAGTTAATCTGATTCTATTTGGCTTGGATATTAATAAAGTTACATTCCAGTTTCCAGACTTCTTGCACAGTCTCTTCAAACACTGACATCACTGAAAGCAATAGTCTCACAGATGCTGTGGCAGAATTAAACTGCCAGTGTAACGTAAAGCAGCATATGGTCTGCAGAATCTATCGCTGCTGGCTCCAAGCAATTTTTAACCAATTCCTCATTAATTAGCAATATACATTAAGTAAAAAAGAGCTTCTCACCAAGTAGACAAGCACACACATGTGTTCCTTGGGCAGCCAGTGAAAGAGATCAGCAGGGTTGCTGGGCAGAATTTCATCATCATGCAGCGTGGATATGGTCTGGATGCACTGCTGAAGCTGTTTCAGGCATGGCTTCACACTTTTCACCTGCAAAAGATGATTCACATCAGACATAGCTGCTGCAGCCCAGATGCTTAAACATTTACTTAGTTGGGAAAACTTGCCAGGCAATAATAATAATCCCTACATTCAGGAAATAAGTTCATGCATAAATCACAACACTAGCATGACAGAACAGTGACTACTTCAGGCCCGCTCCAGGATTAACAACAATCACCCCTTCATATTTGCATATATGACCAACAGATGCTCAAAATTTTTTTCAAAATTATACACAAAGCCCGTTATGTCCACCAACATAATATGGAAGCAAGAGTGGCTGCCATGGTTATAAGCGTATCACAGTTAACCTTTCCTTGGGGAAGAAGAAATGAATTAATTTCTTCACTCCTCGTCTCATTTGTGATTAAAATCTATAGAAGTTAAGTTTCATTAACAAAAAGCATGGCGCAGCAAAACAAACAAACAATAATCCCCCCAAATCACCTCAGTGTAACAATTAGCTACTTTTGAGCCAGTACTTTTTCCCCAGTTCTCACACGGCAACTATAAGAAGCACAACTCACACTTACCTGCCCAGCATCCAGGTAATGCGTGACCTGCAGGACTAAGAAGAATACACGTAACGACTCTTTCTGGATGGGGTTTCCTTGCCAGTTTTCAACTATCTGCCCACAAAGAGTAAGGAGAGGGTGCACCTCCTGCAGCTTTCGTTCCATTAGAAGGAGCTATAATTTAGAAAAAAAAAAAAATCATTATTTTTGTGCTAACCAGTTTAAACACTCCAAGAGCTTCAGTAGAACCCCAGGTACATTGATTTATTTAAAACAAAAACAGATTCAAAGACATCTTATTGCAAGAGCACCAGCCTTTTCACATGACCAGATTTTTCATCCCTAATTACAAGGGCTCCAGTGACAATCTGCAGCTATCCTTTATCCTTTCAGAAAATTATTTGTCATAATTAATAAAGGAGAAAAAAGCCAAACCTATTCACAAGAATTTCACCAGAATTCCGCAGACTTAAGGCTTATCCCAGATATATTTTTATACTGTGCTTTCTCACATGAACAAAACAAAATACATAAAGCAAATAAGCATGCACGATACCTTAAAACAAACGGCCTACGTTCAGGCAGGTTACATTCTATTGCTCTGTAACTTGCATTACACTAGCGTCCTGGTTTCAGCTGGGATAGAGTTACTTTTCCTTCTAGTAGCTGGTATAGTGTTACATTTTGGATTCAGTATGAGAATAACGTAGATAACACACCGATGTTTTCAGTTGTTGCTAAGTAGCGTTTATATTAAGTCAAGGATTTGTCAGCTTCTCATGCCCAGCCAGCAAGAACCTGGGAGGGGACACAGCCAGGACAGCTGACCCAAATTGGGCAAAGGGATATTCCATACCATGTGATGTCACGCCCAGTATATAAACTGGGGGGAGTTGGCCGGGAGGGGGGAATCACTGCTCAGGAGCTAACTGGGCATTGGCCAGTGAATGGTGACCAATTGCATTGTGCACCACTTGTTTTATATATTCCAATTATTTTATTATTATTATTGTCATTTTATTATTGTTATTATTATCATTATTATTTTCCTCCTTTCCATTCTATTAACCTGTTCTTATCTCAACCCACAAGTTTTACTTTTTTTTTTCCCCTGATTCTCTCCCCCATCTCACTGGGTGGGGGGGAGTGAGTGAGCAGCTGCACAGTGCTTAGTTGCTGGCTGGGGTTAAACCACAACTAGTTAAACAAGTAAATAGTTTATTTTAAAAGTACATCCAACTTACCATCCCCTTGCTTAGCAGAAACAGTGCTCTGAAATGAAACAAAATGATGTCATGCTCAGAAAAAACTTACCCAAACCACAACTATATACATAAATCCTGAGGGGAAAAAAAAAAAATCTGCTGTTCTCCCCCTCAAAGACAATAGACAAGAGAGTATTAAGGAACCTGCCACAGAAAGCACATTTAAAAGCTAGATGGAACAGTTCAATCATAGCCCCAGGAATCAAAATCCCAGCCTCTCAGGTTTGTAGCCAAGCTTTGGACAGTTCCAGTTACAATAGCTTCTAAGGCCAAACCAGGCTACTGCGAAAACTTTTGCTGAATAAGACAATAAACAAAGTTCAGTTTGAAAAAAGACCCTGCAGAGCTTAGTGGACATTATTGGTTTTAACAGAAAAAGGAAAGAACTGGAGAAACTCTCAGATCTAAGAGAATACTCAGAAATACTGGTTTGCCTTTAAAACCCATGTAGCAATCACATTTCCATATAAAACCAGAATATCTCTAAATAAAAAGTAGACGAAACCAAAATATTTTCTGTGAGAAGGGAAAAAAGTCCAGGGAACTCACCTGGTATACTCTGATCCTACCACCCGAGCATATTCTGCTCCAACTCCAAGAAGGTCACATGCAGATACTAAGTCTTTTTCAAGTGTATGTAGTTGCTGAAATGAAAAAAGGCCACAAGAATTTGGCATTTTCTTTGTGAAACTCATTTGCAGTTTTTAAAAATGTAATTACTCCTGTGCTTTACACGTGACAAGGGCTAAACTGGTACTTGTTAAATTTATCATCTGATTTTAGACACATTTTCCAGGAACACCTGGCATTCTCAAAAAAAAAAAAGTCTGTAACATTTCAAAGAAAACGTCTCAGCCCAGTTTCATACCACGCAAAGCTGTTATAACTCATTAAGATCACGTGCAGATCAGATCCCAACAGCTCCAATATAACCGTGGACTGTTACATTGGAGTAACTGGAATAACAGTTTGTTTTCCAGCAAGAAGAGCAGAGAAAGTCTGCAAGGTATGTTTCAGGTGACAGGGAGAAAATGGTGCAGCTGCCAGAGCACCTCTCACTCCCTCCTGCCTGCCAACTTTTGTACTTTCTCCAAACTCAGGTAGAAAGCCACACAGTTGTAGCAGAACAGGCACCAAAGCAATGAGAGACACAGGCCTCTGTGGTCAAGCAAAAGCCAGAAAGGAAATACCACACAGAAGAGAAATCAGCAAAGAATGTCAAGCTTCGAGGGAAGGATCCTATTCAGAGGGAGGCACTGAGAAAAACACTTAAGCTTCTTCTGAGTACTCAGGCATTAACTCATTGCAAAGTAAACATTTGTCCTTTAATCGATAGGAAAGTAAGTCTCTCCACAGTTCACTGTTCCTAAACTACACAAAGGAGCTTGGCAATTCCTTTTCAACAAAGTTGGTCTGCTTGTTTAAGCTCATCAGGAAGGGGGAAAAGACAAGTACAGGTGACTATTAAGACAGTCTTCAAAGATAAAATTGCTTCTTAACTAGCTCTCTGCTGCAGAGTACCTGTAAAGAGCAATTAACTCCCTCAACTCTCAGGTTAAACACCTCAAGCCTCTTTAGGAGCAGAGAAGAGGCATAACCTGGAAAAATAGGGGGTCATTCAACAATAATCTGCTCTTCCCACTGATCACTTAACTTTCTGGATATGTTCCCTGGCCTAATGCACTGGATCACTGAGGAAAATCAGCGCTTTTAAGAGTAGTTACACAGCTGAAGTAAAGACTGTAACAAATGTTAAACACTTCAGATTCCAACATGCACCACTTTATTCCTAGAAGCGAAGACAGTCTGACCTGTGCAGCTGAAGCCACACTTAGGAGCATATTACAGAACAGGAAGAGTAACATTGCTTGGAGGCCTTTGCACCACCTGCTTTTCCCATCCCAGTTCTGCTCTGTGTGCTAATTAGGTTGAAAATAATCAAACGAACACTTCACATTGGCAAACTCCAATTCCAGCAGGCTTTAAGAAAACATTTGCCCTTCCTGCAAGCCATAAGGTGGATCTTATTTTGCTCTACTTCTAAAGTTGTGTGTTACTAGTGCCCACGGGATGATCCTTGCTGCTTCCTTCCCCATCTGCCTTCAGCAGGTGAAAAGTGGGCCTTGACCCAATCCACAGTCTACCAATATATCGTTACTTTAAAGCATGAACTTCTCTTTTGTCTCTCCATTAACAGCAATGATGGGTTGGGAAGGCATCCAAACTCTTTTTAAGAAGGATACAGCTGTTTTCTAACCATTTTTACCAATCACAGTGCTACAGTATAACATGGTTATTAATATAAATCACTTACTGCAAGTTGAAAAAGCAATCTACAGTGCCAGTACGGAGTCTGCTGTGAAATCTGAATGGCTTTGCGTAACAGAGGTTTTGCTGTATCCACTGAATTCTGAAACAGAAACATGCACAACATAAAAAACCAGGCTACTGGGAACTTCATCACTAACAATAACAACTTTTAAACTAGTTGTATTCTGTGTTGATCCCCCATTAAAGTCTCACAGGTCAGGAACCTTAAAACATGAAAAGCAACAAAACCAAGTATTTAACACACAGGCCCACACATCTACACTTGACTGAAACTCTGTTCAAGAGTATTTATTAGCTATTTAACTTCTTTGGCCGCTATTCTAATGGGCACTTTTTTCCTGCACGTGAGAGAAAAAGCAAACATTTTCTTTAGAGAAAGTAAAGACTAGTTAGGGCTCTTCCGGAGAAAAAGAATAAAAACAGCCTAGGAACACAACAAAAGCCTGAGGAAAACCATCCACTTCCCTCCCTCCCCCCAAATTAGCTTGTCTTTGTCCAAATGAGGGCTAAAGAAATAGTTTGGCCAAGTAAACTTCCTTTGCTGTGGAAGACCTGCATTGCAATTCCATCAGGAACTTTCACGATAAGAAAGGCCAAGAGTCTTTCAGGCTTACACCTTAGTACTCTACATTTACATTGCAGCAGACCTCTAAAAATTTCATAAATCCTATTACTAATGGCGATAACTACTCCAAGACCAAAGACACTCAAAATAAATGCAGCAGGACAACCAACAACACCTGAAGTAGTCTCAGTGTACTCACCTCCTGACAATACAGTTCAGACAGAAGGCTGGCTGCCTCAAACTTAACATCTTCAAACTGGGGAATCTAGCAGCATCAGAGTTAAGTAAATATTAAACACTGTCTGGAAAACAGCAACAGCCCGATGTCCAAAAACCCTTAACAGAACATACGTGTTAGGAAAGCGTCTCCCAACCACAGAATTAGATTAAAAACACCAGCTAAATCCCCATCCCCAGGGCCACGCTCTCTCTCCGCAGAGGTGTTTTGTTATCAAAGCCCCCTGGTGCAGGAGCAAGGTGGTCGGGCAGCAACGCTCCTCGCCCAGACGGACAGCCAGGAAAAGGATACTTGCTGGGATATCAACCACTGCAAGAGAAGACAGGGAGTTAGTCTGCAACCACCACAAGCCAGCCCCACTGACAGGGCCCCCCCAGCAACCCTCCCCTCCTCGTCCACACACATACACACACACCCCCCCCCCACTGCTCCTCCACACATACACCCCCCAGGGCTCACCGCCTTCTCCAGGTGCCCGCGGGCCTGGTCGCCGTTGCGGGTGTGGTGGTAGAGGACGGAGCCGAGCTGAAGGTGGGTGCGGGCCTCCATGCGGGCCGGGGGCTTGCGGGGCAGCACGGCCTGCAGGCAGTGCACGCAGAGCCGCACCTTGGGCGGGCTGGACGTACGGAAGTGTTCGGCCAGGCCCAGCAACGCCAGGTACCACGACTCCCCACCGGCCGCGCCGCCGCCCGACCCCGACCCCGCTGCGGGCCCAGCACCTCCGCCGCCACCTCCTCCTCCGCCGGCCCCCCCGCCGCCTCCGCCGCCCGCCTCCCCGGAACCCGCCGCGCCGCCCGCCGCCGGCTGCGGCTGCTGCTGAGGCGGCGGTTGTTGCTGAGGGGCCGCGCCGGCCGCCGAGCCCGACGCGCCCGCCGCCACCGCCGCCATCTCAGGGCCGCCGCGACAACACGGGCGGGAGGGGAGGGGCGGGGGCGAGGAGCGGCGCGCAGGGGCCGACGGGATATGGAGTCCGCCCCGCCGCCGCCACCGCCCGCGCGGGCCGCTGGGAGGCGTCTGCCCGCCTGAGGCGCTGATGGGAAATGGCGGGACGCGCGCCGCCTTATGGGAGTTGTAGTCCGACCGGCCGCCGCCGCCGGGCTGCGTCCGGGGGATGGGGAAGGAGAGCGGCGGCGGCACACACCCCACCCCCCCGCCCCTCAGCGAGCCGGTTCAACCCCCTGACCGGCTCTCGGTACCGCGGGAGGCGCGGGAAAGGAGGCAGGGTGCCCCGCCAACTCTGGACTACATCTCCCAGAAGCCTTTGCGGCACACCAGCCTGGCGCCGCCCGCCCCGCCGGGCGCGGTGCATTCTGGGACGGGAGCTCCAAAATGGACAACCCGAGGGATGCGCCAGGTACGGCTGGTCCCGCCGAGCTACCCCTCCCCTCCTCCCCGACCTCTGCCCTGCCGATACCCCTCCCCGGCCGGCTGCAGTGTACCGGGCTCGGTGGTTTCCCCGCTGCTGCGTGGGCACCGACCCACCCGCGGAGACGTTGGGGGGGGGGGCCGTGGCAGGGCCGTGGCATCATTCTTCCCCCCCGGTATCTCGGGGAGGCCCCGAACCCCGCAGCGTTAATTTTCATTCCCCCCCTTTTCCCGTAGGGAAAGCGAGCCGGTGGTTTGGGGTCGCGCAGTCTAAATCGGCCAAGACGAACGTGAATATTCTTCACCAAGAGGAGCTGATAGCGCAGAAAAAGAGAGAAATTGAGGCCAGGCTGGAGCAGCAAGCGAGACAGAATTCCCTGAGCATACAACAGCTACCTCTGTTTGGAGAGTACGTGTGAATTATGGTGCTTTTAGACAGGAGCTTTGCTGGCAGAAAATGGGCATGTTTGTCAAATGGAACTGAAGAGATGAGCTTTACAAAGCTTTTGCGCTTGGAGGCGAATACTGAGAAAGTTGAAATTGATAATTGCATAAAGGTTAGAATAGGATACTTGCGCTTTAATTGATCCAGACAGATTTTTCAGCTACTAGTGAGAACAGATAGGTGCTAACAGCAATCGTATTTTTAACAGGGTGTTACTACACTTCCCTTCTGCTTCCTGTTTGTTAACTTTCTTATAATTGTGACTCCTAAGAGTTAGCACAGTTTCCCAGTTAAATGTTTGCCTGGGGGTTTTGGAAGCAGGGTAGTGTAACAGAGCACAGAAATCCTGTTTCAATGGAGTAGTAAACAGGCCAGGTGGAGAGTGTGGGTAAATGCTGTAAGCAGCAAGCTGAATAGTTCTTGTGCTTTTGAAAACGTGTTTTCAACGTTAGATGAGAAAAATTAGTAGTCACTGGCATTTGTCTTGTATTCTGCTCAAAATAAATGCATGTGAGGAGGGCTGTGGAGGATGATGAGTACCATCACCGACTTTTCTTTTTCTATTCAGAGATGACAGTACTGACAATGAAGCCTGTGTTTCCAACAAGTTTGTTAATGATGGCAGTTTCCTCCAGCAGTTTCTCAAGCTGCAGAAGGAAAAGTCAAGTTCTGGTAGGTCGACTTCTGAGCAACAGGAGGCCTTCCTTTTCCTGGTGATACCAGCTTTGTGTGAGCTGCCTCCATGTATGTTCATTTTAGAAACCCTGCTATGAGCTGTTACCAGTACGAGTAAGTTCTAAAGCAATGATGATCCCTTTAATTTGGATTAAAGTCTTTCTTCAAGATGTGATGGGGTGGTTTGCCCTCTTTCCCTCTATAGGTGCTGTACAGGCAAGCATCTCTCTTCTAGCTTGAATCTCGCATTGTAAAAAATCATCACAGCTCTCATTTCATTATGTAGCTTTTATCAGTCAGTGTCTTTAACTTACTCTGAAAATAACGGCCTGTTGCAGCTGTAGTACTGCCTCAGTTGTTATTTGTAACCTTCTGAGATTAAAACAGTAAGGATGCACAGGAATTATTTTCCCCTCATTCTTTTCTAAGAACCTCCCCCAAGTTCTGCTAATAACTCGGCAAACACTTCTGCATCAAATGCTGGGAAGAAACCTATGCTGTTTGGGAAGCGCCCCGGTCAGGTCCTGAGCAGCATGCTGCACCAAGCGAAGAACTACTCCCATTCCAAACAGACCCCAGTCGTTAACCGCCTCAGTGTGTTTCAGTCGCCAGATGAAGATGAGGAGGAAGATTATGAGCAGTGGTTGGAAATTAAAGGTAAATGACGCCTTGTACTACGTTGTTTGTTTTGGGGTGCAGGTCTACTTACCCTAGTGATAGGAGATGAGTGTGGGAACAGGATTCCTTCAACGCTTTTCCTCAGTGGAGGGTTGGGGTTTCTTCCTTATGCTGTGAATTGGTAGTCTTAGCACAGTTCCTGTGTGCAGACTTGTGCATCATGGAATACAAATGACACCAGTTAATGCTGGTGGACTCCTCCAAAGCCAGCTTCATCAGAAAAGCTGAGGGCTGAATGCTCTTAGTTATTACTGATCCAGCCTGAGCTTGGTATGGGAGATGGGTGACTCGCCATAGTTAGACCGGATCTGTTTTGTGCCTAGGGAGATTTATTTTCTCTTGAGTTAAGGCAAGTGCTAGACCCATCTATAAGTCTCTGCGAAAATAATGTGTAGAGAAGAAATATGTTCTACTCTTAATGGAGTTTGATTGTTTGCTAATCATAAGAATTCTGCTTTAGTACAATTGACAGGTATTATGCCTAGTGCTGAGTTGTCTAGAAAATATATAGATATAATGCTTGTATTTAAAATGGAATTTTAGTTTTTTAAATGATAGAAAATGAAAAGTCCTCAGTTTGGGAGTGGCTATGTAGGAGGAAAAATTGTATGTGTTAATAAGATTACATGTTGGTTATGGAACTATGATCGGGTAAAATCAAAGTTCCTGTCTCTTTTCAAAGTTTCATTAGAAAAATCTCAACTTTAGGTCTGACTGCTTTAAGTAGGGTAGACAACCAATGAAGAATATTGCAGCATTTAAATAACCAAGTTTATCTGGATAACCTTGGCTAGGAAGCCAGAAGGCAGATTTGCTTAATAATCTGAATTTCATGCGTGCATATTAATCAAGTATAAAATTAGATTGGAGTTGCTAAATAAGTCACACTAAGCTTTGTGTCATAATGTATTTCATTATATGTGTACAAAACCATGTCTAGCTATTTCTGGTGGGATTTATAAAAGCATAATCTTAGCAAGTCTGAACTTAAGCGTGAAATGCACTGCAGGAATGTGAGAAATAGCCACTGGCTGCAGAGAGCAAAGATGGAATATGAACCCTTAATTTAAAGATCGTGGGTTCGAATCTAGTCTAGATCAGTGTGGACACCTCTACTCCTGTGTGCTCTTTGTTCAGCGCCCTACCCAAAATATTGTTGTCTAGACAAATACCTGTGTTTAGTTCCTATTGAATGTGTCCTGCATCAGATCTGTAATTGCTGTCAGTGTTAGTCGGTTCCTTTCTTGGCGCAGAAGCCAAAATACAGTTTCTTGGAGACTGAGCTCTCCTCTTATCGCTGGTGGGATTCCCTCCAAGTGGGGGTTGAGACACAGGCACATGCCAGCAGGAAGAGCTATATGCTCCAGCTACACAATCTGCCTCTGCTAACTGGATACAGAGCGATGTCTGGGGAACTGGAATCTGTAATCTTTAGTGAGTAATGTGGCTGTTAAAACCAAATTCATGTTCCTCCCCATTGTGTTTCATATGGAGTAGAGTTGTCAAAAGCAAATTATGTTGCAGTTGAAGTTGCACCCTAAACTGTGACGATCCAAATCTTAGGCTTTTCCTTGTAGGAAAAATCTAGACAAAATATTAACTTCCTGCTAGGGGAGTGCAGAGGCTGACAGTAACCTAGGGATTGTAATTTGTACAGCTGTGTAAGACTGGATCCCCCATTTCATCCTTTTTCTTCCCGTTCCCATTCTACTTTTGTCTGCTGCCGTGGTTCTTAGAAGTAATGTACCTGTTGCCTGTTTGGTGTGTGAGTTGAACCCCAGTACTGACAGCCTGCTTAAAGTTTTACCCCCAGAGGATGCGGAGACCCGACAAGTGGTGGAAAAGCTGGCTAGGTTCGTGGCTGAAGGGGGACCAGAATTAGAGAAGGTCGCTATGGAAGACTACAAGGATAACCCAGCTTTTTCGTAAGTGTGATGATAACTCATGTCTTTCAAAGCAGAACGCTGTCTCTTTGTAGGAGAAAAATAGCAGCCTTGTGTATACGGTTCTTGCAGATGCGCTTGGTTTAATTATCATTGGGTGGATTTGAGCTTTGTTACAAGTAATTGTTTATAGCTGGGGAAACTGAGGCAGAAAGTGATACTGTGATGATGCTGAGGAGGCAGATCAGCTAGCATTAGGAACACAGCCTGGGAGGTTTGGCTGCCTATACAACATCTAGCATATGGGGATACTGGACTCGATCTCGCGACTGGTTTCGTCTCCTCTGCCATTGACACTCTGTGTGGCTGTGGACAGAGGATTCCTTCCTATATCAGAAAAGACTGTTATTTATTTCCATTCAAGTGACAAAAAATTTGGATGCAAGTCCTTAGATTAAAGCTGTGTGTATTTATACATGCCGAAGACTTTGTAATCCACATTTTAAGTGTATTCTGAGTATCTATTTTGTGGGTTTTGGTTTTGAGCTGTTTATATGCCAGAGTATCAGTGTTTGTATAGTTGTTGCTGATGCATATTTTTTGCCCTTTTTTCCCCTCCATCTTCACCCTAGGTTTTTGCATGATAAGAACAGCAGAGAATTCCTTTACTACAGAAAGAAAGTGGCAGAGATAAGAAAAGAGAATCAAAGTTCTCAGGCATCCTCTTCTCAGAAAGGTAATTAAGACTGGGATCTGGAGAATACGAATTGCATAAGTTAAACTTGACTTCTTCACTCTCTGTAATTGCTTGTTAGGTCTGTTCTGGAAACAGTTGGAGTGGATATTTGGCTGTCAATCTGCTGCTTGTAAATAAAATTTCAAAATGGAAGGAGGTGGTGATGAAACATCACCATGATGACATCAAACTCTTGTGCCAAAATGACTGTCCCCCAAGCCCACAGCATGCTATACCATGTTCTACGTAAAGAGCTCTTGAAAGAGATTTTCCTCATATTTCTCCAAAATACTTAAAGTGAACTAATATGTTTCTCCATTGCGTGTGTTCTGGAAAGTGTTTCAGCCCTGAAAATGCATTTAGGAAAAGTGCTTTTTTTCAGGTGTTCTTATTTGGTTTGTTGTAAATGAAAATTGTTTGTTGGTTGAACATAATCCCCATTTCTGCTGCTGTTTCCTTATCTGAAGCTTTTATTTTCTGCTTGGGATATAAATCCTTGCAAGTAAGGGACTGTGCTTTCGGGTGGGAAAACAGCAGAAGTGGATGATCTGCCAACAGACAGGTGGTGTGAGCAGTGGAATCTGGTTAACTGTGTTGAGACAGAAATTATTTAGTGAGTGAAGTGTGGTCTGTGGGCCAGGCATTTATCGCTTCTAGTCCAGCCTCTGTTTCAGGCCTGCCTTGTGGCCCTGGCAAATCACTCAGCCGCTCTGTGTCAGCTTCCTTTTCTGTGGAAAGGAGTCTTAATGCAATTTGGCTGTCATGCTGATGAGTTAACAGCTCAAACAAATCATGGTTTAATAGACTGTAGGCTGAAAGAGCTTGTTACCAATATCAACTAACTGATACAACAGTTTGGAAGCTAAGCGGTATTATCCATGCTTTACAGGTGTGGAATATTGAAGCAAGGAAAGGTTATGACTTGTCCATGGCTTATAATCATGTCTTCTGCCTCCTGGTCCTGTGCCAGCACACTGGAGTACTGGCACTGGTACTGTGCAGGTAGCAAATGTCATATAAGGCTGTCGTGGCTAAATAACGTATTTGCCTGGCTCCTTATAAACATCAAATATGCTTGAAATATTAATGATCAGAGCCTTCTCTGTGCCTTTGGACTAAGGCTGCAGTAGCCACCTCTTCCAAGTGAGGAGGTTTGGGACTGTTCCATGGAGAATTTCCTCTGTCCTACAACCCTCTCCTAAAATGGCCAGCAGATGTGTAGTGACAGTAGGTACAAGTGGGATTGCAGTGCAGTATTAGTTTGCCACCTTTTCTAAGGGCTTCCCATTTCTCCTGGGGACGTTGGTGGCAAAGTCTTTAACTAGAGATAATTGTGAGTGCTGAGGTGTAATCCTATGGGAAAGTGCCTGACACGAGGAAGAAACAGACTTCCTCTGCTGTAGAGAGAAACAAGTGTCCATCTTTGAAGACAAAAGCTGGTTTGTCTGTTAATCTGCTCTCATCTAGCTCCTGGCACAGAGGAAGCTGATGTGTGAATGGGCACTCCTCTGGTTACAAAGTTGTTGTACAACCTTATGCAATATCATGTTTTTGTGATATAAACTCTATGACTGTTTATGTGTAATACTTCTAAAAATTAAACTCGACCTTTTGCCCTTATTCTGCTCTTGGGGTTCTTAGAACAGATAGGCTTTGACTGTTGCTTGTGTGAGTTGGGCCCAGTACTGACAGCCTGCTTAAAGTTTCACCCCCAGACGACGAAGAGACAAAGAACTCTGCTGAGAAACTGGCCAGGTTCATAGCAGACGGGGGTCCTGAGGTGGAAGCTATTGCCTTGCAGAACAACCGAGAGAACCATGCTTTCAGGTAAAGGAAGAAACCTGCTACTGAGTGTAATGTGGTGGAGCTTGGATGGGTCTTTTTTTTTTTTTTTTTTTTTTTTTTAAATAGGGAAAATAATAGACAAGCTTGTGATAACTCTGAAGTTGCAAGGACAGTGCACTTATATAGCACTGATACTTTTACATTCTCAAACTTCACAGTTTAAAACAAGCCACAGAGAGAGAGAAATCGATTTGCTTTCCCCCAAATTAATTTACGACTTCCACCCCTCCTCACCTGCTTTCTGTTGCAATGTGCTAGTATAATTCTAACCTTTATACTTTTCCCTATAGCTGTGCTTTGGTGTGGGCCCCCATCCACCACTCATACCGCTGCTGTCCAATTAATTTCCTGGGTTGCTCTTTACACAGCATCTTCACTAATGTACAGGTAGCACTCCTTCACCATTAGGTCCCCCTTTGGAATATCTTTTTCAGCCTTTCAGGTGTGAATTGTTCTCTTCAGTGCTCACTGACAGCTGTTTAATGCCTCCCTTTGGTCTCATCCATGTTTCATTTTTCTGCTCTTACGAACAATTTGGTGTGTTCTCTGGAAGTGAAGTGGGGCTCAGGAAGCCTTATTTTGTTGCTGATATTTTCGTATTTTATTGGCTGCCTTCTGGCCCTCTGGGGTACTCCCCTTGTGCTATGAATTTCATTAGACAGATGTGCTAATACCTGAGGTGCTTCATTATTTACTTTAAAAGACCACTGTGATCCCACCTGGGCACGGTCAAGTTAAACACTATCTCCTCTGTTAGGATTTCATCAGGTTTGCTGTAGGGGGGAGCCCCATCCTGCCCTTGGCTAGGTCCTGAAGCAATCCTTAATGCTGTTATTCAAATGGAGGGATGCAAGACCACATTTGGTGAATTTTAAAATACGTTAGAGAGCTGTTTGTGTTTGCCTGTACATGTTGTGTAGCGATAGATGGGAAATGCCTGTCATCTCTTATGTTTTCTTGTGGGAGCAGGCACTGTCCTGAGGAGAGGTTACATCAAGTGTTAAACTGGTCCTTTAAAAAGGGAAGATTGTAGAGGAGTTAGGAATAGACAGGTTTTCTGTGTGAAGTGTTTAAACTGGAGTGAGTGCAAAAAGATAACATGTTTGTAACAAACATGACTGTTGATTTTTTTTTTTTTTTTTTTTTTTTTTTTTGCATAGCTGCTAGATTGAGGATTGTTCATATTCTTCCCACAGAGACTAAGGAGTTTTATTTTACCCAAAAGGTCAGAGATGCCTATTTCTGGAAGGGGTAGCAAATAAAGCAATGTTTTTTTGTGTATGAGGGAACAGAAGGAGGAGTCATGGTGTAATTAAGCAGACTGGTAATGTCAACACTTCTAGCTTGAATAGAGGGCTGGGAGCAGTTTCTTTAGGCAGTGGTTTGGCTTTCCCCTTGGTAAGACCTGAATGTTTGTTTTCTTCTGTGAACTGAAACCTGACATGTTGTGGAGCCCTTGCAGTTTTTCCAAACATGCTCTGGGAGGCAGGTGAATTCTGGGGGAGGACCTTGCATTTCCACAAATGTAACATGATCCTTTTTAGTGCCATGTGTTTATTTGGCACCAAAAATAGCTGTGGTTTGCTCATGAATGGCAAATAGGCTTCCTGATCCCAAAAGCTTGCAGCCTACCTTGCAGGAGCACATGGAGCCCTGCATTGCATGCACATACACACAGGATGGTGCTGGAGAGCAAGGAAGTGTGTGGGAAGGCTAGTTGTGCAAGAGCATTGCAGGAGAGAAAAGCCCTAACCAAACCGTGCTATATCCAACCCCTGCATAGGACTGTTACATATAACTTCCTTTTTTTTTTTTCCCTTTACTTTACAGGTTTTTGTATGAGCCAAACAGCAAAGGCTACAAGTATTACCGGCAGAAACTGGAGGAGTTCCGTAAGGCCAAAACCAGCACTGTGTGTGCCCCCTTGCCTGTAGAGTCCAGTCTGAAAAGGAAGACCAGTCCTGAGGCATCACCATCACCTTTGTGCTTACCGCCTTTGCCTTTGCCCTTGCCCGTTCCCTCGCCTTTGCCTTTGCCCTTGCCTGTTCCCTCGCCTTTGCCTTTGCCCTTGCCCGTTCCCTCGCCTTTGCCTTTGCCCTTGCCCGTGCCCTCGCCTTTGCCCTTGCCTGTGCCCTCACCCTTGCCCTCGCCTTCACCATCATCCTCTACAACTCCACCTGATCAGACAGCTACAACTACTGCTGCAACAACAACTACAGCTACTGGTACAGGCACTACTAAAAAGAAACGGAAGAGCAGGTGGGGGCCAGAGGAGGACAAGGTTGAATTGCCTCTCCCACAGCTTGTCCAACAGCTGGATTCTCCCTCCCCTCTTTCAGGTTAGTGGGTCTGTATATTGTGTTGAATAACTGTTTTTTCTGGGGAGTGCATTCTGCCTTAGCACAGCTGGCTTTGTAAACAGAAAACCCAGCGAGTCTTATCTCTTGTTGTAATCTTCTTGGTTGCCAGCCCCCTATCTTTCGGCTAGGTCTAGCAGCTAACTCTCCCCTGTGTGGAAACCCAGATAAACCACTTTATCTCACAGACACCAGGGATTGGATCTTATCGTTCTCCAGCTATCTCTAAAACCCTGCTGTGCTATAGCTCATTACAGCCTCAGCCTCTACACTATTTAGAGCTATTTCACTTCAGGAAGAGAGTCTGTCAGAAAACAAATATCAAAGGCTGAACCGTGCTTATTCCCCATGGTAGGATAAAATCCTTGGGCAGCACTTCCATCTCACTCTAACCGATCAGAAGGCTAAAAGGGAATAGCTGTTCCCCAAGTGCTGGAGGACGCAAGTATAACTTCCAGTTCCAATTTATACCCATTTCAGTTCATTTGATTACAGACAGGGTTCACAGTCCTCATCCAGTGTGGAGGCTCATGCTCCTGTTACTTCACCTGCCAAGTTCAGCCAGGGGGTGCAGCTCTCTTCAAGTGTTGGAAGATAATTCTTCCAGTTGAGGCACTTCTAGGGAGCTCTCAGAGGTTGAACTCTGGTGGCCCATCTGTGCATGTGCAGATAGGTAATTAGGCAGGCAGTCAGAGATGCATACAAAAATTGAGTCAGTCAAGGACAACAGGTGAATGTAGACATTTAAGATGGCATCTTTGAATCCCTTGCCCAGTTAGTGTGGTATGGGGAAAGGATGTGAAAAGGAGAAGGAGAAGACGTAAGATAAGGCAGTCGGTGTTGGCAAACTGAGAGAATTAATAGTATGAGGCTAGAGTTATAGAAAGAGTAGTAAGTACCTCAGTAAGGACCTTTTACAAAAAGCAATAGCGGAACAGATGAAGTGGGACAAGTAATAGAAAACAAGCTATAATTTTCTGAGCTGTGGGGTGAGACCACAGATAATTCTCAACACGTGGTCATCCTGCACAATTCATTGCTTCAGCAAGTCTGTGGGTCTTCTGCTTTGGCTGGGCTTTAGAGGAGATAATTGCTCAACCCATTAATAGCTTTGATTGCTAGGCTTGGGTAAGATGTAGGGTTGGCTGTATATGCTGTGGTGTCTGTTGATTCTGCAGAGGTCAGGAAGGAAGGAAGGACTCTTATCTCCTAATCCAGCACTTCAAACGTAGATGAAGAGAAGTTCCTATGTAATTCTGTGTTCTCATCACAGCCCTATACAGAAGTCTTGGCTATACATCTTGTACACACAGGATGAGATACCAACCTGGGTGGCTTATTCATTTGACCTTGAATTGCTTCTCATAGTAAGACAGAAATCAGATGCAAAAGTCTTTCCTGATTTTTTACCTCTGGAGTAATTTTTTTTTCTTGCAGACAGTAATGAAGCTTCGATGATGAAGCTGGGCAGGCGCTATCAAAACAAGCATCAGATTCCATCTTAATACCTCCTGCTGCAATGGGGGGGCTGCAAGGGTATCCATGTGCTCATTCCAGCATGCTTCCTGCTGAAATCTCCCTTGGCTCTTTTAGCCTCCCCTTAATTAGACAGGGACATGCTCGTTGTGTTCATGCTCACTTTCTGCAGGGCTTTGTGTCAAGTAGAAGAAAAGGACAGCAAACAATTTGCCAGGCATAACAAATCAACCGTTAATGCGCTGTTAATGCTCTGCAGGGGGAAGGATTTTTTTTTTATCGGTTCAGATGGACTAATCCCTTTTCAGAATTAACATCTTCAACCTGACAGGTGAAGAGAATTCCAAATTACACCCCTGGTCCTGTGGAAGGTTAGAGTTGCACAGTATGTTTTGGTACCTAAATATCTATGTCTTAGTCCTTTATCCTTAGCAATTGTTTTGGAATTAGTGGAGGATTGTTCTGATTCTTTTCCTGTCTAATCTTAGTAATAAATCAGTATCATGGAGAGGAGAAAGTGTAGCCCTTTTGGACAGAAACAAGGCTCCTCTTAAATGTACTGATATCGAAACACTTAACTGCATATGTACTGCAGGGACTAAAACATCTGAAAAGCTGAACAGAACAGAGATACTGTGATTAGTGAACTCTGTGGACTAATGGGAAATTACAGGTTGTCGTTAGAATTTTCTGAAACCTAATATTGGATTGGTTTAACTCTGATTAGTTTTAATTGAGTAAGATCTTCAGACTATGAAGCAAAAAATCAGGCACTTCTGTATTGGGATTTCTCCTGCTGTCCTTAAAGGACATTCACTTCTCTTCTAACAAGCTCTTCTTCAGACATGTGGGAAAGGGATAAACCTTCAGGTAGTCTTCTGCCAATGCTGCAGATAGACTGCACCATTAACCCTGTAGGCAAAGCTGATGTCATTCAAGGAAAAAAATGTATTTTTCCCAGGCCTGCTGAACATGAGACTGAGAAGCAACTCCTTATCTTTTGCACAGCATTTGCCTAGTGCTAGACCGATGTAAGGAACTTACCTTAGCTATTTTTATGCAAATTCAGTGACTGATCTTATTTATTAATAGACTTTTCTATCTTCAGATGTGGACTTGGGGTGGAGCTTTGCTTTTTCTGTCAACTTTGCCTGTATCGTGATACTTTGGGCCAAGCCTACAAAAATATCTCTCAGAGCTAAATTTCTGCAGTGACTTTCAGCATCTCTCAGCATAAAGTCTGCAAGGTACCAGAGCAGTCAGACAAAGCAGATGTAGTTTTAGCACAAGAAGGAGCAGTGGCGTATGCTTTCTGAGAAGTAAAAGAAGATGCTATAGTCTCACCTTTCTCCTTTAAGGTGGTTATATATGCTGGCAAGCCACCAGCTCACAGGGCCTCTAGAGCCATGCCTGGCTCTTAGCCTGAGTGTTTATGCAATTCAGAACTAAGCCAAAGAGCTGCTGACCTCTGTGAAGGGCAGAGAGTCTTCCTCAGTGCATTCAGAGAAAGCTTTCCCATGCCCTGAGACAGGAGGTGAATCTTTGACTAAGGCTGATGCTGAAGTGCCTCAGTCTCACATAACATTTGGGGCCAGATTCTTCCTTATGTGGAACAGGCGTCGTGTGTTCATTAAAACTGTTTCCAATTCTCAGTGCTCTCCAAGACAGAAATTGGGCTGTTTATCAATAATAGATAGGTTTATTTTTCTATTTGTTCTTATTTCTTGGGAGCTGAAAGTGCGTATCCTAGCACCAAGCCTAGCGTAACACGGCTTCTTGCTTCCCTCCTCTTGGAAAACCTCTTGCAGTGTTTTACATAACTCTTCCTGCAGAGTTGACTCCCCGTGCTGGTGTGAATGTGCAGAGGCTGTAGCTGTGCAAAGGAGGGTGGATGCGCTATTTTATGTTCTCCTTGGGAGGCTGGAGTTAAGGAAGCCACTTTGCAATTGTGGAGTGCTCAGCCAAAAGTGTGTGAGAAAGGAGGGGAGATAAGAGTGCTCAGATCAATTGCCCTGAGTGCGAATAAGAGGAAGGGAGAAGATGACCCCTGGGGCCTAATTAGCATGCTGTGTAGACATTTGGTGTCATGAACAATGATCCTATTATTACCGGGCTTCATAATTAATAGATAATGAATAATTAATGAAGCATCATTTAACTGTAGTCTGGACTTACATTCAAATGGAGGTTTTTGCAGTCATTAGGAAGAAATCCTTTTCCTTGTATTGAAAAATGCAGTGCGCTTTGAAGTGTGGTTGTGTGTCTTCTTTTAATCCCTTAAATATTTAACTGTTGGGATCTTAGCTCTGAGGTGCTTTAGAGGGGAGCTGCCAGCCCTGCTATATATATATATGAACCAAGTTTGCAAGACAATCTCCATTGTAAATCTCTTTTTTGCAGCCCCAGCAGTGTTTCTGTTACTTTCTTTCATGGTGCAGCAATTACAAATAGGCTTCCTTTTTTCCCCCTCTCTCTTTCCTTTAACTTGCCCTTTGAATTCAGAGTGCTGCATGGTCATTTTAAATCAGTAGGTGCCCTGCCCGGATAATGTTAATACCTAATTTCAAGGCTTATCTGATAAAACAGCAAAAATCATTCCAAAGGAGGAGCTTCCAAAAGGGGATGCTGCAGAAAAAGGAGGATACTACAATGGGATTGTCAAGCAGAGGCTTAAAATGCCCTCTCTTTGAAAGCAGGGGCAACATCCCTACCAATACGGCTCTTGAGCCTGTAGATTAGAAACTAAAATCTCCTTGGGGAATGGCAACTTCCAAAAGCAGCATAATGCTCATGTCTTTATTCTAATGTGGTCATTTGCTTTTCATTTTGAATGAAGTTGCTGTTTACATAGTAATCAGCAGACACTTACGTGCACAGATTGGACAATATGCTGACAGGCTCAGATCTGCTCGTGACTCAATTCTGAATAATTAAGTATCGCTCCTTGCAATGGCAGGGGTTCAGGAGGAAGCCTTATGAGGAGAATTAATCTTAAGGAGGAATGATTTTTAAGGCATGGTGTAGCAGATTGCCATGCACTGTGACCTCTGAGGATGTGAGACATAGTTTATGAGTCTGCTAACATGATGTGGGCAGAGCCTTGGACCAGGGTGAGAGAATACTCTGAGCTGGCTGGTGAAGGAGGTGCGACCCAGTGGCTTTCCTGCTCCTGTGGTTCCAAAGTCCTACCAGGCGGTTGTTCTTCAGTTAAGTGTCTTGATGCTGGAACCATGAAATGAATATAAAACTTCATGTGGGGATCTTGAGGTGTGGTTTCACTGGTCTCAACAGCTGTCTCAGATTTTTTGAAAGTCTTTTAACATGTGCTTATTACAGTTCAGGACCTCAAGGGTCTTGGTTATGAAAAAGGGAAACCAGTTGGTTTGGTGGGTGTGACGGAGCTCTCCGAAGCCCAGAAGAAACAGCTGAAGGAGCAGCAGGAGGTAATGCCCTGAAATGATTTCCAAATTCATATTGCATTGCAGCATGGCTGGGTTAGATGGGAAAACGAAGGTGGAGGTAGCAAAGAAACTTTCCCAGTGGCCCACAAATAAATCTCTAGGATTTGTGCTGAATGCCAAAGCATCATGTGGTGCTGCAGTCAGCAGAAATATTAGAGGACTTTGGGGAATATGAATTAAGCCAGCCAATTGCTGTCCTACCAAACTAAAACCCAAAATCTATAAGGTCTGTTGTGTCACATCTGCAGCTGGTTATGTATTGCTTCAGCAATGGGGAGAAGGTGAGTGGATGCTTGCAAGCTTTGGGGGAGTGAGAGCAGAACTGGCTTTTGCCGGAACGTGAGGGTGATGCTTAAACTGTGGGAATGATCAGATGGCAGCAGTCCTCAGTGTTAATATCAAGGTGCCACTGTCAGAGGAGCCAGCACATAATGCTCCTGTTTGATCTGAGAAGCGAGTGGATCAGATCAAGCAACAGCACTGCCTGTTGGGATTTGTAGTTGTCATAACCTGTATTCTGTATGGCAGCTGGGGCAGGTGCGGGCTCTGCAGCAGAGCTCTGCGTGCCTCTGTGGCAGACTCTGCTGCCTGTGAACAGGTTGTCTTACTGAGTGCACTGTTGCATCTCTTCCTCTAGATGCAGCAGATGTATGATATGATCATGAAGCACAAGCGAGCCATGCAGGAGATGCAGATGATGTGGGAAAAGGCAATTCAGCAACACCAACATGGCTATGACAGTGACGAAGAGGTGGACAGTGAGCTGGGAACATGGGAGCACCAGCTTCGACGCATGGAGATGGACAAGACGCGAGGTGTGTAGGGAGCTGCCATGCAAACGTCTTGCTCACTCTGTGGTTGTACAAAGGCCTCCAGAGGGAGATGTCTGAGATGTCGTTGTTGGCATGAGAGTTGCAGGGTCACTTTTCACTGGTCTGTGCTGTAGCTTCCCTGCCTGTTGAGTGGAGATAATAACCGTCTGTTGTTGTGAGGCTTTATGCTTCACAAACCCTCTGAAATTCCAAGTCAAAGAACACTGTGTTATTGCTGTTTTCTCTCATCTGTGTCTTGGGCAGAGTGGGCTGAGCAGCTGACCCAGATGGGCAGAGGGAAGCATTTCATCGGAGACTTTCTTCCACCTGATGAGCTGGAGAAATTCATGGAGACATTCAAGGCATTGAAGGTGAAATAGCAGAGACTTCACGAGGCGGTGGCAATGCTTCAGACTTGTCCCGTAGCAGTGAGGGAAAGATCTTAAGCATGCTTAGCCCTTTTTCACAGCAGTTAGCTACCTGGCAGCCTTGAGGTACTTCTGCCCTTACACTGGGAGCTCTGTTACTTCTGGAGGAAACAAGGGGTTAGTTTTTTGCTCTATGCAGAGAAATGGCTGTAGCAAATTAGAGAACAGACTATTGGGACAGTATTTGGGGGTTAGCTGAAATTATAGACAAGCCTCTCGGGCTACCCACTATTTGTCTGCTGTTCCTGTTTTGGATAAGTGGTTGCTGATGCCAAGCAAGGAAATTTGAATTTTTATCCAGATGATTGCAGTAAAGTGAAAATATAAAGCCTACAAAAAGCTTATGCAAAGCACTTCAATACCTGCCAATTCTCCCTAAACTGTAGAACTTCTTGATGCTGGTGCATCCCTCATAATGTTTTCATGTAATCAGCATGGGGTCTGACGTTCCCTGGAGATCCTGGCTTAAATAAGAACTGTATTTGAAGCTTGATCCAGTGAGCAACTTTAAATTCAGGAGCTAAATATTTCTCAGCTTAATCTCACAGTAGCATTCCCTGCTTCTTGCAGATTATGTTATAGGGCTGTGCAGTGCTTTACCATTTACCTGTTTTCTTCTCTGTGGTGGTTCAGAACTGGAATCCCAAGAAATCAGGCTAGTTATTAATTGTTTGCCAGAACCATCCTAAGTTTGAGTAGCTGAAGCTGGTTTTCCCCTTCTCTGACCCACAAAGATAGGTGCATATAAAAAATAACCAACACTACCTTTTGTGTCTCTGCAGGAAGGACGTGAGCCAGATTATTCTGAATACAAAGAGTTCAAACTGACTGTGGAAAACATAGGTTATCAAATGCTAATGAAAATGGGCTGGAAGGAAGGCGAGGGACTTGGCTCGGATGGACAGGGGATTAAAAACCCAGTCAGCAAGTAAGCAGAGTTGTTCTACTATTGATTTAGTCCTTTCCTCTTGGGCTGATAATTGATGCTCCTAGCCTACTGGAAGCAGCTGCAATGAATGTGACTGTAATTCATCACTTGAACAGAATATGGAATCCTCGCAGCAAAGGAGAAAAATAATTTCTGATTTCTTTGGGGTTCCCTCCCCCAAGGCGTGGGTTTGTTACTTTACATCGGGCAGGAGGTATGATCTGAGCCAAGAGTATGTTGTTTCTAATCTCAGTTTGCATAGTGCGTTCTTCTGAGAGGTGCCTTCTCGCCAGTTTCCCCATGTATAAAATGAAGATAATGCTTGTCTGCACCTCACCTCTCCCAGGGCATGTGAGGATTAAGTCATGTCTTCAAAGTCATAAATTTATTTAAGTATTAAAGAACATGCCTTTTGCATCTGAAGCGCCGTTGGTGCCTGCTAGCTAGTCCCTGGTGTACTGTGGGTGAAAGGAGATTACCAGTATTTGCTACTGCTAGACCTGTGTTTGAAAGATGTTTCAGTCCAGATCAGAGAGCTTTGTGTGTGATCATGCAACTGTCTTGACGTCACTCTTTTGCACAGAAGTTTTCTGATTTGATCACGCTTTGTATATAATAAAGCTTTATGAGAGTTCTATCCAAAAATAGATGAGCATCTCTTTTTAGGTGGATCATCTGTTGGTAACATATGCTGAACTTCAGAACCAAATATTGGGGATAGGAAATACTCTGAATTGGTTTTTAGCATTAAATCCTTTCAGAAATACCAGTTGTTTGTTTACTGCACAATAGAAAGTATCTCTACAAAGCACTTCTGCTCCTCTTTCGCAAGATCTCTCTGGCAACATGCTTATTGGTTCAGAGAAGTCCTGTGATAAAAGATCGCTGTAATCAGAACAGCAAAGCTTACAAACAACAGAAGGCAGGCAGTTTCTGTCCATGACAGGGTTGAACAAGGGTTGTGATTTGCTTGGGCTCCACCATCTCTGATGTTCTTAGAATGGATAAGAAGGTGCTACAGCAGATGGAGAGGAATTGCTTCTGGTTTTGGACTGTTCTGGAGTGACGGAATGGGAGGCAGGCACATTGTTTAACAGTTCTGTGTACCTCCAGTCAGCGAGGTACAAATCGACGCATTTGGATGCCAAAGGTTAGTCTGCCAGTCAGAGAACCGTTCAGTAGGGAGGCGTCCAAAGCGTAGATGGTATTTCTGTTCCAGCTGTAAAAGGTTAAGCAAATATATGTTGACACTACTGCTTCCATCTAACAATAGCAAGCGTCATTGATTTGGAAGGGCAATGTAGAAACGTGGCAAATGCAATAAGCTGCTCAGTATTAGCTGTCTGTCTTGATGCAGTGCACTCTGTGTGATGATGCCCAGTGCTCCCTGATGCTTGTTCTCTGTGCTCTGACGACAAGAGGCAGCAGGTATTTCTGGTGAAGAGGAAGGTGATCTGTCACATCTGCTTACCTTGGAGGCTTTTTTTCCTCTTTCCAAATAGGGGAACTACTGCTGTGGATGGAGCTGGTTTTGGCATTGATCGTCCCGCCGAGCTAACCAAGGAGGATGATGAGTACGAGGCATTCCGTAAGCGAATGATGCTCGCCTACCGCTTCCGACCAAATCCATTGGTAAGGTTGTCCTGAAACCAGAGCAGACATAGTGACAAATCCATTGAGGCTTCTATGCGTATCTTGTAAGGGTGGGAGTGTTTCTAGTGCTTAGCCAAGAGAGCAAGTGCTGTGAAAGTTTCTCTTTGATTCTGTTCTCATGCTGAATCAAATTATCGCTACTGAAACATCCATGGACGTGCAGTTTTCCTTGCTGTAATTTTTTTTTTTTTTAATACAAAAGCCCGTGGTTTTAGTTTTGTCTGCTGCATACCAGTATAAATGCTGTGCAGAAAGGAAGTGGATGGGTTGTCCATGAATCCATGGTTTATTTTGAATAATTGTTTTCTTGGTTGCAAAAGGCTCGTAAGTTTGCATTTGCCTCTTACGTTCAGTATGCCAGCACACCTAGAAAGCTACGTTTGTAATTTTTGATGGGCAAACCTCAGGTTTCACTGTCACAAATGTCACTTTTCAGTGGCTTTTTCAGATAATTAAGCTCAGATGCTCATTGTTCTGTGAAGACAGCAATTTTGATTCATTTTCTCTTATTTCCCACAGAACAATCCACGACGACCTTACTACTGAGAATATTCTTGGGACAATGTATTTTCAAAACAATTGTAATTTTACTGTGAAATGTTATGAAACTGCATTATCATTCTCTTATTTGCTAATATTGTAAAACTTATTGAAGTCACAATACCATTTTTCACCCAGAAGAAAGGCCTGCAAGCCCACTCACTGCACACTCGAGTGTCATGACAACTGTGTCGTAACAAGGCCTGGGTGGTTTTCAGAGAGGAGAGCAGAGCAGGTGAGAACGGAGATCTTTACACGGTGCCCTGCTGACAGGGGAAGGGTAGCACCAAAGATACCAATAAGAATAGTTCAGGGACTCCATTCGTGTTTAGCTCAGTGCCATGTTACAAGGAATGCATTTTTTGCCTAACAGCAGATCCTCTGTTCAGATATGCAGCTTGGGCTGCTCTTGGGCGGGGGGAGGGGATGTTGGGGGCTTTGGGGTTGGTTTGTTTTTTTTTTTTAATTGCGAATAAGGGACTGTCTCCGACCCAGCTTTTGGGGCTATTGTTCAGTCAGGCTATTGTTCCTTGAAGAACTGGGTTCTGAGGCTGTCATATAGCCTGAAGTGTAGTCTGACCTTCAACTGACATTGCAAAACCAGTGCCTAGTTGTTTTACCTCTGCCCTGTGGAAGGCAAGGTGTGGATTGGTGTGGAGCATGGCTGCAAGGGTTGAGGGGCGCAGGGCAAGTTCATTCAACTTCAGAGGCATCAGCCTCTTGGTTTCTTGAACACTAAGTTCACCCCAGCTTCCTAGCAAAACAAGAGACTTGCTAACACTTTCTGTGGAGTTGGATGATGAAGAACCAAGCCTTCGAGCACAGCTTATCAAAGGCTATTTGGATTTTGTTGTCATAAGAAACCCCTCCATAAATACAAATTTTCTTCATTCAGTCTGTAAATAAAATTAAACTCATTTGTTCCTTAGTTTTTAATCACTGAATTTTTTGAAAGAGTGGTCTTACTGTGGGTTTTTGTAGGCTGAGAGACTGCTCTAGATCTCTTTCCTTCCAAGCATCTTAGGGAAAACAAAGTGAGGTTGGTTGGTTTGGTTTCTTCTGCATTTGTTTTCCCTCAGTCCAAATACTTGGCGTGTGATTGTCTTTTGTTAACTTTTCTTAACAACATCGAGTCAAGGACTTGGCTTTCAATAAAAACATTTGAAACAGTAAATTCAGTAGGGTTTCATTTTGAGAAAAATCAAAATGCATGAGCACCTTGTGAAGGCACAGATCTGGCTTGCTGCTGCGCATGGTGTGCCGGCACATTGCGTACACTTGCTACAGCTTGTACACCGCTGATCAGCATGGGCAGTAATCGTGGAAGATTGGGAAATAAAGATAAGAAATCTGGCAGGTCCTCAGTAGGGCCAAGCTTCTGCTCAAATGATTAAGGTCGCTGTGACAACTGCGCATTCCTGGTAAGTTAAGACACCCATCCCTTCAGTTTCTCCCTGTTGTGGCAGCGCTGCTGGGTCTTGGCTCTGGGCTGGCACAAGCTGGAGCTGCTGAGCTGGTCTTCCTGAATCGCCAGAGACTGGAGCACCACGGGGCTGAAGCTGGGCTGCCCATGTCACTGCTGGGTTTTTTTATAGGAGAGGTTTGTGGGGAGGCTGCTGGAGGGTGGAGGCATTTTCAGAATCACTTTTTGTTCCAAGTGTATGTAGTACAACATCCTTTCGGCACTGACAGTGACCTGTCAGCAGGGTGAGTGGGCAGGCTTTCCGCTATTGCTGATCCGGTCTTTAAAGCTAATCTGATACTACAGCAATCCCCGAGTACTTCATTGATGTCATGTTGGCAAAACTTTTATTCCTTTATTTCAACACAATGGCCTTGGTCTTCCTGAGCCCCTTCTCTTGATAACTGTTCCTCAATAGGTGCTTTTGCTCTGCTCTGTTTTGGTGGGTTTTTTTAACGTTGTAAGTCACGCACTATTCCCTGTGCCCTGCTGCTGGGAGCAGCAGGCAGGGGTCAGTTCTGCAGAAACCCGGCGAGCCACTTAGCGCAGTCCTCCTTCTTGCCATCATTAGCTACAAAGCGGGGATTTAGTCTTCAGAAACCGAATCAAACAGGCGGCTGCTGCGGCATGCCCAGAAGGTCACCAAAGTTGGACTCTTCTAGATCAAAGTGTAAGTTCCCGGTGCTGGCTGTGCAAACGCTGTGCCAGCTGGCCGGCTGGTGTGAACACGCGGTGGCTGAGCACAAGTCTGTGGTGAGCGCGGCACGAGGATATATCATGAAATCACCCACCCGGGGAGAGGCAAAGGTGTCAGTGCTCGTTTGCCCCAAGCGGCTGTTGCAAGAGCTGGGAGACTGGAGCGACGCTTGTAGAGGGTTTGGTGTTTGGGAAGATCTGAAGGTTATTGCATCGTCACCCCAAATTATCTGGTTTCACCCCCCCCTCTTTTTTTTTTTTTTCACAGGGTGTCATGCTGCTTTTTGTACATCTCCCTGTACAAATGGGGCTGGTGGGTGGTTTCTTGGCTGCAAAGCCCCATCTCGTTACATCTCAACCTCCCTTGCTCTCGGGTGCGCTCCCTTCGCTGTAGGCTGAACGAGCACTGCCTAACGAGCCTTTCCTCATCAGTGACAAGCCACCTCGGTGCTGACGAGGCACATGAGGTGCGTTCCGAGTTCCTCCCGCATGGAGGAACGATGAACAAGCCCAGGGCAAAGTGCAGGGCGGCCGATGCAGCTCCCGGACTCTGAAGCAAGAGGGCAAAAGAGTGATGTGACGCAGTGGCACGTTTGTGAAGGTTTTGTGAGGAGGGGAGAAAGGTTGAGCGGCTGCATTGGGGGGGTGTCTGCTAAGTACTGTGGAAGTTTAAGTGCCGTCCCAGCTCTGGATCACTGAGGCAGGTCTCTCCCCGGGCTGGGGGAGAGATAAACGCCTGTGTTTTGAGCAGAGAGCGTGAGAGGAGGAGGTCGGGGGAATGCTGGGCTCCCAGCTGGATGCAGAGACCTTGAAACTCCTGCTCTCTGCTCAGTTCAATTCATTATTAAAGGTGAGGATGAAGTGTTGGCTTTCATGTGCTGCGCTCCTTCTCTTTTCCTCTTACAGATCTGAAGAGGTGTGTCTTCCTGGTTCTTTTAAGTACTTAAGGTTTCCAGAATGAATTGGAAAAGAAAAAACACCCAGTCCCCAAGCTTTCAAAGCCTCTTCTGGAGTGCTTTTATCCTTCCCCCGCAGCCCTCAGCACTGTTTCTCAAGGCAGCCCTCGAGCGCAGAGACCAGCACGGACCCTCGTACAGAGACACATGTGTTCAGCTGCTGCCTGCTTCCCCCCCCCCAGGACCCCCTGGCCTTCCTCCCGGGCGGATCGGGCACTTTAAGGGCGCTGCCTGTTTGCCGGCAGCGGGGCCAAAGTCCGTGGGCTCCGGCAGCCAAGCCGGGGATGCAGCTCCCCGCCGTGCCGGGCGCACTCGCCCCCTCCTTGCTCGCCATCCCCGTAGCCTTCGGCATCAACGGCGCGACCACCTTGGCAGAGTGAGTGCGAGCCCGGGACAAAGCTTGGGGACCGGGATGCTGCGGTCTGGCGCAGGGCACGGTGCTGGGTCCTGTCCTCTGCTGGTCCTGGATGCTGGGTCCAGTCTGGGACTGGGGTGGGGGGAGCATCCAGTCTGGCCCAGGACAAGGCTCTGTCCAAGGATGCTGGGAGCTATCCCACCCAGGACAGGCCACCGGGTCCCATCCGGACCTGGAGAGGGGGGAGTGTTGTCCAAGGCAGGGTGCTGGCTCTGTCCTGGGGCTGGGGTCCAGCCCGGGACAGGGGGCTCGGTCCAGGTGCTCCTGCCCTAGCCGAGCCCACGGAAAAGCCGCTGCAGGCTGGGACTTTGCCGACGTGTTTCACAGTTGCCTTTAAGACATTTTAAATCCCATTATCAGTGAACAGACCAGCAGCATTGCTCAGGCTCATTGCACAACGCGGGGTGTAACGGGGCTCGCCGACAGCCCAAATCCCCTGGGGATTAGGGTGCTCAGACCCTCCCTGATTTATGAGCATCCTCTCCAGCCACCTGGCCCCAGCGCAGCCCCCCCGGGCCAGAGGGACAGGACCCCTGACACTGGGTGTCCCCCCCATATTCGTCCGTGCTTCCCTGGGTGCTGGGGACTTCTCCAAGCCCTGTCTCCCCCTCCCAGACCAACCCCCCCAGCAACTCGCCCACTGGCATGTCCCAGCGTGGCCGATGCCACCCCTCCGTGCCGGCCTCGTCATCGCCACCGTCACGCTGCCTGATAACAGCCCCGCTTTCGGTTTTACTGCTGAGTGACACCCCCGCGATGCCCCAACCCCGCCGCGTTCTGGCCGCTCGGCACGTCCCCGGCCGGCCATCACCCTCGCGTCGGGGGATTTGGTACCAGCCGGGGTCAGCTCCCTGGGGAGCCGGCCAGAGCCCCGCCGCTTCCTTACGTGCTTTATTGCTCTTCTGTGTAAAACCACGCTCTGGCTGGTTACTTTTCTCTTTTTTCCAGTCTCACGCTCCAGGACCTGCCAGCTATGGGGTTTTCCTCTTGTGTTCTTTCATCGCTTTACTGCACTTTCTACCCTTTCATTCCTGCCAGACCCCTTCACCCTCCTTTTCTCATTCGTTATATATTGCTTTTTATAGCTAATTTTTGCTTTTGCTTTACCAGCAGGAAGCGCTTTTAGCCAAACTTCTCTTAATCACTGAGCTGGGGCTTTCCTGGCCACCTGATAAGCTTTACTTAAAGATCTCCTGATTTTCATTCCCATCTTTTCAGTCTTCTCTTTCCCTTCCATCCCACGTAGCACCGCACCGTCACAGCCCAGATCTCCGGGATCCATCACCATGAAATCCACAGCCCTTCTTGCGTGATGTGGCACCGGCTAAAAACCATCGGTAGCTGTGGGGAGCACAGACCCCTCCAGCCAGCCCCCCCAAACTGAAGCCCGTAACAATATTATTCTCCTGCCCAGGCGTCGCAGGGGGATGTGGAGGGGGTACGTCCCCCCGTTTCTTAATTAGCCCCCGCTGCAGGACGAGCGATGGTGGCCTCAGAGACCCTCAGCCTGGCAGGGTGAGCTGGGTGCCCTGAGCGCGGCACCCCAAGGTGCTGGTACGTGTTGGTGTGTCTCGAGCCCCGTCACAGGCACGATCACGTCTTATGGTGGCGCCCGGCGTTGTGCTACTCCACCGCAGCGTCCGTGTTTGAATTTTGAATTAATCATTCTGTGGGAGTAATTGGTTGTGTAGTAATTAATTATACACTAGTAATAATGCACTTAGGTGGTGACACTTCAATTATTTGATTGTTTTGAAGTTTTTTTAAGAGCATCTGTGTTGGTTGGGATGCTTAGGGCAGGCGGTGAGGACAAGCTCAGCTTCGCTCGGTGCTGCCGTGACACCCATCCTGTCCCTGGGCACGGGGTCCTGCGCTCCCCGGCCACTGTCCCTGTCCCTGGAAGAGCAATTCCGCCTGCACAAGGCAATCACGAGCCGGGTGTTGCCGCAGCCTCCTATAAATGAGACCGGAGCTGTTCTCAGCCGGGTGACCCTGGGGCAGGGGGACGGCTGGCCTTTCGTCCCTGGTCGGCACGTCCGCCGTGCTGCGCCGAGGAGCGCGCGGGCTGGTAATTGGGTGTTTCTGCAGGATAAGCTATTAACACCGGTGCCTGTGCAGACAGACAGCCACGACCTTACCTTTTCTTTTTCTTTGGTAACAGGGTTAAAGGCTGGAGTGAAAAATACCGTAATGTTTTCCATGTTTCGTAGCTGAAGTTTTGGCAAGACCAGAGCTGCAACTCTTCCAACTGATGCAAGTGCTTCTTGCAGGGGATGCAGCAAGCTCAGGATAGATTTCCCTACAACTTCTTCACTCCCTTAGGACATGTTTTCAGTATCTGTCTCCTCATTACCGATTTGCTTTATAATCGGTTTCCTGGTCTCTTGTAACAGTGGCCCATGGCCACAACCTGCAGAGGGAGAGGGAGAACCACGCTGGGGCTTCTCCCCTGCCCTGACACAGGAGCCTTGGCGGGGCAGCCCCTTCCCCATCCATGCCTGGGTGTCAGACCCAGCCTTCCTCCGGGCTTCGCCTCCCCAGGGTTATTTCAGACCCTGGAGGAGCTGGTTGCCCCCTGCAGAGGATGGGCAGCACCCCATGCCACAGTGGGACCCCGTCTGTGCTGGGGAGCAGGGGCCGATCCTGCCGTTCTCCCTGCTTCAGCGGAGACCTCTCAAAATCGGTGGGGGCAAAGGGTGTTTCGGCTGGACCGGGGGAAACGGAGCTTCACCCCCCTGGCTCTGCCCGGGTGCTTGAACCCATCTTGCTGTTCTGCAGCAGCCCACTGGTGCTGATGCTGACAGGGGTGCTGGTGCTCGCCAGCCTCTTCTCCATCATCTTCTTCGTAAGCGGAGGGAGCCACTTCCAGGACCCCCTTTTCTGCGGTGAGTCTCCCCCGGGGTGTGGGGACTGATCCCGTGCCGGGGCAGGGAGCGGAGATCTGGGATTTGGGGAGAGCCGTGGAACCTGCTCAGAGCTGGCTCGCTCTCCCGCAGTGTTTGTGGTGTTCTCCTTCACCTCCGTCGTCGACTTGATCATCTCGCTGGAGGAGGATGGCTACATTTCTGGCTTCATGGAGGTCTACATCAGAGAGGTACCACCTCACCCCACCTCGGGCTCTCGCACACCCCGGCCGTGCAACGAGCAGCCCCGTGTACTCGGGTCAAGCACGGATGCTGCTCCCGCTCCTGAAGCTGCTCCTGCCGCAGAGGGACCACGCACGGAGCAGCCCTGGCTCCCGCGGGATCCCCTGGGGAGGGGGTGTGGAAAAGTGCCTGCCCCAACCCCGTATGATCCGCTCTCTTCCAAACGGGCAGGGTGAGCCCTACCTGCGCACGGCGCACGGCATCATGATCTGTTACTGGGATGGCATCATCCATTACGGGCTCTACCTCGCCATGATCGCGGCCATCGGCCAGAGGTGAGCGGGGATGGCGGCGGAGAGGAGAGCTTGGAGGGGCTCGTGGGGGTGGGAGGGTCCCGAATTTTGTGAGGAGGGGAGCTCTGAGCCTGGCAGAGCTGTCTGATCCCGATGTCTCTGCAGAAAGAGCTACAGGAACCTGGGTCTCTTCTGGCTGGGCTCTCTGATGATGAGCATCGTCGTCTTCCTGCTTGGGAACCTGATAGGTACGGGGATGTGGAGGGGGGCTCGACTCCACATCCAGCCCTTGCTGATCCCTCCAGGCTGCCTCCATCCCCCCGACTGTCCGGCGGGTTTGCTCCAAGGCACTTGTCCCACGGGCAGAGGAGGAAGGTGCTGACCTGGGGGCGAGCAGCAGGTATCGATACTGGGCACTGAGCACTCTGCCGTGCCTATCCTGTACTCTCCTTCCCCAGGGAAATACAGCTCCGACCTCAGCCCTGCCTTCCTCCTCAACCTGCCCTACATCCTCATCCCCATCTGGGCTGGGACGAGGCTCTTCCAGCAGCCCAAGGCCCTGCCGTGCCTCAGCCCTGAGAAGGTGAGCTGGGAGCTGGAGCTGGGGCAGGGGCTCTGCGGGGAGCTGCACCGGGAGCCGTCAGCCTTATCCCCCTCCCGGGGCCGGACCACAGGGTGCGGAGCTGAAAATACGGCATTTTCCTTCTCCCAGGTTGCAGAGGAGCAACGCAAGCGCCTGTACCAGCGGCCCCAGGACATGGGGCTGGTCCTGGTCCTGCTCCTCACCGCCGCGTTCACATTCTTCAGGGGGATGGTGAGTGCTGGGTCCCTGCACCGGGGTACCGGAGAGGGCTGTGGGGGTCCCAGAGGGGCCGCGGGGGTCCCAAGGAGGGTGCATCTGCCCCACACCTACCTCCCCTCCACTCTCTGCATCCCCAGGTGGTTTTGGACTGTCCCGCCGATTCGTGCTTCGAATATATCTACCAGCGCGAGCCGTACCTGCGCGACCCCGTCGCCTACCCCAAAGTGCAGGTGAGTGGGGTTGAGGCAGAGCTGGACCCCCCCCCACTCCCCGTGCCACCGGGGACAGGGTGACCCTCTCCGTGTCCTCCCCTCCAGATGCTGATCTACATGTTCTACGTCCTCCCCTTCTTCTGCCTCTGCATCTACGGGCTGGTGCTGCCCGGCTGCTCCTGGCTGCCCGACTGGAGCCTGGTGTTTGCCGGTGCCGTCGCGCAGGTGAGGGCTGCCCCGTCCTCCTTCCCCAGGCTCCAGGGGTGGAGGGGGGGGGGAAACAGCGGGACCCCCCGGCTGGGTTTTGGTCCCAGCCAGGAGAGAGCAAGCGGGGGTCCAGGGCTGAGCCTGGGGGGACAGATCCGCACCCGCGGCTGCATGTGGAGCAGTTCCCACCGCCGCCGCCCGATAATTACTTTGGCCTCGGTGGATCTTAATGGAGCCGGGGATTAGTTTGACAGAAATAGGCTGGAGCGAGCCCGAAGGTCTATAGATAGGATGCGCGCTGTGGGCGCGCTCCTGCAAAACACCCTTTGGTGCCGGGTGGGCTGCACCGGGCCCCCCCGTCACTGCCGACCACCTCCCACTCTGTGTCCCCAGGCTCAGTTCTCCCACCTGGGCTCCTCGCTGCACCCCCGTACGCCCTTCCCCTACCAGACCCCTGAAGATGTCTGGTGGAGCTTCTTCATCACCAACGTCCTCTACGCGCTGGGGCCCCAGCTCCTGGCCTACCGCTGCCTGCGCTGCCCTGCCTTCTTCTTGCCCGCCACTCCTGCCAGCCTGCACGTGGGCAAGAAGCACCAGTGACGTGTCCTGCCTGCCCCGGGGGGACTGCTGCCCGTCCCCCCTCTCCCTGCTGCAACAGCAGCCGCTCTGCGGTGGGACCTGCCTGGCAGAGATGTCCCCGGGGATGCTCCGGTGTCCCCCTCCTCCGTGTCCCCTAACGCTGTGGGGTGCGCTGGGAGCACCCCAGGGTGCTCCGCGGGGGCATTGCTGCAGCCCTGCCCTTGCCCAGGCGCCAGGGGGGTCTCGCTGGTGGGGGGGGCCCGCGGGAGCTGGGCTTCCCTCCCGGTGGGTCCCTGGGGGCCGTGGGGGCCCCATCCTGCCCCGGTGCTCCCAGTCACAGCAGAAGGATGCAGGAGCAGGGACCGTGCCAGGAAAACACTGTTTACAAAATAAAGGAGCGAAGGTACGGCTTCCGAACCTGTGTCCGTCACCCCCCCCGCCGTGGCCGTGGCCGAAGCACCGCACCGGCCCCCCCACATCATCCGCCGGGGCCCTGCCGCTTCCCACCCTCTGCCCGGTGCCGGTGCTGGGAGAAGCTGCCTGACTTTGCCCCCTCCTGCCCTTTGGGGTGCAGGGGTGCAGGGGGGGGGGTCTCCTGCTGCCTGCGCTGCCCTTGCCTGCCCTTGCTGGCTCAGGGTCGGGCTGGGAGGGGGGGGGCAGCCGGGGAAAGGGGTGCCCCTGAGTGTGCCAGGGGTGCCCACGGGTGGGCAGGGGTGTGCGAGCGTGGGGGGGGGGGGTGCACACGGGTGGGGGTGCAGGCAGCAGCTCGGGGCTGCCCTTGCAGGGGCCGGGGGGGGGGGGATTTACCCGGTAAAACTCTTTTTAATCCCGCCGCTTCCCCGCCCGCAGCCCGGGCCGGGGGTACCGGCAGTACCGGGGAGGGGGGGGGAGCCGGGACCGGGGCCGGTCGGGCCGGTGACCTTGGCGAGCCGACGGCCCTGCGCAGCTCCGGGAGCCGGGGCAGGGCCGGGCCGAGCTCCCGGTGCCGCCCCCTGCGCGGACCCGCACCGGCGGCACCGGCGGCACCGGAGCGCTCCTGCGGCCGGGCCCCTCCCGCGGGCCGGTACCGGCGCCCGCGGAGACACGGTGAGTACGGGGAAAGGGGGGGCGGGGGGGGCTGCGGCTGCGGCTCCGGTCGCGGGGAGCTGGAACGGGACACCCCCCCCCCAACCCGGGTACCGGGACCCCGGGCGGGAGATGCTCCCGGCGGCGGCCGGGCCGGTTCCGCCCCCGCCCCGGGCTGCGCTGCCCGTTCCCGGGTACCGGCGGTCCCGCAGCCCCGGGGCTGCCGCCGCAGTGTCCCGCACTGCAACACCGCACCGGCCCCGGGGCTGCCGGTGGGGGAGAGCCGAGGCTGCCCCGCTCCCCCTGCCCCCGACCGGGCACCGAGAGCCCCGGGGATGCTGCCCCACTCCCCCCAACCCCAGGACCGGGACCCCCGGGGGGGGGCTGCCCCGCTTCCCCTACCCCAGGACCGGGCACCGGGACCCCCGGGGATGCTGTCCCGCTCCCTTTGCCCCCCCCCGAGCTGGGACCCCCGAGGGGGCTGCCTTGCTCCCCCTGCCCCACGGCCAAGCCCTGGTTCCCCTTCCCCAGCCCCACGGGGGGGCTGATTCCCACGGGGGACACACACACACAAACACCCAGGCTGCCTGGGCTGGGATCTGGGGCATCTCCGAGAACACAGGGTTCAGGGGGGGATTGCAGCCCCCCGGGGGGCAGGGGGGGCTCCGACACACTTTTTTTCCCCAGGGAAGGGGGGGATGTGGAGCAGGGCAGGGAGCTGGGGGGCTCCAGGGGGGCTCCGGCAGCCACAGCCCACTTCCACGCCATCAGTTCAGTTTCCAGATGTGGCAGTGCTGACATAAATAACTCACGAGATCCGGCCCGGCGCGTCTGCCATGAAATATTCATCCCGGCTGTAACTGAGCGGGTGAACCGGAGTTCAGAGCCGGCACAGGCCGGGGGGCACAGGGGTCCCCACGGGCTGGGGATGCTCAGTGAGGGGGGGGAAGAAAATGGGTGACCCAGCACTGGTGGTCACCCCTGACTCTGCTTGAGGTGGGAGATGGGGTGGGGGGCTTCCCCACAAGGGGTGTTGGTGGGTGACAGCGTCTCCTTCCCCGGCTGGCACGACCCTCGTGGGGTGCGGGTTTGGGGATCGGCAGCGATGCCGGGGGGGGCTGCCGAAGCCGGGGATCAGACAGAGTGTGGGTTTGCTCAGAGACCTCCCGTCTGCCGCTCTCCTCCCTGGGGGGCCGGTGGGTGCTAAGGGGCTCTGTTCTCCCCCCAGATGCGTCCCCGAGGCCCCTGGGCCGCCGGCCCGGCAGCTCTGCTGCTCCTCGCCGGCGTCCTCGCCTCCGACGCGCTGCTCAGCACCCGGGGACGGAAGAAGGTGGTCCATGTCATGGGTGAGTGGGGACGGGGGTCCGCAGCGGGGAGCTGGGCTGGACCCCCCTGGAATGGGACAGGGGGAGCTGTCCTGCAGCCCTCAGGCTGTTGGGTTTACTATCCATTAAAGCATGATTAGGGTCTCTGGGGCATCCATTGCGTGTCCCCTGCCCTGGCCAGGAGCTGCCCAACCCGCCTCGGGGTTTGCAAAGCCCCCAAAAGAGGGAAATTCCCCCCAAAGGCTGTCACCCCACCTGCCCCATGGCCCCAGCCTGCCCTGTCCCCGCTGTGGGTCCTTCCCACGTGCCGGCACTGCCTGGGATGGAGGCAAGGGAGGCTTGGGGACAGAGACTCCCCTGAGCTCGGTGTCCCTTGCAGAGGGTGACAGCGGGGCCGTGGTCGTGCAAACGGCCCCGGGGAAGGTGGTGACGCACCGGGGCGGCACCATCATCCTGCCCTGCCGGTACCACTACGACATGTCCGCCCACGACCCCGCCGAGATCCGCCTCAAGTGGACCAAGGTGACGGAGCCGATGGCCTTCGTGGACGTCTTCGTGGCGTTGGGGAAGGCGCGGCGGGCGTTCGGTAGCTACCGCGGCCGCACGGCTCTGCAGGAGGACGGCTTCGGCGATGCCTCGCTCATCATCCGTAACGTCACCCTGCAAGACTACGGCCGCTACGAGTGCGAGGTCACCAACGAGCTCGAGGATGACACCGGCATGGTCAAGCTGGACCTCGAAGGTAGCGGCACGGCTATGCCGGGGAGGATGCACAGGGACGGGGAGGACGCCGGGTGTCGCCGTGTCCCGTGTGGGATGGCCAGGACACGGTTCCCGGTGCCGCATCCCCAGGCTGGGCTGGGTCCTGCTTTACGGCCGGTTGTTTTTCCTGGCGTGTGCCGTGGTTTATTGCCTCTGTTATTGGCTTTTATTGTTGCTCCAGGTTTACAGGCTGGCAGCTAATAAACGCTGGAGATAGATAGTGGCACGGCCTCGTAAAGCACTGGGGGGGATCGGGCCGTGGCAGCAGTGCTGGTACTGTACGCGCCTCCGAGCCCGCCGGGACGGGCTGCTGTGGCTGAGGATGCCAGGAAAGGGGGAAAACACTTTTTTGGGGGCTCAGGAGGCACAGCAGCACTGCTCCGCCTGGTACGGGCTCGCTCTGAGGATGCCAGGGCTTGGCTGGACCCTGCGCGGGCACCACCGATGTCCCCAGGTCCCAGAGCAGCAGCTCCTGGAGCCCAGGGGTGCCGTGGGGGTCTCTGCGGTCACAGGGTGGGGGGGTCTTTGGGGTTACCGAGCAAAGCCTGGAGCACCCAAACTCCCCGAGCAGAGACGATGGCAGCTTGTCTTCGCTGGACTTTGCCTGTCGCAGCCCCTGTTCTCCGCCGGCTCCCGGTGCCTTGCGCCGGTGATCCCGTTCGTTGGGTGCAGCTGCGAAATAAGGTGGGGGAGACCCCCCCCCATACCCCAGCCTTCCTCTCCGTCCCCCCAGGTGTGATCTTCCCCTACCACCCGCGCCTGGGTCGCTACACCCTGAACTTCCACGAGGCGCAGCAGGCGTGCCTGGAGCAGGATGGCATCCTGGCCTCGCACGACCAGCTGCACCAGGCCTGGCTGGAGGGTATGGACTGGTGCAACGCCGGCTGGCTGGAGGACGGCTCGGTGCAGTATCCCATCTCTCGGCCGCGGGAGGAGTGCGGCCGCAAGGACACGCCGGTGGGGGTACGCAACTACGGCTATCGGCACAAGGAGAGCGAGCACTACGACGCCTTCTGCTTCACCTCCAATCTCAACGGTAACGGCGGCAGGGAGGGGAAACTGAGGCACAGAGCACCCAGCTCCCCGTTTTGGCTGGGCGGGGTGGGGGGGGGTTCCCATGACGGCCCGGGAAGGTGCTCAGCCCTGACTGAGAGAAGGATGCGGCTGCATGTGCCCACCCTGGTCTCCCCAGCACATCGAGACGGGGTTTGGTGCTGGGGACCCCCAGCAAGGACCAGGATCTGGTCCCATCGCCTTTGGGGCTGGGACACCTGGTTTTAGCAAAACCCATCTTCCCCGGGCAGGAGCAGGGGACGGAGGTAATTGCAGCAGCAACCGGGCTGGGTGATGGATGAGGCCGGGGCCACGCAAGACAGATGGGAGCCGGGAGGGCTCCCGGGCTGTGTAAATTCCTCCTGGCTGGCAGGGCCGTGCGGGGGGGCGCTGCCGATGTTTATTTAATGGTGGCAGGCAGGATAAATAGCGGGTGTAATCGCCATGAGGAACCATCACCAACCGCCGCCGTGCAGCCCCCATAAATCTGCCCGCACCGCGGTGGTGGCTCCCCAGAGCCCACCCGGCCAGGCGTCTCCTCCAGCCCCCCCCCAAAATGTGTTGGGGGGGTGGGGGGACGTCCACAAGGCTTGCACCGCTCAGCTCCATCCCTGCCCGCATCCCACCCCGCCGGGTGCCGGTGCCGTGCCGGGTGCAGGATGGTGCAGCTGGGTCCCCGTCCCCAACAGCCCCTACTTTGCCCCCCCTCTCCCACCAACCAGGCAAAGTCTACTTCTTGAAGACGTACCGCAAGCTGAGCTACGCCGAGGCGGTGCAGGCCTGCAAGAACAACGGGGCGGCCGTGGCCAAAGTGGGCCAGCTCTACGCCGCTTGGAAGATCCAGCTGCTGGACCGCTGCGAAGCCGGCTGGCTGGAGGACGGCAGCATCCGCTACCCCATCGTCAATCCCCGGGCACGCTGCGGGGGCCGGGAGCCCGGAGTGCGCAACCTGGGTTTCCCGGACAAGAAGTACAAGCTTTTTGGGGTTTATTGTTTTAAAAAAGCTGGTGAGGCTGCCCCGGAGAAGGCGCTGGGTGGGGGGCACCCCAATCGTGTGTGAGGCTCACTTTCACCGGGAGCACCCCCAGACTTGGCCGGGGAAGCCCCCCCTGCCATGTGCTGGGTTCCCCGGCGTCGCTGCCTTCTGGGGAGCTGCGGGCAGCCCCCGCGTTGGACTGGGAGAGGTGCCCGTGCGATGCCGGTGCGGGCTGCTGTGCCGCGGGCTGCCGACAAAGCCCGGTGACGCTTGGGGAAACTGAGGCAGCGGGAGGGGAATGACTTCAGTAGCCCAGCCAGGAGCCTGCGCTTGGAGCCAGGGCTGGCTCCCCAGCTCGTTGCAGTTCTTGCTTGTCAGTCAGCATATTGCATGTGCTAAAGGCCCATCCAGAGCAAAGCAGGCTTGAGCCCCCGCTGTCCTCGTCCTCACGCCCAGGATCCCCGGCTCCACGCCGTCCCTGGGGCCACGCAGCGCTGAATCCGCAGGGAGATGCCGCAGGCAACCAGCATCGTGGGACCAGCACGTCTCTGCAGTGGGGGCTGACCTGCGACGGGCTCCCTTCCCCTGCCCCCCAAATCCCACCTTGCTCCTGGGCAAGGACTGGGGGCACTGGGCTTGGCTTCATGCAACATGGGCAGCCGGAGGGGGGGCACTTGCAGCCCCTCCAGCACCCATATGAACCCACTCGCCACCGGCCACCCCACAGGGCCGGTGCTGGTACCCGGCGAGCCCGGGGCTGGGGCAGCTCCTTCGCGCTTGGCTTCGCGCAGAAGCGGCCGATGGCGGGAGCAGGGAGGTGCTGGGTGGGCGCCGTCCCCTGCGCCCACCCGGCCGAGCACCGTCCCGAGGCTTTTTGCAGGCCTGGCGCTCGCGAGCTGGACGTAGATGAAATAAAAGCTTTGGCCGCTTTTCAGAGCTGAGCCGGGCTCTTGCGTGTCCTTCTTTGGTGCCGCCCTCGAGGGGCATCTTGGGTGCAAAAGGGACCCCGGGCTGCGCTGCGCCATGGGGCTGCTCACCCCCACAGCCCTTATATTTGCTCCCCAGTCAGACCCCCTGGCCCCACTGCACCCTCCCTCGCAGCCAGACCTGGGCAAGTTTGGAGCATCCCGGCTGGAGCATCCTGACAGCATCCCTCTCGGATTTATCGGGACCAGATCCAAGGGAGCGGCATCAGCAAAGTCACCTTGGGGCATCGCAGCGCTGGCAGCAACCGTGGGGACAACAAGGCACCGGTGGGGACCCTGGGGTCCCCCATACTAGAGGGGGCTCGGGGCTTCCTCCATGCCCGGTGCAGCTGAGCACAGACCATCCATCAACTTTACCGACTGCCAGCACTGATGAAAATAAATAGCTGCTGGGATGTGACACCCCCAGCCACTAGGACCCCCCCTGGGAGGGGAGAGTGGGGAGACCGTGCGTGCCGGGGGCCACCGGAGCCCCAGGTGGTGGCCATCACACACCGAGAGATGGGCAGCCGGGGTGGGGGCCGCAGACCCTGTACCCACGGTTAACGCAGGCAGCACCCGGATAAATTCATCAGCATCTCTGCGTCTTATCTAGGCCGGCAGGGAAAGCGGCGGCCACGCTGCTCCCCACGGGCGACGCACGCGGCAGGCACCGCCGGCGTGATTCATGAGCGCTCGGCTCGCGCCACGAGCAGGCGGTGGGGTTGGCACAACGAGCCCTGGGAGAAGGATTAGGTTTGCTTAAAATTAATTTAGTGGCAGCGAAAGGAGGCAGATGGAAAGCGCCGGCGAGGCAGTTCCCGGCCAAGGCAAGGGCTGCGGGGGGACTGTCCCTGGGGTCCCCGCTCCCCCGCCTGCCCCCAGGAAAGCACAGGGTCAGGGCCGCTCAACTGTTAAAAAAATTTATTAAAATGTCCAGCAGTACAGAAAGGCAGAGTCAGAAATGGCACAGGGAGGGGACAGGGAGGGGGGCTCGGGACACGGCAGTCACGTCGCAAACAGCAGAGATCGGAAAGCGCCGTACACACACACACACACACGCCAACTCCAACGGGGACCCGACGACGAACGGAAAGGGGAAAAAAAAATAAACCAACCCCAAACCAGGCGGCAGAGCAGGACACCGGCCCCGGTAGCATCGTCCCCCTCCCCGCGTCGGGCAGGGTCCCCGTGCCGGCCGTAGGGATGCCCCACGGGCAAGACCGGGGTGCCAGGGTGGGAAGATGGAGGTGTGGGGGGGCTGCTAAAAAACCAGAGCCACCCTGGGCCAGCGAGACACGATGGCCAAGGTGGGAGATGGGGGGGGGGGGGGGCTGGCAGATTAACCCCCCTCTTTGGGGAGGGGGCCAGAGCCCAGCCGGGGAACAGCCCCCCGCCCAGGGATTGGGGGGGGGGGTCCCGTGTGGGGCTGGGGGCTCGACCCCGGGTTGGGGGGGCTGAGCGTGGGGCATGCAAGGAGGGCTGGGGACGCACACGCAGCCGCCCCCTCCGGATCCTATTCCCTACGGGGCCGGGCATCCTAGGAGCTAAAGCCAAGGGGGGTTATAAAAGAGGGGGGGGGGAGTGGGAGGGGGGCGGGAAACGTCACCACATCCCGTCGGGGACCCTTGTGCTTCCTCGTCCCCCGGCTCTAGAAGTAGTGGCCCTCCTCCATCCAGTCCAGCCGGAGGTGCTTGCGGTGTTTTCGCCGCTCCTTGCGGGGTTTGTGGTGGTGGTGCTGGTGGTGGGGGTGGCTGTGCCGGTGGTGGTGGTGACGCCGCGCTCGGTGCGACCGCCTGGCTAATGGGGGCAAGGGAGGGGACCCGGGGGGGTCAGGAACCACGGCCCCAGGAGGGAGCCGGTGCCTTGACACCCCCCTCCGCCCCTTCCCCGGGACCCCCCATCCCCACTAACGTTTTGTGCAGAGGATTTTGGGCCGGTCCCACTTGCCGGTGCTGTGGCACTTGATGGTGGGCACGTGGCGCTGGGTGAAGCCCTCCTCGCACTGGTAGCGCACGCTGGAGTGGATGCTGTACTTCTCCTTCTTCTTCCCCACGGTGAAGGCGTTCGCCACCTCCGGCGGGGGCCCGCACAGCACTGCGGGGGGGGAACAGACCCCCGTCACCCCTCCGGCACTGGGAGGGGACGAGGGGACGTTCTGCCGATGCCACCGGTTCTCTCCACGAGCCGGAGCGGTGGCGGATGGCTTTAGGAGAGGCTCCATCAGGTTGGCAGTGAGGCGTTCCCCAGGATTTACTTCGTTAATTAATGGCCTTATCGGGGCGAGCGCGTCGTTAACACGCGGCCGGTGGGAGAGGGCGGCGCGCTCCTCCGGCTCGCAACGAGCAGCTGGAGGTTAATATAACTTTCAAGATAAGGAATGAGAACTTAATAGTTTTAATGGTGGCAAATTAAACAAATTAAAGTGGAGAGGGAAGAATTGACTGTGGGGAAAAAAAAAGGAAAAAATGGAGATTAAGGGGAACTGCTTGAGTTTTCCTGGATGAGGAGCTGGGATAGGTTTCCTGAGGATGAGGAGGTGCCTGGGGGCTGCGGGATGGGGATGCCGGGGCAGGCGGTACCTGTGCCTTTCTTGCAGATGTAGGGCAGGTTGTAGTTGCAGGGCACGTCGTTCCACTTGCCGATCTCGTGGGACACCAGCACCACGCAGTCCTCGCCGCCCGCAAAGAAGTTGTCGGGTTGGTTCTCCCGCCAGTTCTCATATTGCTGGTGGGACACGAGAGAGGGTGAGAGCCCCTGTGCCCCCCCATGCCCTGCACCCTGAGCCCCCCCCCCGCCTTGCACCTCCAAGGGTCTCACCAAGCCGGTGTTGTCGGTCCACTGGAAATCCTGCTCCACGATCCTGTCATTGAGCCCGATCCAGGTGTTCTCGTGCCCAAAGCCTACGGAGAGAGGCACCCACGGCTCGCGCGGTGAAGGCGAAGGACGCCCGGGGGTGCTGATGCTTGGAGAGCTGCGGGATGGGGTGTTCTCCCCCCCCCCGCACCGTTGATGAAGCCGTGCTCCTCCTGCGAGTGGATGCTGGTGAGGTGGCCGGCACGGCGACGGCAATCCCGCTCCGCGTCCTCCCAGGAGCGCCGACGGGCAAAGTACCGGTAGCAGTGACCCTGGAACTTGTGCCAGTTGTGGTCGCAGCCCTCCGTGTCTGCGGGGAGATGGGCACGGTGAGGGGAACCGGTCCCCCAGCACCCCGGGAAGGGATGCGGGGAACGAGCTCCCCATCACGGAAGGGGCAGGACTTTTCCATCCCCTTCCCAACTCCCCATGCCTGCTCCCAAAGGGACAGGGGCTGGGCAGTGTCCCCGTGGGGGTCTCGCCCACCCCATGGCAACACACCCGGGGGACACACCGGGTCCCCACCTTTCTCGCAGCGGCTGCCGCCGTAGCTGGGCAGGCAGAGGCAGACGAAGGAGTTGACTTCGTCGATGCAGGTGCCACCGTTCTGGCAGGGGCTGGACAGGCAGTCATCGATGTCTGCAGAAAACGCCGGGAGCTGCGGGTATACGGAGACCCCCCGCCACCGCCCGCCCAGCCCACCGTCCCCTCTGCCACCGCCGGTGACCGAGCACGGGGGAATCGAGCAGGATTTAAGAGCCGCAGCCCCATTCCCCTCCCCGCTTCCAAGCGTGGTCGCTGCTCCGTGCCGTGCCGGGATGCGGGACCGGATCCTGCCCCGGTACGGCGAGATGCTCCGGCCACTCACCGATCTCGCAGTTCTCCCCGGTGAAGCCCGGGGCGCAGCTGCAGCCGCAGACGGTGCCGTTGGCGCGGCAGGTCCCGCCGTGCAGGCAGGGGTTGTTCTGGCAGGGGTCGGCCGGAGCTGCGGGGTGGGAGTGGGTGCCCTGAGCCGGGGTGGGGAGGGACACCGCGGCACCCACCCCCTTCCCCACCGGGACCCAAGGTCCGGTCCTGCCCCGGTGCTGCCGGCTGCCGCACGTTAACCGCGGTGCCTTTTCCACCTGGCCCTGGCTCTACTCTTTAAATATATTTGTTGCCTTTGTTTGAGCCGTGGCCGGGTGGCGTGTGCCGCACGTCCCTCACCAGCAGCCGCCTCTCCAGCTATTATTATTAGCAACTGCAAATATTAAATATTTAAGAGGACGCTTTCCCAGCTCACATTAATAGCTGGGCTCACTTTGAAAAACCCAGGATCTGCCCCCAGCCCATCACGGCTGCCAGAAACTCCCCGGTGAGTAAATTGGTTTGGGTAAAAGCAGAGACCCCCCCCCAAACCTCCGCCTTAAAACTGACCCAGCGGGTCAGCAACACACTGTACCAGCCTGGGGGGGGGGGTCAACCTTGAGGTCCTCCTGCCACCCAGCCCGTTTCCCCCGTCCCCATCAGATGCCCGCAGCACCCCGACCCCGCAGCACCGCGCTCACCGTGCCGGCTGGCGTTGCCGGCGCCCGCCCAGGCCAGCAGCTCCCGTTCCTCCAGCCCCGGCTCTTCGCCACTCCCGCTGTCGGCATCCAGCAGCGGGGACCCCCCTGGTCCCCCCAGCTCTGCCGCCGCCGTGGAAGGCTCAAAGAGTGGCTCTGTGCTCGGGGACTCAGACCCCTCCGGCACCCATGGGTGGGGGGCAGTGGGTGACGGCCAAGGGTTGTGGGTGGCCGAACCAGGGGGTCCGGGGGGCTCTTCCCTCTTCGCCTCCCCAGAGGCATCCTCCTCCGCGGGGGCTGTCGGTGCATCCTCGTGGCTGGGACCACCCGGGGGGCCGAGGCTGGTGGGGGGCTGCCGAGGGGTGGAGGGGGGCAGGAGGAGATGCTCCGCTCCCCCCAGCTCCGGTGCAGCGTGGCTGGTGGGCCGTGGGGCGAAGCCTGCGGACCCTTCTTCGGCCGCCGGCTCCAGCGCCTCCGCCGGCTGCTCGGTGCCAGCCCTGGGGGTCACCTCGCCGGCCGCAGCGGGAGGCAAAGGCGAGGGGACGTCCCACGTTGGGGGGGACGCGGCCGCTTCGCCGCTCGACTCAGCTGAGCCCTTCCCGGCATCTCCGGACCCGGCCGGCGGCTCACGGCTGGGCTCAGCTGGTGGCTCGGCTGGACCACGGGGAGCCGTGGGACTCAGCCCCCCGTGGGGCCATGGAGCAGCCGCCTCGGTGGGGTGCTCCACGGAGGGGCCAGACGGGTGGAAGAAGGTCACCGCTTTCCTCTGCCTCTCCAGCGAGCCATCGCCCGGAGCCCCGCTGGCGTCACCGTGGAGCTGCGGGGCCGTCTCGGGGCCCTCGGCCACCAGCGGGGCCGGCGGCAGCGGGGGCCGTGGTGGGACGGAGCCGCCGTCCTCCTGGGAGAGGGCGTCCCCGGAGAAGTCCTCGGTGGCATCTGCAGGTGGCCGGGGGGAATCCCCACGGGCGCTGGGGACGTGGGGCTGAGCCCCGACCGCGGTGACGTCCCAGGGGCTGAGAGCGTCGTGGGGAACCGCGGAGGCAGGCAGGGATGGGGACGGCGGAGGGGGTGTCCGTGTGGGCTCCCCAGGATTGCGGGGGGCCACGCGGGGGCTCCACCGTGGTGAATCCCTCCGGGCGGGCGCCTGCGGCGAGGGGGACACCGGGGCGGTGGCCGGTGCCATCAGCTCTGCAAGAGACGGCACAGCCGTGGGGTTCCTGAGCCGGCACAGCCCCCGCCAGAACCCCCCCAAGCTGCTTTCGGGCATCACTTACCGGGGCTGATCTCTTCTTCCACCGCGTTGGAGGATGAGTAGGTGCCCTCCCGCCAGAGGCTCTCGGTGCCGGCACGGGGGATGCTCCACGTCTCCACCGCGTTGGCTGCAGCCCCCTTCACCTCCAGGGCCAGGACGGGGGACTGGGTGACCGTCCCCACCGGGTCCACAGCCACCGTGGGGTCCCCAGCCACCGTGGGGTCCCCAGCCACCGTGGGGTCTCCAGCCACCGTGGGGTCCCCAGCCACCGTGGGGTCTCCAGCTGCGGGGTCCCGGCTCTGCCGCTGCAGCTGGAAGTAGCGCCCGTTCAGCCCGGCATAGCCGCTCCGCCTCGGGGCGCGGGAGCTGGCCGGTGGGGTGCTGGGGGTCTCTGCTGCCATGCCAGGGACCGTCCCCAGCCCGGGCGGTTTTGGCGGTGAACCGGTGACTTGCTCCCGGGCTGGGCTTTGGGACTGCGGCAGGAGGGCGGCCGGGGGCTCCTCAGGGTCGGGGTCTTCTTGCGCCAGCGGTGCCGAGCTGGTGCTGGCCGGATCCTGCCGGGAGCTCGCCGGCGCCTGGTCCACCACGTTGAGAGCTTCGTCTTCATGGGGCCACGCCGGCGAGGAGGCCGTGGTGGGAAGCGGGGACGTACCATCGCCCAGCCCCGGACCACGAGCCACCGGTGCCCGTGACGGCACGGCCCCGGGGAGGTCACCGCGCCGTACCGCCGGGCTGCCGCTCGCCGGCCGCAACTGCTCGTCCTCGCCCAGCCCCGCGGGCCCCGGCTGCGGCAGGAGGCCATAGCGGTCACGGGGGACGTCCCGGGAGTCCCCCGACGTGCCCAGGTCCTCGCTGCGCTCCACCAGGACGTTGTCGTCGCCCAGCGAGTCGGGCGCAGACGGCACCGGCTCCTCTGGCTTCCTCTGCCCCGCGGCCGCGCGTGCTGCGGTGAGACCGCGAGCATCAGCCGTGCGCGGCGGCGGGACCGAGGGGCACGACGGGCATCGGGGCACGAGCGGGGACCCACGTCCCCCCTCGGGGCTCGGTACCAGGCACCGCATCCCCCAGCCTCGCACCATGCCAGGGTGATGCATGGAGCTGGGCTCCCTCCCAGCGCAGCTCTCCTCATTTATCTCATTAATTCCCCAATTAAATATTCATCCGCAGCAATTTTCCCGGCTATGCCCACCGATTCCCAAGGGAAGAAGGGGCAGGGCTGGTGGGGGGCCTGGCCGGGGGAACGCGGTGCCGGCATCGCGGCCGGTCCCCCTTACCTTTATAGCAGTAGGTGTCGAATTTGGAGGCGGCGGGGGGGAAGCCGGTGCGGTTGGGGAACTGGTAGAGGGTCCTGACGCCCGAGGCCTCGCCGCCGCATTTCCTGCGCGGGAGCCTGATGGGGTAGCGGACGCTGCCGTCGGCCAGCCAGCCTGGGTCGCACTGGTCCAGACCCTCACGCCACGCCAGGTAGAGCTGCCCCGTGGTGGCTAGCGAAGCCCCCTGGCTCCGGCAGTGCCTCCGGGCCCCCTGCCAGGTGAACCGCCCCGGCACCGTGGCATAAAACACCGTCCCTGTAAGAGAGCAGAGCCCATTGGGGATGTGGGGACGGAAAGCCGCGACGATCCTGATGGCTTGGAGCCGAGCGGTGGTTTTTGGAAATCTCCATCACTCCAGCACGACAGCCACACCGTGCCGCTTGGCACGAGCGCAGAGGGTGGCACCGAGCACCGGCACTGGCACCGTCACCCATCCCCACAGCCAAACCGCGGCAGGCGAGAGATGCAGGGAGATGCCCACGCTCCCAACCACAGCCATTGCTCCGCAAGGATGTTCCCGGGCACCCGCCTGCCCAGCCCGGCGCGCACCCGGCCGCCGCGGCACCGCTTGCCTCGCAGCTCCCGGGCGTAGCAGTAGACGTCGTATTCTTCGCCGGGCTCCCTCCGGCCGTAGCTGCGGACGCCGGGGAGGCTGTTGCGGTCTCCGTAGCAGCCGGGTCGGGAGAGCGTGATGGGGTACCTGCCGGAGAGGGGCACGGCAGACGCTCAGCTCCACGACCACCCGCAGTGGGGGATGCCCGGCCAGCAGCCCGTGCCGCGCACTTACCGCACGGTCTGATCGGCCAGCCAGCCCGCGTCGCAGTTGTCGTAGCCATCCTCGAAAGCGGCTTGGAGGTGCTGGGGCGAGGCGATGACGGCCGAGTTGTCCAGGCAGGCGCGGCGGGCAGCGGCGAAGGTCAGGGCGTAGCGCTCGCCCGCGGGGCGGTAGTGGAAGACGACGCCTGGAAGGGCAGCGGGTGGCAGAGCTGGCACGGGGTGCACGGCTCACACAGCTTGTATGGGGTGCAGGGCTTGCATGGGGTGCCCGGGGTGCCCGGCTCACAGAATTTGTATGGGGTGCACAGGGTACATGGGGTGCACGGCTTGCGCAGGGTGCGTGAAGTACGTGGGGTGCACGGCTTGCGCAGGGTGCGTGGCTTGCACGGGGTGCACGGGGGTGCACAGCTTGCACAGGGTGCACGGCTTGCACAGCTTGTGTAGGGCACGTGGGGTGCACGGCTCACACGGCTTGTACAGGGTGCATGGAGTGCATGGCTTGCACGGGGTTCAGGGCTTGCACAGGGCACGTGGCTTGCACGGGGTACACGTGGTGCACAGCTTGCACGGGGTGCATGGCTTGCACAGCTCGTATAGAGCGCACGGGGTGCAAGGCCCCCACGGGGTGCATGGGGCACACGGCTTGCACAGGGTTCACAGCTCGCACGGGGCGCGTAACCCACACGGGCACCCACGCCAACCCGCCGCGGTCCCCGCGAGGCCCCCGCGGCTCTCCCGGCAACGCCGCTCCATGGCGCGGTGCCCGGCTCACCCGTCACCTCCAGGGGCAGCAGGTCCTGCTCATCATCGATGCCAGCCACCACCTCGCAGCGGTACAGCCCCGCGTCGCTGGCACGGGCGGCGCGCAGCAGCAGCGTGGCGTTGTAGCGGTCGCGGGGGTAGCCGGGCAGGGACGCTCGGCCCTCGTAGGTTTTCACCACCTTCACCGCGTTGTCCTTGGCCACCAGGATGGGGACGTCCTCCCTCTGGCCGGTGGCCGAGCGCACCTTGCTCCATTTGACGCGGGGAGGGTCGGGGGGCTCGTTGGGCCCCAGCGAGGCGGAGGGTTGGAGCAAGAAGAGGCAGGGCAGGGCCACGGGCTCCCCCAGCCCCACGCGCACAGCCTGGTGCTGCACCCTGTTGATGTGGATCACCTTCCCATCGTCCTGGGAGCCTGCGGGGAGAGGCACCCAGACACCACGGGAATGGGCGGTGAGAGCTCCCGCAGGGCTTTTGTTCGTAGGGGGAAGAGCTGGGGGCGTTGCGGGGTGTTGGGGGGTCTGTACCGGGCGCTCCTGAGCCCCCCCCGAGGAAGAGCATGAAGCAGGATTATGTGCAGCCTCCCCGTCTAGTGGCTGGAGACTGGCTTTGCCAGTTAAATCTGCCCCTCCGGGGCTGAACCCCCGACTCGGCCGAGTCCCTGCCGTCCCCCCCCCCAAGGATGCTGCCAGGCTGTAGCCGCTGCTCTGCACCCGTGGGTCCCCCACTGCTCCCGTGGGGATATCAGTCCTCCCCGTCCCTGCCCACAGAGAGGGACCCCTCGCCAACGACTCGGCGCCATCCAACCCCTGTGGCACCGGCGGGAAAGCCCATCCCCACACTGGGATAAAGCATGGCAGCGATCATGACCTCCTCCTCCTCCTCCCGCACTAATCCTGCCCCAGCCTATACAGGCTCCCAGCTCTGCCGCTGCAAATCCCACAAGTCTCGGAAACCCCCGTGGCCCGGCTTTCCCTGCCCGCAGCGGGGTCGGGGGGATGCTCCCGCGGAGCTCAGCCGGCCACTAATCCCCGCCTGGCACCTTGTCCCCCCCCCAGCTCCCCACCCTCCATCGCACCCCAAGCCCTTCGCTCGCCGGGAGATGTACGGGGAGGGTACCGGGGTGGGGGAATCCCAAATCCCCCCCCCCATGCAGCAGGATGCTGCGATGCCCCCGCCATGAGGGACCGGGGTGGAGGGGGGACACGGTCAGAGACACAGCAAATCCCCGGGGGGCTCAGCTCCACGGCGGGGAGGGGGCCGGGGGTGCTGCCAGCGGGATTAAGGATTTAAGGTCTCGCCTGTGGGGATCCCAGTGCGGGGGGGGGGGAGTCCACGGTCGCCTGAGGGGCTTCTCCCTCGCTAATCCCCCGCAGCTCAGGGCGGGGAGGTGTGGGGGGCCACAGCCCAAGCCCTCCCCTGGTTATTATTCACCTTCGCTATTTATTCTGGCTGATAGTGCATTATTTGCTGCTGTTTACCCTTATTGGCTAATTAGCCCTGACGGCACTTACCCAGGACGGCGATGGGGAGGAGGGAGAGCCCGAGCAGGAACCAGCAGCCGGCATCCCCCATCACATGGACCATCCTTGACCTGCAACGAGAGCCGGAGCCAGAGGGTGGGCGGCCGCTGCTCGCCCGCTCCCTGCTTGTTCAGCAACGCCGTCGGGCCATAAATCACCGCGGGGCCGCGCTGACACCAGCCTCCCGAGAGGCACGGGGAGGGAGCAGGATTAGCCCCACTTAGCAAGATGCCATTAGCCTGGAGAGAGTTTGATTTCACTCCCGGCGTGAAGCCGGTGCGGGGTCGAGATGGAGGATGGGGTGCCATCCGTCGACCCACCGAGCCGCCAGCTGCCCCGCCGGGGTCTCCCTCTGTGTCCCCTGCCACCAGTGCCACCCACCGTGACACCCCCGCAGCCACCCGGTGCACCGCTGGAGGCGGGACACGTATCTCCGTGGTGGGGGTACCGGGCAAACCTGGGGGTCCCGCACACCCCCAGCCCAGCAGCAGCAGAACCGGCGGCGCTGGAGCCAGCCCTCGCTCTGCTCTCAGCATTAACATGCAGCGGATGCCTCCGGCTGCCGGAGCCGGCGTGCGGCGTGTGGAGCACAAAGCCGGCACCGCTGCTCACCGAAAATCTCCCATCCATCTGTTTGACTGCAGCGCCGATTAGTATTTTCTAAATCATTTGGTCTCTGGGCTCGGAGGGAAGTCGGACAGATCGCCCGCCCGGCACGGGCACAACCATCACCCGGCTCCCACCACAACCATCACCCGGCTCCCACCACAACCACAGTCCCGCTCAGGCTTTGTTTGGGATTTTAACCGGGCTCCGGCACCCCGTGCCGCTGAACCGGCCAAGCAGAGGCAGCAGAGATGCAACCAGCACCCCCAAATCCCAAACGGGGCCACGCTGGAGCCCAGCACCACGTGGCCATGAGATTGAACCAGACCCAGGGTCCCCCACGTGCCGGCAGATCCAGCATGGGGTTTGCTGGTCCCTGCTGCAGCATGCAGGTCCCCCGGCTCCGACACCGACCCCTGTCCTGTCCCCTGGCCAGGACAGTGAGTTGGGGAGCTCTCAGCTTTTGGGGGGACCCCAGGACCCCCCAGTCCCTCTTCCAGCTGCCTGGAGCTGAGGCTTTGGTTCAGCCCACAGGTTCCCCCATCCCCGATGCTCCATTTTCCAGCCCTTGATTTCTCATTCTGTCCCTTCTGCTTTTATGGGACAAAAATAGAAAGAAAGAGCAAAATGGCGAGAAAAAAGGAGACCCCCCATGTTCAGTGCTGGAAAAGGGCCTTTTGGGGGGTGCAAAACTGGGTTTTATCTTACTTCTTCTAAAGAAGAAAGCATTTGCAGCCCCTTCCCTCCTGCAGCAGCTCTGCGGGGCTTTTTGCCTCCAAACCCAGCTGCTGATAAAAGATGAGGAGGTGACCTGACCCTGGCTCCGGCTGCGGAGGGAAATTCCTGGGGTGTGGAGCGGGGAAGGGGCTGTGGCTCACTGTGCCTTCACCCAGCCACATCTCCTGGGAGCAAAAAAAACCCAGAGCAGCCCCGGGGCTGCTCCACGGCACCAACAGCACAACAGTGACTCCTTTCCCACTCGGAGATGCTCCAGGAAGGAAATCCCCCAGGCTCGCGGCCTCGGCAGCACCAAACTTTTCCCTGTCTTCCCAGTACGGGAGGGAAAAATAAATTGCTTGGCATGGTTGGGGCTTGGTAGGTTCCAGCTCCTCCCCATTGAAATGCTAATTTTGACTTTCTGGGGTGTCAGGAGCTCTCCCAGCACAAACCATCAGTGCCAGGGCGTGGGATGGGGCAGCTCCTGCCCACCCTCCCGGCCCGTGTCCTTCGCCGAGCCACCACCCCAGGACCTGCTGGGCGAGGGGGGGGAGCTGGGTGCGGGTTGGGGGCAGTGGGTGCGGCATGGGGACATCCAAGACACTCAGCACTGGGGGAGAAGGGTGCCATGGGCTGTGCTCGCACACGTCCCAGGGCTTTGAATCGCTCATGGTCCCTTTTTGGTCTCTTCACCCATTTTCTTTTTTTGCATCCCTTGACACTCCCCTGCCCTGCAGCTTCCAGGCGACTTTTCCCATCGAAGGGCAAACAAGACAATTTCCCACTTGGGACAACAGCTATCGGGTCTCACTCCCCAACACCTCTCCACAACATCCCCAAGACCTTCCCCTTCTCCATCCTCCTCCTCCCTAGCCCATGGCCACCCCGGCTCCCAGCAGGGCAACCCCCATTCCCAGCCACAACCTTGGGCCACCAGCCCCAAACCACAGGGTGCCGGCCCCATGCCCTGCCCCGGGCCACGTCAGGGTGGTGGGACGGAGCAGGAGCCAAAGGGACCCAAGAGACCCGCTAACGTGGCAGCGTATAAATACTCCTCTAAGCTCTCGGCTGTTTACCCAGACCCGCTGTTCTGGAGATGGGTCCTCGCTGAGCAAACGCCGGGCAGCGCCGCTGGGTAAACAGCCTGGGGTTTATTTAAATGTTAAACAGGAAAGTCGCTTTTTGGATTTGCAACCACTACCCCAGTTGGCTGCGAAGCCGGGCGTACACCGTGCCGGCGATGGATGGATGGATGGATGGATGGACGGATGGATGGACGGGACCGTGGTCCCTGACCCTGCCGGGGCACCCCAGGCTGGCAGCACCAGGGAGGAGCGGGTGCTGCCGGCGGTGAGACGCCGGGGGCCGCAGGGCTGCGCGGCTTCAGCTGCGTCCGTCGCCTTCCCTGACATCAGCATTTCTGCAGGTTTTGCTTTCGCAGCAGGGAAGGTGCCACGGTGGAAAGGGCCGGCCCAGCCGGCAGCACCCGCCGCCTCCTCGGGGAACGCGGACCACAGGCGGGGGGGTCCTGGGGTCCCCCCACCCCGGGGACAGGACACGCAGCCCCCAGCCTGCTGCTCCCTTGGGACCACCCGGCTGGCACCCCTGCCCTCGAAGCACGCGGGGACCACGTTCCCGGTGGCACCGCGGCTCCGCTTCGAGCCATGGAGACAAAGGAAGGTCCCCGCCATGCTCCGCTCCCCCCGGCTCCTCACCGGACCCCCGGCTGCCGCCTCCGCCGAGCCCGGCCCTGCGCTGAGCCAGCAAAAAGTTTATCCCAAGGTCAGGACAAACAGCACGGCAGCCTCCGGCCCCGCCGGTGCCGGAGCCACCACACGCGGCGTCCCCGGCACGAGGACCCCCACGCCGCGCTGGGGGCTGCCGAAGCCGCAGCCAGGCAGCGTCCTCCCAGTCTCGGCATCTCGTTAATTATTGAGCCCGTCTCCCTCCCACCTCCTCTTGATCCACTAACCCACAATCCAGCTGCGGCAGCGCCGGCGAGGCAGCCCAGGGCTGGCACGGCCGAGTCCCGACCCCGCGGCACCACCGGCATCAACCCTGGCCGGATTCCGGCTCCTCACCGCAGGCACGGGAACGCCGCTGCCAGCATGGCTCAGCACCACCAGCCTCCGTGCCAAGGCAAGGGAAGCAGCATCAGCCCCATCCCGCCAGGGCAGGATCCGGCCAGGGTCCCCATGGAAGGGGCCACGGGCTAAGCCACGCCGGGCATCACCGCGCCGTCCCCAGCGGTGACCGCAAGGTGAGGAGGGTGGCACGGGGAGCCAGCGCTGGCCATTGCCACCGTGAGCCCGAGGGGCTGAATTTTGCGGGGTTGGGGGTCTCTCTGCGCAGTCAGGGCGATGCCACGGGCTCAGGGCACAGCGATGTCCCCGGTGCCATGCGGCGGAGCCCCCTCGGGGACGAGGAGTGTGTCCCTGTCCCCCGAGCAGCCCAGCCCCAGCCGGGGAAACGGCAGACGAGAGAAATTTAAAATAACGCCGGTGCAAAGCCGCCCCCCCCCCCCCCAACCCGAGCGAACATTTTCACATCTGTCACTAGCTGTCACCTCATGAATAATTCATCTGCCTCATGAATATGCAAAGCCGGGGCTGGTGATTAGCTTCAGCTGAAACATAGCTTAATTCCTCACAGGCCATTGGGTGCCGGGACGACCCGGCCAGTTTTGGGGTCTCCTCTCGCCCCAACCTGCCCCCAGCCATGGGGTGAGACGGGGGCGGCTGCGGACCCCGGGGTCCCCACGGAGCAGAGGGGACATTTGGGACAGTGCGGGGGGACACGGGCTCGGGATGGGTGGGAGCGGAGGGGGGGCACTGCCCACCCACCCAGGCAGCCTAGATGTAGCGGGACATGGGTGCCCCCCACCCTGGGGACGCCCCAGCCCTGGGGGTGCCCCCAGCTGCCCCCCAGCCAGTGCTCAGACCCCATGACCTCTGCTGTCCCCACAGGTCACTCCGGTCCCCAGTGCCACCGGCACACACACGGCATTTCGGTGCCCACCCACCCGGCGTGTCCCCCCCTCCGCTGGCACCCCACGGGGCTGATCCTGCGCCTCCGCCCCCCCCCCCCCCGCACCCAACCTCGCCGGAGCCCACAGCCCCCCACAGCACCCACCTCCCTCCCAGTGCCACGATGCCTCCGCCACCCCAACGGGAAGGGGGTCTCCACCGAGGGCCCCCCCGGGGCTGCACGGCCGCGGCGGGAGCCCGGCGACGGGGCCGGCTCCGCGTCCCCTCCTCTCTGCCCACAACAAAGGAATTCTGCAAACCTCGCTGCCGTCACATCTCACAGGCAACGTGATGCTTCCCGCTCCCCCCCAGCCTGCGAGAATAAATTAGCACCTCAGAAAACTGTGATCCCGTCCAATATGGGCCCTTTGCTGGGTGCGATTTTTATTAGGCAGACAGTCTGCAGCCTTTATTTTAGAATTTGCTCTTCTTTTTATTTTTTTTAATTTTTTTTTTTTTTTTTTTTTTTTTTTTGCCCCGCTTTCTGTCTCTCCCCGGGAAGCCAAAAGCGCCGCGGGAGCCCCAAAGCCGGCGCAGCGTCGTGGCAAGCCCCCCTGGCCCCATCTCTGCGGATGGCTCGGCCGTACGCCAGCGAGCGACTCCGAAAGCAGCGCCGGTGCCCGGCACCGAAAGCGAGGAGGAGAACACCGGGCTGGTGGGCCTGGCACAGAGCCGGGTCTCTGGCACCATCCTACCCCCCGGCGCTGGGTTTGCTGAGCCCCCGGGGCCGGTGCACGGGAGCGAGGAGCCCCCAAGCAACCATCAACCCCTCGCCCGTACCCCGACCGGTGTCCGTCCATCCCGGCAGCCCTCCATCCATTCAGCCCGGCCTCACCGTGCGGCATCCCCATGGCGGGGCACGCGGGCTGGGACTCATCCTGCCCGTGGTACTGAGCCCCCACCATGCTGCCAGCCCTGCCCGCTCCCTGGCAGCCGGGGGCACCCCAGGGATGCAAAACTTCCCGGCTCCCTCCCTGCCAGGGAGACACCGGCAGCACCAACGGGGAACCGGGCGGCCAAAGCAGGGGAGGGGACCGAGGCGCTCCGGGCTCCGACACCGCAGGGGGATGACTCCCCGGTGGGCACCCATCCGCCAGCACCCGCTGCTCTCCTGCCATTCCTCACCCCTTCTCCCTGCCCACCGCCTCGCTGCCAGCTCCCCTGCGGGCTGGGCAGGGGGTCAGGGCACAGCACCGTGCCGCCTGCCCTCCCAGCGGCCCCCAGCCCTGCTTGTCCCACTGGCCCCAGTGCCGGTGTCCCCCAGTCTGTCCCCATCCCACTGGCCCCAGTGCCGGTGTCCCCCAGTCTGTCCCCATCCCACCGGCCCCAGTGCCGGTGTCCCCCAGCCAGTCCCTGTCCCAGAGTCCCCCAGCCCCTCTCAGCTCCAGCCCCACTGTCCCCAGCCCTGACAGCCCTGGTCCCCCCAGCATCCCCCCGTTCTGGTGTCCCCAGTGTCCCCCTGTCCTGCTGTCCCCACCACCCCCGTGGTCCCAGCCCCACTGACCCCCTGCCCCACTGCCCCCAACGCCCACTCCTGATCCCCCCAAGCCCAGCGTCCCCCTCCAGCCCCAGCGTCCCCAGCCCCAACCCCAGCATCCCCAGCCCCGCCAGCCCCAGTCCCCCCAGTGTCCCCAACCCTCAGTCACAGCCATCACCCCAACCCCAGGGGCCAGCATCCCTCACCCCGGTACCCACACTGCCCCCCATCCCAGTGTCCCCCAGTTCCCACCCCAGTATCCCCCCCCCCCAGCCCCCTCATCCCCCCGCCCTGACAGCCCCCTTGTCCCCACCGCGTCCCCCAGCCCGGATCCGTCCCGTTCCTGCCATAGCGGTGTCACCGGCCCCATCCCCATCCCCGTCCGCTCCCACCGCCCGGCCCGGCCCCGCAGACACCGGGCACCGCAGCGGGGGCGCGGCGCGGGCGGTGCCGGTGCCGGTGCCGGTGCCGATGCCGGTGCCGATGCCGGTGCCGGTGCCGGTGCCGGTGCCGGTGCCGGTGCCGGTGCCGCACGTACCTGGGACGGTGCTCACGGCGCGCAGGGGGTCATCGCCGCCGGTGGAGCCGAGCACCCCGCCGGCACCGGGGGCTTAAAAGCGGGGGGCGGAAGGTAGAAGGGAGGGGGGGGGGGCAGCGGGCCGGGCCCCCCCGGAGGGGGCCGAGCCGGGCCGGGCCGGGCCAATCGCGGCTGGCGGCAGGCGCGGCCCCCCCTCCGGTGCCGCCGGTGCCGCCCGCACCTGCCCGCAGCGGCGGCGAACCCGCGCCCGCTCCGCGCCCCGCCGCGCTGCCCGGCGCAGGGCAGAGGGGCGGTCGCGCATGCGCCGCCCCCCACCCCCCCCCCCGCCGCCAAACCGGGGCCGCCCCCCCCCCAACACACCCCCCCACCCCCCCACATCGAACGGGACCGGCGCAGGCACCGCAGCCCCCCGCAGCCGGGGTTGGCAGGAGCCCCTGTAATTGGGGGGGGGGGTCCCTTCTAGCCCCTCCGCAGCCCCCCCCCCCTTAGGTCGGTGGGGGCCCCCCCGTATGCACAGCATCCCCCTCCCCATCCCTGCACTGGGAGCCGGCTGCGTCCAAGCAGGGTTTTAGGGGGGGTCTCCAAAAAAGGGGGGCATCTTCCAGCCCCCCCCCCAAGCCACTGCGGGACCCCCCATGCTCCAGCCACTGTGCTCCCCTCTATTCCAGCCCTGGGACCCAGTGGGGTTTTAGGGTATCTTCAAACAGGGGAGCATCTTCCAGCCCCTCTGCGCCCCCAAATCCCTCCCAAACCATGCAGGCTGAATCCAGCAGCATCTTCCACCCCTCTGCACCCCAAAATCCCTGCTAAGTCATACAGGGTGCAACCAGCAGCATTTTCCAGCCCCTCTGCACCCCAAAATCCCTGCTAAGTCATACAGGGTGCAACCAGCAGCATCTTCCACCCCCTCTGCACCCCAAAATCCCTGCTAAGTCACCCAGGCTGCATCCAGCAGCATCTTCCAGCCCCTCCACACCCCTGTACGGCCCCATATGGGGAGCCCCGGAGGGGCTGGAAGATGATGAGGATGGATGAAGGCTAGAAAAAAGCCCAAACCACCCCAATAAAGGGGTTGAGACACTTCAGGGAGCTTCAATGCCAGAAACGAACCCCAAAACGGGGAGGGGGAAACCATCACTGAGCTGTCGGGGAGGGTTTGGGGGGGGGTCACCTTCCCGCCGGTGAATGAAGAATGCCACCCTGTCTCCCACGACTTGGCAACAACCGGTGAAAAAATATTTCCCCCCCTCATTTTCCCCATAGGATGAGTCCACGGAAACCCGAGAGCAAAGTTCTCATTTCCGACTCCATTGTACCAGACTTTTCGCGGCGTTTCCTGCCTTTTGTGAAGCCCCCCGGCACAACCCCGGCATTGCCGGCGCACAGAGCTCTTCTGTTCCCCTTCTTTATGTGGCTGCAGCTGGCGTCCCCGTCCCCACGTAGGTGCCCGAGCGTGGGGGACAGCGACAGGGGTTAATGTCGCCATCGTGTTTGCCAAGCAAGATTGGGGAGAGGGTCCCAGGGGATTTGCCGGCACCCTGATGTCCCGGCTGCTTCCCACTCCAAGCGGATCCAGGTGGCTGGTGCTGCCACCCTACAGGTCTCCAATCCTGCTATCCTGCTTTGGAAAGGGCATCCATGGGTGCTGGTTGGGGTTTGCTGGAAGGAGGGTGCTGCACCATCTGATGTGCCCGCAGAGGATGCTCCAGTGAGGATGAGTGTGGCTCCCGGCGGAGGCAGGACCCACTGCCCACGCACAGCGGGATGGGGCCGGCTCCAAAACTCTCACCCCGTTCATGCAAGGGCCTGGGCACCCTTCGGGGTGAAGATGCTCCCACTGCTCCCCACCGCAGCTGGGCTCTGCACCCGCAGCAAGACCCGCATCCCACCCTCCTGCTGCCTCCACGCTGCCCACAGCCTAAACCCTTCCTCCCGCTCTTCATCTTCCTAAGCTTCATCCGGAAAGCCGGCGGCACCAGCAGGGTCTGATCCGCACGACACATCGTGCATGGGTCGGGGATTAGACGGGTTCATCCGGGAACCCGGCTCCTTCCCGCACCCAGCGGTGGGGGGGACCTCCCCCCAGCACCCACCTCCCGTGGGCCACCCTTCACGAACGAGCACCAGGCGCGGTGACGAAGCTGCACCCAGCCTTGACCCTGACCCGCGACGGGTCCGTGGAGCGAAAAGGCTGTGGGGAGAGCGGAGCTGGAGCCCCTCGGGGACTCAAACCTCAAGGGGCAGGTGAGGGGGGGAGCGGAGGGACCCCGGGCACCCACCCACCCACCACCCGGGGCCCCGGCTGGGCCCTGGCAGAGGCAACGTGGCTGATCTGCCACCGGCCATTTGTCTTGCTGAGGAAGGTGCCGGCAGTGAGTTATCGGAGCTCTCCTCTCGAGTGGAGATAAATGTCATAACAGACACCAGCCAGCGCGGCTTATGGATGGGGATTTAATAGACACCTCTCCCCCCGCCCGCTTCCCCGCGCCGGCAGCTGCTCGGCACCCGGGGACCGCAGCCCGCGGCGGGGTGGCAGTGGGCACCAGCTCCTCTGCTGGCACCAGTTTGGAGCCCCGGTGTCCCCCCAGCTGGTCACTCCAGCTGGGACGTGACTTCATGGGGTCTCCCCGTCCCCCGGGCCCAACCTGGAGCCCCAACATCCCGCCGTGGCCATCCCTCCATCCGTGTGGGAGAGCCAGATCCTCCTGGCACGGAGGGATGTCCCCATGTCCCCATCCTTGCCCGGCTCGCGGTTCCTTCCACACCCCCAGCCCCGTGTCCAGCCCGTCCTTGCTGCATCGCCCTGGGAGCACCGACGGCTCTGCCCCGAGCTGCTCCCACAAGGCAGCACCCGTGTCACCGGGTCCCCACCGCTCCCTGTGTCCCCAATCCCACTGGTGACAAGCCGGGTGGTCCTGGGGGCAGCGGTGGTTGGGGTCACTCCATCCCTCGGTTCCGCTCACTCGTTCCCAGCCCCGGTGGGTTTTGCACTGGCATCTGCCAGGGCGAGCAGGGACCCGAGTGTCTTTTTGAGCCCGGAACGCTGGGTTTCTGGTGAAATCCTGCAGCAGTGTTGCCGTGACGACCCTCCTGCAGTTTCCATCCAGAGATGTTTTCCTTTGTTGTGACAGGGACGCGGGGAGGCGGCCGCCGGCGATTGGGGTGCGTGGCGGCGGTGGCGAGGGGTTCACACCACGAAGGGCAGGGACCCGCCGCTGCCCCCGGGGAGACCCGGTGGGTCTCCGGCACCGGCGTGGGGTTGGGGGGAATCCGCACGGCTTCAGCGTAACCCTGGCTTGGCCTCAGCCACCCAGGGGACAGCAGGGGGGCCAGGAGCCACACGTGACATGAGTTTGATAGGTCTCAGCCAGGTCTCGCTCCCATCGAGACCCAGAACAGAGAGGTGACATGGCCAACCCACAGCGTGGGGACAGGCATGGGGACACTGTAGAGCCCTAAACGGGATGGAGGCGTTGGATCTGCAAAAGCAGGTGGCGAAGCGCCCTCGTCACCCCGATGACAGAGCCAGTTTGGGGGGGTGTTGAGGCCAGGAGCCTCCCGAGCTCCAGCGCTGCCCCGTTTGGCAGCCGGGGCCACGGCGCCGTGACCGGGGTGCTGAGCAGCATCGCCACCGCCGTCCCGTGGGTGCCGAGCACCAGGGAACCGGGGTGCCAGGCACCCTCCCTGCGCGGCGAGGGGCCCCGCAGTTCCCCACAGCCGGAGCGCAGCCGCGTGCCCCGGTCCCCGCATCGCCGGGGGTGCGCGGGGGGACCCCGTCCCGCGCCCCGCGGAGCCGCTTGTTATTCCGCTCAGGTCCGCCGGCGGCTAATGAAGCCCGTTCCAGGAGAGCTGCCACATTCATCGGGAGAGCGGCTTAGTAATGAGGCCTCTGCCACCGCAGCTGGGGCCAGCGCTCGGGGCACTGGCACGGGGACAGACAGCGGGCGGGAGGGCGGACGGACGGACAGACGGCTCCGTGGCAGGGCGAACCAGCAGCTGGTGCCTGCGTTGGCTGAGATGTTGGTCCAAAGCTGGCACTGGAGCAGGGCAGGACTCCTCGACTCGGGGTCTGCTCCGGAGGGGACAGGCTGAGACCTGGCACCACGGACCCGCTTCCGTGCTGCCCCCGACCCCTCGCCCGCTGCTCCTCGCCCCGGCTGCGGTTTGTTTCTGCTTTCGGCCAGGGCCGAACCCGCCCCGCGGCACAATCTGGACATGGTGGCGAGGGCACCCCATCCCGGGCTGGGGGCTGCAGCATCCCCCTGGGGATATAGGGACCCTGCCCTGGCCAGGCCCAACTTCCCTCCAAACCCGCTGGCAGGATGCATTGATTTTATTTTCTGTTTCCATGGCAACTGCCTCCTTCCCTTCCCCCTTCCGGCAGCTGGACCCGCTCTTTCGCCCTCCCGCAGCACCCAGCCCCGCCAGCACCCACCGTCCACCACGGACACGGGGGACGCAAGCTGTGACCCAACACGGTCCCCTCCTCCAGGGACTCTCCGGGGTGGCAATGCCACCAGCTCAGCATCCGCGGGCAGGACCCAACCCTGCACCCCGGTGCCCACCGCGACGCCCATGGGTGATTTTGGGGGAGCTGCCGGCAGGGCTGGCACGGGTCTGGGAGCAGGCGCAGGGGACACCAGCCCCAGTCAGCCCCTCTCTGACACCGGCAATAATTAGCAGCAGGGCCGGCGGGATGCCGCACTGGTTCATTAGCCAGGGCGGTAATTCCCCCCGGCACTGCCGGCGCGGGGGCGCCGAGCAGCATCCCCCGTTAGCAGAGCCAAGCTCATTAACAGCACATCCTACCCCCACACCTGCTCACGGCTGATGTGCCGCATCTCCGGCACCCCCTGTACGGTGGCACCGGTGGAGAGGACACCGGCACCGCAGCAATCCGGCCACGAGCCCGGTGCCCTCACCCCTTTGGGAGTAAATGCCGGTTTGCGGCTTAAAAGCAGGGCTATAATAAGATAATTATAATTATATCCTTTTATCCATCCCCTTCCAAAGGGACGCACCCGTCGCTGCCCCGCACATCTCCTTCCCAGCGCGGAGATGCCACCACGTTGTTATTTAGCATTAATTACCGGCTGTGCCAAATCCTGCCCTTCCCGGTCCCCCCGACCCCCCCGGGACCCCCGGCCCCTCTGCGCAGACAGGGGGAATAAAGGCAGAGGCACAGCCCGGAGAACAGGCAGGGCCCTGTGCCAGGCAGAGAGGCCGCGGCGTTGAATAACGCCTGTGCCGCATTCACCGGTAATCTCCAGTGTTTACACGGAAGTGGAAATCAATCGCCACAAGTAATTAACGGCGAAGGGCACAACACCCGCTTCTTCTTCGGAAGCGGCTCCCGGCGCCAGCCGGGGTTGCTCAGCAAAACTCACACGCCGGCACCCGCCGCACAAAAGGCGACGGCACCCGTTTCCTGCACCGCCGGCACGAGGTGGCCACGCCGGCACAGGGCCAGCATCCCGGCGACTCGCGGGTGGGAGCTCACGCCCGGTGGGAGCGGGGGGTCTGGATCTCTGCCGGCGCCTGGTTTGGCACCAGCCTTTCTATTAGCTCTTGGATAAAATGCAAAGGCCCCCCCGGCGGGCGGCTGAGTGCCGGGGCTGGATGGCAGCCGGGAGCCAACGCCGACGCCAAGCTGCTCCCGGCGCAGCCCGGGGCGAAACAGCTGCATTTACCACCCGCTTCGTTCCTCGAGAGCGAGGAAGATGCCGAGGCTGAAGAGCCCCCGGGCCGGAGTGCTGCCCCCCCCGGTTGCCCCCAAACAGGCAGGGCTGGAGGGGCCAGGGGGTCACCGGGGTGAGGGGGGACGGTGCCGGCAGGCGCGGGCAGGAGGTAACGCGGCGGCGGTGGCGCAAATGGCAGACCCATCCCTGACGCGTGATGAGCCGAGGGGCAATTAAGGCTCCTGCGGTTTTTGACCCAATTTCTCAGGCGAAACTCGGTGGGGGGGGAGAAGGGGAGGAAGGAGGAGGAAGACGGAGCACGTCACGTGTGTACTAGCGTGTGTCACCGTGTGTGCGTGCGTGCACGGGCGCACACGTGTGTGCTCCGCGACACGCGTGTGCCAGCACGTGCAAGCGTGTGCACAGCCCCAGCCGGGGGCCGAGCCCCCAGAGCCGCGCTGCGAGGGGGAGGTGACGGCTTTGCAGCACTCGGCTGGTTTTATTTTTGCTTGTGGCTGAGCGCAGGCAGCCTCGGCGCGGCCGCCGTGACTCATGCAGGCAGCCCAGCACCCGGGGAGGTTTGGGAGGGCTGCAGAGCACCGCTGTGCCGTCGCCTTGCGTTGCCTCCCCCAGCAAGGCGGCGACGGGGGCCGTGGGACCACCGTGGGGTCAAGGCTTGGCAACCTCGCCGAGCACCGGGGCACGTCCGCAAAGACCCGGGGCTGTGGGCAAGCGTAGCGGTACCATATGCTGCGAAGGATAATTTTAAGCAGCTGCCGTGTTATATGTGTGTGTGTGTGTGTATGTGGGGGGGTGATTTCTCCCCGCACAGCTGCTCCAGGCTCCCCGCGGCTCCCTCGCAGGCTGGGGGGGCAGCTCAGCCCTGCCTGGCCGGGGGTGCCCACGGGAGAGCCGGCCCTGCCGCGCTGGCCAAGAGGCAGCAGGGAGGGCTTGGATTTCCCCGTGCTTTGTGCTGGTGACTTGCATCCAGGGGGACGCTGGGGTGTGCAGGGATGCTGGAACATGCAGGGATGACCGAGCGTGCAGGGATGCTCTAACACAGGGGTGCTCCAGTGCAGGCATGCCTGAGCATGGGGGGTGCTGGAGCATGGCGGGGTGCTGGAGCATGGGGGGGTGCTGGAGCATGCAGGAACGCGGGAGCATGCAGGGATGCTGGAGCACGCAGGGATGCTGGAACACGCAGGGATGTTAGGATGCGCGGGATGCTGGAGTAGGCAGGAATGCTGGGATGTGCAGGATGCTGGAGCACGCAGGGATGCTGAGGCACGCAGGGATGCTGGGTTGCGCAGGGTGCTGGAACACGCAGGAATGCTGAGATGTGCAGGATGCTGGAGCATGCAGGGATGGTAGAGCATGCAGGGCTGCTGGGATGTGCGGGATGCTGAAGCATGCAGGGATGCTGGGATGCGCAGGGTGCTGGAACACGCAGGGATGCTGGGATGTGCAGGATGCTGGGTTGTGCGGGATGCTGGGATGTGCAGAATGCTGGAGCACGCAGGGATGCTGGGATGTGCGGAATGCTGGAGCACGCAGGGATGCTGGGATGTGCGGAATGCTGGGATGTGCGGGATGCTGGGATGTGCGGAATGCTGGAGCACGCAGGGATGCTGGGATGTGCGGGATGCTGGGATGTGTGGGATGCTGGAGCACACAGGGATGCTGGGATGTGCGGGATGCTGAAGCACGCAGGGATGCTGGGTTGTGCAGGATGCTGGGATGTGCGGGATGCTGGGATGTGCGGAATGCTGGAGCACGCAGGGATGCTGGGATGTGCGGGATGCTGAAGCACGCAGGGATGCTGGGTTGTGCAGGATGCTGGGATGTGCGGGATGCTGGGATGTGCGGAATGCTGGAGCACGCAGGGATGCTGGGATGTGCGGGATGCTGGGATGTGCGGGATGCTGGAGCACGCAGGGATGCTGGGATGTGCGGGATGCCGGGCCGTGGAAGGATTCCTGCACACCCCCGCTCCCTCCCTGCAGTCTCTCTCCGCTGTTTTCAGCTGCGCTCCACCAGTGCCACCTACAGAGCTGGCCCAGGAGGGCACCCGGCCGCCCCCAGCCCAGAGCCCGGCGGGGTCCCCCCCCACTTTGGAGCCGGGGGGGGGGGTGGGGGGGTGCACCCTGTACCCCCGTCCCCAGAGCCGTGCAGGGGCCGGGGGGGACCCTGCGGGGGGGGGGGGGGCGCATTGCAGAAGGGCTGAAACCCGGGGGGGACACGGCACCCACAGGGGTGCTGCATGGTTGGGGGGGGGGGGAGCAGGGTGCTGCACATCCCACCCACCCACCCCCCGCCGTGGGGGGGTGCAGGGGGGCCAGGAAGCCCCCGCACGGCCGTGTCCCCGCGGTGGGGAGGGCGGAGCGCTGCGGCGGGGAGGGCCGGGGGGGGGGGGGAGGCGTTGCCGGCCGGTGCCGGGGAAGCAGTTCCCGGGGAAGCAGTTCCGCCCGGGGAAGCAGTTCCGCCGCTTCCTGCGCCGGGCGGGCGGTGAGTGCGGGGCGGCCGGAGGGGACGGGGATGGGCGCGGGGACGGGACCCGCGGGTGGCCGGTGCTGCGCGGGTACCCCGGGGCTTGTCCCGGTGTCCTTATGGCTGCTCGCCGGTCCCCAGTTGCTGCTCAGGGGTCCCCAGTGCTGCCGGGCTGCCCCCAATGCTGCTCAGGGGTCCCCATCGCTGCCCGGGGGTCCCCAGTTGCTGCTCAAGGGTCCCCAGTGCTGTTCAGGGATCCCCCGTGCTGCCGGGGTGCCCCCATTGCTGCTCAGGGGTCCCCAGTGCTGCTTGGGGTGTCCCCAGTGTTGCTCAGGGGTCCCCAGCGCTGCCAGGGTGCCCCCAGTGCTGTTCAGGGGTCCCCAGTGCTGCTCAGCATGTCCTCAGTGTTGCTCAAGGGTCAGCAATGCTGCCGGAGTGCCCCCAGTGCTGCTCAGAGGTCCCCAATGCTGCTAAGGGGTCCCCATCGCTGCCCGGGGGTCCCCAGTGCTGCTCGTGGTGTCCCAAGTGTTGCTCAGCAGTCCCCAATGCTGCTAAGGGGTCCCCATCGCTGCCCGGGGGTCCCCAATTGCTGCTCAAGGGTCCCCAGTGCTGCTCAGGGGTCCCCAATGCTGCCAGAGTGCCCCCAGTGCTGCTCAGGGATTTCCTCTGCTGTCTGGGTGCCTCCAATGCTGCTCAGGGGTCCCCAGTGCTGTCCAGGGGTGCCCCCAGTACCATCTGGGTGCCCCCAGTGCTGCTCGGGAGTCCCCAATGCTGCCAGGTTGTCCCCATTTTCGCCCCTCGCTGACCCCATCTCTCGCAGGCAGCACGGCTGCAGGCAGCGATGCCCGTGGAGCCCCTGATCTGCGCCGACACAGCCACGCGGTGAGTCCCGACCCCCGAGGGGACCGTGGGCAGCGGGGCGCTGCGGCCGCCACCCCCAGGCGAGTCCCTCCTGGGTGCCACATGCTGTCCCCTGGCCCTGTGGGGGACTCGTGTCCCATCGCTGACACCGTCCCCATCGCGTCCCCGGGACGCTGGCACGTGTCCCTGCAGGGTGAGCTCCGTGCTTAACCGGGATGTGAAGCAGTTTGGGAAGAAGCACATGTTCGACACGAACGAGGAGACGTGCTGGAACTCAGACCAGGTGGGGGGATGAGGATGGGGGAAGACGGAAGGGTGGGACGGGAGCCGTGCATGGGATGGGAGCCGTGCACGTGATGAATGCCCCGCTCTCCCCACCGTGACGGAGCCCTGGTGTCATTCCTGCCTTCAGGGCACGTGCCAGTGGGTCACCCTGGATTTCCCTCGCACCGTCAAGGTCTCACAGCTCCACATCCAGTTCCAGGGGGGGTTCTCCAGCCGGCTATGCACACTGGAAGGTAAGGAGCTGGTTTGGGGGTCCCGGGGGTCCCTCTGCCTCAGTTTGCCCACACCTGGATCCCACAGCTGTTTGTTGTGAGGCCCAGAGGTATCTGTTAGCCGTTCCCGAAACCCAAGAGGGGCTGAGGCTGTGGACTGGAGCAGAGAGGGGTGAATACCGAGGACCTGGAGAACTCCAGGACACTTTGGGTGCAGATGGGAACCTGGTCCTTTAGATGGACCACTGCTTCCAGCCTTGCAGCAGAGCCAAGGCAGGGAAGATTTTTGGGGCAGCCGAGGCCGTGGCAGCCATTGGCGTCTCCCCCATCACCTGAGCCTCCACACGGCTGCCTCCACCCTTGCCCTCCGCAGGCTGCAGAGCAGGTGAAGAACTGGTGAAAATATCCGACCTGTACCCCGAGGACATCAACGCCATGCAGATATCCTTTGCTGCGCTGTGGGCTGGGTCGAACGGCTTGGCGGGTGGGCTCAGAGCCACCCGCAGCTGTGGAGGAGTGGGGGGGCGATGGCGGAGCTGCAATTTAAACAACAGACCTGTTGGGTGCTTGTTGGCACTTTGCTCCCACTAAAGCAACTCAGCGGAGCTGGAGCAAATCCGGACATTGCCGGCTACACTGCACCGGGGTGCGAGCCCCCCGTGGGCCCCCCTGGAGCAGGTGTCCAAAATGTCATGGTATCCCCCTGCCTATTTTTCTCCTTTACGGGCCCTGCACAGATTCCAGGTGGAGGAGACGGTGCTGGATAAGCTGAAGATCACCTTTGAGAACAGCACTGACTTCTTCGGGAGGATCGTGGTGTACCACCTGGGGGTGCTGGGGGAGAGGCTCTAGGGCAGCGGCGAGGGACAGCGTGGGGGGCGGCCCCCCCATCGCCCGCGTTCCCCCACAGGGACTCTGCTGCGTAGGGGGAAACGGGACAGCAAATCCTGCCAGCGGGGACCTGCTGCACGCAATTCCACCCCAAGGCGCTGAGAGGGGACCCCCTGCCCCACGGGATGGCAGTGACAGAGGGACACCAGTGCAGAGATCCATGTGCTGGACTTCCAAGCCTTTGGTGGGACACAGCTTTTGTAACCAGCTGAATAAAAGGTGTCCCAGCTCCTTCCCGGCTGCTCCTTAGGCAAGTGCCACCCCGGGACGGAGCCCTCCAGGGTTTGCCATGGCAAAGCCAGTGCGTGGCTTGAGCAGGAGAGAGGAGAAGTGCCCCCTCCATGTGCTGTGGGCTCTGGCTGTCTCTTACCTTTGCTAACCACCCCTGAGCTTCTTGGAGCGGCTGTTTGTGGCCTCGCGGGGCTCCAGCTCGGAATTACAGCGTGCCAACTGTCAGCCGGGGCTGTGCCGTGTCCCTGGCTGGCAGGGTGATGCTTCTGCAGGGTTTTGCTCCTGCCTATGGATATTTCCCTGGCTGGTTATAGTGCTGAGTGCAGGGAGGGCTTGGCAAGATTATGGGCGTAAGACGGAGCTTCCCTCTTCAAAGAGGCAGCTCTAGAGAGGGCACTGGGGGGATGCAGGCCTTGAAGAGGTTGGTTGGCCCAGTTCCCCTCGTGGTTCCCCAGTAGCTGCTGCTGGGATCGGGGACTGGCAGCTGTGACAGGCCCAGGCAATGGACAGAACTCCACACGGCTGCTTTAGAGTTTACTTCCAATAATGCAATACCTGAATGCGCACACGGACGAAGCAGCCGAGCCCGGACAGCGCAGAAATGCAGCTGCCATGAGAAATGAGTGTCCCGGCGTGCGAGGCACTGTGGCCGTGCCACCCTCCAGGAGAGGCATAGATCCAGTGAGGGCAGGCAGTTCCCGACTTTCTCCGCATGCTCCTTGCTCGAAGCATCGTGCTGCTGCCCGTTTTGGGATGGCTGGGTGAGGCCACGTTGGTCCCAGAAGAGAGCCCTGTGTCAGCCAGGAGAAGCGCTGGTGCTGCAGCAGTGCAGTGTGAGCCACTGCGTCACTCTAGCTCCTTGTTCTGAAATAGCTTGAGGATGTGATTTTCAATAACCTGTTGGACTAACGGAGAGGAGAGAAGTGAAACCCAGGGTAGCCAAGCCTGTGAGAAGCCAGTGCTGCTGTGGGCAGGACCTGGTCACCATTTTGCTCCCATTTTCCAGTGGGAGGCTGGAAAACCCCTGTCTCCAGGGGACATCTCCCCTGTGCCATCCCTAACTCCAACACAGCTCTGGTTTGGAGCGGGAGCAAGGGGAACAGGACCCATCTTGATTTCTCTGGCTTAGTTTCTCTATGTGGCAGAGCAGGGAGCTGTGGTGGAAGGTCAAAGAAAGCCCCAAGCAGGGCTGGAAGCTGGGAATTGCCTGGAGGCTTTTTGGGGAGGGAAGGCAGGGGTCCCTGCCAGACATGGAGGGGACACTTGCCTTTCTTGTGTCCCAGGGCCACGGCCAGATCCATTGGGGTGTAGCCAGAATCTGCCTCCATCGTCAGGTCTGCGCCGCGAGCTGCAAGCAGGCAGTGGAGATCAGGGCACGGCACTTCTCTGCCGACGTGGCATCCCCTCCGGGTCAGGCACAGGGTGAGGGGACCCCAAAAAAGGCGCCCATCCTGGCTGGGCAGCCCCCCATGGCTGGAGGGCTGCTCAGTTTCTCCCCCCAGGCGTGTCACGCTCTGTCCCCAAGGCGGTTACCAACGAGCAGAGATTTGAGGCCAAGGACTAAGTGCAGATCTTCCCCGTTACCTAGTAGGGCCTCGACACACTTGACGTGATTGCCGCGCACGGCGTAGAGCAGAGGAGTGCCGCCGTTCTGCAGGGAAAGGGAAGGAGCTGTGTCATTGTTGGCTTCGCACAGGGCCGTGCTCATGCAGCTCCTGCTTCTCCTGGAGCAGTAGGTCCCCGACCCACTGGGATCCCCTTTCTGCCCTGTCCCAGCTCTGGACCGGGTGTTTTCTCGCAGAGCGGCTCTGCGCAGGTTTTATTCTCTGTATGCCATACAGTAACTTTTAAATTGCATAATTTTAAAGACAACCTTAAGTTCTGAGCGCTGTTTCCTTGTGGCTGGTAACATCACCAGTGTGAACAACTGAGGAAACCATTTAAAATTATTATCCAGATCAATTTCTCGAAACAACTGCATGAGCAGGCAAACGAGTGCTGTGAGCCTGGGAAGCATCTAGGAGAAAAGCATTGCTGCTAACTCAGCCCAGAACGATGTGAACTCGCTGCTGCTTTTTAAAAGGAGCTTTGCGGAGCCCCATCCGGGGCTTGGTGTTGCTCCCAGCGCTGGCATGATCCCTGCAGCGGCAGCCTGCACCCAGCGGCACTCACCCAGTCGTAGATGTTGATGTCCACGTTCCTCTCCAGCAGCATGATGACGATGTCGGTGTAGCCACCCATGCTGGCCAGGGACAGGGCGCTCTCCCGCTCCTTTGCCAGCGCGTGGGGGTCAGCACCCTGGGGACGGCACAGGCATTAGCCCTGATGGGTGAAGGAGCCCTGCTGAGACCTGGGGCACTCAGCACAGGCTGGGTACCCCAGGGGGGCTGATCATGGAGCCAGGTCCCGACAGCCTCATGGGGCAGAGATGGCTCACGCATTCCCAGTGACCTCTCCTTTACCAAAATCCTTACTGGGCATATTTTAATCATAACCAAACATCTTGGATGAGGACTTAAAAGCCCTTCTGCAGTGTCAGTAAACTAAGCATGATGGTTCCTGTTACTCAGCCCTTTTTCCCATCACTAGTAGCAGTGCTACCAGCCCTGTCTAAATGCCCGTACAGTATCCACCGTCTCTTTTGTTACTGATTTACCTAGAAAACCTCCCTGTCTTCCAAGCCCTGCCAGCCACAGACCTCTCCTGGATTTCATTATAGCCTTTATCAATGTCTCACCTCATTTATTTTGGGTTCCGTTTCCCTCTGGTAATGCATTGCAATTTTGCTGCTATTACAGTAGCAGAGCCAGAGTTTGGCCAGCGCTTGTAGCGTGAGCATTCACTGATCACCGGACACATGTGGATGTGGGACTGAGCTTTGGGGAGCAGCTTGATCCAGACTGCAGGGGGATCTGGTTCCTGCTCATCCCCCGACAATCCTCGACTGCAAGCCTGACACTCAAGGACGATGCAGCAATGAGTTCATTAACTGCAACGATCCCTCAGCGAGCACATTTGCTGGCAGATTACAGGGCCCAAGTGATAAGCTTGATCTCAAATTACCAATAAGCAGATATTTAATTACAAACACTTATTGCTAACTGTGAGATAAGGCTCTTCATGCTCCTGACTTAGCTCACAGCCCAATGGGGAGTAGCATCCGACAGCGTCTGAGCCATTAGCTCTGCAAACGTGTCTTGTTTGGTGCCATGGGAAAGATCAGCTGAGATGGTACCAGGATGGTGCTGGACAATTTGGCAGCCACTGGGGTTGGAGATGGGACATCTCCTGTTAACGAGGTGCTGTGTGAGCATGGCCTTACCCATTCCAGCAGGTGACGGACCATTTCGATCTCTCCAAAGGCTGCAGCCCAGATCAGCGGTGTGAAACCTCTCTCATCAGGTTTATTTACCAAGTTCTCGCCTGCACAAACATGGATGAGACATTGTAAATAGGAAGGGTAAAGCCCTCTCTGCTCCCTGTCCTCCCAGTAAACCCAGCAAAGGCTGTAAAACTAAGCTGTGGGTTTATCAAAGAGAGTGCTGTGACCTGGCAGGACTCTGCATGATCTGGGGTGAGAACCCGAAGAGACATGTACCTTTCCGAAGATGCTCCTTCAGCTGGCTGAGCTCACCTTGGGCAGCAAGCTGGTGGATGGACAATGCTGGGGGGATAGAAAGAATTCACCCATCAGGACAAAATGTTTCCCCAGCTCAGCACCCACCATCTGCAAGTGGGTCCCTGCAAGCCTGGCGAGGTGGTAATTGGCCAGCCCCCATCTAAGCCCCCAAAAGCCCTATGTGTAACACCCTTCTGCTGCTCAGCAGTGGGGACAGCCAGCCACGGCAAGTGCTGAGAGCAACAGCACTGGAGGGAGCAGCCTGAGAGACTGCCCCAGTGGACACTGAACAGCGTGGCAGCAGGAGACAGAGGCTCCAGCCCTGCTGTCCCTCTGTTCCCCCTACAACCCATACGCATCTGCGTCTGAGATGCACAGCCCCGCTCTGCCCGGTGGTACTCACTGTCCAGTGTGGCTGGGAGGGCTGAGACCTCATTGCCTCGCTGCCTGTTCGTCAGCGTGTTCGTGTGCTTCAGGGGGAAACCTGTTCCAGAGAGAGGAGAGAGTCAGGGCATGTCTCCTCTGTGCACAGGGAGGAACGACACTGACTTGAGGCCAAGAGCGTCATGAAAGCTCGGGTCTCATGCGATTTATCTGAAGCTGTTCCCTCCTGTCCCTGGCAAAAACTGAGTCCTGCAAAAAAGGAGTTATTCCCTTGCAAGTAAAGAGCCTGGAGGCTGAGGTTTGACCAGTGCACAGGGACCAACAGCTGAGCAGGGAAGATAAAACAGCCCGAACAGCTGCCCAAGGAGGGGCAGAGTCCATCTGGGGCACCGCGGGAGGCAGGGATCTGGCATTAATGACATAATTGCACACGATATACTGCAGAGGACAGCCTGGGGGATGCACTCAAGTTCATCCTCATATTTCCTCCCCTTGAAGATCTCCACTTGGAAATCTCAATGTGTTTTCAACAAGCAATTCGTAGTTTAATTAGGAAAGTATATGAAGAGTTTGCCATCTCCGGTTCCACTGCGTGGAGCTGCAGTGACCTCTCACTGCTGGCACAAGTCATCACCAGGGTCTGGGTTTGGACTTGGCCTTGCCACATTGTGGGAGGGAGTGGCAGCAGAAAAAGACTATTTTCTAGCTGCCTTTGTGGGATGAGAGATCCAGATGACCCCTCCCACGCCTGTCTCCCACTGAGGCTGCACCTGAGCATCTGTGAGCACCAGGCTCTGCATCACTCACTGTCAAGGGCCAAGAGCTCGGTGCTCCTCTGCCTGTCATTCGAGGCAGTCGAGGGTTTTGGGAGAGCGTCTCTTCCACCTACAAAACAAAGGTGGCCATTAGGGACCTCCGTTCTGCTTGTTGGGGAGGAGGCTGGGCTCCACAAACGGCACGAGACCCAACCGGCACGGCAAGCACCCCGCGTGCACCCCAATCCCCAGGACGGAGGGCACGTTGATCCCAGTTTACAGGGGGACAGACGCTGCAGGATCCCGGGTTCGTGCATGCCCCGTCTTGGCTCCCACCGCCCCGTCACCCCCAGCACTCACCGTCCCTGCGGTCCAAGCGTGCCGTGTCCTGGTCCGGCCGCAGACATCCCGGGGGAACACGGCTGTCCCCCGTCCCCCTGCTCACAGCCGGCTCCCCTGCGGCTGTTGCTCCCTCCACTCTGTTTTCATCTTCTTTTGGCACCTCCCGGGCGTCCCCGTCATTTGGGGGGGTCTCCACCAGACGAGCGACTGCCGCTTCACCTTCCATGGGACAGCTGCCACACAACACGGGGTTAGGAAGGGGGGGGGGGGAAAGTGGGGAGGGGACAGCGGGGTGGGGGGGAAGCACCAAACTCCTCGTTGCCGGCAGGCGCAATTTTTGGGGGTGCCCCCCTTGCCCCTCTCCGACCAGACTCCCCACAAATCCTCCGGTTGTGGAAGCATCGCGAAGATGTACGGGCACCATCACCGAGCACGGTCGCTGAGCGGACCGAGCCAGGGCGGGTCGGAGGGACCCCCCCCCCCCCCAAAAAAAAACCAAAACCCCACACATAGCCCCCCCGCCCCGTTCTCCCCGGCCACCCCACTCCCACCTCCAGCTATCCCTGCCCTCTGGGCTGATCGGTGGGCCCCGTGTCCCGGCTCAGACCGGGTCACCGTTCCCTGGTGAAGAGTCTGGGCTCACCCCCGGTATCCTCCGGTGCAGGGCCCCCCCCCCGCCGCCCCGTTCCCGGTTCCCGGTTGCCGCCTCCCGCCCCGGCACTTCCCCTTCCTCCGGCCTCAACCGGGGCGGCCTGGCAAGGCCCAGCCGGGCTAGGGGAGGGGAAAGGGGGGGAAGGGGAAGGCTGCCTGAGGGGAATGGGGGGCACACTGGGGGGACACACCACCCCCCCCCCCAGCTCCACCTGCTGGAGGCCGGGCGAGGCGGAAAGCCTGGCGTTAAAGCGACAGGCCCTTTCCGTGGGACGGGGACACGGCGTGGAGGAGGTCGTGGGGCAGCAGGTCCTCACTGATCATGGCGGGGGGAGGGAAGGAGGACGGGCGACCCCCCGCTCCCCAAATTTGTCCCTCGACCCTCCACGTCCCGCTCCCGCCTGAGCGGCTCCGGCAACACAGGTCCTGGGGGTGGGAGGGCTCCGGTCCCACAGGCCCACGGAGGGGCTGTGAGGGGACAAGTGGCCGATGGTGTGTATGGGGGGGTTGTCCCCGGGCCGGGGGGGGGACCCAGGACCCCTGGAACGCTCAGCCGGGGCTGAGGCGGAACGGTGGCGTTGGGGCGATGTTTCCAGCCGGGAGCGTTTGCGGGGCGGGGTGAGGCGCCGCCCCTGTTTCCAGCCGGGGCGGTTTTGGCGGGCGCCGGCGGAAGCGGAAGAGGCGGTGGGGCGGGATGGAGGAGCCCGAGATGCAGCTGAAGGTGAAGAAAGGTGGGAGCTGGGCCGGGGCCGGCGGGGGTGGTCGGGGAACGGCGGCTCGGTGGGCGCCGGCAGCCGCGGGATCGGTCGCCGCAGGGCTCTGAGGGTCTGCATTGGCCGGTGGCGGCAGGACGCCGGGTGTCGTGACAGGGCGCGGGCGAGACAGGGCCCTGCGGCGACAGCAGGAGTCGCGACAGAGGCCCTGCGGGTCGTGAGAGAGAGAGGTACGACGGCGGCGGGGCGAGTTGCGACAGGGTGGGTGGTGGTAGGGCACCGCAGTGACAGCAGGGCCAGGAAAGGCACCGCGGGGTTAGTCACGATGGGGAAGTGGAGGTCGTGACAGGGCTGGGGACGACCTGTCCCGACAGTTCGGGGCTGGTGGAGCCCCTGTGGGTCCCCCCCCGGGCCCCTCGGAGCCTGGCCCTGCTGCGGGGAGCTGCCTTGTGTCCTCCTCTCCTGACTCGTCCGCTCTTTACCTGCCCCGCTGCGAGGGTCTGTGGAATTACTTGTGTCAGGACAGACAGACAGCAGCCATGTCTGTCCCAGGTGCGTATAATTATTTCTGTGGACTTTTGCATTCATTCCCATTTGCATTCTGAAGACTCGGCGTGTCTGCCAGTGTTACAGAACTGGGGTATGTGAGCAGCTGTCACTGAAACAAAAGCTCTGAAGGGAGGAAGAGAGAATCCTTATCCTTAAAATAGAAAATTATGCAGAAGCTGAAAGGTGCTCCTCTTCAGCCTGGTGAAAATGCTCCCTGATTCAGCCCCCCACTATGAACAATGAAAGCATCTCTGATTTTTATGTCTCGTAATTATTAAGAGCTGTCAGTGTTCTCCTTGCAAACCTGGAGGAAAAGAGAGATCAGAGCTGCGATGCAGCTGTGCAAACCACCAGCTGAAAAGGTGTTCCTGTGTGGAGGGTAGTCCGGATGGAGGTTGGGCCAGGATGAGAGGGCTGAAGGGAGGGGAAGCAGCTCAGCAGGCAGCTCGGAACAGCACTGAAGCTTCCCGAGCCCTGGTCTGCAGCCACCATGTCTCCTTCAGGGACATTTTTAGGATGTCACCTGGGGGAAGTGTCTGGAGGGGAGGAACAGAAGGACCCTGCAGTGGGGGGTGGCTGACACGCAGGAGAGCTCGGGGCTCTGAGCAGAGACGAACCCGAATGGCTGGTACAGAGACAGGGAACCTCCAGACCAGGAGACACCGGCACTCCCAGATGGATGGGGTGGCTGCAGGCACAGGAATGGGAGCCAGGCCTCTGCTGGGCTTTTCTCATCTCCTGGCCCACTCCAGGCTGGTCAGAAAGGGCCCAATGATGGGCATAACCCAAGTGGTCCCTGAAACCAGAACAACCAGAGCTTGTAGGGGACCGTGGAGGTGGTGACATCTCGGGCTGGCCTGTCTGTGGCTGGAGGCAAGCTCATTGCTGGCTGCAGATGCTGTTATGGGGAGAGTGGAAACAGAACTGCCTGTTTAGTGGGATTTTGCTTTCACGTCGTTGTCAACAGACTAGTTATAAAAAAATATGTGGGGTTTTGCTCTGGTCTCTTCATAGTTGTGTTGGGGACAGGACCAGCGCTCCAGGGCAGCCTTTCCAATACCGCCTTCACCCCTGTTGCTCCCTCTTTTCCATAACTCTGTTGTTTTTCTTGTTGCAGTTACGGACAAATTCACAGAGAGCATGTACGTCCTGGCCAACGAGCCCTCCGTGGCACTGTACCGGCTGCAGGAGCATGTGCGGAGATCCCTTCCAGAGCTCGCACAGCACAAGGTGAGTCGTGCTTTGCTTTGGACTCCAGAGCTGTGACACAGTTGGGCACAAAATGTTTTCCTGACTTGGCATGTCGTTCTTGTTTCACCTCCCTGGGAGCGGCAAGGAGGGAGGAAATTGGCTATCGGGGTACAAGGTGCTGCGGGACCCCAGCTCGGTCTGAACTGGAGGGGATGAGGGGACATTGCAAATTTACCTGCAGACCTGAGGAAAAAAGCTGGAGAGTCTGACCCCAACCCCATGCTTGCACGGCTGGACTTGTGTGTGGAGACAAAGAAAAATGAGTAGTCCCTTTTGTACAAGGAGGAGGGAGATGTTAAATCTTATTACCCCTGCTATGCTGTGAGATTTTTATTTCCTACATAAAATAAAGGGGAGGGTGAGAGGAGGGAAGGGGGAGCGCGAAGAAACAAGTGCGAAGAGCCCGCATGAGGGAAAGCAGGATAATGAATCGCATCTCACAGCTGTGTTCCTGCTTTCCTCCAGAGCACGGAGCACAGACACTTTAATGCCAGCCTTGTTGTCCTTCTCCCTCTTCTGCCAGTCATGATTCATTAGGAGTGATGTCTCATGAATAGATTACTGCTTCATGTCTATGCTAATGCACTGTCAGGCCCCATTTTTCACCTTTGCTTTACAGCCCTGGTTTCCAAATTAACCTGGATTGTGACACTTTATTATTCAATTATTTATTAACGTTTTATATACGTGTCTGTGTGCAATGGTAGGCATATAGAGATGTATATGTATGTATAGCACATGCTGATGCGATTGCATCACTGGCATGCAGGAGACAGGTTTGTAATATTATTCCTGAGCTGTCACTTGCTTTCATTTAATCAAGATAGTCCCAGCTTCAGGGAATGTGTCCTGAACAAAAGGAAATTGAGCAAATTGTATGACAAGTCATGCAGAGGGAAGAGATCAGTTTCCATCACTGAACAGTGCATAACGGGGATGAGGGCGAGGGGCAGTGCGGAAGCGCTAATGGAAGTGACAGCTGAGCGAAGGCACTGGACACAGAGCATGTTGTTAGGCAGCAGGGTTTATGCTGGGCAAGATCTCTGAAAACCTTTGATTCTCTCATTTTCCCTGCTCAGCATGCTCATCGTGGTTATCTGCAGTGTTCTGTGACCTCTCTGGCTCATCTAAGTTCATTTCCTAGCTGCAGCCATCCAAGAGAATTCTCTTTTGTAGCCAAAATTGCTGCTGTTTTCCACTTTGTTCCTATGAGAAAGGAGGTCATGCTGTCCTGTGGATGCCAGCAACAAATACAAGGACCCTGCGTCCCCCCTGTGACTGCAGCCATCACAAGCATCAAATACATTTGGTCTTTGATGCTTTCATGTTCAGCCTTGCAACCACCCTTCTGCCCTGGCCACTAGCCCCAGTTGGGGCAGCGGTGGCCTTTGTACACGAGGAAGAGTTCTCTGTGCTGCCTGCAGTAACGATGCAAGTCAGGACAAAGCTGAACCGACCATGCAGTGCCCTTTGCCCCAGGGCACTGCCCCAGTGCCACCCCAGTACCTATTTGCCTCTTTAGTGTTCGAAAACGTTTCCTGATGCTTGCTCAGAAGTGCCGCTGTTTACGTCCATTTCTTTTTGCCCACTGCTTGGGCACTTCCAGCTTCTTAACTGCTTTTCTGGTTAGTGACTGTGTGTTTAATGGTGCACTGATGTGGCAAGAGCTAGGAGAAAATGGAAAGAAAATTATTTGTGGCAGCTGGAACAACAGCAGATCCAGAGCTGCTGCTAGTGACTTTTCCTCCAGCCTCGTCAGCTCCTGAGTTCATTTTGTTCCAAGGCTGCAGCATCGTGTTTGGGAACATGCTCTCCTCCCTGCTGGTAACCAGTCCCTGGTAAGAACTGAGAGACTTAAACATAACTCCATTAGGCCAATGTCCTGACTGTGCTGCCAGGCTGCCGGTAGTGGGCTTGTGGCCAGGTTTTTTCCATTGTTCTTGATCCCACTCTGATTTTATCCCAGTTTCAGGCATTCCTGTTTGCAGTGCACAGGCTGGGCCTGTCAAGCCCTTGAGCCCAGACAGCCAAACCCCGGGAGAGAGGGGTGTGCTCAGGGCCCTGACAGGGCCATCATCACAGCAGAGCATTCAGTTAGATGGGGATGGATATTTTGGGTGGCTCTGCCAGAGCCCATCGGCTTTGTGGCTAGAGACTGGAACAGGAGGGTGTCAGCGGGCTGTGCACCATGAAAATGCTGTCAGGTTTTATCTAAATCAGAGCAAAGGCATTAAAGTGAGGTGGTTTTAATTCTTCAGAACACAAAAGAAGAAAAAGAAACATTCTGCATGGATCTGTTTTCAGGTAAATTAGTCCCAAGATGTAAGTAATGTATAATGGAAACAGGATTTATTGGCGTTTTCCAGCTTTCCTTCAGCCATGCAGCAGCTCCATCTCTGGCTGGCTGAGTTCTCCTGAGATGCAGCCTTTGAAATTCCCAGGGGATTAAACCTAGGAAAAATTGGGAGGGAGGGGGCTGAGAGAAAAGTTTCTGCAAGGAGAAGGTCACCTCCATGCCTCTACAACAAGCAACTTTGTATGATTTGATAAAACAATAATCTTAATACCTTCCTCACCATCTCAAACTCTCCAAGCAGATTTACCACCTCCCAGATAAGATACAGCGTGATGCAAGGCCCTCACTGCCTCTGCGCGTTGTAGCTGCGCTGCTAAGCCCCACTCCACCCAGAGCAGCCTTTCTGGATTTCGCCTGGTCTTTTGAGAACTTACATCTCCTCATTAATTTACTTCCAAGCAACAGTAATATATCATTAGTGCTATTGTATATTAATAGCTGGCTTTAGTTCTTAAACTGCATCCAAGGGCATGTCCTGGGAATTTCAAGAAAGGACATCAAGAAAAGATTAAGAAGTGAGGAGCTCTAGGGAAGGGCTCTTGTTCCTAATTAAGGACATGAAAATCCCAGGAAGTGGTGGGAATGCTGGGAACAGACTGGCTCTGATACTGGGAAATGATTAAAATCTACTGGTGCTCAGAAACAGCAGGACCACAGGCAAGTGGCTGTGACACATACGACTGAGTCAGTGCCATGTTGGGGTCTAAATCATTGTTAAAGATCATCTGGCACCTCTTGGAGAGAGCGGAGTGACGAGCTGCAGGCAAGTTTCTGCATCTTCTGCAGCTGCCTCTGCATGCGAAGCTTGTTCCCAGCAACAGATACAGTTGTGTAAAACGCGATTGGACTCTGGGATGTGCTCAGTCTCTGCGGGTTTGTGAGTCCTGGGTCGAAGGACCCTCTCCTGCAGAGAACTGCCTAGAGCATTGCATGTAGAGGCTTGTTTCTTTTGTAGTTTAAAGCTATGTGGTCAAGTGTCCTGATGTAGGGGAGGCTTTGAACAGCAGAAGTGATTTTGGATGCCGTCCAAGCTCCTACCCGACCTCCTTCACTCACAGAAAGAGCCCCTTTCCTCTGGCTTGTAACAAGACCCAGCAGAATAGACTGGAAAATTAGCTCCCATGAGAATATATTTTAAAGAGTGCCCGAACTACTTAAGGACTTTTGAAAGAGTTTTCTATTGAGCTACACCTCTGAATTCAGCTGCGCTTTCATTGTGATTTGTGTATTTGTTTGGTTTTCCCTTTCCTTGGAGCTACAGCGTACAATTATGTCCCATGCCAGAACTGGCTGCATGCAGTGCTGCTTGAGTTTGTGTGGAGTTTACAGTGCTCCTTCCAGCTCGTGAAAGGAAGGGCACAGTGCTGACTGCTCCTTGGGATCAGATGCCAGAGCAGACTGGAGGACAGGGATGCTTGCGGCTGTGAAAACGTTTATGAATGGCAGGTCTAATGAAACGAGAACTTTCCATGCTGTGAAAGAAACTTTTACCTGGTTTTGCATGAAGGACTAAGGAACGAACTCTGCAGGAGCTGTGTTAGTTCAGATCCTGGCTGCCTGCTGGGCCAGACACACTGGGAGATCTGAGTACTCTGAAACATCCAGCTGGTCTGTTGCACTCAGCGCAGTCACTGGTTGCTAGCAGCCTGACTGACCGTGGCTCTCGGCTGACTCGTGGCCTAAAACATCTAAAAACAAGGGGAATTTTGCCAGAGTATCCAAAGTGTTGGCCTGAACTAGTAGCCTTTCCAGAAATACACAAAATAAATGTTTCTTTTAAATGCTAGTGCGTGGCACCCGGAGCCCGGAGTGCGTCACAGGCTGTCAAGCGGGAGACAGAATCCAAATGCAATTTCCAGTGACAAGCAGCCAGAGCCCTTGTTTGGGCAGGGCTGGCAGAGCATATTGCTGTGGGCTGCGCTGCTGCATCTGTCCAGTGCATGCCTAATGATGCCGCCTTCTTTTCTCTTCTCTTTCAGTCCGACATGCAGAGCTGGGAGGAGCAAAGCCAAGGAGCCATCTACACAGTGGAGTATGCCTGCAGGTACAAGATACTCCTCCAAGCAGGAGGGTTGTCTTCGCAGGCGGAGGTGTTGTGGTAGAAACAAAGCAGAGGCTGCCTGTACTTCCCTGACGCCTCCCTGGTGTAAGTCAGGGAGAGAGCTTAGTCAGGGTGGGGGTGTGAGGGTGCGAGGCAGTGCTCTCTGAACCGTTACCATGAATCTCAGGGGCTTCACTTTAAGTGTGTCAGCTCTTCCCCAGTTCTGTGTGCAGTGCAGACCTGCTGCTCTCCTGCAGTAAATCCACCCACCAGCTAGCTAGTGTGTATGAAGATGCATAAAGTTGAGGTTCCTTATTAACAGTCCTTTCTGTCAGGGGGTGTGTGCTCTAAAACCATGATACCTTTGGAAATACTAACCAGTCCTCCCTCTCCCTCCACCCCTCTCTCTTCTTTCAGTGCCATAAAGAACATGACTGACAGCAGCGTGTACTTCAAGAGCATTGACAGCCTGCTCAAACATGCCATAGCCATGAAGGATCAGCTGAACGCTGCTCAGGGCCGCAGGTAGCAAGGGGATGTGACACTGCCTATTTATCTGAGTGACCGTTCTGGCTGGCAGAGGCTTTGGTGATGTAATGCAGCCCAGTGCAAATACGCCAAGCAGTTGTCTCGGTAATATGATTCTAGACTATTATTTGAAAGAGCATGCTGCTTGCCTTCCAGTGATCTTCTGGCTTTCTTTACTGGGAAGGAAATAATCTTGTTTACCAAAGGGTAACTGGAAAATAATTTATTTCCTTATTTAAAAAAGGATGTTTGGTTGTGTAATACATTAAATCTTTCTTGTGTCAAAGACATTTGGAGTAAGATGATGCTACTGAGATGGAGTAGGTGAGAGGCTGCATTTGGTGCTGATCTCTCATGTATGTGGCTCTTTTGGGGCAGAGTCCCACAGAGACAAGTGGTAGCAGAATGATGATACATTTTTGTATGTTTGCAGCTGAACTGCAGCTACTAAAATATCTTCCAGCAGATCGTCTGAGTCTAGTGTGTTTGTCTCTCCTGAGAACAGTGTTAGTATTGGAGTCTGGGTAGGAGTGAGAAAATTCCCAAATGCTCATGCTCATCCCTGATAAAACTACCACAGCAAACTGAAAGCCTCTGTCTCTGCAGAATGACTCTGCCATAGACACTTCTGGTTCAGGTTCTGTATTTTCCCAGTTGCCCCCGTAGCAGGGTCGCACTCTGTGCAGCATTTTTAGTAGTTTTTGCGGTGGTGTGGCTGTGAAGATTGCTGTCTTGACGCCCCCCAGGGGCTGGTGTGTGCTGTTCCATAGTCTGCGCAGCACGCTGAAAGGTGTGCTTGTCTAAGCTGCATTCCTGCTGCAAGCAGTGAGATTTTATTTGAGGGAGCCCCTGGTTCTTCACATTCTTACGGCTGCTGGTGTCCTGCCTGCCTGATGGACGTGACTGTCTCTTTCTTTTTACAGCACTGTTGCCCCACAAGCCAAGAATCCTCCAGCCAGTTCCTGATTTCTGACAAGACTGGCCGTCCTCTGCTGCCTTCTCCAGCCCAGCTCTATGTTCTTCAGCCATGGGGAGGAGTGAGAAACCATCTGCTCAATCTGTGAAGCTGCACAGAGGCCTCTGCCTGCCTCTCCGTTGCCAGTAACAAGGTGCTGCACCTGAGCAGGCAAATCCTGCCACTGGGGTCAGAACTGTCTTTGGGGGGTGCTTTGGGGAGCAGTTGTCCCTTTCCACAGCACTCTGCAAAAGAGAAATTGGGTGGTTCTGCATTGTCCTTTCCAGTTCTTTTCAATGGCACACTGCTATGAGGCATTTTTTCTCTCTACCTCTTGGCCACAGAAATATCTCAGAAAAACTAGGTCTTGCTTTCAGTATTTTGTAGATGACTGTGTAAAGATGTAATGTAGGCACACTTCAGCTTTGTTCAGGAGGCATTCTGCAAGGAGAGCTTTTCGTGTGCGTGCCAGGGAGTTGCTGAATTTGGTTTTAGTGAGAACAATAATAAAAAGGAAAAACAAGAAAGTTCTGTCTAAAACCTTCCCCTGTTGCTCGCCTCGGGCTGGGGGGTCTTGGAGCCTGCTGGCTCTGTGTGTTTCAAAGGGCATGGAGCAAAACAAAGACATGCAGAGTTGGAGCCTTTCAAGTGAAAAAAGAAACTGTCCTGTTCTTCAAAAAAACAACAAAAAAAGGACTTTCTTCATCCCCTGTCAAGCAGTGGGAAACAGAGCTGTACGCACAGCTTTGGAGGTCACTTTAAAAAAGATGCAACTTCAGTGTTAATCTCTCCTGGAACCAGCAGTTCTGTTCTGCTGAAGAATTTACCAAGGATGCAGGGATCAAAGCAGTGCTAAGCTTGGTTTCCAAAGAAATTGCACTGTGCTCAGGATAACAGGTGTCTTTCAGGATAATAGCACGGGAGGTGAGAGGGAATCTGGATCGGTGGCCTCCCTTCACTCCCTGAAATGCTTTACTGGTTACTGAATGATAAGAAATTGGGGAAGAACCAAGTGTGCTGCTGCTCTGGGCCTGGGCAGGGTTGACAGAGTGTGGGGCCGCGAGTAACCAGCAAGGTGTTCGTTGGCACAGGGACAGAGTGAGCTAAACCTGCTTGTGTTTCACAGAAACAGCTGCTGCCTTCAGTACTTGCCCTTTCTGCCCTGCATACAGCAGAGGACTGTCAGCGCCAATGCAAACCCCTTCCCGGACCTCAGCCTCAACAATTGGCACTCTTCTGGTGGCACCCAAGGAATCCCCAGAGAGGTTCCTCTACCACTGAGCAAAGCCAGGGTGCTGGGGCTGCCCCAGCACAGCCCCTTTCCCTGCTAAGACCCTGCTTAGCTAGCTGTGTCCTGCTCAGAGGGTGGACGTGCTGGTGAGCAAGCAGCAGGCTCTCTGCCACCCCAAACCCACCCTCTGCAGCTTGCAGACTGCTCTGGCTCCATCTCGCTTGTAGCTCCTCCATCGCCTCCTCGGTTTCTTACACCTGCCTGGCTACGTGCTGTGAGGAAGGCTTGCTGGGTCGGTTGTATGAACTGTCTCGGTGTAGTGCTGGCTCCTGGGGATGCAGGAGGGAGGTACAGACAGCCAGAGAGATCAGCTGGAATCTGCTGGAGAAAGAGGGTAGGTCTGCTCATGGACAAGGTCCGCTTGCTGCTTCTCACTCACGTGTTCCGCTTCCTTCGCTGCAGTTGGGACAGCTGTGGGGGTCCTGCATGGGTCACTGCCAGCCGCTGCCGTGCCAACGCGGTCCTGGTTCATGGGGTGGCAAGTGCCAGCAGCGTCGCAGGTGGCAGGAGCGGCTGAGGGCTCAAGGCAGGCGGCTGAGGGCTTTTGGCTTTGAGTGGAGGTGGCATCTTCTCAGCACGAGAAGCAAAGAGCGTGAGGCAGTGGCTGCACAAACCCCCAGGCAGGAGGGCAGAGGGTGGAAAAGCAGCCATCCCCCTGCTCTGGTGAGACATGACCTATATTAAGCTCTAAATAGAGATGCAAATCTCGGCCCTGGTGCCTGCAGCTCCCCTGGGACGAGACGGGGAGAAAAGGTCCCGCTTCCACTCACACCAGAGTCGAGTCCTTGCCCGAGGCTCCAGGTTTGCGTGACAGCACGTTCCTCATCTCCTGCGTGACACCGTTCCAGGGCTTGCTCTGTGCCTGCAGCAGGCCTGACTCTGCCGACAGCGTCCTGTGCGTTCGGGGCAGGTTGTAGCTCTCCTTCTCGGAGCGAAGCCCAGGGCTACCCGAGGAGGTGAGGTTGCTGCTGGCTGGAGAGCCCAGCTGGGATTTGCGCTCCAGGAAAGGAGGGAAGGAAAATTCCCGGTGGATCTCGGGCCGGGGCCGGGGCGTAGCCACGTTTTTGTTGTTCAGATCGCTGGTGGAGGATTCGCCGTGCTGGGCAGAGTCGTTCTCGTACAGGGTGTGAGAGACCTCGGAGCGGGTGCGGCGTGAAACCTGGGAAGCCCGTACCAAGGCGTGCGTCACCGTGATCAGCAGGACGATGATGCCGGAGGAGAGAATACAAGCGCTGGCAATACCGGCCTCCAGTTCAAACAGCAGCAGCATGTAGATGGCGAGAGCTGGAAGGAGAGGAGAGTTGCAGAATGTCTTGAGGAACCAGAAGGACTAAAGCGATGCATTTGACCTGCAAAATTCAGGCCAGAGGAGCCCTCATGAGGGCTGGTCACTGAGAACAGAAAGTTAGCGCTACAGGAATGAGTGGCAAAGTCATTTGCAAAACAAACCTGATGCTGAAGTAGAAACTCAGCAGCTCACAAGCACTCAGCAACCAGTGCAAGATGTATGGTCTGGGCTGAAAACGCACGGTCCCTACTGGGCTGTGCTAGTGGGAAATGAGCACTTGCCTGTTAGGTAGACTGAGACCCCGCAGCAGAACAAGCCGATGGCAGTGTGGCGAACCGTCCGGCTGTCCAGAAGGAACCAGTCTGCCCTGCAAAACAGATGAGAAAAATACAGGTCTGCATAGTCTCCTGGCCCTGGTCTCAGCACAGGAAAAACGCTGATGCTCTGGCCCCTGCTGAGAAACTGAAATGCTGGTTTTTGCATACAGAAGAGGTTCAGAGCCAGGTCACAAGCCCAAGGACCTCTGCTGAATTGGGGTTTCCCCCAGGCTGCTGTGTTGCACAGCTCTGGGCTGCGTTCTTCCCGCTCTGGAACAGAAGATTTTCACTTGAAATTTCAAACTTTTCCTGCCTGGCTCCTCTGCTTCAGAAACCAGATGGGGGCAGGGGCTCAGGAGAGACAAATGGCTGGAGGCTTTTTGCAGGTGATTCCCCCCTGTTCTGCAAACCCTGAAGAGCAAGCAAGGAACAAAACTGAGGCGTGTCAAGCCCATCTCCCCCTTAAAGAATGACAAGTAAAGTGCTGGGGCGTTGAATTAAGCAAGGCCAGGTTCTCTCTTCGCCCTTGGGATTGGATTTCTGTGCTCAGCTCAGATTGCAAGCCTTTTGTCTGAAGGGGGCTTGGTACTTGAATTGTGCTTAAAACACATGAAAAGACCAGCTCCTTTCCAGCAGGGTCTTTGTTTCCCACCCAGCACTGTTCCCTGCGCCTGCTGCCTGCGCTTTCCCCAGGCATGCTCTCCACCGAGCCACTGACAGCTCTGCCTGGGCATCTTCAGAGCCAGATTGACCTGGCAAAACTCAGTCCTCGCTGGGCTTCGGAGGCTTCTGTCACCAGAGGATGTCTCTGCTAATTGGGAGAGCGGGATGTGGTCGTTAGGGGATGCAGCGTAGTGTGGCCGGGGTGGAGGTTGGCAGACGGGTGCCAGGCGACTCGGGGGGTTGGAAACATGAGTGCTCGGAAAGATGCTGGCAGGACTGCGATGCTGGGAAGCCACAAATAGTCCCTTGAAACAACTGGGGGTGCACGAGGCCTCGCTGGTCCCGCTGACCATCTCCAAAAAATCCCAGGGAGCTGTTTGGAAACGTGCCCTGGCTTGGAAGGACCAGCTGAAGGGGCAGCAGCAGCAACTGTCCTCCTGGCAGGACCAGCCCTTGTGTTGCTCCTCCACAGCAGCCAGCATCTTCGACCCCACGGAGTGAATTCGGCATCCAAGGATGCTCTGCCCTGGCCCCTTCCCCTCCTCCCAGGCTTGTCGTAGCCCCTCGGCCGTTGGGGAGCCTGCAGCCAGGAGCCGTTAATAGACCCTGGACCCGCTCCCGCTCCTCGCTGCTGGCGGGGAAGAGCAGCCGCTTTGTTTTATTAATTACCTGAGTCGAGGGGGATTAGCGGGGAGGAGAAGGACTTTGTTTGGAGCTGGCTCGGACTATTGAGCGCAGCGCTGAGAAGCGGAGCGGTAATTCAGTGTGACAGGCCCAACGTGGGAAAGGTCCCTGGGACGTGAGCGGGTCCCCTAATGAAACCGGCGCCCGGTGGGGCCAGGCCAGCTCGGCCGTGAGGAGACGGCAGCTAATGGCATCCCACATCGCAGGGGAGAGGGGCTGCGTCCTGCCGGCACCTCCTGCCCGGGGGCAGCCTGCAGACCAGCATCCCTGTGTCCCGAGAACCTGCTCTTTTCCTCCCAAACACGAGTGTAACCCTCAGCTTGCAGTTGGGGAAACTGAGGCACGGACAGACTAAGTGATCTGCTTGAGATCCCAGGCAGAGGGACACCAACCCAGGGCTCCCAATCCCTCGTATCGCCTACAGCAAAGCCAAAAGCGGCCTCTCACTTCACTGGGGCTCTGGAACAGAGCACAGGAATATTATTTCAGATCAAATTGTTTGGGAACAGCTTCCCTGCTTGGCGAGATGTGCCAGCGGGGTCCGCAGCCATGTAGCCATGGTTGCTTTGTCCTGTAAGCCCTTGAACAAGTCGCTGGTGTTGGAGTACGGGCTGTCCTGCAGCCAGCACGCTCCGTGTCTCTACCTGTGACTTTGCATCTGGCTGCCTCATTAGTGCTGCTCCCGTTTCACACAGGATTTTCAAAGTTGAACCTCACAACTCTGAAATTGAGCATTTTACAGCCCAAATCAATACCACAATTTACAGCTGATGGGGAATTTTCTGCTGTAACAGTTTTCCAGCAGAAATTCAGCTCCCACAGAAAGTCAAGTTTGCTACAGGAACTTTGTGTTTTGCAGAAATATTTTGCTTTCCTTCGTTAATGAGCACGCTAAGCATCAGCTTCGCTTGGAAGCTGCTGAGAGGAGATGCTGCCACTTGCTGGAGTGCCTCCAGCCGTTGTGCTCCATGCAGAGCATGAGGCATTGATGGGTTTGTCTAATTAGGGACAAAAGTAACTGTTGAAACATTATCATTTCCTTTAAATGAGTTTTGACTTGCTTAAGTCAGAGTGATCCCAAAAGGGTCCTCTGGGCACCATTGCATGAGCTACATGGAGGGACCTCCGTGTATGGACCAGTTTCCACCAAGATGCTTTCAAATCTGATTTTTCACAAGTTGTTTTTTTCTTTTAACCCAGGAGCAGAGCTGGTGCTGGGCCGGGCCAGCGTGGGCAGAGGAGCCACCAATCCAGGCCAGGTCTCCACTGAGGAAGGAGAGGGGAACTGCTTTGGAAACGTTTTTGCAAGTGTAAATGTGCTGGTAATGATTAAGTCAACACATGTCTATGGTTAATGATCCCAGGCCTGTGGTCATTTTGGTGCTGCACGAGTGGCCTGTGCGATCACCCCGGCAGTGACCCGAAGAGCCCAGCTCTCCCGCTGCAAAGGGACAAATCTCGGGTGCTCCTGGACATCACGGCCGGGCCCGGCACGTCTTCCCTGCCTTGGCCCTAGAGCTGAACTGGTCTTGCGGGCTGGTGTGACCCCACGTGCTCCTATAAGCCCAGAGAGGGACCCTAACACACTCATTGGGTTTACACAGGGATCTTATCAGGGAAACTAAATAGCGTGTATTAGCGCAGCCAGGTGGACGGGCTGCTATAAACTTGCTCCTAGTTGGTAACAGTCGCTAAGCACAGCTACACCCCAAATTAAGGGGCACATTTACAGCCCCGGGGTTCATCAGCCAGAGATAACCCTGCTTCCAGGGCAGGCACTGCAGAGGTGAGTTTTGTGATACCCAAAGTGCTCAGCGAGTGCTGGCAGCACCTTTCGCTCCCCACAGCTCCCTTTTGCAGGGGTAGTGACTGGGGGGGGGGGTGCTGAGCAAAGGCCAGATCTTGGGGTGCAGGAGGGTCCCCCACGCCGCGGGGACAGGCGCCCTGTGACAGGTCCCCTCACCCTCCTTGCGCCCCTCGTTCCCCCAACCCCATCCGCACCCCCCCAGCACCCTCCGTCCCCTGCAGACCTCCTTCTCCCCCAGCCCCCTCGCCGCCCCCCAACCTCCCGGTACCCAAGACCCCTCTGAGCCTCCCCTACACCCCGGCGGGCTCCCAGAGCATCCCGGTAGCCCCTCGCTTTAACCCTCCCGGACCCCCCAAACCGCGGTACATCCCCCCACATCCCCGTACACCCCCCCAAACCCCCGTGGCTCTCACCGGTCGGGCCCCGGTTGCCCCCGGCACAGCTCGGTGCTGAAGTAGCCGTGGAGGAGGCAGAGGAGGAGGCAGCTCACGTTGAGCACCAGGCAGAGAGCGGCCAGCACGGCCGATACCGGCAGTAACACGGCGGCCGCCGGCTCCGGCAAAGCCCCTCGACCGGGACCGGGACCGACACCGGTCCCGGTACCGGCCCGCCCCGACGGCAACTGGAAGATGAGGCTGGAAGCGAGCAGGGCCATGGCGGCGGCCAACGTACCGAAAAGCAGCAGTACCGTCAGGGCCCGTTGCGGGTAGGCGGCGGGCATGGCGGACCCGGTACCGGCACCGGGAATCGGGGAAGCACCGGCAACCGAAAGGGGGTTTACCCGCTCCTCGACGCTAAAGTTGCGATCGCTCCGCCCCCCCCCCCCCCCCCCCCCGGTGCACCCGGGATGGGGAACCGGGAACGGGTACCGGGAGCGGGAACCGGTACACGGGAACCGGCACCGGGAACCGGTACCGGGAACCAGCACCGTCGTTCGGGGGGCGGTGGAGCTGCGGCCCCACCGGCCGTGAACCTCCTTCCCTGTGTCCGTTACCCGACCGGGGCGGGTCGGGGCGGGCCGGTCCTGCCTCCCGGTACGGCCCCTCGCCGCGGGGGCTGTAACCGAGCGGTTCCTCCCGGGACCGGGACCCCCAAACCCCGGGGAGGGTGCTCCGCCCAGCGGCCTCCCGCCGACGGGACCCCGGGACCCCCTTCGGGCCGGTGGGGGCTTTATGGGGGGGGGGGGATGTGGATGGAGGGAGCAGGAGCAGGGGGCTCCGAGGGGTCCGTCCGGGCTCGGGTGGACGGACAGAGGGACGGACGAGTGCTGCGGTTGCTCCCAGGGGTGCATCCCGGTGCCCCCCTCCGCTCTCCCCGTTCCCAGCACCAGCTCCGGCTTTCCTGCTCCAAATACCGGGATCAACCCCGCCAACCTAACCCCGGCCTCACTGCGGAGCCAACTGGGATGAGGGTGGTGAGAAGGGGACACCGTGGTGGCCTAATCCTGCTTCCCCCACCGCGGGGGGGAGAAGCACGTTTGGCCTCCGCCTGGTGCGGGAGCAGCCTCGGCGGGTCAGGAGCGAGCACCCAAAATGTTCTCAGTCCCGTAAGGCTGAGAAAGGACCCACGAGGTGCTGCCCTGCCGTCAGCCGCCAGCCCATGGGGCCGGCACAACTTTCCTGTGTCTTATAAATATCCTGGGAAGCAGAAGCGCCTTTTCTCCTGGGATCTGCCCCGCCAGCAGATTCCCCCTGGGAATCAGGGAGGATTTGAGAAGGATTAATTCAGGAAAATTTACGCTACAGGTCACCCGTTACCTTGGGAAAGACCCTGCGCCTTGGGAGCAGTGGGGAAACTGAGGCAGAGTTTCCCCACTCAAACCCACACGCTCCCCCGGTGCGGTATTTTCCCCTGCGTATGAGAGAAGGGGATATCGGGATCGGGCCTTTCCGTCCACGTCCCGGGCGCCCTGCCAGGGCCAGGCCAGGGGACCGGCTGCGACGCTGACTCCTCCAGCCCGGTGTCATCAGCGCCTGGGCCCGTGCCCAAGCCTGGCTGTGGGATCCGGACGGGGTGACCTTTCCGTCTGGCAGAGGAGCGTTGCCCGCCGCGGAGCTGCCGGTCTTCCCGTCCCGCGTGGGTGGTTCCCGCTGGCACCCTCCGCTCCGGCCGGAGCCGCGCGGGACACGGGCTATTTTGAAAGCTGGTGTGTTGGCCTTGGCAGGCACAGTGGGTTTGGCTCCCGGCTCTTTTCCAGCCCCGCTCGCGTTTTTGACTGGGGGGGATGTCAGTCCCCGGGCCTGTGTCGCTGGCGCTTGGCCCAAAGTCCCCAAACCAATTCCCGATGACGGTGTCTCTGTCCCTTCCCCGTGGCCGGGAGAGTGACGGGGCCCAGCCATGTCCTACAGGCTGCGTCACTCGGGGTGCAGAGCGCTGGGGGGCTCAGCCCAGGGCACCCAGCAGCTCGGGCTCCCCCAAAATCCCAAGATTTTGGGGCAGGAAGGGCCTCAAGAGGGAGCTCAAAGCTTTCAAGCTGCCAACCTGGAGCTTACAGGGAGCAGCCAGGCAGAGCCCAGCCTGGGCACCCCCTGACCCGGGGGGTCCCCCTGCACCCAAAAAGGGGGTTCGGCTGCCACAGCTGGAAGTGGCTCTTAGCCAGACCCAGACCCTGGGCAGCCCGAGGCGGAGGTGGGGGGGACGGGGCATGGAGGGTCCCACAGCCCGGGCAGGCGAAGGGCCACCCTGCATGTCCCCAAACCCCAGGCCGGGGTATCCGGACGCGTCACCTCGGACTCCGTGGCTGCCGGGACGCTGCTTTGCCGATGCTTTTGCTCTTCTGCTCTCCCTCCCACCTCCTCTTCAGGATCAATTAAGATTATGAGCAGGGCTAATTAACAGTCTGCTAATTGCACTCTGAAACCCTCTATAAATCATGAGCTTTAAAAGCAGCTCTGAGAAAGATGTCATGTCCTTTCTGCCAGTGCAGCCTGCACTGAAAGCCTTGTCCAGAGTCCCCATCTCTCCAGCCCCTCTTCCCAAATCCCCCAGGGCTGGGACCGGACCCCCAGCGTGGCTGGGATGGAAGGACATGTCCTCGCCGTGGGGCTGGCGTGGGAGCTGATTTCCAGTGAGCCCTTGATAACCTCCTTCCCACCTGCTGCCCGGGCAGCTCCACTCATGTAAAGGGAATTGCATCAGTTCCCCCTCGCTGCTGTAAACACGGGTGCTCCCTGCGGGAACCGCATGCTGAGCAGCTCCCGGACAGCCCTTTGCCTCCCTGCCACGGCTAGTGGGAGCAGGACCCCCAGCATGACCACCTACTCCAGCACCCACCTGGGGGATGCCCGGCAGATCGTGGGCTCCGGGGAGCCGGTGCAGATCGTGGTGGTCATGGTCATCCCTGCGGCTGCACTGCAGCTTTGCCCCCACCGAGGCAGAGGTCACACAAGGACAGGAGATGAGTTGGGGTGTGAATTGGGCAGCGACTTCTCCACGGCTGATTTTGGGGCCAGGTTTGGACCTGGACAGAGAGGCAGGGCACATCAGCATCCCCCGAGCTCGGGTTCTGCTTGCCCTTGGGGAAAAGCACCTTCTCAGCCCAGCTACTCTGCACCTTCCAGCCGAAATGCTGACTCCCTGCTCCACTGTGCTATTCCCCTCCATCAGACCCAGGCTGTCCGTGGGTCTGTCACCGTGTGGCAGACCAGCGTTGGCCTCCCTTCACTCTGCAAAGTCCACTTCGAGTCATCTTCATGGGCTTTGAGCCGCAGGATCCACCGTCACCTGCATCCTCCGGTCCCTGCTCGAGACGCCCCAGTACAGAGTGGGTTTCTGCCACCTTCCCCTGGCTGGGAGTGGGGACCGTGCCAGGAAATCACAGCGTTGGATTGTCCCGGGTGTCACCGGGGCCTGTCCCCCACCTCCGTGCCGGGTTGGGGGGGACACACAACGGTGTTGGGGTTTGCAACAAGCAGGTGTTGGGTTGCTTTTTGTCGAGGCAGGTCGCCGGCAGCGTGCGAGTTGCGTGCGGAGGTTTCGCTCGCCATCGCCGGCACTTCCTCGCACCCTCCCACGGGTTATGTCACTGTGGTTCGGCGGCCCCCACGCAGGGTTCCAGGGCCACTCGCTGCAGGGTGGCCTCGATCGCAGCGTGGGGATGGGCTAGGGGCAGGAGAACGGGGCAGCCCCCCCCCAGGGCAGGTCATTTATATAAAGGAAAAATAAAAACGAGAGGGAGCGGGTTGGAGGTTTCCTTTCGGAGCTGCAAAGCAGTGGCGGGGTTTCGAGCCGATGAGGTTCTTTTTCGCTGTGGTTTCGCCGAGCCTTCGGTGACCCTGGGGACCGGGCGACTGGCATCTCTCACCCCTGAGGCCAAGGGGGCCCGCAGTGCTGGGGGGGGGTCCCCTGAAACCAAGGTGGGGTGGCCGGGGACCTGGCATGGGCCAAACCCAGAGCCTGGCCCTAACCCTGCTCCCAGGACCCCTCCATCTCAGCCCCAACCTCCCCCCCCGGCGAGGGCACAGCATCCCCTGGGACCCCCCAAACTTCACCCCCATCCCACCCCCCCAAATTCCCACAAACTCCCCCACGTCCTCCCCTGTCCCAGCCCCCCCGGGTCCCCCCAACCTCCCCCCATCCCAGCACCCCAATTCCCCCCCCCAGTTCTCCCCCACCCCGCCCCTTCACCTCCACCCCGCCCCTCTTCCCGGCAGAGGCGGGACTATGCAAACCAGCCCTGCCGTTACCACCAATGGCGAGCGAGCCCGGCGGCTCTATGCAAATCTATCGGCAGGGGGAGGGCGGGGTTATGCAAATGTTGCCGGCGCGGCTCGGGCAGGCGGCGGGCAGCGCGCTGCTCCGGGAACACGCACCGGCACCGGACCGGGACCGGCACCGGCACCGGAGGGCGGCTGGGCCGCACCGGGACCGGACCGGCTCCGCTGCAGAGCCGGGAACCCGCGGCCGAGCCGACGGGGACTTGCCGAGGAGGAAGAGCCGGTGTCCAGGTGCGTGTCCCGGGATGGGGAAGCGGGGGGGTTGTCCCGGACCCACCGGGCTGCGGCCACGCTCCGGTGTTGCCGGTAGCGGGGAGGGCGGGGGGGGAGGCAGTGGTCAGCAGTGCTCCCCCAGGCCCACCCTTCTACCCCGACGGGGCTTCCCTCTGCGGCGGTACCGACCCCACCGCAGCCAGCCGGCCGCCCCGTCGGGGCGCACGGGTTGGGGGACCGAGACCGGGACCGGCCCCCGGCGGGGGTGGGGGGGGGAATGCCGGTGCGGCCAGACCGGCGCCCCGCGGGCTGGCCTGGGCACGGCGGAGCCCCGTCCCCCGCCCCGCCGTCTAGGGATGGCGGGCTATAAAAAGCCTGTGGTTTGCGCCGAGCTCGGGGCGGTTATTTTTACTCGTGTCTGTGCAGGGAGGAACGCCCGGGTTTAACCCAAAAGTGCAGCCTGGATGGCAGACGCCCTGCCCCGGCCCCGCCAACAGCCTCCCCGCCAGCCCCGGGCCCGCCGAGGCCTTCGGGCGCTGGGGTTGAGCCCACTGCGTAAAGGGGAAACTGAGGCACGGCACCGCGGGGCTGTCGGCTCGACGTGGAGTAAGTTGTAACGCCGCCGGTGACGGTGACACGGCGCCGGGACACCCCGATGCAGGGCCAGGGCCTGATGTCACCGTAGCTTCGCTGGGGTGTCGCACCGCTCCGGCAGTTCATAGCACGCGCTGAATCGCAGCCCGGTTCCTTCCCGCTCCCGGGTGGGGATGTTGACCCGTCCACCGTCCACGGCTCTTGCCAGCACGTGGCATCTCCGGCGTGTCCCAGCGCACGTGAGTCTCCCTCCATCACCCGTCCCCGCAGGGAGAGCGAGGTGGATCCTCTGCCGGATCCTCCTGCCCTCTGCAGCCGACTGCCAGCGAGTCGCCGTCCCCGGGGCTTTATTCTTTTAATGAGAGAAAGTTTCCCAGAGCTGCTGGCTCTGGAGACGGGGTTTCGCAGGTAATGAATTAACATGGCAGCTGGCGGGTGAGCTGGAAGGCAGGGACCTGCGCCGGGGAGACGATGGGCCGTGCCCCCTCGGTCCGCACACATCCCTTGGGGCAGCGGGTACCGATTGGGAAGGGAGCGTGGGCGCCCAGGCCGGAGAGCTGGATCCTGGCTCTTTTCCATGTCCCTGGCTGCCAGATGGACACATCACATGTGGGTGACGTGTAGGGGAGACCTGTGCAGCTCAGCGGCGGCGGGGGGGGGCAGATTTGGGATATAGATGCAGGCCTCAGGTTTGGTTTAGGATGTCAAATGTTCCTGCTTGCCTCCGAGCCCGGGGCACTGATGCTACCCCGGTGCTGAGAGCCGGCCGGCGCAGCAGTGGGGAAGGAAAGCGGGTTTGGGAAACTTTGCATGGTACAAGGGGATGGGGATTCCTGCTGACACCCAGAAGTGTCCTGGCAGCAAGGGGGCTGGAGAGTCTGGCATACCATGGGGTGCCCAGAAGGACTGGGGGGGATTAGTGTATTCAAGACCTGTGAATTTCCCTCCTCTTCACAAGAATAACAGCAGGATTGTCAAGAGCAAACCAGATTTGTAAGCCGTGCAGCCCTAACGCCACGGGGATGGGCTCAGGCCAGCTGTCAGCAACTTCTGGCTGCCCCCAGCAAACCCTCCAGCAGCAAATGAGCATCATTTCCCGTATTAGTGCCCAGCTGCAGTGTGGGGTGGCCCAACCCCGCGGGAACAGTGTGTTTCTTCCCTCGGCCAGTGCCAGCAGCGTTGCAGACACCGAGCAAAAACGGTGGTCTGGGCCGCGGAGGGGGTCCGTGGGTCCGTCTCTCTTCCCAAGCGCAAGAGCTGCCTCATTTTTGGGGGATGTTTCAATCCATCCTTCTTCCACACAGTCATTTTGGAACCGAAAAGCCTCCACCCATCACCACGCTTCGCCCGACCGCACCTGGCCGCAGCAGTGCTGGGCGCTGGTGGGACTTTCGGTCTGTGTCACTGAGCGGGATGGAGCCGGGGCTGGATGGCAGCCGGGTCCCCCCGAGCCCAGCCAAGGCCTGGATTTGGCTCTGGAGGGGCGCAGAGCCGTGCCATGGCCAGGCCCTGTGCTGCAATGGGGGTAGAGAGATGATTTATAATTGCCCCTGGGGATTTTGCTGGGTGCTGGGGTGATGCTTGTGAGATGGAGGAATGTGGTTAGCGGATGCAACCCCCTTGTCCCCAGCGCCCTGATGTACCCTTGGTGCCCCGGCTGTCCCCAAGCCCCTGCAGCACCACGTCCCCACCAGGCTCTCCTTTCCCCTGCTTCCCAGCAGGCTCCTCCTGCCTTCCCCGCTTCCCTTCCCGCGCTGCTGGCCCCGCTCTGGTTTATACTGGTTAGTTGTTTAAACAACCTATAAAAAGCAGAAGGGCCTGTCCAGCCCCAGCAGAAATCCTGCTCAACTCTGACTTCCCTGCGCCGAGTTTGGGATGCTGCTCGCTCCACGAGGCCCCAGTGCTGCCATTCCCCAGGGATCGGTGAGAGCCACGGCCGTGTCCCCAGCTGGAAGCAGGGCAGCACTGACCAGGGATGGAAGTGACCCATGGTGGTCCCAGCACCATGTGTCCATCCATGACGGGTGGTCCTTAAATCCCCGTTTCAATCTTGTTGCCTTCCTGGTCCCAGCGATGCAGCATCTGGCCTGTCCTCCCCTGGGATTTTGCTGTTCCTGGCTCAGATTTTCCCCTCCTGGCCAAGCTCGCTTCTTTTCCCTGTAAAAGATGGGATGGAAACTCTTTCTCCCACTTTAATCATTGTTTTTCTCCAACAAAGCACTTTTTGGAAGCTGCCAAACGCCGACAGCGGGTACTTGCTGGCCGCTCTCTTCCCGCCCCCCCCATTTCTGCCCAGTCACCCCCAGCTTCAGATTTGCAACAAAATCCCCGTAGTTTGGTGAAAACGGCCTCTTTCCCCAGTTTCTATGTCAATACCACTTTGTCCCATGGGGATGGGAGAGGTGGAAGGATGAAATGTTGGGGACTTCAGACACCCTGACCTGGGGTTATTAGGGGAGCACCCGGACCCCGGAGCAGCAGAAGTCACTCCGGGGTCTGGGTGCTCCCCTAATAACCCCTCCACTTTGACTTTAGGATAAACTTGGTGGATTTAACATTTCTGGGATTATTCAGGGATGGAGAAGAATGTAAAGGTGTCAAAGGCAGCGCTGAGACCCCCCGGTACCATGCCGAGCATCCTGCACCACGCGGCATACGGAAAAACACATTGCTCTCAAGGGGTTCGCTTCGTCTCAGCGCGCTAATTAGGAGCTGGGATAGGGAATTTACAGGCTCTGGCATGATGCAAATGACCCCTAAAGATGTACAGGAGCCAGGGAGTTAATTACAAACCTCATTGCGGCCCGGGGGGTCGGGGTGATACCTCGCTGCGGGTGCTGGCGAAGGGACGGTGGGGATGAGGGGCTGTGCCTGGGTGTGGAAGCGAGCCTGGTGCGTGCGAGCGAGCAGAGAGCCCGGGCTAAAGATAAGCGTGCGTGGGAGGGAGTGGAGGCCGGCGGGATGCCAGGCAGCGCGGGAGCCTCCGCCGGGCGCAGGCAGGGGAAAGCGTCTCCTTTCTGAAAGGTTTTGAGGGCTCGAGAGCTTTGCTTGCGCTGGGTTTTGTTGGCCTCGTTCATAGACGATGCTGAAGGGTGCTTCGTCCCCGCAGCCAGGCTATGTCATGAGTTCCCATTGCGGCCACGCTAACGAGGAGCCGTTTGCACGAGGTGGGACCCGGTGGAGACGAATGCAATGAGAGGCTGCGGGGTTTCTCCAGGGCTGGCACCCCAACCCCGCTCCCTCCTGCATGGGGGTCCCTGGCCATGATCCCTCGCCGGACACTGGCTCCTTACGGGAGCCAGGCTGCTCCCTCGATGCTGTCCCCGGCCATGGGGATGCCACCTTGCTGGACCATGGGATGGAGGTGACAATGCTGGGCAGAACCACCCCGTTGTGCCCGTCACCGCCGGCTGCAATAATCGCCTGCAGCCATAATGCTGCTTATCGCCTTATCGCCCAGCGCAGCAATTAAAATCCAGCGTGAAAGTCCCTCCTCCCCTCCCAGCCTTTAATACCTGTCCGGGGGGAACCGAGTGCCGGTGCCCTGCCGCACTGCGGTGGCTGAGACACCGGGACCCGTGGAGGCAGTGAGCCGTAACGCCTTGGACCCCGCTCCCGGCGAGCATCCCTCCCCTGCCCCGTGGCCGGGCCGAACCCTGCGCCTGTCCGGCACATGGCACGGTGCCGGTGATGGCGGTGGCCCGGCTGGGGCTGCGCATGTCCCCGTGGGTCCCACGTGGCCACGGTGGCCGAGCGGCCGAGGCGATGCCCCAGGAGGAGCGGAGCCCGTAATGAGCTGCGTGGGGACGTGGCTGATGAAACCGCCCCGCGTGTTGCACGAGGCATCAGATGGTTTCCCTGGCGGGGGGACGAACCGCCCCGCACCCAGCCCAGCCTGCGGTGAGCGCGCCGTGAGCCCCGGCCGCAGCGGGTCCTCAGCTCCCCCGGCCCGATGGTGCTGCGGCTGCTGCTTCCTCTTGCCTCCCACCCCTGCTTGCTATTCTGGGATGGGGCCCCCCGCAGCATCACCCCATGGGTGCCAGTACACCCCTGGGACATCCACTGCATCACCCCATGGGTGCCAGTACCCCCCTGGAATGCCCACAGCATCACCCTATGGGTGCCAGTACCCCCCTGGGACCCCCGCAGCATCACCCCGTGGGTGCTGGTACCCCCCAGAGCACCCTGCCTGGGCAGATGTGGCTCCTCTGGGGCTCAGAGCCATGCTGGTGCCCGGGTGGTGGCTGCTGTCGCCTGTCCCCTGCCCTGGAGCAGCATGGAGGGGGGGGACGTCACCAGGCATCAGGGCAGGATGGGGCCAGGGACAGGCTTGCGGGATCAGTCCCAGTGTAGGGACCGTCTCCCTCTGCACTTCCCATACATCTAGAAACTGGGGTGCTGGAGCAGGGCATCAGGGTGCCACAGCATCCGAGGAGCTGGGGGTGCTGGCCCCAGCTGAGGGGGCCCTTGGCAGCATTTTGTGTCCCCACTGCAGATGGGGGGACACATCCTCCTGTCCCCAGCACCCTGGAGCCTTTAAAAATCCCCCCCCCGGAGTGAAGCTGTGCAGGAACATGGGAGCTCGCAGCCGGGCGAGCATCCCCTGACCCAAACAGGCCAAACCCAGCTGCAAGCCGGAGCCCTCCCGGGATCAGCTCCTGTTTCCGCACCCCAAATTAAAGACCATGGGATGGGGGTGGGCAGGCGAGAGCTGACCCCTCCGGGCGGCTCCGGCTCTATACCTGGGAGCGCCCTGGCCCGATGCTGTGCCGCAGGTGTTGGTGCTGGGATGGCAGGAGCAGCCTTGGTCCCATGTGGGCAGCAGCAATCGTTGGGAAAACCTCTGCCTTTTCACCAGGGAATCGTTGGCTTTTTCCGGGGGGGGGGGGCCGGGGTGGTCTCGGCACCCCCCGTACCTTGGTGTCGTGCGTGGGCCTCGGGACACAGGGTGGCAGCAGGGCCGTGGGAACGGCAGCATGATTTCCTTCCATAAATTAAAATTAGTTTTGATCAGCTAAATATAGCAAGCTGAGCAAGATGGTAAATGGCAACGTGCTTGAGAGGGGGAAGCGGGACAAACTGGGGCATCGGGGGAGCAAAGGGCTGGCTGGTCCCCAGCCTGCACCCCTGGGGTACAGCCCTGCAATGGGGGGGGGGCTGCTGGCCACGTTCGGGGGGGCTCCTGGGGTGCTGCCGTCCCTGGGGAGCTGGAGCACAGAGCTCCCAGCCCCGCCAGCTTCCCAGTTTGGCTCTTGCCCCGCGGCCATGTCTTGGGGACGGCGGGGACTGAGCTGGGCCAGGTCTGCACCCAATTTGGGGTGGAGAGGCTGGGTGCAAGGGTCCCATTGGAAGCATTTTAATGCCATCCGTGGCTCTGCGCCGGGCTGCGGTGGCACCGGGGCATTCCAGAGGGGTTTTGGGGTGACCGGTACTGGGTGACGGCAAAAGGAGCGGCAGCTTTTGGGGGGTGTCACAGCCCAGAGATGGGCTGCGATGGGTGCTGGCACCCTGCAAGTGGGGTGGGATGCAGGGTCCCCCGACCCCTCGCCCTTCCCAGTGCTGGCTCACGTGGCCCGAAGAGGTGGGTGGTTTCGCTTTGCTGTCTCCTCATACAGCCACTTCCTGACCTCCGAATGGCGGAGGTCAAATTTAGTCTGTTCGCGTTAGAAAAAAAAAGAAAATAAAAATAAAATTAAAAAAAACCCCAACCTTGAACCTAAAACCAGCCCTTTTGTTTTACGGACGCTCCCCGCAGCCAGCCCGGCCTCCCTTATAACCGCCCTCCCCATCCGACAGACCCGCCGGTGAACAGCATCAGTGCATGGGGCAGGATCGGAGCAGCCTCCGCGGCTTCGGGCGGGCGCTTGGGGATGCAAAGGCTGATCCCCTGCTCCCAGCGAGGGTCCTGGCATCGCGGCACCGCGGCTTTTCGGTCGGCACGTGCAGGTGCTCGGGTCCCCGGGGCTGGTGCGGGGTGGAGGTGATGGAGCTGGGGCGGTGGAACCGGCCGGGCAGAGCTAAGGTGATTTTTTCACCCCCCCTGCCCCAGCAGAATTTCCCAACTTTTTTTTTTCATTTTTCAGTTTGCCACACTCTTTGCTGAAAAAAAATGCTGAAACTTCCTCTGAAAAATTATTTTTTTCCGCAAAACTTATTTTTGGCAGCCAGAGGGGCGAGGAGGCGTGGGCGGTGCAGGGGCGGATGCTTGCTTGGGCTGGCCCCGGACTGCGAGGGCTCAGGGGCTTCTCGCTCTCTTCCAGCCCCTCCTCGAGCTTAGGAGGTGAAAATGGGCCGGAAAAAAATACAGATCAGCCGAATACTGGATCAGCGGAACCGGCAGGTAGGAGCCGCTTGGGGACGAGGTGGGGATGAAGGGGACGGGGACCCACAAAAGCCATGAAGGGAGGCAAAGCCGCTCTGCTCCCACCTTCCCCACGGGTGTTGGAGCCTCCGGAGGGTTTGGGGCTGTATCCAGGGGTCCTGGGTGCAGCATCCCGTCCCCTTCCCTGCTCTGCAGGTGACCTTCACCAAGCGGAAATTCGGGCTGATGAAGAAGGCGTACGAGCTGAGCGTCCTGTGCGACTGCGAGATCGCCCTCATCATCTTCAACAGCACCAACCGCCTCTTCCAGTACGCCAGCACCGACATGGACAAGGTGCTGCTCAAGTACACGGAGTACAGCGAGCCCCACGAGAGCCGCACCAATTCCGACATCCTTGAGGTAGCGGTGAGGGGTGGCCAGGGTTGGGGGGGGACGTGCCGGGATGGGCGCAGGACCCCGCTCACCGTCCCGCTCCCCGCAGACGCTGAAGCGCAAGGGGCTGGGGCTGGAGAGCCACGAGCTGGAGCTGGACGAAGGGTCGGATCCTGGGGAGAAGGCGCGAAGGCTGAGCGAGGGCATGGACCTGTCGGTGGCACGGCCCAGGTTTTACGTGAGTCGCTGCCGTCCCGTGGCACCGGGGCTGAGGGTCCCCGAGGGTCCCCGTCCCCTTCCCGTCCCTCATCGCCGCTTCCCCCTGCAGAGCCCGGCGCCGCTGCCCGAAGCAGCCTACGGCAGCTCCCCGCCGGCCGCCGACGCGTCCTTGGGCAGCACCAGCGGCTCTCCGCAGGGCCAGGGTCGCCCTCCCGCCTTCAAGCCGGCAGCACCGAAGCCGCCGGGACGCTCGCCGGGACCGCTGCCCCCAGGTAGGCTCAGACCCATCACACGGGGTGCTGGCTGCAGGGGAGAAGGTCCCGGCCATGGGCACCCTGTCCCCGCCGTGGGCACCTCGTCCTCGCCGGCCCCGTGGGGATTTTCCCGGCCGGGTGCCGCATGCAAAGCTCCTCTCGCAGCATCTCCCAGGGACTTACCGGGAGTGGGGCCGGGGTGGGTGCGTGGGCAGGTAGCACCGCCACAGCTGTGGAAACACCATCCCCTGCCTCCATCCAGCTGTTTCCTGTGCCCTGCCGGCACCCGGCACCCGGCTGGCCCCGGCACCCTGCAACCAAAGCTCCCTCCCGTGCGGCACAGCTCGGAGCTAGGCACGAGGGTCTCATCCTGCCCGGTGGGATGGCACCAGCCCAGGGTGGTGACAGGGACACGGGTGCCTCCAGGGCCATGCGGCGGAAAAGTGGCTGGAAAAAATGATGCTGGGGCTTGACGGGAGGATGGGAGGTGGCACGGGGGTGGCTGGGCAATATTCCCGGTGCGGGATGCGGACGTGCATCATCCCCATCTCCCTGGATGGGGACGGCGTGGTGGCCCCAGGCACGCTGGACGTCCCGGCCGCTGCGTGGGGAGCTGGGGCGAGGGTGCTCCCCGCAGCAAGGTCCAACCGGGGAGGTTTGCAGCCCGCTGGCCCCAGGGCCGGATCCGGCCACCGCCTTCGCGCACCGTTTCCGCTCGCAGCGTGCGGTCGCAGCGGACCCGGGGGCGGCCGCCGCAACCCAGGTGCGCCGACGGCCTCGCGCAGGATGTGGGTTTGCCGGAGCGCAGCACCGTGGAGGCACGCACGGCCGCCTGCGGCGACGAGGGCACCGTGGGGATCCCCCCCCGCCCCGCCAAGGACCGGAGCCCCTGGGACCCCACATCCCTCGGGGTCACCCCGTGCATCCTCCCGTCCCTCTGTCTGTCCAGGTATCGGCTACCCCCTCTTCCCTGCCGGCAGCCTGAACCGAGCCCTGGCCACCAAGACTCCCCCGCCGCTCTACCTGGGGGCAGAGGGCCGGCGCGGCGAAGCCCACGGCGGCTTGGCGAGCGGCCGGAGCGGCGGCAGCGCGGCGGTGAGTGCCGTAGAGGGGGACACCGGGCCTGCAGCGTTCACTGCCTGGGCTGGCATGCTGGTAGCCCCCCCCCCAAATCTGCAGCTCCCTGCCGCCGGGGTGGGCTGGCTCGGCGTCCTCGGGGTGCCCCTGATTCCGTGGGGTTGGGACACCCTGGCCGTGGGGGTTCCCGTGGGGGTCGGTGCCAGCAAGATGCTCGGTGGTCTTGCGCACCCCACTCCCCAGCAGTGACACCGTGGGAGGGGGCAGCAGGGTGAGGGGTGTCCCCCCCTGCCATGGCTCGCTGCAGCCAGGCGTTTCCCAGCAAGTCACCATGCGCAGTGTCCCCTCGGAGCCGCGCAGACATCCCCTCCCCAAATTCAGTGAGGAGCTTCTCCCATCCGCTCCCACCTCCTCTTCCTCAGCCCAGCACTGGGGCTTTGCTGGGGGGCACAGGAAGGGGCTGGGGTGGGGAGAGACTGAATCACGACACCCCCCCCCCATGGGGCTGGCAACACGAAGCCTGATGGGGGGGGCACCCCGCTTTCCCGCAGCGGCCGCTGTACCCCACTCTGCAGACCCTGAGCCCCGTGCTCACCCCGGGCAGCTCCGGCGTCCCAAGCCACGGCCTCACCGGCTTCCCCTTCCTCGCCCCAGCCCAAGCAGGTAAGTCCTGGCCCCTTGGCCCTGGGACAGCACGGACCCCCCCCCCCCGCTGGCTCCTGCTCATTCTTGGCCTCCTGCTCAGCAGAGTTTGGGGCTGGCGAGACCCCGCTGCCCCCCGGCTTCCTGCAGCCCGGCCCCACGGCGTGGCAGCACCCACGGGACATGGCAGTGCTGGGGTAAGGATGGGGGACGGCCGTGGGGTGGGGGACGGCGGGGGGACACCACGGGTTGGGGTTGAGCCTGTTCGTGGGGAGCTGCTGCACCCATGGGTGCTACCTCCCAGCCATGGGTGCTGCAGGCACCCAAGGTGCAGCCCCCCCCACCTGCCGTGCTGGGGTCTGTCCAGCTTCATCCCAAAACTGGGGTGCAAGGGGTCACCCCAGGACCCACCCCCCACTGTCGGCAGAGCTTATTTCTAACCAGATTTCCCCAGGGGACCTTGCCCCCATGTGTCCCCCCCCGGGTCACACACTGGGTGGGCAGCTGCCTAGTGCCTGGCTGGGTCAGAGTGCGTACATGAGATGAGTTTGGGGGGTCTCAGCCCCTCTAGGGAGGAGAGGGGGGGTTGAGCTGTGCCTCTCCCCACCCTGAGCACCTCGGTAGGGGATGCGGGAAGACCCGACCTCACTCCTCCTCCCCTCTTACCCCAGGGTCAGCAGCCGAATGGTGTCCACCGAAGAGCCGGCCCCGGCCCCCAGCACCTCCCCGCAGCACCAAGCCATCAGCATCAAGTCGGAGCGGGTCTCCCCGGGGCTGGGCTGTCCCTCGGGCACCCCCCAGCCCCCCCTGGCCAGCCTGACCTCCCTGAACGAAGCATCCCGAGGCTCCGGAGACCTCCAGCCACGGGATGACTATGCCAAGGGGTACCCCTACCCCCTGGGCCCCCCCCGGCCGCTGGCGGAGGAGCAGCGGGCCCCCATCCCCACACGGCGGGCGCAGGCCATGGACGCTTGGCAGAGATAGCGAGGCTGATGGGGTGCAGGGAGTGGGGAGCCTGGGGGAGCCGCCCCCCCCCCCCAAGACCCCCGACAAGCCCCTTGTGCCCTTTGCAATGCTGCCGGGGGGGGGGTCGGCGGTGCCGCAGGGCTTCCCGTGGGGTCCCAGTCCCCCACCGCGGGACTGCAGCTCCCAGCAAACCCCCCTCCCCACCCGGGTGCCCCCCCCACATGCCACCCCCCCCTCCCTTCTAGCTCTGACCCCCAGCCCCCTGCGAGGCCAGGACCCCACGGGCGAGGAGCGCTACCCTCGTCCCCTGTCCGGTGCCGGACACTGTACATCCCTGTCCATCCGTCTGTCCCTGCGTCAGCGTGTCCCCAACGAGCAGGAATGCCTGAGAAGTGCCACGGGGTGGCAGCAGGACTGAGAGCACCAGCAGCGGGTCCAACTCTGCACACCCCTGGCCCAATCCTGCACCCAGCCGGCGTTGGGGTGGGGGGGGTGGGGGCTGCTGGGGTCCCGCAGCGGGGTGGGAGGGAGGGAGGGGTGGAGGGAGGCAGCTGGGGGTGGTGGGTGCTGCTCCCCCAGCCCAGGGGCTCTTTTCTATTTATTATCTTCTCACCAATAAAGAGCTGGGGGTGTCGGGGTGTCTGGTGTGAGCTTCTTGGGGGTCAGGCAGGGTGACTCGGGGTGGCTAACGAGGCGGTAGGTCATTAATGTCCCCAAGGGGAGAAGCGGCCCAAATCCTGACCCCCTTGGGCTCAGCGTCGCTTGTCCCCCGTGTCCCCCAGGCTCAGAGCCGCCTCTCCAGGGTCACCGATGAGGAAGGGGGGTGACAGCTGGGTCACCCCCACCTCTGGGCAGGTCCCTGGGGCCCAGCCGTGCTGCTCCCACCCCTCAGCTCCCTGGGAGACCCCAAAAAAGCTGCTTATAAGGTCTCAGCGCCACGGCCTGGCCCTGGGAGCGGGCGGGAGGAGGACAAACCCCTTCTGTACCCTTAAGATCGGCATCGGCGGGGGCAAGTGGGGGGTTAAGTGGGGGGGTGGGACAGACCCAGCTGAGCTGTGTCTCTTATAGCTCAGGGCTGGGCTGGGGCTTCTGCTGCTCCCTGCGGTGGGGGGGCATCCCCTGGGGCCTGTGGTGTGCTGGCTACGGCTACGGCTACGGCTACGGCTACGGCTACGGCCATGGCCACGCTGCTGAGAGGTGAGCGAGGACCTGGGGGGGGGCACACACCAGGGTTTGGCAGTGCCCATCGTCCTCTGGTTTTGGGGGACAGGGGGAGCGGGTTCCCCCCAGCACTACCTGGGCACCCACAGGTTGGGGTCAGGCAGGGATGGGGGGGGTTCTCGCCAGCGCTGAACTCGGCCCCTTCCCTCCCGGGGGGGGGATTACTGGTGGCCGAGCCCCGAGATTAAAACATGGGCGGGAGATTAATCCTGGGAAGAGTTTGCCCCGTTTAATAGAGCCTGGTGAGTGACATAAATAGCAGCCGGGATTAGGGGCTGTACGGAGCCCCAGCAGCCCAGGGCCGGATCCGGCCTCGGCCCAGGTCCCCCCCCGGCTGGCGGGTCCCCTCCTGGGCGACCCTTGGGGCTGGGAAGGGGCTTCTGCATGGAAAGAGGAGGCGAGACACCCGGTGAAAGTGTGGGGGCTGGGGTAAGAGACACTGATTGAATAGCAATGACTGCATGATTTATGGTTTGCATTATTGCATGGCTCATTTGAATATATGCTAATAAGGCTTTTCTCCTCGTTTTGTTTGTAAGATTTAGATTTGCTATGGCAACCCGCTGGCATGGAAGGAGCGCCAGGAAATGTCAGGGTGAGGTGAGCCCCGGGGAGGGGCTGGGGCTGCCGGGGAGGGGGGGACACTCACCGCATCCCACCGTGGGGACACGGGAGCGGCCGGCGGGACCCGGAGGGCAGCGGCGGGAGACTCGGGAGCTGACCGGAGCTGTGCATCCCCCCGGCTGCCTGCAGGTCCAGTAATGCCCCGTTGTGACAGGTCCTAAACTGGGGTGGGGGGGTGCCCTGGGGTGCCCCCAGCCCTGCTTTAGGCTTGCAGGGATGCCCCTTTTGCCCTCTGCCCCCAGCCTCACGTCCCTGCCCACCTGCCGAGCGTCCCCCCAGCATGGCGGAGACGGTGGGATGCCCCATCGCACCGGACCCAAAGGCGGCACCCAGGGACCCCCAGCTTTGCTGGGGGGGAGACAGTGCTCCAGATGACACTGGGAAGAGACAGAGCATCTGCATTCGCTCTGTCCCCCACCCATCCATCCTACGGGGTCCTGGTCCTCGGTGGAGGGGTCTGGGCCATCTCCCCACCTCTGTGGCTCCGTGTCCCCTTCCCAGGTGACCAGGGAGATGCTCCAGTAAAGCCCAGTTACCTGCAGGCCCAGCATGGCGGGGGGAGGAGGCTGTGCTGCTCCGGTAGGGTGCTGGGCTCCGGCGCTCGGGACTGCGGAGTCGGTGGGGCTTTGTCTCCGGGTTGGTGCTGGTACCTCTCCCTCTGCTGAGGGGGGGGATGTGCTGTCGGGGCTCCGCACCCCGATTTGGGGACGGCTGCGGACCTTGCAGTCAGGGTGCTCCCTTGCCAGTGGAAAGGTAAACGGGTTGGTTTTGGGGGGGCGACGACCATCCCCTCCCCAGAACCGTGGGCGAGCAACCCCAAGTCATCGGATGCCAGCCCGGGGAGGGGGGGGTGCAGGCTCATGGTCCTTGTCCCTCGGGGTCGTGGTGCTACCGAGGGGACATCCCGGGTGGGGATGGGGTCTCCACCCACTGCCCCCCACCCAGGCGGTTTTGCCCCATCCCGGGCTGCGGGGACGGTGCGGTCCCTCGGAGCCCCACGGCCACGCGTGACCGCGGAGAAGCCCCAGGCCGGCTCCGGGCTGTGGCGGTGGTCCCGGGGCTCAGCCGGAGCTGGGCACTGCCTGTCCCCTCACCGACCCGACGTTGCCGGGCCGCCCCCTCCAACCGGGGACCGGTCTCTGCTCCCGGTTTACCCGGAGCCGTTTACACGCCTTTTAGAACGGGAACGAGCCCCGGGCTGGGGGCGAACGACCCCGGTCCCGGCCCCGAGGGGACGGGGGGGGTACCCGGCCCCTCCTCGCCTCCCCGTCGCAGCAAACCGGGGCCGAGCCGGGGCTCCGGGGGCTGCCGCCCCCCTCATCTTCCCCCCCCCCGGTGTATCCTCCCCCAAACACCCACTTTGTTGTTTTGCAAAAGCCCTGAAATATTCATGGCGCTGCGTCGAGCGCCTCTTAATGAATTTTTGATCAAAACGTTATCAGGGAGCCAAAATACACCCCCCCACCCCCCCCACCCCGCCGTCGAGGGGGGACGACGACCGGGCCCCCCGGTACCGGGGGGCTGGAGGAGCCGGGCCCGGCCCCGAGGACCTTTTACCGGGGGAGGGAATGATTCCCCGGGAATGGTTTTTCCGGGGCCGGCGGCAGGATTTGGGGTGCCCGACGTGCAGCCGCGGCCTCCTCCTGCCCTCCCCCGCCCCCCGGGACCGGGAGAGACGGGCCGGACCCCCGCAAAACCCCGGTTGGACGGGACGGGCGGTGGGCAACCGGGGCAGGGCGTCCCGCCGCCCCCCCAACCCCCCCGGGAGAAATATTCGTTGAGGGGGAAATGCATAAGCGGAGCTCATTAGGGGACAGCACGGAGCCGGCGGCCTCCCCTGCAGCGCCGGGCTGGGGGGGGCTGCCCGTTACCGCTGCGGGGGGGGCACCGGGCACCGGCCCGGTCCCGGTTCCGCGGCGGGGGACGCCCACCCTGATCGCTCCGGTGACTGGAGCCAGCCTCGGTCCACCCCGGTCCGACTCGGTGTCGGTGGGGGTTTGTACCCCCCCCGCCCCCCCCCCCCGGGGATGGTTTTGGGGCGCAAACCCCACCCGGTGCTGCACGAAGCCACCGGGTTTTAACGCGCTCCGAAAATCCCGGTGCACCGGAGGCTGGGGAGGGGGGGGCAAGGGGGCTCAATTCCCGGCCACTTCGGAGCTTGGAGGTGTTAACACCGCGGGCAGGGGGGTGGATTTGGGGTTTAATTCAAAAATACCCGATTTTTGCTTCGTTTCCACGGACTAATCCTGCCCCGACCGGGGAGAGGGGGGCACCCTGCCCGCCCGCCCCCTCCTGCCGCAGGGAGGGAGCTGGGGGGGGGGAGGCAGGAGGACCCCCCCACACACCTTCCCCTCCTCTCCGGATCCGGGCCCCGTTCCCTCCGTGCCCCGTGGGGTCCCCCGAGGGTCCCGCGGTACCCGGGGCCGGGCGGTGACGCGGGGGGGGGGGGGGGGTCGGGGGTCGGATCCAGCCCTGCCTCCCGCTGCCCGTGTGGGGCCGCATCCGCGGGGTCACCGGGATGATGATGATGATGATTAAAAATAATAAAATCCCCGTTATTTTTAGGTTCTGCTGCCACAGCCGCCCCCGCCCCTGAGCCTCTCTCCCCCCCCCCAGCCCGGTGCATTCCCCCCAAGCGCAGGGCTAACCTATCCCCTCCCGACGCGAGGACGTCATGCCTTACGTAGTAAAATATGGAGAAAAAGGGGGGGGGAGGCAAAAAAAAAAAAAAAAAAAAAAAAAGCGCATTTTTTTTCCCTCCTCTCTCCCATCTCCATTTCCAAAAGGGACAAAATGGATGTTTGGGCGGAATCCGTGTCGTGTCCCCCCCCCGCCGCCCTCCCTCGGCTCCTCTCCGAGGACCCGGCGGCGGAGGACCGGGGCTGCCCGGGCCCGGTCTGGGGGCTCCCGGCGTTAAAGCCCCCGGGCAGACGTTATCTATTTAACCCCACGTAAAGGCAACGTGATCGCGGGGGGCTCCGTTTCCCACAGCCCCCGCCGTTTCTGGCAGTCTTCTCCGGTTCTACCGCCCTCCGCGGCGGCTGGATGGCTCCGAGCTCCGCGTCCTGCCCGGTGCCGCTTTTCTCCCCCCCCCCCCAACCCCCAAAAGCCCCCCCCACGGAGGCTGCCGGTGTCCCGGTTGCTCTCGGCTCACGCTGTCGCTAAGTCATTAATGGATGCAGATGTGCGGAGGGAGGTAAATAATCCCCCCCCCCTTCTTTTTCTCCCTCTCCCTACCCCGCACCGAACTCCCCGGGCCGGGGTAACGGGCAGCACCGGGCAGCTGCCGGTAGTGCCCGCCGGAGGGGCAGGGCTGTGCGGGCACCGGCAGCCCCCCCCGCCCCCCCAGCTTCTCCCAACTTGGAAGAAGTCTGCGGGGAGGGGGGGGACACGACCCCACGCCTCCCCCACCTGGGCTTTTTTTTTGGGGGGGGGGGGGTTACCTTTCTTTCCCCCCCACCCCTCCGGATTAGGGGCTGCGGGTGCCGGCAGCCTGGTGTGAGTGTTGGGGGGGGGGGGGAACGGGACGAGGCGTGGAAAGCTGCCCTCCCTCCGGCTCCCGCAGCGCCGGGAACAATGGCCACGGGCTCCGTGGGGACAATGCCCGGCGGAGCCGAGCTGCTTGGGTTGCAGGACACGTCCACCACCGCCTCGGCCACCCCGGGCCCCGGCCCCCCGCTCCCCCCCCCCAATCCGGGGCAGGCACCCCCCCGACTGTCGTGTCCCCCCCCCCCACCCCGGGACAGGCACCCCCCCGCTCCGCCGCTCCGCCGGGACTGTGGGAAAACGCGTGGCCGGGGATTGGGGGGGTGTTTTGCGTGGGGGGTGGGTGGGTGGTGGCACTAAACTTGGGGAAAAGTCGTGTGTCCTCGTCCCGTCCCCCCCAGCCCGGGGCCGGTTCTGTCCCCTCCCGGCTTTAGGGGGACCCCCCCCGCCCCCCAACCCCGCCACCAACAATTCCCTCTTGCCCATCCCAACTCTTCCCACAAACTCCACCGGGTTTTCCCAACCGGGGCTCAACAGGTCGGTACCGGACAGTCCCCAGGTGCGCGCTCCTCCGCTTCACCCCCCCTCCCACGCCATTTCCCAACCGTCCATCACTTCCCCCCCCCCCCAATCCCACCCCTCCACCCCCCCCCCCTTCATTATTCCTGTTATCCCAAGGCAGCCTCCGTGCCCAAACGCCGGCATGTGCGAGGCAAACAGAGCGCGATTGTTCGGAGCCTGGGAACGCGCGGAGGGGGCGCGGGGGCCGCCGCCCGCCGACCCCCCCCCCGGCCCCGGCCCCCGTTCAGCCGCGATTGTGATGGAAATAGGCCTTTCCCCGCATGCTGTTGAACTTGATGTTGACTCCTTTTCTTTGGGGGTTTCACATCTCTTCGGTCACTTGTTTTGTGGGAAAATTTTCTCCCGAGCTCCGGTGTGAAATTAATTAATCAGGGCCTCTAGATGGCAATGGGACACAAAAGGGGACAGCCCGGGGAAACTCCGACAAACTCACAAAAGCCACCCCCGGGGTTTATAGCCCCGGGCCGGTCGGACCGACTGCCCTGCCCTGCCCGGTGCCCGAGGTAAGGGGCTGCTGGAGCGAAGTTTCGGTGTGTGCAGCTATTTTTTTTTTCTTTTGGGGTGGGGGGAGGTTTGGGGCGAAAAAAAAAAGGGGGGGGGGAGCAGGGACCCCGGGGTTTGGGGGGGTGCTGTCCCCGGGCGGTGTGTTGGGTGGGCATCCCCTCCCGTCCCCTTCCCACCCTGCATTGGTGCGAGGCTGTATCCCAGCCGCAAATTACGGCGGGGGGGGGGGGGAAGAAAACAATAAAAAAAAAAATTCCCCACGCAAAGGGCCGGGGCTGAATTCGGCATTTCTGGAGAAATAGGGGAGGGAAACAATTTATCTTGTTTTATTCTTATTTTCCCCCCCCTAAAAAAGTAACTGGGGTTGTTCCTGTGCTGAAGCGCCTGGCTCTGCCCGAGCGGGCACGGCGGGGATTTCCACGCCGTTGTTTCCCGAGCGGGGAAATCTCTGCCGTGCGCGGGGGGAAACTGTTTGCCCCCAGTTTGGACTGGGGAGGTGGTTGTTTGATTTCCAGTCACCCTCCACGCTATTAGTTTCAGCGGGTGCCGCGTGTGTGTGTGTGTGTGTGTGTGTCCTCCGACGGGTTTAGCAGCGACGGGGGGATAAATGTAAAATCAGATTTTCTTTTGAAGCACTTTGCAGGGCAGGACATGATTGTTTTTAGAGAGATCTATCTTTGCAAAGCGTTCGGGGCTTTGGGGGAATATTTCTGCACGGGAACAGGCCAAAAATACGAGCGTCAAATCCCCTCCCGCTCTTTGTTGCCACAACACCTTTGGGTGACAGCGGCTGCAGAAACAAAATCATTAAAATCTGTTCAATCTTTAGTTTTCGCCCACATCGATATTTCCAGCCGGGCAGCAATTCGGGTGGATTTGGCCGGGGGTTTGGGGAACCCTTTTCCTCGGGGTCGCCCCCTCCCTCTCCGGTGTTGGTTGAATTGAGCCGCGAAGCGATGTGCAGAGGAACGAGTCGTTGTATTTTAAATGCAAATAATTCCCAGCGACAACGCTGAAACCAAACAGAAAAAAAGAAAAATGGGGCGGGAAAAGAAAAAAAGGGGGGGAAATATCTCGGTGGGAGGAAAAGGGGGCAAAAAGAAAAAAAAAACCAACAAACTGGTTGAAGAATCCGCTTTCGAGGGGCGCCGGGCCGGGGGGCGGGGGGGCGAGCCCCGGCGGGCGAAAGGCTCCGGTGCCCGGGGAGCGGCGGCGGCTGCCCGGTGCGAGGCTCCGGTGCCCACGACGCGGGGGAGCTGGGCCGCCCCCCCGACCGGTAAAGCCGGCCAGCCAGCCCCTGGGTGGGGGGCAGCCCCTCGGCGGGGGTCTGCCGTATTTCCCCGGCAGCAGAGGCCGTGTCCCGGCTTGCCCCCCCCCCCCTCCCACCCCTCCAACCTTGGGCAGAACCCGGGGCTCCGGGCTGGAGTGTCCCCACTCCACGGGTGGAAAGGACCGCTTTGGGGGCATCCCACGCCCTGTCCGCCGGTGGGACCGGCCCCGGTTGCCCGGGCAGGGGCTCCAGCACCGCCCACCCCCCCGCCCCCGCTGCCAGCCTCGCCGGGAAAGTTGCTCCAAGTTGGAGGGATGGCGGCGGCGGCACCGGCTCCTCCTGACGCCTCTTCTCTCTCTTTCCCTCCCCAGGTGGGCTCGGTGGAACGGCGCGGCGGGGGACCGGCACACCGGGCGAGGCGGAGGTAACGGCGGTTCTCCTCCTCCCCCCCTCCGTCCCCACCACCGGGATTCGGCCGGTTTTACCGGAGGGATGCGGGGCAGGTATGGGACCAGCAGTTAGTGGCGTTACCGGTAACGGTGGGAAGTTACCGGGCTGGCGGGGAGCGGCACACGGCGGCATCCCTCGGTGCGATGGCGGGGGTGGGGGGGGAAGGTTGGGGGGGACCGGCAGCCGGCCGGGCTGCCCGGGCTCCGGTTCTCCGGTGGGAACCGGGTCTCCCGCTCCGCTTCGAGCCGAACCCAGCCTCGCTGCCTCCCGCCGAGGCGGTCGGCGGTTCCTGCGGCGAGCGCCGTGCTCGTACCGGAGCCCAACATGGCTGCTGTAGTGAAGGTATTTGATTCACACGAGGGTGTAGGCGAGGGGAAGAAGGGGGGACGAGAGGTACCGGGGCCGGAGCCAGCGCCCGCAGCCGCCGGGGCGAGGGGTACAGGCGGGCGACGACTCGGTAAGTGCCGGGGAGGAACGGGGCCGGGCGGGCCCCGTGGAACCCCCGCCGCGGACACGCGTGGGGAGGCCGCCTTTCCCGTGTCGGCGCTGCCAAGCCTCCCCCCACCGTTCCTCGGGGGCAGGGAGCGGTGGGCAACGGGAACCGGGAACCGGCGGGGGCAAACCGGGCCGCTGCGGCCCGCCCGGGCCCTGCGCGGCGGCTACCGGGGCCCGGGGGCGGCGGGGGAACGGGGCCGGTAGAGATGCCGCTCCCCGGTCCCGCCGGTGCCCGAGGCGACCCCTTCCCCGAGCCGGACCCGGGTCGGAGGATCGCTCCTGGGGTCGGCGGAGAAGCTCCGCCGGTGCCGTTCGTTCCCTCGGCGGAGCTTTGGGGCCGCGGTCGTTCTTTACCCTTTGGGGAAGGACCGCGGCCGGGACCGCCCGGGGAAAGAACGGTTCGGTCAGCGGAACCCACCGGGGAGGCGGAGCGGGGCCGGGACCGGTGGTGCCCCGGGTGGTGTGGACGGCAGCGGGGCCGAGCCCGCCGGGGCCGCAGCCGCCGACCGGGGCCGGGCGGGAGAGTCATTCCGGAGCCCGGCTACGGAGGTAACGGTACCGGCTCGGCCCACGGGCGGTGCGGACCCGCGGGGCGGCGGGGGAGCGTGGGGGGGTGCGGGGAGAGCGCGGGTGGCAGCAACCGGGTGTGTGCGGGGGGACGATCCGTTAATTTGGCAACCGGCTGCTTCGCTGGCACCATCTTCCCGTTCGGAACGGTTAGCCGTGGCGCGGTGCACCGGAGCGACGGGAACCGCAAGGGATGCTAACGATAATAATGAAGAGCAATACTAATAATTAATTAGTGGCGGCTTGGAAAGAAAAGGACGGAGGAGGCACGACCCCGCACGGCCCCGGGGCGCGGCGGCGGCGGCGGTTCAGCACCACGGAGAGCGGCGGGGCCGGTTTCCCGGTGCCCGGTTCCCCGGTGCCCGGTGCCGCCGGTGGGAGCATCCTCCGCCCGCTCCCCGCTGTGCAGCGGTCACCGCTTGCAGATGGAGCTACCTGTCAAAGGGTTCTCCCGCCCCGGGGGTCCCCGGTGTCGGGGTAGAAAGCTCCGTTGCTCCCGGGAAGCTGCCGGTGCTTGAGGGTTGGCATCTCTGCAAGTGCCGCCGTGCATCGCTCTCAGCCCCTTCAAACGCAGATATTCAGATATGTATCATATATATATATATATAGATGTATGTATATAAAAGGGCGGGTGTGGACAGCGGGGACCGGGACGGATCCGTGCCTTCTCCCCGAAACCCGGAGCTCTGGGAGCGGGAGCCGGGCCCCGCCGCCGGCCCCGACCCGCTGCTCCCGGTCCTCGTTGGAAGCGGAGCCCGGCCGGGGCTGCCCAGAGCCGGGGCACCGGCACGGTGCTGTGCCCGGTGCCGGGACCGGTGCTATGCCCGGTGCCGGTGCTCTGCCCGGTGCCCGCGTTATGCCCTGCCCGCCTGTTGGTTTCGTTTTTCTGCCGCTTTACCGGAGCGAGGTACGACGAGGTGGCCCCGGGAGGGCTACGGAACCCGCCGAACCGGGGCAAAGCTGGGAGGGGGGGGAGCGGGGGTGTGAAGGAGGCTGGGGAGAACAGGGGTGTCCTGCGTGGGTGTGGGTATCCACGGCTGCGTGTGCGGGGCCGTGCGTGCATCAGGACGAGTGTGACCGTCAACGTGTGTGCACCGATGTGAGCGTTCCTGGGTGTGCACCGGGGAGCGGGGGGTGCTCCCGGGGGGGGTGCACCGGTGCCCGGGCCCCCCCCGGGGTGGGTGCGTGTACACGGCTGTGCCCGCCGGTTCGCTGCCGGTGTGAGACGGCTGGGGGGGGCCAGGGAAAGGCCGCTGCCCCCCCTCCGCCCCCCCGGGATTGCCCCGCCGTTGCCGGGAGAGGGGAGCGGGTCCTCTCCACCGGGGCAGGGCCGGTCGGGACCGGCCCCGGGTGGCCGCACGGGGGGGACGTGGAGCCGGACCTCGGCCCCGGACTCTGTCCCGCCGTCCCTCCGAGCCGCGGCCCCGCTTTGTCCCGGGTCCGGGGGGGTGGGTGTCCCTCCCCTGCCGGGGGGGGCAGAGCCGAGGCCGGGCCCGTCGGAGGACCCTATTACCGGGGGTCTGTCGAGCCCGGTTTTATTCCCGAGCAGCTGCCAATTTTCCCTTTTGCAAGAGGGGCCCGGGAGAGCAGCCTCGACGGGAGGGTCTGTCCCCCCTTCCTCGCCACCCCCGGCCGTTTCCCCGCCCCGGCCACGTCGGGTTTAACCCCAGCCTTTACCGGCGGGGTGGTAGTGGTGGGGGGGGGGGGGGCCGGCTCCGCCACAGCCCTGCCCGAGCCGGGTTACCCCCGGGGCACCGCCGCCTCCCCGACGGGGCGGGCCGGCTGCTGCGGGAGGCTGGGTCCGGGGAGGAGGGAGCCGAGAAGGGGGGGGGCCCGGGCGAGCAGACGGGCCAGCCCCCGGGGACAGCGGCGACCGTGGCGAATGGCTCTGCCCCCCCCCCCGGGGGGGGTGGTGCGTGGGTGGGGGGTGACCCCTGCCCCGGCCCCACGCCCGGGCTGTCCCAGCCCCGCCGCTCGGGCTTTGTCCCCGTCGGCCGCCCCGTCCCTCCTCCCGCCCTCCCCCGCCCTCCAGCCATCCCTCCGCCGCCGGCTCTGCCTCAACTTTAGAGGCAGGTCCCGGAGAAGCCGGGAAGCGGGAGAAGGATCCGCACCGGTACCGGCACCGGGCGGGGGTATCCAACCTCCATCCCCGGCCGAACCTTCTCCCTACCCTGCCAGCCTGGGAAGGAAGCGGCGACCCGGAGGCGACGGCGACCGCGGGGAGCACCGGCCCCAGCGGGGCGAGCAGGTACCCCCTCCCCGGTACCCCCCCCCTTTTCCCGGGGTCCCCTCCCCGTCCTCTCCCCGTTCCCGGGGACAGCAGCTCCCCCGAGTTTCCCTCCGAGCAGCCGCACGACCGGAGCTCCCCCCGCTCCGGCTTGGGCAGCTCCCCGGGAGCATCCCCCGGCCGGTGCTCGGGGCCGGTGCCCGGAGGCTCCCGGCCGGGGTGCGGGGTCCCTGCGGGCGAGGACGGGGTCGCCCCGGGGAATGCCGGGTGTCCCCCCAACAGACCCCCCCTCGGGGAAGACCGACTGCCCGGTTACCCCCAGGATATGCGGGGTCCCTCCCGGGGATGCGGGCCCGGCGGCAGGGAGTGGACACGAAAGGAAGGGGAGGAAGAGGAGGAAGAGGAGGGCAGAGCGGGGGCGCGGTGGAAACCCCCGGGGGGGCCCTTTCGGTTGGGCCCGTCCCTTCCCCAGCCACTCTCATGACTCAGCAGTTCCGTGCCAGTAATTTACAGTAATTACAAAGTGGGAGCGGGCTCTGGGGCGAGTCTGGGGGCGAATTTGGGGCTGGGAAGGAGGCAGGTCCCCGGGCCGCAGGCGGCGGGGATGGATCCTGGAGGAGCATCCTGCTCTGCGATGGCCCCTGGCCATGGGGGACTGCGTGGGGCTGAGCCCGCTTTAGGGTACGGGTCCCCTTTGGGGTGCAGACATCAAGTCGGGGCGCTCGGGTGGGCATCGGGAAGCGCTGATGTTGCATGTCGCATCCCAAGGCGCCGGGGCAGATTCCCGCTCTCCCACCGAAACTGTTGGGGTTTCTTCATTATTGGCGGCGAGGGGACACAAATCGCAGCCACCCCGGGGGGCTCCGACGTTGGAGCAGAACACCCCCGGGCGTGCGACGCGGCTAAGGCCCGTTTTGTAAAGACCTGGGTTGGTTTTTCTCTTTGGTTATCTAGCTGTATGAGTGTATGTGATATCATAAAGCTAGAGAACCGAATGTAAAAACCCGCTCGCTATTCTCCGGGAGAAGAGCCCTGCCCTCCCGGCAGGAGAGGGGCTCGGCGGCCGTCGGCCTCCCCGAGGCACTGGCCCCGGTGCCTTTGCAAGGGGGAGAGCGGCTGGAAGCCAAACGCGGCTGTGGAGTGGAAATTTCAGTGGGGTTTTGTCTTTAATCATTTTTATTGAGGCCCAGAGCTAGTGCCTGAGCCGGGGTGATTATTTTGATTCCAACCCGGGGTTCCTCAGGCTACCTACAAAACCAGCACCTTCATTTTATTAATTTTTTTTATTTTTTTTTCCACTGTGGTTTTAATTTCCACGTCGACAATTAAGCTCGCTTGCGCCGGGTGTGCCGGAGATAAATGAAACGGGGCCAGCTCAGAAATAACCCCCAGAGAAACCCTGTTTATAACGAAGTAGAAGGAAAGTTGCTTAAATATATTACCGCATGCAAATTGCAATTTAGCACAAACCTGTTTCCGAGGCCGATTTATCTACTGGGGAAGAGAAATAAATCATCGTTGCTCGTCAGTTATTCTGCATCTGCAGAGAGATTGCAGCTTTGTTCTTCGGAGAGGGGGATTTGGGAGCTCCGCTCCAAGGGTGCTCCGGTCTCAGCCTCCCCCCTCCCCGGTCCATCCCGGACCCCCGCCCCTGTGCTCCTCCTTCGCTGCCCGTGGGTCGGGGTGTCGCATGCAGCCAGCTCCCTCCTTCCCTCCCGCTTCCTTCGGCCCCTCTCGGTCCCCGCGGCACTCGGGGCGACTCGCCGGTGCGAGGGATGCGGGGCTGAGCCCAGGCTGCCCGGGGGCTGCGGGGGCCATGCAGGAGGAGGAGGGCTGGATCTGGCCCCGATGGCTGATGCTGGAAGAGGGGAGAAGCTGTAAGCGGTGACCCTGAAGGCTGAGTGGTCCCCAGTTATTCCTGGGAAGCTCAGGGAAGGGGGGAGCAGTGTATTCCGGCATGCGTTTCGGGGTGCGGCTTGAAGCGGGCAGCGAGGAAGGCCCCTCCGTGGCCGCAGAGTCTGGCTCCGCACTCTCAGATATTTGGCAGTGGTCAGCGGGGAGGTTCTGCAGATGGACCCAAGCACCCATGTGCTTAAACCACGGCAGGATCAGGCCCTGACCGTCCGCCACTCTCCCACGGGAGGCAGGCACGGTGCGAGGGGCACAGCAGCCCGAGCAGGACAGTGGCACCGCGACACATCTGCTTCCCCCCATCACTGCTCAGGTCTTTGGTGCATCAGTTCCCTGGCTGGGTTGGTGCTGAGAAATGAGAAGGGGAAGAGCATGAGCTCCAAATATTAAAAGCTTGACGCCCCGATCCCTCTCCCCATCAGCCTCTCCTTGCCCTGCACATCCCGGCTTCTACGTGGGCTTGCGCCTCCTCTTTCACCTGATGTTGCTGGAGTCTGCAGCAGAGGAGGAATTTGGGGTGCGGGAGGCAGGGGTGCACCTGCCTGCCTCTCAACAGCTCTTGCTTTGTTCGGGCAGGAGAGGGGTAGAGTCCTCATCCTGGATCTCTGTGATCCCTGGCACTGATCCTGCACCCCCAGCCTGCTCAGACACCCTGAGCTCGCCCAATTTTGGCCTTTTTTCTGGGCAGGGAAGACGTGGACCCTATATATAGCGTGGGATAAAGCCGGTATGGCCCCCATACACCCCAAAATATGGTGTGGGATAAAGAGGAGGCGGTCCCTTGTACACCCTGTGCCCCGTAGAGCTGCTCTGCCTGCAGCTTGGGGACAGGGACAGAATGGAAGCGTGGGTGCTTTAGCCATGGCAGTGCCGAGCTGGGTGGAGAGCTTTTCCCGCAGCACAACGCGGGGCTGCTGCGGTGTCCGGAGGCACCGGCTTGTCTCCTTGGTGGAGACACAAGTCCCTGGGGGAAATGTGCCCCATCCGATGGCCAATGCCACCCTGCGCTGTCCTTGCAGGGCCGGATGGATGGGGCACGGCACCGGGAGGAAGGAAAACCTTCCCTGGCTCCTCGCTTATTTGCCCTGAGCTCCTTCAAGGGACGGTAGGCTTCTGTCAGAGTTGTTTTTCCATACCAGACCCGCTTACATCCCTTCGACCGCCTCATTCTCTCCAAGATCTGGACCAGCCGTGAATCCCATAGCTTTGTGGAGAGGTTTGGACAGGGTTTGGGCAGCGGCTGCCTGCACCGACCTGCCCGCGTTTCCATAACGTCGGCAGAGGAAGCCGCTGGCTGGCGGGAGAAGGGTTCCAGCAACAGCGAGGCCGCGTGGGGACAGCCGGGAGGATGCAAAGCAGCGGCCGTGCAGCAGCGGGAGGGATGCACGGTGCACAGCGCGGGGAGCCGGTGCTCGTGCATCAATCCTGCCCTCGCCGCTCGTAGTCCCAAGCTGAAGCGTACCCCAAAACACAACCCCACGTACCCCGCCATCCCGGCTGGGAGCAGAGGGGCAGCCGGCACAGGCTCTGCCGCGCTCGGGAAACCTTCTCCTCCCTCCTGACTACTTGTAAACCATTCAGCAAGAATTTCTTAAAATAGGTTCCACTTTAAGGACTTATCTGCTGAATACCATTAATTTTCTGGGGTTCGTTAAAAGCAAACTTGGTATCATAGCAACTGAATCTATTCCAGGGAAGCAGCCAATTGCACCGCGCGGTGTGTGCAACCGAAGGCGAGAGAAAGGAGCCTTTCAGGTTTATTCTCAGGCTTGTGCCTTTGCAAGTGAAGTTTTAATTTTCAATGTTTTATTCCTTGCAGAATATTTTATAATTTCTCCCGGTGAATCTGCAGGGAGAGGAAAATCACCGCGCTGGCAAATATTTGCAAAATCGCCTTCGTTTCGTGCCGTCCGCGTGCGGGCAGAGGTGGTGGCAGAGGGATGCGGTGGGTGCTCGGGCCAGATCCAGCGATTCGGCCTCGTGTTTGGGACAGCCGGGCTCGTCCCTCCGGGGTCCACACCGCCAGCCCCTGTGTCACCCTCGGGAGCAATGCTGAGCGTGGGCATCTCTGGCCGCCCTGGATGGATCAGGGACCGCCCAGCGGGATTGGGGGCTGCTGGTAAAGAGGACGCTAATCCCCGTCTCATTTCCCCGTCCTTGCGAAAGAAATAGTCATTATTTTCCTTTTAATCCCATCTCTCTCCTCTTTTCCATTAGGCCCTAAGCTGCAATCTTGTTCCCGGGGGATGTTACGCTGAGGATAATCCCAGGCGCTGCCGGGGCGCTCGGCCCAGCTACTTTGGGGCAGGGAGGTGGTTTGCAGCCCTGGGCTGCTGCCGGCGGGTCGGGGCTGAGCCCAGTCGTCCCTGGGGTTCTCCGGTCCCGGTTCCCGGCACGGGGAGAGAAGCCGGGCTGAGCATCCCAGAGTTGGCACAGCAGAGCGAGTCAGGGGCAATGGGGCGCTCCCCAAAACCCTGGCCCGGCTCTGGAAATGGGAATAGAGAGGTCGTGGCCGGCTCGGCTATTGGGATGCCGGGATGGTGCTGCTGCCCCACGTCGGCTGTGTCGGCTCGGGTGGTCAGGATCCGGCCTCGGCCTTGGCGGTGGGACAGAAGGAGACCTTTGTGCTGTGGCTGGTGCAAGAGATGGAGGGATCTGGGGGGATGCCGGGATTTGGGGTGCCGAGAGGAGCTGGGCAGCAGGTCCACCTCTGCCCCATGGCCACCAAGCTCAGCCAGGAAAAACAAAATGGTGGGGCCGGCGCTTTGCCGGCCGGAGCCCTAAAAATAATGCCGCCCAAGATCGTGTCCCGCCACAACGGTCAGCTGTTTTAATCAGAGATGGGTGGTGGGAGCCGCGTTTGCAGCCGCCCCGGCCACCGGCATCATGCGCGTGTGTGCCCAAAAGTCGCGGCTCCTGGCCTTGGCCGTTAAACCCAAACTGCCTCGTCCTGGGGTGAGGGGGTGCCCGTGCCATTCCCTCGTTCCCAGCGCTGCTCCTTTCTCCCACCGCAAGCCGATGATTTTCCAACTTGATAGCAGGAAGGGAAAAAAAAAGTCATTTATGATAAAAAGTATCACTTAAATAGACAGAAAGGGTAAAAGCCCCAGACAAAAACATATCCCCGAGCAGGAGAAAATGAAAAACACTGATGTGTTTAACTTTAGGCCATTTAAAAATAACTATTGAACAGGCAACAGTAAATAACAATTCCTTCCCATCAGGTACGTGTCACTGCGGCAGCGAAGCTCCCGTTTATTTACCCAAAGCTGGTGGAGGATGGCCCGGCCAGCTCTTTAGCTGCTAATTTTTATAGATGTCAGGCTGAAGTCTCCGACCTGGATAAATCAGGTGCCGGCGGTGAAGGGAGCAGTGCGAGAGCGCTCGGCTCTCCTTCGGTGCCGGAGGGGTGCGGTGCTCCCAGTCAGGAGTGCGCATGGGACCCCCACCCATGGGACCCAGCCTGGGGGGGGTGAGATGAGACCCCACGTGTGGGACTGGGTGCCCAGGACATCAGGGTCTGTTCCCAGCCCACCGGCCCCATGCGATGTACTGAAGCCTTGCTTTCTCTTTTTTTTTTTTTTTTTTATGGAGAAATTATTATTTATAGTTTAATATCTTCATGTTTCTATGGAAACTCCATGGCTGCGCTTGGTGGAAGAAGTCAAAACCAGCCGGGGAAATGGCAATATTTGAAAGTGAGCGGAGTGGGGGTGCCTGCGCCGGGGTGCGGGGACTGGGATAGGGGGTAGACACAGGATTCAGGAGGGGACCCGTCGCGTGTCGGCGATGCTCAGTGTGCCAGCGATGTGGCCTTGGTGGCTGTGCTTTGTCACTCCTGCCAAAGCCAAACCCTTCGCCCGGACTCCTCGGCAGGTGGTTTATCAGGATGCTCCAACCCAGCGGCGTTTGCCGAAGCCTTTCCCCTTCCCCACGCCAGGAATCCTCCCGGCACGGGGAAAACCCCTTGGGGATTGACGGTGCTTGGTAGGGCGAGGGTTGGCCGAACCCCCTCGCCGCGGGCACGCATGGGCATCTCCCACCCAGGGAAAGCGCTACAGCCCCGAATGTAGGTCACGCACGTATGTGTATCATCATATACATATGTTGACTTCAAAGAGCTTGGGCTCATCCTCGCCGATAACAAACCCGCGTGTGGCTGTTAAACAGATTTGCATTTATAAACGGCGAACGCGGGGCACGTGCGTTATGTACCGGGGGGGTCGGGGGGGACCCCCCTGCCTGGCACCGGTGCTGGCGCTCATGCGGAAAGAGCACGGTGGCGGCGGAGACCTTCTCCCCCTAATAGCCGGTGACAGGGACTTGCTAGTGGCGATGTCCCTGCGTCGGGCGCGGAGCAAGGACGGAAGGTGTGCGACGTCCCCGCTTTTGTCAGAAAGTATCTATCAGAGCAGCGGGGAAAGGTCAGCGGGAAAAGCACGTGGGGAGGCACAAGCGGGCCCCGAGGAAGCTGTCCTGTCCGTTTGTCTGTCCTGCTACGAACGCCAGCCAGTGATGCCCACCCCCCCCCGCTCCAAGGATAGCAGGAGATTAGCTTAAAAAATCCCAGCCGCTTCAAAAAATATTAACTGTGGGTTTCGCCGCCTTTGCCTTCTGGTTTTCGAGCCTTTGGGGATGGTGTTTTCATGCCTTCCTCCGCCGCCACCAGAAATGTATTTATTTATTTTTAATGAAAAGCACGATCCCGGTGCTATTCTGGGGCTGGGCCCTGACAAACAAGGGAAGATGCTGGGGCTGGTGCGGGGGGGGGCTGTGCCTGTGCCACTGCCGCCGGCTTCGAGGACCGACCCCCCCTCCCTGCCACGGTGGCTGCGTGACGAGCAGGACCCCCGGCTCTGCCATCCCTGTAGCTCCCTGGGAAGCTGAGCCCAGACTTTCTCTGCCCTAATTCCCTGGGAAACCAGGCGAGGGCTGATCCTTGCACGGCTTTTTATTGTTTTCTATAAATCTTGGATTTCCATGGAGCTTGGAGAGGATTTTTGGGCAACCCACGGGCTCGATATTAGGGGAAATCAAGGTGGGATGTGCCCGAACTGCCCCGTCCATGGGGAATCCCATCCCTTCGTGTGTCAGGTGGGGATTTAATGCAGAATATTTGCTCCCAGAGCGTCAAATGTTGGTTGTGACACCCGGCCATGGCTGGGGCCACAGAGGAGCTCAGGGCGGTGCCGGGATGTTTGGGGGTCCCTGTCGGTCCCCACGGCTGGGTTGTGGACAGGGGTACGGCTGCCGGCCACGTGTCCCCTCTGCTCGCCGAGCCTCTGGGTTTGCAAATCAGGGACGGGCACTGGTGCCTTTTGGCTCATTTCTTGTATCAAAATTGAAGCATCCGAATAAAAGAGAGAGACGGGAAGGGTCCGGGCTGGGAACATTAACACCGGCTTGGCTGCCCGGGCCATAGAAACCCCCCTCGGCTCCCCATTTCCCCCCCCCTGCCAGCCACCCCTTTCACAGCGAGCTTTGGGGATGAAACCCCCGCGCCAGCTGCAATGCATAAACCTAAGACGGGCACACGTGTGCTCCCACGCACACCCCCGGGCTTGCACACGCGTGTGCACGCGCAGCCGAGCCGGAGTTGGGGCCGGCTGCTCCGGGAGACGGGGTGCGAGTGGCATTTCAATGCAATCCAGGCGGGAACAATGAGGTGTGTTTTTAAGGGACTGTGAAAGGGGGGTTTTTGCTGAAGGACTGAAAAGGCGGCGGGGGGAGGAGGGAGCCGGGCAGCCCCTCCATTAGCTCAGTGCAGCAGCGAGAACAGCTGTGAAAAGAGCCCAGGCCTTTTTCCCACGCCCAGAGGAGCGGAGCGAGGGAAGGAGCCCTCCCAGCGAGGTCAGATCCCATCACTAATATATACACAGGCTGTGCCCTCATTCACGTCACCCCGGCGCAGGTTTGTTTAAGGCACACACACACTGACACTAATTTCTCCTCGCCCTCGCTCCCCCAGCCGGCCCCATTATGGTCCCCGCTGCATTAAACCCTCCCCGTGCCCCGGCGACGGCTGGCGGCATCGAGGGGGTTGGTTTTGTTGTTTTTTTTTTTTTTTTAATTCCTTCCCCCCCCCGCCTCCTCTCCCAACACCTGACCGGCAAGGTCAAGACGAGCTGCCCGCGCCGTGGCGGCGGCGATGGGCTCTGTCCGGCAGCTGCTGTGCCGGGGCCGGCTCGCAGGAATGTGCCGCGACGGCCGGGTCCCGCAGATGGGACCTGGCGGGGGTTTGACACCCGGGACTCAGCTGGTGGAGGCGGATGGGGGCTGCGGAGCTTGGGGGCGAGGGAAGGATGAAATGAGCCCCCCCCCCCCCCACTCCCCGCCATCCTGGCTGTGTGCATTCACGGGAGCGTGGCTGATTGATGCCGGTGGAGGTCTGGCCTCGTGGCTGCTTGTCGGGAAGATGAAGTTGTGGGTCTTTGCTGGGGCCAAGTTAAAGGGTTAGTCCAAACCCCCTCCAGCCAGCAATTTCCAGAGACTGACCGGGGAGCGATCCCGGCAGCTCCGGTGCCGCCGGTGGGGTCGCACCGGTCCCGGCGCGGTGCCACGGCAGCCACCGGTCCAGGGCATGGGCGATGGAAGGAGCAAGCCCTCCTGCCCGTCCCGGTGCTGGCCGGACTCTGCTGTCCCGCAGGGCAGCGAGCCTGGGTCCGGGCAGCTCTGCCCCTGCCCTGGCTGTCACCGTCCCCGTCCTGTGCACCCCAGCACCGGGGGGATGCTGGGGGACATTGCACGGGGCTGCTGGGGGGTGCAGGATACGTGCATGTGGGGCTGCTCTGCAGCCCTCGCAGGGGGATGTGCGGGGGGTGAGGGGGATGCTCCCCTCCTGGTCTTGCCATGCCAGGATCCGGCCACAGCAATTCCCCATCCCTCCTCGCCCTGCGGTGTTGCCGGCCCGGCCAGGCATCTGCCGTGAGACGGGCAGCAAATAAATCAGGTCTTGTTTATTCTCGTGCCTGGGCTTGGTGTGTGAGTTCATTTTAAAACGTTCTGCCTTAAATTACAGCCTAATAAATCAATACCCACTTAGCGATGCAAGCGAGCGGGAGCAGTTTGCACAAAGAATTAAAGTTGCCTCCGCGGCTCTCGGGCTTCACGAAGGGAGAGGGAGCGAGTCCCGGCAGGACCCTGTCCTGCGACACGTGTGTCCATGGCTGCGCTTGGCTGGAACATGCATGTACATGGCTGGGCATGGCTAGGACATGCATGGGCATGGCCAGAACACATGTGAGCATGGCTGTGCTTGGCAGGGACACATGTTAGGGCAGGCGTGTGCTGTCAGTTGCCCCGTGCAGGGGCTTGGGGCAGCCTCGGAGCTAATCCCAGCCCCCCTTCAGCTCCTCTGAGATGGGGTCTCTCTGCATTGCCCCCCTAAAAAGGTGACAATATGGTTCTCCCGTCCAGGTCCCACCCACCTCTCCCCACTCGGGGCGCTTCGTTATGCCCCTGCTAATGGCTTTCCCTGAGCATCCTCCTCCCTTTTACCCCTCCGCTCACACCTTTCACTTGTCTAATCCCCTTGTATTTGTCTGGGCCGCCTTCCAGGGCCACCCACCTCTTTATAGGGCCACTGCTAAGTAAACGCTGCCTTTGCTCTGCTAAACGGGGACTCCTCCTCGGCGCAGTCGGGGTTAGCGGGACCGGACCTTTCATGTGCCGCTCGCCTTTCTTGGGGGCTGCCCTTTGCCTCCTGCCACAGCACCCTCCATCCTCCTCCTCCTTCTCAGGGATTCGGGGCACACCGGGCTCTCGCTGCCCAGCATCGGGGCATCAGCAGCCCTGGGTGTCATCGCTGCCTGCTCCCACCAGAGCTGCCCTTGGCGATGCCCAAGGACCCTCGTTCCCGTCCCCCCCGGCTTGTGTCGAGGCTGGTTTTATCCCTCCCCCTCCTCGTCTCCCTTGCCAAGCCCTGACACTTGATGGCAGCCCATTCAAAATGCATGGGCTCCCCTTTCCAAGCGCCCCAGTCCTTTTGAACTAAAAGGATTTTCTCAGAGGCTAAGTTCAAATGTATGGCCGTTATTTATTTATCACCCCGCTATGTATTATTCATTTATTTAAAAATGTATGGCAGCTGGGAGCCCCGTGTTTAATCACCCCACGGATGGCGAGGGCCAGGTGGAGCCAGCCCCTTGCTCCGCCGGTAACCTGGCGCGGTGGCTGCCGCCAGCCCGCCGGCCTCACGCCTGATTTACCATGAACCCAGCCAAAACTAACCCCAAGCCCACGCCAGCCAGAGCAGGGCAGCCGTGCCGGCTGGGCACGGGGCCGGAGCCGGTGTTTCAGGGGGATGCCAAGGACCTGCTGTGCCCCGACGCTGCGTGTCGCTGGATGTAGGTCCACGGAGTTGTCATTCCCCCCACCCCCAGCATGGCTTTTTGGGGTTGGGGACGAGGACGTGCCCTGCTTGCCGCCTGGCTGGCCCCTCTGGTGGCCCCAGCTGGCAGATCGCTGCCTGTCCCCAACACAAGGACAAAGTGGCCGACGTGCTGCTGCTGTGCAGGGAGGCTGGAAGGGGCTGGCATTGGGCTGTCAAAAAGAAGAAAAAAGGCAGAAAAAGGAGAAAACTGGCTGTGCTTTGCTTTCCCCGGCATCACGGGGAGGAGGGGAGGCATCCAGCCCTCCTGGCATCTCCTTGTCCCTGCAGGGGTGAATGACTGAGTCCCCTCACCGGAGGAGCACAAAGGGTTAAGGATGCTTTCCTTCCCCTCTAAAGTCCCCAAGTCCCTCCATGAGCCCCCACCACCCTCTTCCTCACTGGGACACTCGCTAATTGAGACAGCTTCAGCCCCTGCCTCCCTCCTCTCCCCCTGGGGCTGAGCTGCCTCTTCCCAGGGGGAGCACATTGTCTGCTCCAGCCGGGTTGATGTAATCCCTAAGCCCGAACAATACTTCCCCACCCCGCTCCTGCTGAAAGGGTATTAGTTGCCCAATGAGATAATTACTCCACAGGCCACCCTAATCATCCTGTCGGCCCAGCCGCTTTCCTCGGCGGGCGAAGAGCCACCCGTCGCAGCCCCACAGCACCCGGGATGCGGGTTCGGGGTCCCCTGGGGTGATGCTGCTGGAGATGCTCACCCTATGTGGGCACCCAAACCCCAAACACCGGCAGGAAAATATACTCGGAAGGGGGGATGTGCTGCTGAGATGCCACCTCCATTCCCATGGCTGTTGTCACCTCAAAATGCCACCCACGCGTGGGGTGCAGGGTGAGAGTCCCAGGGTGCTGAGCCTGGGCTGGCAGCACTGCTGCCACCATACTGATGAAGCACGGGTGGGATGAACCCGCTCCCGGTGCGATGGGGTTTGGGTTTTCCTGAAGTCACGTCCCTGCCTTGGGTCCCTCGGGAAGGGTCTGGGCTGGCAGATGTCCCCTGAGCGCCCGGCAGCAGGCACAGACCTATCAGTACATCGAGAAACCAATTACCAGGATAAAATTTTGGGAAACAGTATCCTACATTTTTCATTAAATACCGGCGTTCGCACAGACCTGATTTCAAAAAACCAGAATTTCAGCAATTAAAAAACCTGCCCCAACCTATAGGATAAATGTGACCAGTCTCCTGAATTGCTTTAACAGCAAATAATCCCGGTTTTCAGCCCTGCTTTGCGCAGGGTTTGCTGCCGGAGGGGCCCTGCGCTTGCTCCCGCAGAGCGTGCAGGGCTGCGTGGCGCATGCGTGGCGTTAGTGTGTACCCGCGGGCACACGCGTGTACCCACACATGCAGAGCTGGCTGCTCGGCTGGGCTGAAATCCGGCAGTTTTTTCCCAGCCGGATGGTGCCAGGGCTGGCTTTCCCCTCCCAGAGCAGCTAGGACGTGGCTGTCAGCCGCAGAGCTCCCCCGTCCTTTAATTGTCCGATGTGCTGGAATTGGGGATGCTGCAGGAGAAGGGACCTGTTCAGGGCTGCCGAAATTAAAGCCTAGTTCTTATTAATCCTGCTCTTTGCGGCTCTGGCTAGGCTGAAGTCAGGGATTATCCCATCCGCCTTCCCGCACACCGGTACTGCAAGAGCGAGGCAGCCGGAGAATTAATCTCCTGTAGGTTTTGCTGATCCCATCCCCAGGAACGGTGGCTGGGGGGCACCTGGAGGGGCTGGGGGGGGCCGGAGCCAGGCAGGGGGACAAGGACCTTCTGCCACCAAGGATTTGTGTTGGGCTCGAGGAGGGGAGCTGGCATTCGGTGGGATGCTCACCGGGATACTCGCAGGGATGCTGGCTGGGACCGGGGATGGGGTTTGAGTGACAGATCCGGCAGCGCCGCGGTCACCAGGCTGCACGTCCCCGAGTTCCCAGCAAGGACTTTCTTCCACCCCCCCAGCACCGTTGGGAATATCGCCGGTGGCGCGGGGGCCGAGCAAGGCCAATGCTGCGGTGAGGGACGCTGCCCCGCTCTAGCCACCCGCTCCTCCCCATCCCTTTTCTTGGCCGATCTCTTCTGACAGACAAACACCGGTTCTTTCTCCGCCACAAAGTCCTTGTCCAGCCAAGCACACAAAGCGGATCCATTATCCGATGGGGGACAGAAAGGAGGGGCCGAGGGGGGGGGCGGCCGCCGCACAATGCGCCCAAGTGGCGCGTGGGGCCGCCCCTATTGTGTCTGGGCAGGAAGGGCCGGGACCCACGGCGCGGCCCCCTCAATGGCAGCATTGTGTCTGAGCCCCCCGTCCCCTTGGGCATCCCCTCGGGGTTGTCCCCCCGCCAGCTCCCGCCGTCAACCCACCCTGTCTCCGGGCTTTTTGGGGGTCCTCTCTTCCCGTCGGACAGCCTCGGGAGTGCTGAGGGGGTGTTGGAGGGGGCTGAGGTTTTGGGAGCAAAGCAAATGGGATTGATGGGTGTCCCCCCCCCACACACACACACAGCCCGGGCAGGGTTGTGCGGGGTGAACGTGGGTGCTGGGGTGAGCGAGAGCTGAAGTCCTCACCTCCATGCCCTGTGGTTTTGGGTGATAAAAAGGCTGATCTGGGGCAGACCAAGGCATCCCCTCCCTGGCAGCGGGTGCTGGGGGACGGGGGACATGACCAAGGGCACATCTGGAGGGGGTTTGCCCCCATCATCCGACACAGAGGCGTCTCCCTCCCCACCGGCTCCCGGCAAGGTTTGGCTTCTCTTCCTGCCAATGCCATCCCGTCTGCAAACCGGGATGCAGGATGCAGTCCAGGATACAACCCACGGGGTGATGGAGCCGTTCGACCCCCTCTCTACATCCCGATGGAGAGGTCAAACACAAACCCGTCCCTAAGTGGGGACCCCTGCGGGTACCAGAGCGGGGTTTGTACGTAGAGGTGGGTGTGGAGACCTCAAGGCCCTTCGCCAGGCTCCAGCGATGCCAGTAGAAACCTTTGCAATCCCCTTAAAGCGTCGTCTCGGCCACGTGCACCTGCCCAGCACGGCAGCTGGGCTGGTTAAGATGGCTCAGTGGTGAGCAGCGTGAGATCGGTGTGGTTTTGGAGGTGATCGGTGTGGTTTTGGAGGTGACAACATTGCTCTTTTTTTTTTTTTTTGCAGAGGACAAATCCCCACGTTGCTTTGATCACCGCGGTCCGGCAGCATCCCTCACTGGGGACGGGAATGGGGCGAAGCGGCCACAGCAAAAGGGAGCACCCAGGCCAGCGTGGGCAGAGCCCCAGGAAGACCACCCACCCCACAGCACCCTCGCCCTGGAGATCAAAGGATGGAGGAGCCCCGTGGGGTACCGTGGACTGGACTTTCCTGCCCGTGAAAGCCGCCAGGCTGGGAGGAGGCTGCTCCTGGCACGGGTTTGCAGCGGCAAAGTTGTACATGGCTGTCGGGGACGGGCTGGTTTGGTCGCATCCCTCCACGGCAAGCGCAGTGCCTGCAGAGCTAAGCAAGGGAAGTTAGCTTTGCTCCCCCAAGGATGCTCGAGAGCCCTTCGCCTCTCCTGGATGGGGTAAGTTTGGGCTTTTCTTGCTTTCCTCTCCCTTCCTGCAAGCTCAGGCAGCTGGCACTGGGTTTTCCCTGCAAAACCTGCCCCCGAGCTCTCTCCAGCCGGGGATTTGGGGGGACCAGGGAGCAGCGCCGTGGAAGGGGGCACCCACGATGGCTCTGCGCGTGGCTGGGCTGCTCCTCGCCGTCGGGGCCAGGCAGGCAGCTGCAGTTGTCAGGCTGCAAGATGCCACGCTGATTTTTTTTCCTTGTTGTCTCAGGGGCAAAAAACCCAGCTTTTGTCCCCATTTTATTTATATTCCTCTTTGAAAAGGGTTAGATTTCCCCCTCAAAGCTAGTGGAAGACTGGGCTATTGATAAGAGCTTTTGGTTGCCAAATAATTGACTTTTTCCCCCTATCTCCTTTTTAATGTACATCTAAAATTCTTTCCTCTATGACTCAAACCCATCCTTTTCTATGACTAAACAGCAGAAGGCGGAATCTTCCCCCCCTCACCTCTTGCTTTGCCCCCAGCTGGGAGTGCAGCCTCCCCCACCATCCACAGATCCTCCTGCTCTGCTCCATCCAACCCCCCCATTTTCCCTGCTTGTAGACATTGGCTTTAGCTGCACAAGCGACTTCCATCTCCATCTGGGAGCCTGTTTTGGGGGGGTTACAGTTTCATCCCACCCCCCCAGGAGCGCTGGGGAGGGGGGTGGGGAGGAGCGCAGCCCCGCAGCAGCAGCAGCAGCAGCAGCAGCATCGCATCCTTGGGAGTCAGTCAAGGGAGAAAAACCACATCCCCTGCGGTCCTCACTCCTCCAAGTTTTTTCACGTGACCGCAAAGCTGTCCGAAACATTAGAAAAAATAACTTTCACCTTTCCCAGGGTGAGCCTGGCAGCTGGCGCGGGCGCTGCCACGGTGCCTGTCGGCAGCCCACGCTCTCGGGGCTGGTTTTCTGGCAGGGATTTGGCTCAGCCCCAGATGCACGATGGGGAGATGAGGAATGTTATCCCCCATTTCCCCCCAAGACGATGCCTGTGTCGGAGGGGTTTTGGGTATCTGCTCATCAAGGCTGGATTTGCCTGGCTTTTCCTACTCACTGGTACCCCAAGGGGGATGCGGGGTGCATCCCCATGGGATCACCCTCTGGAGATGGGTCTGGGATGCTCCCATGGCACAGGGCAGTGGCAGTGCTTCTTTTTAGGGGAGCGAGGCACAGCAGCAGTCTTGGGGAGACGTACATCTCCCCAGGACTGCCGCTGCGCCTTGTTCCCCATTGCCCACCCCCTCCAGCAAATATCTCCGGGGACGCTAATCCCGGCATCGACAGGCAATCTCCATCCATGCGGAGACCGGTGCCATCCCATCTGGAGACCCCAAGATGCAGGGATGGAGCGGGGAGACCCACCCAAGAGCGAGGCACACACTAATATGCCCAAATAATGATGCCCCATCGCTTTGGACCCCCCCTTCCCATCCATTTTTGCTTCATTCCTTCTCCCCCCTGCTTTGAAATAGCTTCTTCTTCCTCAAAGCAATATTAATGATGGTCGATGGGAATTGTTGGTGCTGGCACCCAGCACAGCCCTGTGCCCAACGGATGCCCCGAGCAGATGCTCGGCGCCGCGGGCAAAGCCGTCCTCCTCCTCCTCCTCCTCGCTCTAAGATGGCCGGCGGCCCCAAAATGGTGCTGAGCATGAGACGCCATCTGCAAGGCTGGTCCCACGCCCGCCGTGGCCTTTTTATGCAAAGGGGAATTAATTAGATTTGAATATGGTAATTAAGCCATCAAGCCCCGCCGGGTGCTATGAGGTCCCTTCTTTTCTTCGGGCTTTCTTCTCACCCCTCTCTCCCGCCGCCCCTTAACCCTTCCCCCTCTGCTTTTTGCACCCAAAGTACCGCTGCTGCATCTTAATTAAACGCCTCGTCTAGGCAATGCCATCGCCGCCCCTTTTCCCGCGCCAAATTCTGTCCGTCCTGGGGATGCCGTCCGTCTGTCTTGGTCAACGGCTGCATCTGTACCTCGTGTGCGTCCATTTATCCCCCCCCAAAAAACCAGGTGCTCACAGAGGGATGAGGGCAACTACCCAAAAGGAGAAATGGGATTTTGCCAGGTGATGGCCACAGCAAGAAATCAGTCCAAAATTAATTCCCCAAAAGCTGGGTCGTATTTTAAGCGTCTCTTATCCTCATGTTCCCAATATTGTCTTTTTTTTCCAACACCTATGGACTGTGGGAGTCCTGGTGTCACCCAGGTGCTGCCCTTGCCTGATGCACAGGGTTGGGTGAAGCTGCTTTTGGGAATTCTCCCAGGCTCTTTTGTGACGGGAAGGAAATGAATTGAGCATTGAAGAAGCTTTCAACATCTATGCCCAGAAAAGGAATTTTTTAAAAACTGAGAATTAAAGCTTTCGCCATTACCACATTTCTTTATAGCATCCATCCAGTCACCCCGACCTGTAACTGCTGGGTCTTTATCCACCCCAGCTAGGTGACGGTGCAGAGACTGGAAAACTCCTGGAAAGAGGGATCTGCTCAGGGAACAAAAATAATCCCTGGAATATTTCTTATACATCTATCTATATTTATAAGGAAAATATTTCTCTTTTTTTCCCACTTACCTTGTAAGGCAAATGAAGGAAATTGGGAATACCTGTGGGAGCTCGTCAAAAAAGCCCCCAGGCGCTTTCTCAGCAAGTTGCTGAGAACTTGAATTAGCTTCTTTAAAAACCAGAATATTTGCAACGGGGTCATTTCTGGTAAAAATTTTAATTGTATCAGCAAGCTGCTTCCACCTGAAACAAGAAAAGGGCTGAGATTATACATACATATTATATATATACACATATATGGTGGGCGTGTGTGCATATATATATACGGTGATATGGTGTGTATATATATATATGGTGCTGGTAAGAGGTTCCCAGGGGTTTAATCCCAGCTGGCAGCTCGTCGACAGGCGGGGGTGACCCTGGGGGCCCCCGCGCTCCCTCACAGCGCCGGCTCTGACCTACATAGCGGGTGCTGGATACGGCCACCCTGGCAGCCGCTGCAGACACCCGCTCCCTGCGGCCGGTGCGATGATGGACACGGGGGGGGGCCATCCCCAACCTCCCCTTTGGCCTCAGTTTGGGTGAAATAAGGGAGAAATGGTGGTTTTCTCCTCCGGCTCCTGCTACGGGGCAGGCACAGGGTGCTCACGCCCGGCTCTGGCAGTGATGCTTTGGGTGCCTTTGGGGACCGGTCCCTGGGCTCTCCTCACCCTGGACCAGGCTCTGGCTCTCTCCCAAGATGCAGGAGATGCCGATGGCATCTCCTGAGCCATATTTTGCAGCTCAGCCTGAAATAGGACCACGAGACCCGCCTGTGTTGGCAGCCCAGGGACCCAGCTTCATGGGGCCACCAACCCCAGGGCGCTTGTCCCCACTGCTGCGGTCCTGCCGACTCCTCCTGGAATGGCAGAGGGGAGAGAAAATACACTGGAGAGAGGGAAAAGGAGCAGGAGAAGAGAGAGGGTGAGGAAGAGGAGGGAAATCTATAGAGCAGGGGAGGAAAGAAACCAGTGAGAGAAAGAACTATAGGAAAAATATTAAAAAACAAGGCAGGGAAAAGGGGCAGAATGGAAGAAAGAGCAGATAACAGAGGGGCTGATGGCCTGAGAGACAAGTCAGGGCGAGGCGATAAAGCAGGAGATGGGCAGATAAGACCCCAGGCAGTGCAAGCGGGAGGCAGAGCGTGGCGGCTGCGGAGTTGGTACCCACGGGAGGATGCTCGAGGCTCCGGCTCACGCCAGGGCTCAGCCCCTCTGAGGCTGGGACGGGAGGGGGTGGCAACGGTGGCAGCGAGGTCCCTGCCAAGCTGGAAAGACCCAAAGGTCTACAATCACACGAGCATCCCCATATCTCATTAAGCAGGGGTCCCGGCTAACGAGCCTGGCCCAGCGGAGCAGGTGAGCAGCACCCATGGCAGGCAGGTGGCTGCGAAGCACAGGGCTATAAATCTCCCACGCGGTGCGGGTGCCGCCGAAAGCCTTCCAGCAGGATTTATCTCCCCTTCCCGCTTTCCCCGCCTTCCCGCAACCGCCACGTGGATTCCCCGCGGCAAGGGAAAACAAGCGAAGATGCTTTCTTTTGTCTCCGCCGCCCGCTCGGCCGCGGCTCTCCGGCTCTAATCCACCTCGGCCACCTCCCCTCCATTCACAATTTTCTTCCCATCTCGGGAGTGGAAGAAAAGAGACAAACCTTTTTTTTTTTTTTTTTTTTTTTTAATTACAAAATAAATCAGCGTCGGGGAGGTGGTGGCACTGTTGGGGAAGGAGGGATGGAGACGCCCCAACAGCCGAGCCTGGCTCGGGCTGGTCCCAGGGTAACCCCAGGGGTTTCACCTCCCTGAGCCCCCGCACGACGCCCACCTCGGCTCACTGCTACTCCTTATTCCACAGAGCCCTTACAAACCATTTATGCTACTTCTGTGCAAAAAAAAAAAAAAATTAATATAAATATAAGTGATGGATGTGCTGGTGAGAGCTCTGCATTGAGGGAGCAGAGGGGGGGAAGCGGGGGGAGGACGGAGAGCGCTTAAAAATTACAGTGGGAATTAGCAGGAGTCTAAGCTGTTGTTTGCGCTGCCCATTAGCATCTGCCTATTTATCTGTCACCAGATCCTCGTGGCATCTATCCATCCATCTGGATCCTTGTCAGTCTGTCTGCCTATCTAATTATCCATTAGCATGGCAAAGCGCCCCTGACAGCGGTCCCGGCGAGGCAGACGCGAGACCACCTCAGCTGCCCTTCACCATCGCGCGGATGCTTTTATGAGCTTTACCGACACGCGAGCAAAACCCCGCTCGTAGCTTTCACAAAACAATACCTTACGGCGGGCAGGGAAGGTTCTGCGAGGCCGCGGGATGCGGCTGCATCCAACGGCAATGGGGGAAAGATGGGCTGGAGCAGGCGAACGCCGGGGGTTGCGTGGCAGGGGTTGTCCGTAGGGTGTCGATCGTGTAGGGGGAACACGCGCGCGTGCCACGCTCTACGTGCACGCCGCGCCGCACGCTTTCGATGCTCCGTCTTGCCCATGGAAAACAAACCCCGAGGCCTCGCCCGGCACGGGCATCGCCACGCCGTGCCGCGGGCAGCTCCGGTGCCGGCGGCTCTTTGTGCCCGTGCCGTCGCGTGGGGTTTCTTTGTTCGCGGCGCCGGGCAGGTTCCCCCTCCCGCGCCTGCCCACGGGCCCCGGCTCAGAGCAGCCGCCGAGGAGCAAATCAGCGGCGTTTGCATATTCAGAGCAGGTGGGGGCCCATATGCCTAAGATGCACCAGACAAAATTAGCCACCATAATCATAATCAAGTGTGCCGTTGTGCTGGGGGAAGGGAGAGCCTGGCAGACAAGCCTGATAATTATGAAGCTCAGCATGTGCGCAGCGGTTTTGCAACAATTATGCCTAGCTCAGCAAGCCGGCAATGATGCTTGTTACAACCACCCTCCATCGCCCACCCACCCGCCGGTAGCTCGCTCCCGGGAGGGCTGCGCCAGCCTCGGTCCTCGCCGAGCCGCCGTCGGGAAGGGAGCGTGAGGCCGGCGAGGGGCTGCGGGCAAGACCCCGTCCCGGTGGGTCCGTCCCTTTGCGAGCTGGTTTGTCGTTCGGCGACGGCCGTTGCTCGGGCATCCCCCACTGAGCTGCCCGCTGCTCTCCCTGGGTCCCCACCACCTTCCTGCACCCTCCTCTTCCAGCAAAACTCCCCGGTTCCCACCCGGACTAAACCCACGGTGTCCGAGGTATCTCCAGAAACCATCCTCCCCCGGCCCCGTCAGCACCCGGCTGCTCTCGCCCTGCGTGGAAAACAACACAAACCCTTCGCATAAAGGAGCTCTGCCGCTCCGGCTTCGCTAAAATCCGTTTATATTTGCCTCCCAGGACTTTCCCGTCCTCCTCTGCTCGCCCTGCTCTTTGCAGGGGTGTGCGTTATCTCCCGCTCATCCGCTCCGCAGGCTGGGAACGAGGGCGGCGGCAGGAGGTGACACACCAGATTCGTCTCCAGCCGCCAGCGCTCGAGGGCCGGTGTCACGCAGCATTTCCCTGAACGAGCCCCGGGGAAGGGGAACGGGAAGAAGCCGCGTGCGCGCGAGGCCGACGGGAGATGCTCCGCGGCATAGCGAGGACCAGCCCGTGCGCCGTGGTCTCGGGAAGCGGCGGCTCCGGGCTGCGCCGTCGCAGCTCGGCCTCGAGCGGGATGCTCCATGGAGCCTTCCGACCCGCATCCAGCGGAGGAAGGGGGAAAATAAATTGGTTTCCTCTTTTAAATAGGCTGGAAGCTGCCTCGGCTTAAGCTGGGTCAGGGGGTGGTGCTGAGGGATGCTCGTGTTTCCCCGGGGTGCCCCGGTGCAATGGGGACAGGGGGGTTGTAGCGGTTTCCCTGGTGGAGCGGCTATAAAGGAGCTCAGCGTGCGTGGAAATCACGGCTCTGCTTTCCCCAGCATCCCCCGTCTTTCCCTCTCCTGTTTGGCGTTTGGGGGGTCAGGATGAGCCACCCCCCCCCAGCCCCAGGGAAAACCCTGCTTGAAGCCCAGCAGTACCTGCAGCTCTGGGGTTAAACAGCTCAAAAGGAGGATTTTCCGCGCAGGGAGGTTTGTGGACATACCCAGCATCCTGGCACCTCTCCGCCCGTTACCTCCCAGCTCAATTAATGGAAAGAAGAGCCAAACCAACACAGAAACACCCGTCAGCACTGGAGGATTACTCCGCTCCGCACCAGGATCAGCCAGGGGCTGGTTTGCTCCAAACTAGAGGATTTATCAGAAGATGATGGCAAAGCTGGGCAAGGACAAGTTTGGTTCATTTACCGTGGGGTATTTCCCGAAGTTCAGTGAAACAGCCCCAAAATCCAGTTTCTTCAGGATGGAGCAGCAAGTGCCTTTGGGGACGGCACGTGGGAACAACTCAACATCATGGGGAAGATTTTGGGTCCCCAAAGATCTGGCCCGGCTGTTGGAAGAGCTGTCCCTGTCAGTCCCTGGGTGTCCGGCGAGTCATTTGGGGGATTTGCTGGATCCTTGCCGGGCTGGTTTTTCACCCCAGAAGCAGGAAAGGACGTGAGCCTTGGCAATTCCCCATCACTCAGCATCTGATCCGCGCCGAAGGGCTCTCACTCTTATCCATGTGGGAATAGCAGTGGTAGCATCCGGCTCAATTGACCAATTTCTGTGCAGCTGGAGCATCTGGAAACAACCAAACCAGCCCACATTGGCCCAGTTTCCCACCTGCAGAGATCCACTGCTTCAGCCCTGTTTTCGGTAGAGTTTGGAATAACCCTGCAGGAACTTGGATTCACGCCTGGTCCCTTCTTGCCCCGAATCACCCATCAAGAAGTCACCCTTTATCAGGATTTTCCAAATCCCAGCAAACTGGGGTCATCATTGTGCCATGCACCTTCACCGATCCTCCTCTTTCTTCCCCAAATACTAAGGTTTCCCTGGTCAATCCCTTCCAGAATAAATGCCTTTGCTTAAATCATGGAGCCCGGGATGCTGAGGGAGCTTCCCGGGGACTTTGCTGGGCCCAGGGCAGACCCCGAATCCCCCCATGCTGGGGGTTGCTGGGGCTGTACCCATCTGCGGCAAAGGGATCTTAAAATATTCTTTGCTGGAGCTTTGGAAAGGAGCTTTCGATTGTTTTAATTGATGGAGGAATTGGACAGCGAACAGAAACACAGTCAAATAAATCAGCACTGCATTTTCACCACCTTTTCCATCCCCCAAAGCTAGTTTGGGAGCAGAGCGGCTTTGCAAGACTCGGGGAAAAAGCAAGAAAATTCCCCCACCTGTTTGCTTTTAAACAGGCTTTTTTTTTAAGGAAAAAAAAAAACAACAAAAAAACCTCGAAGGCTGTGAACAGCACCCGAAACCAAGCCGGGGTGTGCTATTCATGCACACACGCTATCCGAGGGGCAGGATCCCCCACTCCACACCCCACGGGGCTAAAGAGCAGCAACTCTCCGGACTATAAATTCCCAGATTCCCTGGATCTCACCAGCTCGGCTGTTATTGAGATGCAGGGAGCAGGGGAGAAGGTGACCGCCGACTCCATAAATATTATTGGGGGCGACGGGGCTGCGCGGGGCCGGCGGGCGCAGACAAAGCGCCCATTGAGCTGTCGGCAAAGGCGCGACGGCCCAGCTGCCGCGGGGAGCCAGGACGGGGGTCAAGGTCAGAGGTGGCCCCTGCTTGTATTATTCCCCCCCCCCCAACCCAGCCCCTTTCCTCATGCCCATAAAATTAATAAAGTTAAATGGGTATCGCCGGCTCAGCGTGCCCATGGAGGATGCCGGGAGAAGCGGGTGCTGGCAGCAGCAGCCATGTCGGTCATGCAGGAGGGGAAACTGAGGCACCGTGCAAGAGCCCAGCATCGCACCCGCTCTGAGGGGGCAGTACCCGTGTTTTTATCCCTTGGGGACCCTTTTGCAAATCTGTTTAATAACATATATCCTTAAAGGCTTGCAGACTTGTCATCCCCAGCTCTGTGCTGGAGCAACCCCAGGATCACGCCAGCGTGGCCGGGGAGCCCGTGCCCACCCCAAACCACCCAGCACCCCTGCCCTGTGCCCAGTTCTCCCTATGCCGAGGGTTTCTCCATATGGATGGAGAACCGGAGCTTTCAGCTGTGCGTGGGAGCTGCTGCAAGGGCAGCCCCCGACAGCCTCATCCACTCCCCAGGGCTGGGGGTTCAATCCTGCTGGCACATAAACTTAGATTTTTAAAATATTTTACTCCTTATTAAGCAATCCCTTAGCAACGCTTGTTTCCATGGCAAAGAGCAGAGAACCTCCATGCTGATGCTGAGCTTTGCCTTAAACTATAATTCAGCTCATTTTATTTGGGTGCTGCCCCGTGGGGCCAGGTGCCCAGCACCCATGGGGGCTGTCCACCCTGGGATAGACCACGGGTGCCTGTTCTGGGCTCCGAGCCAGGCTGGGGACACAAAACAAGGGCCGTTTACCTGGGAACAGGAGGTGTGCAGCATGCAGAGCCTCTTCTTGCAAAAAAAGGGGGCTTGGGGCACGCTGCGCACCCCAAAAAAGCCAATCTCCATCCCCTGTAAGCCCAGCTCTGGAGCTCCTGTAGTTTAAAGGCAGAGCCATGCCCAGCTGCAGAGCAGCCCGGGCTTCCAAAATTATGCTAATAAGCCCAGCCACCAGCGGGGCTGCAGGCTTTCCTTGCTTCCCTGCACCTCCAAGCCTTAACGAACTCAAGCAAACGAGGCGCAGGACACTGGGGCAGTGCTGGGTGCCAGCGGGTGCTGCAGCACCAAACCGAACGGGAGGCGGGTGCTTTAGAGCTGAGTTGGTGGGGGCTGGCACCGCACGGTGAGTGCTGCCCTTCGGGCAGCCTCGCTTTCCCAAAGGGGCATGGGAGTCACTTAAAAATTGGGATTCCTGCAAAAAATCCAAATGAAAAGGGTATTTTTTTAGTTTTCAAAAATCCCACCGACGTTCCGTGCTCCACTTGGCATTTTCGAAGAAATGGGTTTAATTCTGCTATCTCTATCCTCAATGGAAAAAACTCCACTTGGGAGCAACGGCAGGTTCCTGGGACGGACCCTCCACAGGGACATTCCCTCCCAGAATCACCCAAGGTCCCCATTTTCCACCCCAGAGACCAAAATCAGCATTTCTGTGGGTGCGAGAACCCCGGCAGACCTGGCATTGCTGGGTTTGCTCGTCTCCATCTCCCCGGGAGGAGAAAGGAAACTCTCCTTCCTCACCGCGCTTTTATTTTGCTGCAGTGGTAACGAATTCTTGCAGCGGTTCGTGCCCTGAAGGAGCCTTAAAACCTCCCAAATTTGACAGCCAAAAATAGCTATCGCTCTGCTTGTTTCCAAGTGTTCACTAGCCCTGATTTATTTACCCCGGTTATTTGAATCCGTCTCACGCTTTGAATCCCAAATCCTAAGCAGAATGGAAAAAAACCTGCATCTGTCATTTAGATGCTCTTGCACTCGTTGAACGGGGAGGGGGATTATCGTTTCTTCTGGCTGAAAGGGTGTCCCCTGTGCCGGGGTCCTGAGGAGGGCTGGAAAAGCTGAAAAAAATCATGGCTTTATCAACTCCTGGGATTTCCAAGCATCCGGACTGTGCGGCAGCTCCAGGAGTATTTTTCCCAGTCCTTAATATCCTTGTTTGCCGTGGGGGAGGCTGCCAGGACTGCGGGTGAGCAGAGCTCGGGGGGGACCTGTGGGCTGGATTACTCAGCGGCGTGGGAGCGTTCGGCAGCAGAATCGCTGGTGGCATCCCCGTGCACCCTCTCTGCCCCGTGCCTGTGCTCCCCCATCCCGGAGCCCATCGCTGTGGATGCAGAAACCCCCGCCGCCTCCCTCCTCATCCCAGTCCCGATGTGGTTTTGTCCCTGGGGTGCCAGTGGCACGCTGCTTGGGGAGTGCCGAAAAGCAAAATGCAGATTTTTGGTGCAGAAGGACCCAGGTCAGGTGTCCGTGGGGCAAACCCTGCACTGGGACACAGCCGGGACAAGGCTCCTGGCAGGCGGGGGGGCATCCGTGGACTTTCGATCATGGCAAATCTCCTGGATTTTCTTCCCACCGGCTTGCACAGCCCAAATCTCTCTCCCTGATGGTATTTCAAGCCACCCGACACCCACTCTTAGCTCGCTGTAGCTCTGTTTGGAAAGTTTTGAAATTCTGGGTCACTGGATGATTTGCACTCGATGATCTCCCCTGCTTGGGACCAGCATCTCTGGCACTGAGCACCCACCGGGCTGGGCTTCTGCACTGGCAAGGAGGGGCTCAAAACATTCCCAAAGCTGGGAACGAAGGGATGAAGGGCAGCGAGGGTGGATGGGGCTGTGGGGGGAGGAGGGTGCCCCCCATCCTCCTCGTCTCCCCCAAAACAGGCTCAGCTTTTCTCATGTACATACACATATGCTCACCTCCGCCACGCTGCTGGAGAAGGGGTGAAATTAATCCCTATGGAAATTTATTTAAATGAATTCCCTGCCTGGACACTCAAGCTGTTCCCAGCCTGGCGAGGGCAGGGCAGCCGGGGGAGGAGGGAGTGTGGACCCCCTGGGCACCCCAATTCCCCCATTACCACCACATCTCATGGGGGTTATTGCCCCCCAGGCAGTTGCCCCAGCGGTGCCGAGCTGTGCCACAAACCCAGGTTTGGGCCCACAAATTGCCCCAGGGCTCCCCGGGGGTCACTCGTGTCTTGCCCCCATGTTGGAGCAGGGAGAAGATGCCGGCGGCTCTCGCTGCACCTCGGCGAAAGTCGGGGGGGACATCCAAACAGGTTGTTTTTTGCCCCATAAGCTGTGGGCCTTGGTCAATTCGTTAGGGGAAAGAGAAATTAGCTGAGCATGTCAATAAATAATACTGGTTTTCCTGCCTAAAACACACCTTGGTCTATTAATTAAATTCACGCTATGTGCAGCAGCAGGATCGAGCCCTTCCCGTTCCCATCGCACTGATTGAGCTGCTGAGATCCTCGTCCCAGCCCCGGCCGTCCTTACGCCAGGCGCTTGCGCTGATGTTCGGCTCGAGTGGTGTCACCCCACGAGAGAGGGGAGGTGTGGGGGCAGACGGGGACCCCCTTGGCCTCAGGGAGGCAGAGCAAGCACCGCAGTGAACCCCAAGCTCCTGGGAAGCGTGGGCAACCCCCCCCATGCGTGGCCCCGATCCCGTACGGCAGCAACGCAGCCGGCCCCGGAAAAGGGGATCCGAGGCATCTGCATCCCCCGGACAAGGCTCCTTTGAGATGGGGCACAGATGGGGTATTGTCAGCGCAGGCAAGGGGTGAGGGAGATCCGGGAAGAGGGTTTGAAGTGGGATTGTGATGGGAAAGGTTGGGTTTGCAGGGAGCTTGACCTCGCAGGGGACCTCCCCGACATCGAGCATCCACCCCGCGCCCCGGCATCTTTGCGGTATCCCGGAGGGAGAGCCCAGCCGGGCTGTGGCAAAACCCGAGCATAAAAGCATCGAGGAGGAGCTTTTCGGAGAGGAATATTCACGCTGAAGCATCAGGCGATCTCAGCACGTGCAAACGCGCTCACGCCTTCGCCAGCCCTGCGTGGGCATCCGTGCGCACGGGTGGGGGATGCACGGTCCCCGTGTGCATCCATCCCTGAGGGCGTCAGTGTGTTCGGGGTCTGGGGGGGGGCTCAGGGAAAAGGAGGGTGCCTGCACCGATTCCCCACCCCACGCAGACCACGGAGGGAGATGGACCTGAACCCCAAAGCCGGCAGAGCGCTGGTGGGGGATCAGGGCTGGGTGAGCCGGCAAGAACAGGCACTTCTCGGGGATTTATGCCATGCAGCACTTGTCAGCGCAGCTTTAGCACCCCATAAAGCAACGCCGAAGGCTGAACGTGAAGGGAGAACACAAAGATGCCCCGACTGGCCAATTAATGAGCAAATTCGGGCTCAGGCCCTGCAAAGCTGCATAAGGGAAACGCTTGGGGGGGGAAATGCAGCCGTGGGGAGGACGGGAAAATGCAGGCGACTGGAATTAGGGGAGGGGTAGTGCACCGCGACGTGGCATGGCAGCCCCGGTGCAGGCAGCAGCTAACGCCACGTATGTTCATTTGCAGGCAGCTGCCCGGCAGTGCACCGGGGGCTTTGCTGACTGCACCCCACAATCGGGACATCGGGACCCCCCACAAGTGACCGACAGCAACAAGGACATGAAGAGGTGCCACCGCATGGCCGGGGGACAGCGACCTGGCACAAAGCACGGCTCTCGGTAAGGATTTTTTGGAGCAGCCCACGGGAATGGGGCAGGAGGTGGGGACCCCACGAACCCCACAGCGGTGCCCAGGTCACCCCAGAGGTCTCGCTGCTTTAGGAGCATCACCTTAAAGGACTTACAGGAGTTTTGCAGGACACAACTCCCTCCCCTGCCCGGGCGGGAGCTCTTCTCCCCATTAGACACCGGCAGCGATGTGGTTTTTCCTGCTCCTGCTGTCACCTGCCCTCTTTCAAGATGTCCCAGGCTGTCACCAACCACTTAAATACATGCTGGCCCCAAGCTCCTGCCTATCTCCACTGCAGGAGGCTGGAGCCAAACCCTAATAGAAATGTCCCCAAGCGCTTAGGTGGGATGGGGACTGAAATTATTCGGGCAGGGAGTTGGCGTTGTGGTGACACTGTCACCTCCTGGCCGTCCCGTGGGAACTCAACCCTGGTTGTCACTGGGCTGGGCCTGGGCTCACACCATTTTCTCCCATTAACAGGTGACACGAGCGGATGCCGTGGGGTCCGGGTGCCCGAGAAAGGCTGGAGAAAACCAAGGCTGGGTTTGAAGCGTGGGCAGGATCCGTGCGGATGCCCTTCCCATCCCCAGGGTAAGGGCTTCCTCCCTCTTTTCCCATATAAGCAGCCCCAAGGCTGAAGCCAGACATGCCCAGGGGGTCCCACCCGGGGGTCCCCCCCATACCTCGGTGCCAGACGGGGTGCACGGACCACGAGATGACACCCCAGGAAGCTGGAAGGACACAGCCGCTGCCACCAAGCCCGAGGCACCGGGAGGATGAGGTCTGCAGCTCAATGAGGCGAAAGGGAAAAAAAAAATCACACGCATTAAAGGTGTTCAAAGCCCCCAGCCGTGTTGCAGCCTGGTCTCCCTCGCGCCGCTGGTGTTTGAGCAGAATTTTGTCCCTCTTTCTTGCAGGACCCCCCAAATCCCCACGAGACCCGGTGTCTGGGGTGTGTTTCCTTCCCAGTGGGTCAAACTTTTATCTTGCCAGCCCTCTCCTTTCCCACGGTGGGAGGCAAGGGGTGCCCTGAGGGGGTCCCAGCCCCAGAGGGGACGATGTCCTGTCCCTTTTGGGCTGGGGGGAGGCAGGAGCAGCCCGGCTTTGGGCTTGGCTGGTGTGGGGACAGGCACACCTCCCCTCACCCTCACTCCCTCTTCTCTTTTCCACCCCAGACCTGGGAATCGGGTCCAGCCCCACTTTGCTGGTCCACGGGGATCCCTGTGGGCCACCCTGATGGGGGACAGGTGGGACAAATCGTGCAAACTGGGACCCAGGAGGGACAAACACCCAGCCAACACCACCAGCTCCCAGTACACTGACTGGTTGCTCCAGCCCCAGCTGGTGCAGCTGGTCCTGAGGCTCCCTCCAGCCCCACAGCTGCCGGTTTTCTGTCTTTAAGTCAAATTTCAAGGCAAAAATAGAGCCTGGAGACCTGCAGCTCCAGGAGCAGACAGGGGACGATGCGCAGCGTCACCGCAGAAGTTGGTGACTCCGGTTGCTCACTCGGTATCGAGATGCCGGAGCCGTGGAGCCAGTGCCAGGTCCAGCCGGCGCTGCCGCCGTGGTCCCCTCCCCACGGAGGGCTGCGAGATCCCACCAGTGTTTCTAGTGACCAGTTAAACACAGCGTGGGTGACGTGGGGCCAGGCTGGCTCCCCTGTGGATGTATCAGAAGGACGTCCTCGCCGAAATCCCTGCCTCCGAACCCCCCCAGCACGCGCTCGCCCGCCACCGCCAGCGACCCAGACGCCCAAATATTGAGCTATACATTAAATTACCCTGGGGAAAGGGCCGGGAGGGAGCCGGAGCACGTCGGAGGGAGCGTGGCAGTTTGTTATGCTAACCGAGGGGGGCTCCGCTCAGGGGACGTGTCGGAGAGGTCTGAAGAGCAAGGAGTTCACAGGCCCTCTCCTTTTGTCATGCTAAAAGTGCAACACAGAAAATATATACAGGCAGCTGCTCAATGGAGCGTGAAATACAAGTGATTTCTCCGGGAGCCCTGGGTAATGCGATGCAGCCCGGACAATGCCCGCCACCGCCCGCCGCCGCCTTTGTGCAAAATGGGAAACTTCTGGGGGGGGGTGTGTGGAAATGGGCACAGACCAGCTCCAGGCATGCCAGCTGCCCCCAGCATCGCCCAGAGGAGGAAAAGTCCTCGAGTCCGTCCCTGGCTGCGCTGCCCACGGGGTCCCCCAGCTACGGGACCAGTGGGAGCCCAGTTGTCCCAGGTTGGGCTCCGGCTCAGTGGGTGCCGTGTGGCTGCCAAGCCCCGGTCCTTCAAGGAAAGATCTCTCCGGCGTGTACGGGGACCGTGCTGGGTCTGGCACCCCCTCACCGGGTGCAGGGCCGGGGTCCCCCGTTAATTCAGTGACTTTACAGCAGCACCGACAACGGCCCGTGGCGGCAGGTCCCTTTGCTGATGCTAATTTGGGCATCTCGGCAGGAGCGGTGTAAAATCAGACCTCAAAGGGGCTTTTGTGTCCTGGGGGAGGGCGGCTGGGCTGGGGGTGCTCTGAGCATCCATCTTCCACTTTTCCCTCCTTTTTTTTGTGTCTCGGCGGAGCTGAAAGCCGACGCCGTGGGGGCTGCGAGGATCCTGGGGCCCTGCATTCGTTCCAGAGAGGTGCAGCCACCAGTTTGGGCAGACCCTGTGGCCAGTGCTGCGCCCCGGTGCAAGGGCTGGGGGGGTCTGGGGGGGTTCGGGGGGGGGGGGGACACAGGCTCTGCCCAGCCAGCAAAGGTGATGGATCAGGCTGGTCCCTGGACCCTGGCTTGACTCGCAGCCGGGGGCACCTGGCAGCCAGGATTAGGCCACTTGGGGCTGGCTGGGGGATTTTTTGGAATCACAGCCCCTGAGTTCTCCCCCCGCCGTCAGCGGAGGGGCTGCTCAGCTCCCGGCCAAAGCTGGCACGGGGACACACTGCGGGCTGCATGCCCAGGCTGCTCTGGGGGGGTGCCGGGGGAGGGCGAGGGGATGTGGTACCCCCCAAGCCTGGGTACCCCAACCCACGGGGGATGCTCGGGGCACGGGCGGGAAGCGACATCTAGCGGGAAGCGCATCCCGTTGCCTGGGAGATCGATATCCATGGCAACCCCTCGGGGCCACCAGCACCCTGCCTGGACCAGGAGCACCCACTAGCACCCACAGAGCCCCCCACCCCGTTGGGTGCTCCTTGCAGGGCAGGGCTGTCACGGTCCGAAGTAACGCCGAGCTCGGATGAAATGCCTGCAGACCCCTGCCGTGGCGCAGGTGCTGGTGCCGTGGTGGGCCCTGAAGCCCCTTACCCGCCGTCAGCCGGGACGAGCTGCACCCAGCGGGCTCTGCCCTGGCCTCGTCCACCATCGGCTCCTCCGGTGCTCGCAGGGAGATGCGGCTGGGCAGCAACGAGGGGATAAATGCAGGAGCGGAGCCCGTTTCTTTCGCAAGGAAGACGTGGGCATAAGGACGAGGAGGGCGAGATGCTTGCAACCTTGTCCTCCAGGGACAGCACCGGGGAGGGGAAGGTCCCAGCTCATCCAGGACGGAGGAGGACAGGATTGAGCCACCCAAACCCCTGTGCCCTCCTTTACCCCAAAATTCAACGCCCGGGGGCTGCGTGCAGGGATAGGTGTTGCAGAACCTCAACCCGAAGGGGCCCTTCAGGAGCAACGGCACACCCACATGCATGCACATCGATACATAGGAGGTGCAGCCATGTCCATACATATGATTTATTATCTATATATCCGCGCGGCCGCTGCTGGGGCTGCGGCGGGACTCGAACCCGCGACCTCAGGACAGCGCCGGGGACCACAGCTCCCAGGAGGCAGCGCCCGCGGAACTAGGCGCCGCGGAGAGCCCCGCCTCCACCCAGCCCCGCCTTCCCATTGGCCGAGAAGCTGCCAATCCAAGGGAGAACGGCGGCGGATTGGCCGGCGTGGGGCGGCGGCGGGTAAGCTTCCTGCGGCCGCCTTTGCATTGACCCCGGCATGGTGAGCGCGGATCGGGGGTGTCTGCCCGGGGGGGCGGGCTGGCCCCGGGGGTGTCTGCCCGGGGGGTGCATCTCCAGGCTTTTTTGGGAGGGTGCATGCCTGGGGGGGGGGTGTGTGTGCATGCACGGGGCTGTCCCGGGGGTTGCACGCCCCGGGGGGGTGGGTGCATATCCGAGTGGGCATGCCGGGGGTGTCCCGGGGGGGTGCATGTCCGGAGGGTGCCTGCCCGGGGGGGTGCACGCCCGTGGGGTGCATGCCGGTGCTGTCCCATGGCAGGGACAGGGGCTGGGAGAAGCAGACAGCCCCGGTGATGCAGGCTGGTGGAGGCGGGGGGGGGGTGTCTCCAGCTCCCCCCACCTCGGCTTTGGGGGGGGGGTTCAAGGGCCGGGGTCACTCCCGGAGGGTGTCCCCGGTGCAGGCGGTGATGGGGGTGCAGGTGGTGGTGAGCCTTCTGGCAGCCAGCGTCATGCAGAAGATGGCCCCGCATTGCTCCTTCGCTCGCTGGCTGCTCTGCAACGGCAGGTACGTGGCCTGTCCCTCCCTGCGCGTCCCCGGAGCTGGGGGGGGGACTCGGGGACACCTGGCACCGCTGATACCCGATTGCTCCTTTCCAGCCTGCACCGCTACAAGCATCCCTCGGATGAGGAGCTCTGCGCCCTGGCAGGCAAGCAGCGTCCCAAGGCCAAGCGGGACAGGTCAGCTCAGCTCGTGCCCGCGGCTTCGGCAGGCAGGAGGGACTTGAAACGATAAATATTTTGGTTTGGTGATAATGGAAGTCATCCCGGGATGCTGCGGGATTCCGCTGGGCTCCGGGCCGGTGCTGGTGATGAGGAGCCCCAAGCTGGGGACGTGCCGCCACGCGAGGGGCTTTCGGCACCGTGGGACGCAAGGGACAAGCCAGCTCTTTGCCTGCCGTCTCGAGCCCAGGTTTGCCTTGCAGGAGGATGAACGGCATGACGGATGACAAGCCCCTCTCTGTGCCCCGGGACATCGACCTCCGCCTGGACACCAGCCCCATCACCGCCGTGGATGCTCTCGGTAATGCCCCCCGTGCACCCCCAGCTCCCTCTGCACGCAGGACCCGGCATTGCCCTGGACCCGGGACCCCCAGTAGGTCCCCACAGCACGGTGACACGTCCCTCTGTCACACCAGTGCTGCGCTATTTCCTGGAGTACCAGTGGTTCGTGGATTTTGCCGTCTACTCCACTGCCGTGTACCTCTTCACCGAGGGCTACTACTGCCTGGCGGACCCCCAGAAGGAGACGAACATCGGGGTGCTCTGGTGCTTGCTGACGGTCGTCTTCTCCGTGTATCCTTCTGCCGACTTTTGGGGCGCGATTGCTGCCGACCGCTGGGTTCAGGCTGCCAGTGGGCAGGAGAGGGAACCCACCATCCTTGGTTTTTCCCCATTAAAAGCCAGTTGAGGTGGAAAACTTAAATTTCTGGATTTATAAACCACTCACTGATGAGCTGTAAAGGTGCCTAATGAGAGCTTTCCCCGCAGAGAAGGTGGCAGCGGCCTAATGATGCAGATGCTTTACAACATGCTAATGAGCAGGGGGGTCCCACTGGCATTGGGGGGGGGTCCCGAAGCCCCCAGTTTCCTTGACGGCCACCCCTGACCCACAGCAAGGTCTTCTTCATGGTGATGCGCCATTACTTCCGCTCGGAGGAGGGGGGTGAGCGCTCTGTCTGCCTCACCTTCGCCTTCTTCTTCCTCCTCCTCGCCATGGTGGCCCTGGTCATCCGTGAGGACTACCTGGAGTTCGGCCTCGAGCCCGGTGGGTGAGGGGGGGACAGGGAGAGGCGGGCGGGCAGGTGGTCCTTGGGGGCTGCGGGCACCCCGCTTACGGCGGGTTCGCTCCCCGCAGGGCTGGCCGGTGTCAGCAGCAACCTGGAGAGCATCCTGAAGCAGCGGGGCTGGGAGTGGACGTGAGTTGATGACCGGGCAGGGAGGAAAATGGGGTTTTCGGGAGGCTTTGTGGAGGTTTGGGGTGGGAAAGCCTCAGGGGCTCACCAGGGATGGGGTCGACCCGTTTCCCCCCCGCGCTACCTTCTTTCTCCACAGGTTGCCCCTCGCCAAGCTGGCCTTCAAGCTGGGGCTGGTGGCCCTCTGCTCCTTCTTGGGTGCCTGCCTGACCTTCCCGGGGCTACGCCTGGCCCAGACGCACCTCGACGCTCTCCGGATGGCGGCCGACAAGCCCCTGACCCAGTTGGGTGAAATCTGCGTGTGGGAAAGGAGGCGAGGGGGTTGGTGCTGGCATTTTGGGGGCTGGGACACCCCCCCTCCCTGCTCTGCAGGGCAGCGAGGAGGTTTGATGGTGGGAGAAGGGTGTTGGGGGTGTGGGTGAGGACCGGTCCCTGCCCACTGAGGGATGGAGGGACAGGGGGTACCAGGCTGTATGGGGGTCTCGTGACGGCTCCGCTGCAGGGTCCTGCTCCACGTGAGTTTCCTGGCGCCTGTCCTCGTGGTGGTGATGTGGATCAAGCCCATCTCGCGGGAATTCCTGCTCCACGCGCCCATGGGCAAGCAGACGGTGCAGCTGTAAGTGTCTGACTGTGTCCCGGCATCCTTGCTCCAAGGGGAAACCGAGGCACGGGTGCACCAGTCCACCTCCTCCAACACCAGTAGCCCCCCCCCATCCTCCCCACTGCTGCCACCTCTCCCATCAGACACCCTTTCTGGGACACAGCGGGTTTCTGGACCCTGAGATCTCTCTGACAGCCCCCTCCTCTTGCCCCAGCATGTCGGACTCTGCCTACAACACCGCGCGCCTCTGGACCATCGTCGGCCTCTGCCTGTTGCGCCTGGCCGTCACCCGCCATCACCTCCAGGCGTACCTGGGCCTGGCCGAGCGCTGGGTGGAGCAGATGAGGAAGGAAGCCGGGCGCATCACTGTCCTGGAGATCCAGCGCAAGGTCTGGACGTGGGAGCTGGGATGGGAGCGGGGGTCCGGGTAAGACCGCCGGCCTCCTGCTGATCCCTGCTGCCCACAGATCACGAGGATTTACTGCTACGTCTCCGTGGTCAGCCTGCAGTACCTGGGACCCATCATCCTCACCCTCCACTGCACGCTGCTCCTCAAGACGCTGGGTAAGGAGGCGGTAGGGGGAATGCGGGGAACACGGCGGGGCTCAGGAGGGGCAGGATGAGACCCGCAAGTCGTCATCGAGCCATCAGCATCCAAAGCGTCCCCAGGCTCTCAAGGCGTGGTTTGCGGTCGGCACGAGCGTAACGCACGCAGCGAGCGTGCTGGGACTCAGCCACCAGCATGTCTAGCACGGGGATGGGCCTGCAGCGTGGGGACCGACCCCCGCAGACCCGTCCCCTCTGTCACGCAGGGCACCACTCGTGGGGGCTGTACCCGGAGCCCCCTTCCCTTCCCCTGGCAGCAACCGCAGCATCGCCGCATCCCGGCGGCGAGGACAGGGAGGACGTGCGTGCCGCAGTGGAGCAGATCACGGGCGTTTTGGGTGCCATCTTCACCCCCCTCTTCTTCCGCGGACTCTTCGCCTTCCTCACCTGGTGGGTGGCCGCCTGCCAGGTCGTCACCAGCCTCTTCGGCCTCTACTTCCACCAGTACCTGGCAGCCTCCTGACTGGAGGGAACTGGGATGTGCCTCGGGGCGCAGTCGGTGCTCGGCTGCTGGTCCCCTTGCTCCTGCCTTGGCCGGTTTCCCCCCCTTCGGACGTGCTGGCGGCACACGTGGACGCGCACATGGGGATACGTCTGCCACCAGCTCTCGGCACGACGGGTTTTATGCATCCGGGACAGCGTGGGCATCGCCTGCTCCTGCCGCCGATCACCACTGTGCCTGCTTTCACCCCGCTGCCGCTCCGGGCTGCATCCCTCCAGCCCCTCTTCCCCTTTCCTGATCCTGCACGGTGATGGAGGAACCAAAGCCCCGCAGCTGGGTTTGCTGCTGCCTGCCCTGACCCGACACAGGGACGCTCGGCCGCTGTGTTTTCCTGGAGGGCAGCGGCTCCTGCCAGCCCTGGGTGATACATGCTGGGCAGAGGACTCGGTGGGGATCGCCCTTGCACGGTAGAGACCCTACGGCCGGGTTGGAGCGGCAGCTTGGGTTGCCAGCACAGACTTTGGGGTTTGCTCTGCCTAGCGTTTGCCTCCACCGGCGGAGGGTGAGTGTATTTTTGTAGGGTTGCTGCTCTGGCCAGCTGGGTCAGGGCTCCTTGGGGGTCATCCCTCTGTTTGTGTGAAATCCTCAGGCCCAGCAGCCTCGGCTGTTGGCTGTTTTAGAAATAAATAAGTAACTCAGAGTCTGTTTGCCACTCCAAAAGCTGCTGCTTTACACTTTGCAGCCCCGAAGCCCCTGGAGCAGGGCAGGGGTCCCAGCTGCCTTTGGGCAGGCGGGCGAGCGGCAAAGCCCCCATACGTGTTATTGCAGCAAGGGGAAGAAGCCGAGCGCTCGAACAAACACTGCAGCCCATCCCCATCGCACTTGAGGAGGAGACCTCACGTTCACCCTATCACAGCCCCAGTCGGTGCCTGTTCCTTGCCCTTCCTTGGGCGCTGGGATCGCACCCAGGCTGATAACGCGCTGCTCAGCCCAACAGTGGCTGCAGGGGGGGGGAAACAGGGTAGACGGCCCCTTGTCCGTCTCAGCTGAGCTCTTCCCCACCGCACGGTGGGTGCTGGTCCAGCTGCATGAAAAAGGATTAGCAGGTCTGGGCTGCTCAGAGAAAGGGAGAGGGACTCTGATCCTATTTGATAGCCTTGTAATGGTCTTAATTCCCTCTTGCTAAGGGCCGAGATGAGAAGGCAGCCCTTTGCCTGGTGTCAACAGGGGTAATCCGGACAGCCCTCCTCCGCCTGATTCCCAAGCACCCAAGCTGCAGACACAGTAAAATCCCTTTTGCAAAAAAAATTACGGGGAAATTTCCCTTTTCCAAACAGCTGGGGAAAACAGAGCCCAAAGCAGCACCATTAACCAGCACAGGACCAGGAGGAATTGGGCTCCAGCAGCGCTGTCGCCAAGTCACGGGTGGAAAGGTGCAAGGAAGAAGCGATTCCCCCAGGGCCGGGATGCAGAAGGGACTTGTTCCAGGCTGCGCCGTCCCATTAAAAGCTAGTCTGACTGTCTTGATGGCTCATTTATCTAATTTTCCTTAAGCATGTGGAGGAAGCAGCCGGGGGCTGAGCTGGCAGGGAAGCCTTCGCGGCAGGAGGACGGTTGCTAGGGCCTGAGGTTGTGCTGCATTCAGACATGCAGACAGTTCCTCCCCTGAGATCTGCCCAGACATGACCCTCTCAGGCAGGGACAATGACTGATAGACTAGCCAAGAGCAGGAGACAGATCCACAGGCACTGAAATTGGGCCACATCAAATAAAATGAAAGAGCCCCCCCATCTTCCTCTTCTCCCCAGAATTATTTTTACTCTTCGGATCTTTGCTTTATTTAGAACAGGGTACAGGCTGGGCTCTTGCAAAGGGCCACGCTCAGGCTCTTAGCGGAGAGGGGAGCAGCTGGGATCGAGAGGTTTTCTTGCCGCAGAGGTTCTGCCGGCACTGGGATTCGGACTGGCAGCAGGAGTCCCTGCTGTGACCCAGCTCGCGTTGCCCCTGCTCCCCTGGAGCACACCTACCTTCGGCTCCCGCTGAGCCGCGCTTGGCAAGAACCCGAGGGCTGGAGGCAGCTCCTGGAGGTCTTCCCTTCATGCCCTGAGAAGGAGGGAAGCAGTGAGCCCTGCCTTCCCACCCCACTTCCATCCAAAATGAGATCCCCTTGCCGTCCTTGCTGCCTGCATCCTGCAGAGCTGTTCCTGCTTGGAGCAGGCGGAAAGTTCTAATCGCAGCTCTCTGTGGCTGACAGCTGAAACCAACCCGGCTGGATGCTCCCCTGCATGCAGGGAGCCAGAAAACCAAAGGTAGGGATGCTACCCTCAGCTGGCAGGGTCGAGAGGCAGCTGGTCCAGGGGAGGTGGACAGGGACCATTCTGCAGCTCTGCCACAGGCTTCCTGCAAGGTTTGGTGCAAGTCTCAGCCTCTGGGTCTGTTTTTCTTGGGGTACAACCGGGACATCAGCTCTGCCCTGCCTTGCAGAGAGCAGCAGTGGGCTACAGGGAGGTTTCTCCGGGAAGGCTGGACCTGCCCTCAGTGCTGAGACCTTCCTACCTTGCAAGGCAGTGCAGTGTCACATCCACACTGGACCTGAAATGCAGCTGAAAGCACCGAAAGCCCCAAGAGCTAAGCAGAGCTGAGCAGCAGTCGGGGGTCCCCAACTTGGGGGAAGCAGCCGGGCCATGCCTAAGCCGACAGTGCCACCTGCTGCCATTGCACACCCGTCCCCATCCCAGACTGCGGCACTGGGGATGGGGACAGCAGAGGCCTCCACAGGTTTTGAACCATCTCCAGGGTTGCTTTCCTTCCTTCAAGCTTCTCGCAACTTCCACACAAAGTCCTGCGTGTCGACCCGTGCGCTTTGGAAGGAGCTCCATGCGCAGGAGACTTGTGTGGTTGGGGACACAGCCAGCCCCCCAAGAGGTACCCCTGGCCACAACCCTCCTCTCCCAGACACCCCCATGTTTAGTCCCTCAATAAATCCACCAGATGTGCCAGGCTCCTCTCTCTTATGGGCGACGTAGAGTAGGAGACACCCTCAGAGAGCCTGCAAAGTCAATTATAATTTTTTATTAAATATACATCCTCTCTTGGCACAAATCTTAAAATATATAAACATTATATAACAAAGTGTCTTCACTGCAATAAAATAGAACTCCAGATCCAAGAAAAGCAGTCAAAATTGACACACACGCATACACGCACACATTGATGGTGAGGACACATCTTGACAAAAGGCATTTAACAGTGTTTGTGCTAATATATGCATAGACCACACAGGCAGTGAACAGTGCTGGGAAACCCTGCATCACATGGCATTTAAGGGGGAGATGGGGGTATCAGGAGGAATCAGCCCCTACAATAAAAAAGAAGGCTGTTTTGTAGGAAAGCCACCTCCTCCTCTGGCCCAGTCCAGGGAGGGAGGGTCCATAACACATGCCCTGGCTCTCTGCAGAGGCCCAGTACCCAGTCAGGCACTGGGGAAATGGCATGGGAAGTATCCCACTGCATTTCCTCATCCTCCTGCCCACCCAGGACTGGTGCCAGACTCGCTCGGGGTTGCCACAGTGCTTCTGCTCAAAGTTTCCTTTCATGCCTCATCTGCTTTTGTGTTAAAGACACCAGAGGTGGAAGACGACAGTGCTCGAGTCCTTCTAAGCAGAAGGTGATAAGAAGTTAACAGAAGTACCACTATTTTTCCACAGAAGCTATGAAACTGCTTTCAGAGAACTCCCGCAGAGTACCAATGCTACACCACACTACCCACCCCATGGCTTTCAGCGACTTCATGCCTCGGGAGGCTGTGACTCCTCTCCTGATCCTTCCACCACAGTCCTGCCAACCACCAGCCGGCTCTTCAGCAGCTCTGCCTTCCCAGGGAACTGGCAGAGGTCTGCACTGGGCATGCAGGGGAAAAGGTTTGCAAGAAGCCAGCTCAGATCCCACCTCTCACATATTCAAGTTCCCTAACTGACCCTCTGAGCCTCCCAGAAGGACAAGCTCTCCCCGAGCTACTTACTCAGCTAGCAGCCATTTTCATAGAGTAAGTGGGCATCACATGGAGGTACCAAAAGAGGAAACGACAAGAAGCAGCAGCATTTCACAGCTTGTAAAGGAAAGGTGCTAGGAGAAGTGAAGGTGCTAGGTGGGACAAGTAGTTCAAGAACCTTTCAAAAAATCTTCTGCCCCATCATCTAGTGCCTTTAACTTCTTGTCCCCCCACACAAGCATCCCTGCCTGTGAGTGGGAAGCCTAGTTGGGCTATTTGGGCATCGCTATCAAAGCTGCAATTTTGTCATTTTGGATGCATTTCATTGGACCTGATTTTCTTGAAGTGCTAGTGCGGGACTAAAGGTGCAGAAGCAGGAAGGGAGGGAGAGTAGACAAGAAAAAAAAAGCACCAATCAATGTTTGGTAGTAATGCGTTAAGGAATAATGAAAAACATTACTTTAAAATAAAAGCAAGGAATTTTAGAATAATAAAATGAAAAATTGGGGAATTTGTGGTAGTAAAGAAGTTCTAAAGAAAAGAAGGACTGGAGAATATTCCAGTTAGACTTGTCTCCTTTTTCAGAGCTAAAGGCAATGGACCTTCTTGGCCAGCACACAGGCACCCTCCCTTTCCAAATCAGCATGCCCAAAACTCCTCGGGCACTCATTCCAGGCAGCAGAGAGATCTGGAACACGTCTCAATTCATGCAAGGATTAAGAGAAGGGAAGAGAACACTCTGTTTCTCCTTTTCTACATTCAAATCAGAGAAGAAAAAAAAAAGCTATTTAAAACAACCCAAAGCAATAACACACAGTTACTCTGAACACTTTTGCCCAAGAAACAAAAGCACCAAAACCATTACAGACTGAATTCAAAGATCTGTCTCTGAACAAACACTCAGCCTGCAAAACTTGGAAAAACGTGTTTGGCTAAAATTCCATTGAATTAAAATCAGGTGCAGCTGCTAATTAAGGAACAACTTATCTGAGCCCAATGCTTCCAAGTCTGGCTGTGCTTCAGGTCTTGTTTCTCAGAGTCCCCAGGCTCTAGATGAGCCGCCTGCACAGCGCTTTGGCTGCAAGGTGGGCAATGCCAGGGTCAGCCAGCCAGAAGCTGTCTCCTCCACAGGCTTCCCGTTCATTTAATATACCAGCTGCACTCCTGATGTAGCAGAAGGTACCCTGTGCAGATCTGCCCTCCTGTTCAGTCCCAAACAAGAGGCTAGTCATCCAGTGTAAATCCTTTCTCAGTCGGGACCCAGGAGGAATTAAGCCACCTCTGTTGCCATAGGGGTTCAGTGATGCTCAACATCTCATAAGACAAGGTCTGCTGCGCTTGCCTCTGAGATGATCTACCGTACTGTGGAGCAAAGCAGCCCGCTCTAACTTGGATGCCACAGTTCAGCTTCCTCTCGTCTTCATATAGTACCCATCAGCTGTGCAGAAAGGACTGTGCTTTGAACTGGAAGCCTCCAAGCTGAGAGAGAACTTGGCATGGATTGTACACACAGTCAGACACACATACACGCACAGTCAACTGCTGACACACCTAGTTGCTGGTCTGTACCTCACTTTTGCGGTAGGATGCAACTGCCTTAGTATTTCTTCACTGGGCCAGACAAGATAAAGACAAGAGCAGAAGTAATTGGCTTCTCCATTGGAGAAAAGAAATCAGAGCTCTTGCAAAGGACTAAACAAAATTTCACCCAAACGAAGAGCTGATCATCTTCCATTAGCAATGGGAGCAAAAAAATATACAGAATTCATGGCTATCCTCTCTAAAGACTCTTAAAACAACAACACCTAACATTAATTACAAGGTAAATCAGTGACTGCAGTCAAGTTTCGCAACGGAAATCATAATTTGTGGGCTTGGAGGCAGAAATTACTGCGGTTAGTACCCTGCCCATCCACAACCACTAAAGTATGATCGATCCCATGTGTTCTGGGAACACCATGCATGCTAATACTTCAGTATGCTGGCTCTCTGCCATGTCCACAAAATGGAAGTGTAGGTGCTCAATTCCTAGGGAGATATTTGGCATTAGAAGCAAGTTATGCTTCAAAGAACAAGTGCAAAGACAAAAGAAAGGAGAAAGCTATTTCTACCAATTGTGCAATTACCTCCATTCCCATTAATAAAGCCATGACACAAGGCCCAAACTACAACAGCTAAAATACATACACCAGAAAAGGACAGCTTTTAAATTATGCCTTATTTTTCTTTATACGTTATGGACTATGTCAGCTGGAAAGGGATTTTTAATCTTGGCTTATGTAATCTGATTCTCAGAGAAGTCTAAAGTTTGCTCTGACCTCTCCTGCACTCCAAATTTAATATAGGAATGGAACATAAAACAAAACCACCCCCAAATCTCCATTTCCCTGAAAACTGATTTGAAATAGAAACACTGAAAGGTACTTCACCATTCATTTTCAAATTGCAACTAGAAATGATTGGCACTATATATAATTTCTGAAGGGTCAATACTGGCTGTGGTGCCCATCCTCCCAAGGACCCAGTTGGTCCAGAAGAACTCTAGGAATAAAAGCAAGTGGGCTTAGGTGTGGACTAATGAATGGAGGTGACACAACCTACACAGCAGGCACCAAAAGACAACAAAATTGTTCAGAAGCAGGGCCAACAGCTTGAATCAACTACTAGGCTGTATTCACCAGACGTGAACAGCCTTTCAGGATAGCTAAGTCCGCGTCACATGTGCGTCTTTGAGATGTTTGTTCTCGCATTGTGCATAAAGCCACAACAATAATACTGAAGGATAAAACTGCTTAAATTTTAAGTATGTAACACTTCCTTTTCTAGTGCATCAACACTACAGTCTGCCAAATCCCTCAGAAAATGCTGCCTTTAAGACCATGACAACAATGGAAGGGATTGGGTAGCCCGAAAGCACTACTGCAGTTCGATTCAATCCAGTTTGTGAATCCAGGCACAGCCCCTACTCAGCAACACTGACAGCAAACATGAGAATTTGATTTACAAAACCGCTCAGAACTTTTGCTCCCTGCTGTCTACAGTCTTTGGTAATCTCAGAGGGACATTGCAAGCAAGGGATATTTTATGCAACTCAACCCAGAAATGAGAAGAACATTTGAAAAAGGGCAGCATTTCCAGCCAGAGCTCACATTCAACTTCCAGAACAAGAGAAGCAACCTGGACCTGTTAAATCCTGCTGTGTCCTGTTTTATGGAAACTGATGCTTACAGGTCAGAGGAATGTGAAATTCCCTACAGACTAACTGGAATATTGCACTTGGTAGACCGCCTCCAGCTAACACATGTTCAGTAACTCTAAACTGCCTACCAGGAACAGCAGTCACTTCCCAGATTCAGGGGTTCACTCCAACAGCACCAAGTCCTCTCTTTCATCACGCACCACTTCATCTGCCCACAGAGACCAGGTGAGGAGCCAGCAGCAGCACATATTTGTTTGAGAGGCTCCACTCCTGGTATCAGACAGTAGAACAGAAGGGTGAGGCAGCTACTTTAGAGGACTCAGTTCTGCAGAATTGTAAGAAGAATTTTGTTTAGGAAAGAGTTAGTTTCAGGTTGAGGTTTCCAGATAACTCAGAGGCTCATGAAAAAGAAAAAAAAAAAAATCAACAACAACAGAAAAAAACAAACAAGAAAGGTAAGTTCTCAGCTGCAGGAGAGCATGTACAAAGTGAGGGAAAGCTAGCATTGCTCTTTCTACACATGTTGTACTTTTCCCCAGCAAGGACTGTAGGGATTAAGCTACTACCTTTCAACATTAGTGCTGTGCTGTAATTTACGGAGAAGGATCTGCGTCAGGTCAAAGGTTGTGAAGCTTATTCCCACTGCAATTGGACCTTTGACCCAGTTCATGCTGAGTCCTTTGTACAAGCCACGGATTAGTCCCTCTTCTCTTATAATCTCCTGCATGGTGAGAAGGATGGAACTGTACGTGTGTCCCATAACCCCTGCCGTCTGCATTCGTCGGCGAACCACATCCAGGGGGTAAGAAGCTGACTGGCCAATCAAGCCTGCACAGGCACCAAACAAAAGCCGCTCCGGAGGGGATGGCTGCAATTTCCCACTGTGATCTGGGAAAAAGAAAGCAGCAGAGTGTAGAAAGCTTCTTGTAATAAACACATGATTAAGGTCAAGTGGGCTGAGAGCCAAAGACAGTACTGAGTGCCAGAGCTCCTGAGATTTTGTTCCCAACTTGGTTGTTAGCTGACTTGGTATGTGACCAAGTCCTTCTGCACCCAGGACTCGCACCTTCTTGTTCCTCTGCAAGACAGAGATACTGCTTTTCTGCAGCTTGCCTTCTTCATTGTCTGGAATTGGAGAGATGGAGGCACAAGGCATCCTCCACAAGCACAGAACTTTGCAATTGGCTTCAAGGCCAGGAAAAGGACTTGTACCACTGAATTCAAACATCTCAAGTTGGCCAAAAGCCTACACCATTTCACTTGGAAGCAAACCAAGTTGCTTTTACCTGCATGTAGTTTCTTCAACGTCTCATAGGTGAAGAAGCTGAGCCCGGCATACGGAATCACTCCAAGGATGGTTGGTGTAAATCCCCTATACAATGTCTTTAATCCTTCCTCTCGGGATATTCGGATGAAGACATGAACAATATTGCTGTACCTAGCATGTGGACACAAGAAAACCAAATCTGTGCTGGTTAGTGACTGCACACACCAGTAATATTTCCAACAGGGCTTTCTGAAGAATCAACAATTAAGTAATTCAGCTCTGAGCTCATCGAACAGCTCAGAAAGGATTTCAGAAGCCTGTCTGGAAATGGAGAAGCCAGTCACCAGCTCTCCTATAGCCCTATCATAACAAGCTATCCTGTCTGTTAGATCTCTTCCGGAGGCATTGTGCCAGCTGGCCTCCTAAAGAACCAACACACAGGTTTTACTAGTGAGGTCTTTCAGTATCGATCTCCTTCCAGCCCCTGGACTAACCAGGGCTCTGGTCGTTTAATCAGTGCTCAGACCCCAGCAGTAAGAGGTTTATTACACCAAAGGCTCTGAGCAAGAAGTGACCCAGAAAATGGGAATAAAGTCATCTGACCTTAAAAGAAAGTTCTGCATTTGTTCGTGGTGCTTGTACTTGCTTTTGTTAGGCACTTACATCTCCTTCGGCGTGACAGCCATTCGAGCACGGACCATATCCAAGGGGTAGGTTAACATGGCAGCCGTTGTGCCTGCCAGAGAGCCAGCAATGAATCGAGGAAAGGGTGTCAGCGCTCTAAAGTAAGGTGAGAGAAGAGACCAAACAGATCACCTGGAGATGGAAATACTATGTGGCTTTTGAGCACGGCTCTACTCTATCTGCTACTGAATCCCTTCCCTGCCTGTGTACTGAAGAGAGGTGGGTGGGTGGGGGTTGAAGCAGCTGTGGTTTGCCACAGCCGTTCAAGATGGAGGCTTAGAGAAAATCTCTGTTGAGGACAGCAAGCCTGACTTGGGGTGTCTCAGACACTACATGCCCAAGAGCAAGAGGCTCAGGCCACACGCACGGCTCAGATAACAGTGCAAGGCTGGGTCTTGTTGCTTCTCCTGCAAAGAAAAGCTCTTTGTTTTGCCTGCCCACTCTCAGCACAGGGAAGCGCTAAATCAATGTCTAGGCCACTTCTTGCTCACGCCTCTAGAAGACAGGGTCTTCTTCTCACAAAGATCTCCCCTGTGCAAGACTAGAAGCCCAGCCCTTTGCTTAGCCCCCTCACACACCCTGTTCTGCGAAGCCATCATGAGAGGGGCTGGCACAACTCTGTACCAACAGAGCTTTCAACTCAGCAGGCCTGCACAAAGCAGAGAAACGTGCTCCCTCCCTACCATCTATGGTCCCACAAACTGCTCCATCCTCCTCTGCAAGGATCAAAGCCACGCTGCATCTTACTTTCCCTGGAAGCCGTAGTAACTCCCCAGGAGCTGCTTGTACTCTTCGTGCGCACAGAACTGAATGGCGGCGTAAGGAATCACACGGACCATGGTGGCTGAGTTCCCCCGCCAGAGACTCCAGAAGCCTTCATTGAGGTAGGTGCGATAAATCAGCCTGTAGGCTTCCTGCAGGCAACGGATCAAAGGTCAGACAGGGAGATCATGATAAGAGGGAGTCCAAACAATAGAGGGGGAAAAGGTGACCCTATAGCTTAACCTCTCCAAATCCTCCTTCCCACCCCAACCACAGTAAGCTGATATCAGCTGTTTATGCTCGCAATCGTGACTCCAGAATAAGACAACTAAAACGTCTTCTCTGGGGAGACCAAATCAGATACATTAGAGCGAAAAAGAACTGGAGTCAGGAAGACAGAGTTTTAGATTCAAGACATCTTCATTTTCCCTCTGAGGGTAAAGCACAGAGCTGGATTGCTGTTTGCACAAACCATTTCTCAACCCAAATTAATCTTCTTAGTATAAGACAGAAACATTTGGATTACACATATTAGCACAGCACACATGGAACAGCTGTAATGCACATGCAACAAAACATTCAGCAAGCCATGACAGCGATCAGCTCCCAAATTCAAATTTCCTATATACTCTGAAACAACTCCAATGGTGGTTGGGGGAAAGAAAGCAACCACTAGAGGAGAAGGCCTAACAAAACAAAGCCCTGAGCAACGCCACAACATTTACTGTCATGTCACAGGTGGAACCTGGAGTATGAACGAGGACTGAGGCCCCTCTGTGCTAGGCACTGAACAAAAACATGAACATGAAAGAGCACTGTCCTAAGAAGTATTATAAACAGTATGGTTTCCAGTCTTTCCCTCTATGCTCTTTCACTATGACTGCTGCTAATAAAACCCAAGCAAGAAAGTTAAATAAATACAAACAGAAGATGCTGTTAGGGCTATTACTACCATTAATCAAACACTTCACGTCAACAGGAGAGAGACACATCACCTCACCTTGGCAGAAAATCTTTTTGAAGACACTAAAAAGAAAAAATGAGCATTAGGTCTTGCAATACATTTAGATGGATCAAATAAACCATACAGGCATTTTATCTAAGGGATAAAAATAGAAGCAAAAGAATTAATGCAAGAGAAAATTGAGATTTTTTCTAATAAACAAAGACTTTCCACAGGTAAGTGCTCCCAAACTCTCTTTAGCATATAAGTTCATTTTTCCATCTACTGTTATGAAAAAGCTCAGTTTGTGTCACGCTTCTTAAAGCGCTAAAAATAAATGAATAAATAAAAAACCAAAAAAAAAATCAAAACTGCACCGACCACTTATTTTAGTAGAGCATTTCCATGCACAGGTTCCAAACTAATGCCAGAATCCAGCAAAGAACGGGTCTGTTTAGTGAGGCTCCACGCAAGAATGGTTTCATCCTAGCAAAACTCAAATGAACACTCAGTTTCTTTTCTTGCATCCATTCAAACTGACAGCATCTCTTTAACTATGTAATACACAAGGCATTTGGAAGCAAGATTTATTTGGCATACAGCAGCTCTGTTTTGTAACATTCCTACAGCAGGAAGGAAACCCAGGCTAAAACCCGAACAGCAACGCTAATGAAACATGGTTCCAATTAAGTGTCTATTGCAGTTTCTTTCAAACTCCTTTGAGACTTGTAACCTCTCAAGTGTATCAAACAATCACATGCAAATACATTTTCACCAGGTTGCTCCTTTATGCAATTCAACACTTTTTTTTTTTTTTTTAAGAAATAAAAACACCTCAATAACCAATTGCAGCTGGCTCTGCAACGGAAAAGAGCTCTTTTCCCTCTCCCACAGGAAAATTCTTCAGTCTCTAGTTCAAGGGACAACTTTCCTACACTCACATGACCCAAAGATGCTTCCCCTCCTCACAGAGAGGGAAGAGGCCCCAGAGTAAAAACCTTTAGGAGAGCAAGAGACTACGAAATCCATTAGATACTAAGGAGTTGGTCAGAACGGGGCACGTTTTAATCATACCCTTTGCAGCGAGTTTAATGGGCCAAACCAAACAGGTCTTTTTATAAATGTAGGCCTATACAAATTAAAGGTGATTTATATGGACAGCTGTTGACTCACCCCAGTTCTGCTGTTTCCACCTCACCTCTGATCCTGACATTTCCAACCTTAGATGAACTACAGTGTTTGTTCTAGTGAGAAAGCACAGCGCGTACTCATTGCTGCACAAGCATCTGGTCACAGATGCAATCCCAGCCTGCAGCCAGCCCAGGCTTTAGCTCCCTACAGCTTGAACTCCCTGATCTATATCCCCGCTATGCCAGACCTCAGCCCCTGCTATGTTGAGAATGAAAATCATGTCAAATGAAAGTCAATTCAAAATTAAATCTCATCCAGGGATTAGATTAAACCTACCCAATTCATTTAATCTGGGATGTCAACCAGATTTAAAATTCTTGGCCTCACCAAATGTCTACTGTATTAACAGTCTGCACTATTCCCTTTGGGACAATCAGTGTAGCTGACAGTTCCGGCACTGAAACAGGGGAACTGAACACAGCCCATGATGGGGCTGAATCCCAAATCCTACTAAACACGTGAGAATTTTCTACTCCAATTAGACTCATTTCGTTTTCAGTTACACACTTTACGGGTTCCAAAAAGGGCTTTGTAATACAAAGCTAGGTATGCCAGCTTCAATGCTTGTTTCAAATCTAACCAAAACAATTCAACTGCAATACAATGCAACTCTTAGTAGAAAAGACTGCATACATTTGAGCAGGCATAGCCTGGCATCCAGCCTTTAGCAAGAAACTCAAACAGCTCAATTACGTCCCTACAGTGTCACCACATCTTCTTATGTTGCTCCTTTCCCTTCGCCACCGTATTTCTCTAAACTGAACAGACACAGAAATCTGGAGTGTTAGCAATCATCCCCTCAAATGCTGCCTTTACAGTGCCTATTTACTCTGTACTCCAAAACTCTCCCGTACGTCACGGAACGCATGTGGCCAGCCAACGTTCATAAGCCACAGGCATCTATCCCTAACCAGCAATATGTGCGTCTGTGTTACACTGAAAAAGCAAAACTCTTGCTGACTACCATGAGACTTGGATCCAACAGTACGGGCCAGATGCACAGCTGATTGACACCTGCAATAATCCTACCAAGAATCAAACAATAGGTTTTTAGACTCAATTCATTGTGGTAACGTCACTATTCTGTCTGCATCCTGCCAGGTCTCTGCAGATTGAAGAAGGACAAAGCACTGGAGAACAGGCTGGCTGAACAGATCAGAGAAGCTGTTTTGGATTCTGCTAACAATAAAGTAAGAGCATTTTGCAAAAGCCAACGGGACTCACCTTGAAACATGATTTTTGTTCTATCCAGTGGAGCTACTGCAGTTTTAGCAACAGCACCAGCCAATGCACCAGACATCAGGGAGTTGAGTACTTTTTTTTTCTCCTGGTTATCCTGGAACAAAGCATTGTTTAGTATGACACAGTCAATCCTAAGCAAAAGTTGTAATATTTTTCCTTTTCTGCAGCATTTACCCCCTCTCAAGGGCTTGGGTCAAAATTCTCTTCAAAATTTCAAGCACAGTAAATTCCTGGTCAGATCATGAAGCACAAAGATTAGACTTGTCTGCCAAGATGCAAAGTTCCAAGGTCTGCCACCTCTTACGTGTACTGTTTTCTCCCTAATCAGATTTCTAAAAGCCAAGTCACTATCTCCTCACGGTTTAGGCACGTAGAGAGGCATGTTTCTTTCTTACCCTTCTAGTAACACACAAGCCCTATTTCCACATTGTTCCCAAGATCCTAAGATTAAAACAAGACAGGTTTCCTACTACGATAAATGGAATGGAAGCATTTTTATTATTGACATTCCTGCCACAGTTCATATTTATAAAGAAGCTATCTTCTCATAACACATGGACAGAAACCAAGTAAATGACTTGAAATCTAACACTGTAAAGGTTACAGACTGAAAGACAAGTCAAGACAAGGCTTAAGAATGTTAACTTTTGATATGCTTCTCATGAAGAGGAGTTAAGATTTTTATTTTTTCAGAATGCTTCACAATCAAAAAGTTAATGTTTATTACCAAAATATATGCTTCAGTTAAATTTTCCCTTTCAGCTCTGCCTGTCTGGTGCTAAATGCAAGGGTAGCCATGCAAGGCAGCACTGCGTGAACTTCAGCCAGAGTTTTGGTCTAAATTAGGCCAAGGTTCAGTGTCACCTTCTCTACCAGTGTTTCTAACAGGAGTCTAGCAACAGCAGCAAGAGCAGGGAAACCAAGACTTATGGCTCTCTTCCCAGCTCTGCCACTAAAGACATAACAAGACATAACCTTGAACTAGGAATGCAGCCCTGCCTGCCTGTCAGCTGTGAGCAATGCCCAGCCTCTTCCCAGAGGGCTGGAACTGCTTGGCCATCCTCAGAGAAAGCAGAAATTACAATTTTTCTGACTTGCTCATACACTACAGCTCTTTCAGGACTCTGCAGCTCAAATCCCATTGAGATGCTTCCTTTGGTAGCCATGCAGCTCTTCTCTCAAACCTACTGCATATACCCAACAATCTCGTGCTCTTACCTCTGATGGGAGATGGGTTGATGTAACTGGCTCCACATCCTGCCGTTTGAAATCCACTTGACCTTCTCTCACACCATTACCCATACCAGTTGCACTTACAAGTGGGCAGAAGAGCTACGGCTCCTAAATTGAAAACAAGAACAAAGCAAGAGTTAGTGTCAAAAGTAGGAAATACACAGGTAGTAAAAAGCTTGTACAGGAAGGAGCAGCGACCTACTCCCAGGGCCATTTTCAGTAGGAAAACCCCCCTTCCAAGCTCCCAGATGAAGAGCATTTCCAGGATCCTAGCGCCATTTCCTTCCTTTAAGGTGCAAACATATTGGGGGGGGGGGGGGGTGTGTACTTTGGTGGTATGTAAAAACTGTGTCAATCATATTCACTCTTTTCAGCCCACAAGGAACTCAGCTGCAAGTTACAACATCAAAATATCCATAGTTTCTAGACAGAAGAATCGGATCCTCTTCCATTGCTTACAGTGAGGATTTTGGTTGCTACTCAGTTTGCTTGCTGAGCATCTAGATATTGGAGAAGGCATACAGAAATTTAAAACCCAGCCCTGGAAAATGGAAAAAATAGTCACAGCAGTAAGTCCCAAAGCCTGCCATAAGCAATTGGAGGTTATTTTAGGAAACAGATAGATCCAATGCCTCACACGTGCCATAAAAGCTATTTTGATGATGCTAGTGATTTGACAAAGCAGCATATCAGTGATTTCAGAACTCCCTTTCTTCATGGTTGCAATGCACACGTGCTTGTAGCTAGTGAATCAGTGCAGCTTGCACAGATGTTTCTTGCTGTGATACATGCTCTCACTTGCCACATGAAAGGCAAGGTCAGTCTAACCTTAGCTGCAGAGTATAAATGCAGAGATAATGCTTTAAGTAGAAGCTATCACTTTAGCATCTAACTTTCTAATATTTCTGCTTTTTATGATGCAATTTTTTCATCCTTAAATATGCAGAAATGAAAGAGCTAAAGTTTGAAAAACTTGAGTTAGCACAGAAAGGTAGCCTCTCAGAGGCCTGAATCTATTCACAAATGAGGTGTGTAACTCCAAAGATTAGTTTTCTAAGCAACAAGCCTGCTCAAATAGCTGATTTTCCATTCTGTTAGCTTCCTTTCAAGGAATGTGGCATTAGGAAACCTGAATTCCCAAACTGCTCCCCCATTCTGCCACAGCCTTCTCACATGTACTCCAGCAAGTTACTTCACCTCTGCCCATCTCCGATGCCTAGGAAACCTCAGGCACAACAACCTGATTACTTGGAAAGACCATCTTAAGACTATTTTTTTTCCCCCTTTTTAACAATCTCTAGATATTATATGCTTGTCAGCACCTTTCATACTTGCTGACCTACTTTTTTTTTTCCCCACATTGCTCTCATAAATTAGTGCCAGACTTCACTTTCAAAACCCCTTGGTTGCAGCAGAGATATTAACGCAAAGCCAGAGACAGATCAGCCTTGTCTGTATTCGTGCATGACCAATTTGTGATGATGAAGCTATGCACGACCCGTGCACTCAGTCCAAAGGAGGACAAACACACCTGGGTATCTTTAATGCCAGACATCACTTGCTAGAGCTTTGGGAAGACACATATCAATGCATTTACAACTCCTGAGGGTGTTTTCGAAAAGAGGAGATCGCAGGATGTTGCTCAGAGTAATAACTCAAAATTTTAATGAAAGAAAACATCTGATAGACTAAAGCACAACCTAAACAGCATCAATGTTTGCACTTGAAAAGTTTTATCACGGAAGCTTGGTCACATCAGACCATGTGAACAAAAACTCCTGTAAGGATCAAGACCAAAGATGATTCATAACACTATGGAGCAGAGCACTTCATTAAATTATTCTGAAGAACACAGACTGTTGATTATTTCTAATTACTATCTGCAGTTACCTCCTTTCCTTCTTATCTCACGTACCTGGAAAATATATTGTAAAACAATGCCTTTCAGCAAAAGCAGAAAAGAAATCACAGGTAGAGATGATATCCCTAGCTGTTTCAAATAAAGAAATGTAGGTCACAATATCAGATTTATCTCTACCAAAAATAAACCCACAAAAATAGAAATCGTGCTAAAGAGCTTAAGAATGCAATACGCAACTTTATTTTAAAACATGATTTTGAAAGATGATTGAGAAAGAGATGACTAAAAGGAAATTTTAAAAACTAAACTGATGTTATTAAGCCTGGACTTATTTTAGAACACGCACATGCATAAAGATGATATCCATCTACTCAACAATATTCTTTTTGAGTCTATTCAGACAAGTTCTTTTTTTATTTTCAGCGCCCAATGCCCTGATCTTACAAACACCTGTCTATATGCTCAGTTTTACACATTAAAACTGCCCACATGCTCTATATAAATGTAGGCTCTAAACTTGCAGAGGCTTAAATGTAAAAATAGCATTTATTATTTTTATTCACATTTGCTCGCTGCAAAGCAATGCAGCTGTATTTTATTTTGGAGCTGGGCTGGATTCTGATGTCAGTAAGTTATTAACTGAATTCTGGCTGTTATGACCAATAACGCACATTGGAGCCACAGAGAACAAAGCTTTGCTTTAAAGTTTCAGTGTGAATTTGTAGTGCCTGGCCATTAGAAGCCAGATATTATTTTGCATATACAGCAATCTGACTCGCTCATTAAGTAATCTACTGAAACCCAACATGGAGCAGCTGGATATTTTTTAAATCCTTGTATTTTGTATAGCTCCATACACAGTCATTACTTATGTTTACAAAGCCACAGGAAACAAGAAGAAAATAGCTGCGGATTAGATTTATTTTTTTATAAAACACTTCTGTGTTATTTATGTTGTAGTTACGCGAGTCCTTGTCACACATCTGGATTCAGAGTCCTCAGTACTACATGCTGTAGAGCAAGCCATTCCCCTAAGAGAATATACAATCAGAAAGCAAAATTGCTGGCGAAGGCAAGTTCAAAAGTTAAAGAGGTTTAATGAGTAACATACACTGTGCTTTTACAACAAAATTCACCATAGTTTATTGAAAGTACAATGCACTTACTCCGGCATCCAGTTTGAACTCCATTGTAAAACACTGCCTGTAACTTAGGCTAATTCACAGACAAAGATTATTTACCAAATTGCAAAACAGGGAAGCTCAGGCCCTTCGTTTCTGGCAGTGGCATCTTAGACAAACTGATGAAGTTAGCTGCAATAGTCTGTTTTGTGATGGTCCTTTGAGCCCTGGGACTCTTTCTAGGTATCCTGCCTGTGTTCTAGCAATTGCAGAAACGTCTGTGCGCTAAAACAAGTTTCCTTCCCTGCATACCAGGAGATGCACAGAGTATGCTCTGCACATTAAAAACTAGAGCATTGTTAGTCTTTCCCTTCCATTCTCCCAGCCCTCTCTAGCGGCACTTAATGAATACCTGAGCAAGTTCAATCAAGCTGTCAAATTGACTCTCTGACAAGTTAGACATTCTGCTTTTCTTGGTGGTGATTTTGATTAAAAGGACAGGCGAGACAGAATCAAGTTATTCAGATGATAAAAGCAACCTACCAGGAAGAATGTCTTACAGGCAGGTGCCAGTTCATTGCCCAAAGGGGGGTGGGGGTGCAGAGAAAAAAACAGCTCTAGCTGTCCAAGCCACTTGTGAATCCAACCGTGATGCTATATTTCAGCTATTTCATTTGCACATATTTTAAATTACACAGTCTTAAGATAATTAGTTCCTCAGCAGAAGAGCCAATGAGTTTAAGCGACCAGCATCACAACTAAGAAGTACAAATGCTCCAGTTAGGGTGTGTACAATTAAAATCACATTGCTAAAGGCTTGCAGACTATTATACATTTCCATTTTTCAAAATTAAACCTTATTTAAAAGTTTCAGTTCACATCATTACAGCACAACCTGCCTGAAATCCCTCCTTTTTGTATTTTACCAGCTACACACATGCTTTCCTCTGGCAGATTAACACGACCAACTTCCAGGAGCTGCAGGAAGGAGGGAGGGAGGAGATCTGGATTTTGCACAAAAAACTCACAGCTGGTGGAGGTAGAAATCATGCTGCCCATCCTCTCCAGGCTTCACTAACATCCTAACCACTCCCATTCTGCCAACACCTAGGCAGACCCGAAACTACCCATTCATAGCAAAATACCTTAACTACAAAACCAGACCTAGTCATTACACTTTTCACATTACAACCTAGTCAGAAAACAGGAGAAGCCCGGGCAACCAGCCCAGAGACTGGCTTGCAACGTGTCATTACCAAAAAACATGTTTGTCTGATACTCTCCAGTGGAATTTAGACCTGCCACAAAACACTAAGATTTCTGAAAGAATATCATCTATCCAGCCAGAACAGCAGATACGCTGCAAAGCAAACAGTCAGCACCATCAGCTATCTGAATCCAATGGCAGCGATTTGCTAGGAAATGTTTGCTTTTTCCTCGGACAACCCCAATAGTAATTATAAAAGTAGTTTAGAGCCCTGGACATGGGAATCCCTGACAGAGAGGTAATGGCAAAATCACACAGTTTCAGCAGGCCAGAGCTGCTATGACTTGATGTCCACAAAATGCACTGTATTTATAAGATAGGTAGAAGAAACTTAGTCCTGCTATCCACGTCTCTCTGATCACTACCAAAAATGAGGAGACAAAACAAGGCACATACAGGAACTTAGAAGGCTTTTTATTCAATTGGGGATTGTGTACAGCACCCACCATACTTACCGCTCAGAGACAAACTTGCACAAACTTGGATGAAGTCACAGTTCACCTCTGGGGCAGAATTTCAATTTCATTCAGGTAAAGCCACTTGTATAACTCCACTCAGATATGCCAGCTTCCCTCATTATTCAACAGCTATCCAGTTCCTAATTCTTCTTTTTTCATTTTATTATGTTGTTAACATCACTAATGAAAGCGTATAATTAAATTAGGAAAAAAGAAAACCAAGAGAGTTCCTGCAGAAATTTTCACACATTTTCCCAGGCAGGCTGAAGTTAAACAGTACCCAGGGAAGTTGCTCAATTAGATTTCCTTCAATTGTTATTGTTAAACTGAGCAATTGAGCCTGACAGAGAGAGAAATGTGGTAAGAGCAGAGATTACTGCAGCCTTAAATTCACCCTTGGAGCAAAAGCATCACAGAAAATAGGGCGGAAACACTCAGAACGGGGGGATGAACTATAACTAGATGGCCCCTTGAGGTCCATCTTTGCCTTCCAGTTTGATTAAGCCATTAAAAATCAAAAACAGATACGCCCTGAAGACTCAACTCTCTTCAGTCACATTCATCTTTTAGTTGCATACAGATCTGATCCCAAAACATTAGCTATGAATAGTGCATTGCACTTCTTCCTTTAAAGGTCTGTACAGAAACTGTTAGCATGATTTGAAAGAATCATTGACTAAAAGACTCACTAAATTACAGTATCTGGAAGAGTTTAATTTTTTTTACATGCTTTCTTAGCTCCAAAGTACAAAATAAATGCTTCTCCTGCCTCCCTCAGCCAGATATAACTCAACTCTGCCAATAAAACTAAGCATAAATTCTTTGCATGGTTTTAGATTATCTGACTTAAGCCAGCTGTTGAACACTGAGAAATGGTTAAATCTAAACCTCTGCTAGCAAAGCCAGCTGTATTATTCAGAGGAGTCCAGGAGAGTTGCATTTTGAACGAAGCTTGGAAGGCAGGCATGAGCCACAGAGAAAATCTTGGCAAGAAAAAGAACCAGTGCTTCATTCTTCGGTTGCTAAAAGACGACTGTTGCTGGGAACACCTCAACTATGCTTTCCACAGCCAAAAACTGAAGACCAGTTCTTATCTGCAAGACAGACAACAGCTTTATCTGAGGGAGAACAGAGCACTTAAACAAGGAGACTGAATCAAAGGGGCCCTCTGCTGAACCCACTCCATTTATCAGACAGGAATCACCTTCCTTCAGGAACAGAAGGCAGAAAACCAAACAAATCAACAGCCACACACACAAAACCCCAAGCATCCTCCCAGCTTGAATACTCCTCTCAAAAATTATTTCTCAATGGTAGTGTCAAAGAAATGACAGTAAAATATTATATATGACCTCTTGGTCAGCAGCCCTGCTGCAGGCCCATGCAAATACCAGCTTTCCCATCAGTGGATCCTGGATATATTCACCTGAATGTCACCACAGGCACGCACGAGGTCCCAGAGTGACAGATCCCAGCACAGGTGAAATTTTTTAATTCAAACTGAGATTATTTGGAATACAAGCAACCCCCAGTCAATACATGAGCAATCTTTGCCAGGAACTATTTCATCACAGTAACGAATAATTACAATCTCTGCTCTAAGAGCCCAGCAGTTCCAATTGCTATGAAAAAAAGGAGAATAAAGAACTAAAATCTTCCATCATTAAGCAGAACGACCCACAAGCGTGCCAAACAGGTGTCATTTCCTAACGGCAATGCTTTCCATATTGACTGTGCAGGGTCATGGTAGACTGCCAGTTACCCACCCCACTGCCTGTTGTACTCACTCTAAATTGTACAAAAATTAATGCAAAGTTAAGCATCAACTCTGCTTAGCCAAAGCGTTACAGATTCCAACTAACTTTGATTACCTTATAGTAACTCAGGCCTAGCAGCACTAACAGATGACACAGACACACCTTCACCATTAACTGCACAACAGCAAGAAGTAGCAGATTTAAAGCACAACTAGAGAGCAAAGAACCCCTCCAATACTCGTTTATTTTGTGACCTGGAGTAAGCTGCATTTCAGTTCACCTTTCCATACAAGACAAAACATAATGCCCCTTTGTAAGACAGCTACCAGGAATACTTGTATATCACCTGGAAAACAGAGAACAGCACTGCAGCATGAAGTATTGGTACCAGTTTCACGCAAGCAAGGTACAAACCTGAATGCGTCTTCCTACAATTAGCAGCAAAGTCAATAGAAGAAAGTTATTCCCGGTTCCTGAGCTTTTTTCTAATAGCAAACCTGTCTGACCTGTACCAAGCCCTTCTGCTTCACCAGGTAACCACACACTCAAGGCTGCATTGGTACTCACCTTACGTTTTAATGCAACCTCTTGAAGCAAAGTTTAACATGCCAGATATGCCTGAAACACCCACTTGCAGTGGGGACTGCCTAAGTCAGTGTACTAGCTATAGCTGCAGGTCAAGCAAAAAGAAATTATTGCAGCTTCTGACTCGTACTGCTGTGCTATCAAGAGCTAAAATTCCCCTGCCTGAAGCAATCATTGGGGCCAGAGAGTTCCTGCTGAAATCCAACACCAAGGACAGTCCCAGTCCCCCCTCCACAGCAGCTCTCCTCAGGTCCGACATTCAGAAGTCCTAAACAATGATTTTGACTTGCTGGGGGAAAGAAAAATAAGTGTTGAGCATCCATCACTCTAGCAGGATGTAAAGATGCTCAGAGTTACCTAGAATCCAGCCCCGGTATTTTAGACACCCTATCACACGACTATTTTTAAGACATTCACCCACAGGTTGTTGGTATGATTATACCAACCCTCTGGTACCCTTATTACACAGTCTCTCTTCCCTCAGCCATTTTCCAACACCCACAGACATCTCTTCTGTTCCTTTACACACACACCCTTCTCCCAAACTAGAGTCATTTAAAAACCAGAATGTTTTCAAAACACTCTAAATTCATCAAACCACAGAAAAACATTGGAGGAGTGCACAACCTCCAGAAAAAGCTTTGCAGTTAATGTGACCGTGACGCGTAAGAACCCAACACAAAAAAGAGCCAAGTGACAGCAGACTCCAAATCCACTCTATGCAGTTTGCTAAATTAACAGCCAACAGGAAAAACACAGTCAACAAACGCAAACACATCTTCAGCTTCTCCAAACTTCAGAGGAGTGCAGGTTTAAGGCCAACAAAGCAACTGCAGCACCAACTGCTACGCCTGCGGTACAGCGAGCTACGCGTTTGCACGCAGCAGAGAAGGTGTCACAGCGTTTATTAACCCTGCACAATCATTCCCAGCGTTTTCCATGTGTCTTTTTACGTTACGATTTAAACCCTATCCGAGGTGCTTCTTCCATTTCCATATTTGAAGGCAAAGCAGGAAAGTCACCCCTGCTCTACAACTTTTTGCTTACGCTGAACTAGGATAGAAGCAGAAGACATGGAGAGCGCTGCATTTAATGCCTTCCACGCCCTCTGGTACCTACCCCTCAGCAGAGAAACACAAGCTTGCCTCATTCTCAGGTTCACATCAACTTAAAAACCAAAACAAACCCTCAAAAAATCACACCTCGCATCGAAGCGTGCATCTGGGGACTCGCACTCATCTGAGCCCAGCTTTGACCAACAGACTTTGAAGGGAAGAAGCAGCCTGATGGGCTTGACACAGACACCCGCCTCACCCCCGAGGAGCGGGACAGGCAGGAGAGGCAGCAGGCAGGAGGCAGGCAGGCGGGGGGGGGGGGCAGAAGGAGGCAAGAGGAGCAGCGGGACAGGATGGCAAGGTGGAAGGACAGGCAGGTGGTGAGGCAAGATGGCCAGCGGGGCGGGCAGAAGGCAGGCAGGGGCCGGGAAGGCAGCCTGCGGGCAGCCGGGCAGCGCGACCCGGGGTCGGGCTGGGCCTCCGGCGCGGTGCCGCAGCTCGGCGGTGACCACGGTTAAGGCCGACACCGTTCTGCTGCGGCGCGGCTCCAGCCGTTCCCCCGAATTCCCGGGCGAGAGGGGGACGGCGAAACCCGGCCGGAGAGAGCCAAGAGCCCCACCGGGACAACACGGAGAGAGACCGGAGGGGGGGGGGGGGCGAAGCGGCGGTGACCCCCGCGGGAGGCCGCGGCAATGTCACCCGGCCCCGCGCGCCGCCACACGGTCCCGGGGCCTCCCGGCCCTCAGGAGCGAGGCCACGGCGATGGTGCGCCCAGGTCCCTGTCAGCGCCCGCCGACGGGGCGTGAGGGGCCCGGGGCCGGCCCGCACTCACCGGCTCGGCTCCGCTCCGCGCTCGGCGCCGCCTCAGCCGCTGTCTCCCCCGCGGCCGCCAGGCCTCCCCCTCCCCCGCTGCGGCCGCCGTGAGGCGGGGCTTGCCCTAACGGGCGACCAATAGCGGCGGGAGGGGGAGTACGGTGCGCGGGGAGTGGCCGCGCGTCCGCAGATAGGCGGCGGCGTCAGCCAACCGGTGCCGGGAAGAGGAGGGCTGCGCCGGCCGGAGGGAGGGCGGAGCGCGGTATGAAGTGGGTGGAGGGAGGAGGCGGGGCGCGCCCGGCGCAGGGGCGCGCAAATCCCGCGCAGGGCCCTGCCCGGCTCTACCCGCCTTTCCCCCGGCTGCCCGGGTCCCCCCCACCGCCTCCCCGGTCCCTGGGGCAGCGAACCGTGTCAGACCCCCGTGCCATGCCCGGCCCCGGTGTACCCAGAGGGCAGGATGCCCTGCCCGGGCTGCAGCTGCGTCCCAGCTGGGCTCTGCCCGACAGCCCCCTTCACCCCGGGTCAGTCCGTTCCCCACAACCCCGTCGGGTATTAAAACCAAGATATTGCAGCTACCAGCAGCTCAGCGTTATACCAATGCTTGTTTAAAGGAGAAGGGAGATAAATCCAAGCTTTCCTGCCACTGTGGTGGAACCCCACGTTTGATTCTCCCACACTAAGCCGCAGTGCTCCTTCTCACCCACCCGAGAGAGCTAGGCTGCACCCAACGTGCTCCCCAGAGCAATCAGGCTCTCCCTCCAACACAGGGCACCCACAGGACTTAGGACCTCAGGGTCTCTTCATCAGCTCTTCTTGGCCGCTCTGCCACAAAGGAGAGGGGCACCTTCACCGGAGGAGCTTGGCGAGGAGGTCAGAGCAGCACTCAAAGACACCGAGTTTCTCACCCAGCAGGAAGAGAGGAGACCCAGGCAGCCTCTCCTCAAACACTCTCGCGGGGTTAGAGGCCTTTGAAGAACACAATGACCTTTGCTATCTGCTGGCAGATAGCGCGGGGCCGAAGGAGGCTTTACTTACAAACTCATCACAGAGGCATTTCCACCACCTTTCTTTTCCTGCCTCAAAAAGGCTCCATAAAGAGCCAACCACCCTTGTACATTTTTATGTTTTATAGGGTCAACATTTCTACAGAGAATATCACATTAGAAAACATCCACTCAAGCACAACATCAGTAGCAGCACAGGAGGAAGGTTCAGGACCAGAGCAGGGCTAGTAACAACACAGCCCAGCAAGAAATAGGGGAACACAGAAGCCTTTAGCTGAGCCTTCAGATCCTTTCTGGATGTTTCACCTCCCCTGTTTTGCCCTCAGGTCCACAGCTGCCTTCAGACCACGAGGCACACGGCCTCTTCATTAAAATTACAGCACCCTTGGATTCAGGGAAGCACCGCCCTGCTAAGAGATAACCAAAGCGCAGGCTCCCTGGTGCTGGCTTCCTGCTGTGTGGTACCACTGCCAGTTTGTCCCTGCTTTGAAACTGCCATCCTCGCAAGCAGTCCCCTCCCCGCCGCCCCGACTTGCTCATCTCGCTGAAAGAGAACATGAACTTTCCTCCTGGATGCAAATGGCAACATCAAAGTACGTTGCTTTGGGCCACGCTATCCAAAATGCTTACTTTGCTTTTGTTTAAAATGTTATGTTGGCTGAAAATCCAAAGCAAAGCAGCAACACAGAATATGGTCAGCAGTAAAATAACAGCAGAATAGTACAACAGGACAGAACACATTCACAAATGATGGGATTTCTCCTCATCCATCCCGTTAACCAGATCAGGCTGCTAGCCTCCATCTGCAGAGAAACAAATCAGGACCAGCTGCCATGGTACGTACCAAACTCCTATCAGGAAAGAGCCGCTTTTGCTCTTTCTGTATAGAACAGAGCATGTGGCAACAGCCCTGTTCTGTACACAAGGAACATACATAACAACAGGGGGGAGCAGATCATCTTCAGGCATTAGATGATTCAGGGAATGATTACTACACAGAGTTGATTTGCTGCCTGTGAATGCATAAAGCCATTTCAGCTGTAGCTCCCAATAAAAAGTTCACTGCAGCCTCACAAGCCAGGCATTTGCTTCAGATATTCCAGTTCAATGTAACTGCAAATTAATCCATGCCACTTTGTTTTCCCCCCTTAGGTTTCATGTACATAGATGTCTTGAAGCTCCACGGCTCAGTGGAGTGGAGATTCACTGAGCTAGGCTTCCCTTCTGACCTGTCCACAGCTCTCGGAGCTCCACTTTGCAGCCAAGATCCCGCAGTGCGGCTTTGGCCACGTCATCGCAGTCCCTGTGTGTTGCACGAGCTTCTGTTATTAGGTTCTCAGCTCCCATCTCTAAGATGGGCTGAGAAAAGTCCCGACTCCGGGAGACCAGGTTGCGGATCAGCATGCAAGCCTGTTTCTGAGGAGAGAGATAAATGAGAGATATTAGCATCTTTCATAGGGAAATACCATCCATGTAGGATGCTGGCACGCACAAAGCAGAACTGGCTTCACATAAAGAACCTTTTCTGGGCAACTAAATGTGAGATGCTGTAGACAGCAACAAACTATTTCCTGGAAGAATAAATCTATGGACAAAAGCATGGCTGCTATTTCACATTGAAGTTTATACAACAAAACCTCCTGCTTCTGTGAGAACACCAGCAAATCTCAAACACCAGCCAGGCAATCCCAAGTATTTCTTTAAAGAACGGCTAAGACAGAATTCTCCAATTACAGCAGACCCATCTTTCCATCGCCTTGTATGCTGTTTCAGGCACCTTCCCTGGCACTTAGCTTAAACTACTCGTTCAGAAAAATATTGTCTATGGTATTTTAATACTCTGGAGAGCAGAAAAGCGGACACAAAGCCTACTGAGACTTGCATGAAAACCAGAGGCTAACTTCTTGCCATGTAGGTGTTTTATTCGACTTTGGAGAATAGATGGCAATGTCTCTTATGGGACAGATAACATCAAAGCACAGTGTGGGTCTGAAAGAGCCTATCCTTATCCTGCTCCGTGAAGGAGGGGGAGGAGAAGTAATGCCTGGAAGAGAAGCATGGCATTCCACAGTCGCTTGAAGGTAAATTCAGGTGGGTTTGAAACCCAAACTAAATTTTGCTCCGATCACATCACAGTGACAGATGTAGGGAGTCCTGCATTTAGATGCTGCATTCCCAACATACTCAGAACCTTTTGGTATTTGTCAAGTAAAGGACAAAATCCCAATGAAGTGGTGAGCACAGCCAACACCAATCCTAAATAAATAATCAAGTGCTCTGAGGCAAATACCTGTACAGCCACTTCTCGTGGGTGTGCTTTCATGGCCTGAAGAGCTGCCAACGCTCCTCCACCTTCCATGATGACATTACAGTTCTCGGGTTTGCGCAAAGCCAACATGCACAAGGCTGCACAACCTTGCTCACAGATCTGCAAGATAAAGAGACACTCACTGGCTGAAAATGTTGCTTTAAGGAAAAAAGTGTTTGGAGTTTGTTTCCTTTTCTGGCAGTTTTTAAAATTTATTTTTATTTTTTTTAAGTTTCTTCCACTGAAACATCCTGCTTCTCTGGCATGTAAAGCAAGTTTTACACCCAGAGGTGCAAAACACTGTATCCAGTATCCATCTGATTCAGGAACAAGAAAAAACCCTAATATATTAGAGTGGACATACCTTTACATTTCCACAAATATTTGCCAAAGCATGCACTTAACCACTCCACAACAACTGGATGTTAAAGGTTTAATCAATTGCTCAGTTGCAATCATTTAATAACTATACTTAGAATGTATCTGCTCTAGCATAAGTGGTTTATCACAAGTCAGAGCAATGCTGTGGGTTGCTCCCCTACACAAGACAGGTTACACTGCTACATTATGCAGCCCAAACCTGATCTCCATTCCCAGCCCCGGAGGGACTCCATCAACCACTTAGGTGCGTACCTGAGGGTTGGCAAGGTGATGGCTTATAGCAAGTACAATGAGGTCTGTTCCCCCAGCATTAACGATGGCATCTTTCACGTCGTCATTACCTGCAACTGCTCGGATGGCGCTCAGCACCTGCTTTACCACGTCCTGCGTTCATCAAGAAAAAACAGCTCAGAAAGCTGCAGAGAGTGTTTTACAGGCTTTTGAAAGCCAACCAGAACATCCCCCAGCAACTCCATTCAAAGAGTTGTCATTCCCAGTTTTGAACAGCAACACTATTCTCAGTCACTCACACCTCAGACACACTTTCTTGCTAGAGTAAGAAGGAACCTTGTTAGTTTGGCAGAGGTTTTCAATGAAGCTTAAAGAATCAAACATCAGCCCTCTGGGACTTGAGCATCTAAATCCTCTTGAATCTCTTCTAGCTAGATTGATGGAAAACCAGAAGCTCAGCTTTTCTGGGAGCAAGCACAGTTCTGCTCACGGAGCGTGGAGGACAGAGGAAGTAACTACGAGCAAGGGGCTCAGAATTACTGTGTTCTTGTCTGACAGGGCACATGTGACCTAGTTCCATATATAAGGCTGTAAATAGGGATCAATGGTTGGGGTTTCAACCCTAACTGCACCTAAAAAAATGCATAGCCTAAGGTCCATTCACAGCCAGGACTTTAAACTAAAAAGCACGCCCTGCTGCATTACTTCCACTCCCAAGTACACTTTACATCGCTCACCGGATGGTCAATGCAGTCAGCCAGTAGAGCCACCATAAAATTTAAGCCGCCAAGATCCACAATTTCTTGACAGAATTCATTCCTGACAGAGAGGCGAGAAAGGGTGGCACACAGTTCACTGAGAACACTGGAGTTATCTGTGAATGCTGCAGAGGAGAGATGATGAATGGAGTAACTATGAGCAAGGAGGGGTGCCGCAGAATCAAGGTGTTTCACTTTGCTTCATTAAAGAAACACAGGAAACAGTGTATTTCACTTTCTATATTAAAACAGCACAGATGACATCCTGTTCACTCTGTATCTAGACTGAGACAGAACATCTTTTCCTGGCAAGAATGCAGCACCTCAGCAGGGATAACATGCCTGTAAACCTGCACTGGGCTGTAAAATACTTCCTAGACAGACTGACAGAGAGCTCTGCCACCTTGGTGCTGCTGCTAGCCTCTGGAGAGGTCATATTATTTTTCTCTCTCGGGGCATATTTCATCAAAAGAATTAAACATCACTTTAGTGGCAAATTTCTGAATCATCTCTGGGGAGCTTCAAGTTAGGACAAAGCGCAGTTTTGAGATAAAGCACAGATGATTCAAAATTAGGATCAACAATCATGGGGTTAATTTTACCTTTTGCAGCTTCGATGAGGACTCTCAACCCATCATTTTCCAACACAATCATTTTAGCGTGATCATGAGCATGACCAAAGGGCACACGGATGTCATCATCAAACGTCATGACCCTGAGCGCTGAGGAGGCCGTTCGGACAACATCGGCACTGTCTCCGTGCTGGACTATAGCTCCAGTCAGAAGTGGCAGAACCCCACCTTTCACAAAGTCCTGACGATTCTGCTCATGTTTCAGACAGGCATGCCGAATGCATCGGATTCCAGCCAGCGTCATTTCCGCATCCTCCCTATATTCCTTCAGAGTGTGTAGCAGTAGATCCTGGCCAGCGGAGTCAAGTAGGTCTGGCTGCCCATCCAAGATGGCAGACAGCGTATAAAAGGCTTTCAGCATTAAATTTCTGTCTCCTGAAGCCAACTGGCAGGCAGAGAATACCACAGAATAGGCACCATTCTGCCCAGCCAGGTAGCGGAAAGCCAGCTGTTCTTTGCACTGATCAGTGAAGACCACTAGCTGCTCAGCCATCTCAGCAAGATCAGAGTCAGCAACAGCTCTCCCAAGGGAATCTAAAGTCTAAAGAAGAGAACGATAGTTAATTTTTGATCTGAACTGTGAAGGAACAAGAGCAGTTCTTTATAGTCATTCAAATTTGTTTATTTATAATAATAGTATTCTCTTAAATTTAAAATTAGTTTGACATATCTAAGAAATGGCTGTCTTGAAGAGCAGCATTTTGTTTTCACACACAGAACCCTTAGAGGAATCTGTACTTCTGCCATCACTGTCAAGCCATCACTGCATGCCAGTCTGACCACCAGTGGGTGAACTGGGTCCAACCAGCACAATTCACATGGGTCAGTGGTGCACATGAATATTTTTAGTCTTGCTGGAGAGGGACCATATTCAATCTTTTCACCTACCCTCAGAAGAGCTAGCTAACAGCTACCACTTAGGTAACTTGTATTTCTTTCATTAAAGTTCTTCTGTGCTTTGACTTTACCTGACAACAGGAGAATCTGCTTCTAAGTTATGAAAGGCAGCCCCTCCATTTCCTAGGCAAGAAATGCTGGCATTTTGCTCTTTACACAGATACCTCCACTGAAAAGTGCAAGCTAGCTCTTTGAACTTTTATATTATTCCTAGTTTGCATAATAGATGGGATTAAGTGCTTGTCGAAGAGCTCACAGAGAAATGGGACAGAGGCAGAAGTAGAAGGTATGTCTCATTATTCTCAGTCTATTACTTAAACTATTATATAACCCTGATCCTTAGAAGACAACATAAATTTGTGCTCCTACCAGCAAAATTTCATGCTTTTGCTTTTGACCATTTTCAGAGGCAGGCTGCCGCACAGCTTTCACAATATTGCTTAGGTCAACACCTAAAAGGAAAAACAAAAACAAGATTAGTATTATTTACAGGAGCTTGGGTAAAATTTGTCAAGTTAACCACAGCCAACAAAGATGAATTTATTGTAAAGCACGGATCAATGCACAAAGATGCTGAAATGCTGCTGAAGTTCTAACTATAATGGTCAAATATGTCCTGGAACAAAGCCTCAATTCTAGCTAAACGTCAGCTGGGAAAAAGAAAAGAGTTTAATTTCATTGACAAAATTGCACCCTGCAGTTTCACTCAAAGCAGTTTTTCAGTCATAATTACTCCATGAAACTAGGTTAGCATTAATAGCGTCTGTGTTCCACTTCGCAAAGGCTTCTTTTCAACACTGGATGATCGATCTTTGCATGCAGGTTCTCTTCAATTTTAAGACATGTAAAAACTCAGTCTGTAATAATCTGAACTGCAAAAGCAAATGAATTTACAATACCTTGGGACTCAAACTGCTGCACAGCTTCTCTCACAGCCTCTTCTGGATCCATTTCAAATTCTGTAATGTTTTCTTGCACTGCATCATCAAATGTTTCCTGTGCAATCTGTTTTGATCCCATTTTACTCGAATGGGATAAGCCGCCTCCTTGTCCTGTCATTAAAATAGTCCACAACTAGTTTTGGTGCAAAACCTTCTGAAGTTAATCAAAAACAAAGGGAGTGATTTGCTCTTTTTCAAAACAAAAGCACAGAACTCGAAACCAAAAATATATGGTCAAAGAGATGACTTTTTTTTTAATGGGCTGAAACATAACAATTATAAGCAACAAAAAGGAATGTCAGAGGCCCAGGATTTGGATCTGGAACCCGCTATTGCTTTGCTGCGGATGGGTTTGTTACCGTGACACGGCTCTCACTGCACCTCGCCTGCCACGGGCGCACGGTGGGCAGCCTGCCCAGACACACACGGTCCCGAGACCCCACACGCTCGAGGGCTAACACAGCCCAGAGCCCCTCGGCCTGTCTCTGTCTCTGTCCCCGTTCCCGCAGCGGGGCCCGGTTCATCCCCCTCAGCAGGCCCAGCCATCCAGCTGGATCCCGCCCCTCAGTCTTTCGGCGAGGCCTGCCCCGGAAAGGGCCCAGGAACCGGGAGCAGGTACTGAGGGAGCTCCCAGGCGCACAAAGGGCCTCGATTCTCCTCACAACCCACCTCAGTCCCTCGCCGCCCGCAGCGCCGCTCCCTGAGGGGCTCCTCCCGCCTGACAAAGAGCAACGCGCTGAGAGGACAGGCCCTACTCGGCCACCGTACAGAGCCGGCGGACCCCGCTTCCCTCCGGCCCCGCCCACCGCTGGCTCAGCCCTCTCAGTGCGCATGCACCGAGGCAAAAAGTCACGCCCCTTCCCCTCACAAGGAAAAAAAAAAACCGCGGCGCGAAAAATAACCCGGTCCGACCAAGTGCGCATGCGCCCCTCCCATAACGTGCTCCCTCGCCGCACACATGCGGTCGGCCGCCCTTTCTGCGCATGCGCACTATGCGCGAAGGGGCTGCGGCCCGCCTTGCGGGGCAGCGGCCACGCCGCCGCCCCGCCGCCAAAGCGGGAGACTGCGGGCCGCCCCCGCCCGTTCCCCTTCTGCTTACCGCGCCGCCCGACCGGGGACCGCGCCCTCACCGTTAGTACCGACCCACGCCAAAGCAGCGCTACCCCGAAAACCACCCGCCTTGACAGGGATGAGGAGGCCGCGACGCAGGACCCCGCACTGCGCAGGCGCGGCGAGGGAGGAGGAAGGAGGGGCGGAGCGAACAGCGTCCCGCGGGGGCTGCTGGGAGATTCCCGTGTGGCGGGGAGGCTGCGGGACCGGGGCGGGAGAGCACCGCCTCGGTGAGGGCGGGGCCGGCTCCCGGCGGGGGGCGGGCCGCGGGGCGGGGCGGGGGCGGCTCCTCCTCCTCCTCCTCTTCCTCCTGCCCCCCCCCCCCCCGGTCCCCCCCCCAATCCCTCCTCCCGGTGCCTGCGCGGGGCGGTGGGCAGCAAGCTGCCGGGGGTCGCCCGGTGAGGGGTGGGAAGGTGGGAGGCCCTCACGGGTGGGGGTTTTCCCTCACGTTGCGTTTTACCTCAGGCTGGGCCGCCCCGGGTGGGGAACCGGGGGAGGGAGGGAGGAGCTGTGTCCGTATCCCCACGCTGTGTTCACGGGAATCCGCCCGGGCCGAGCCTAGCGGCAGGGGGGTGTGGGGGGCGCCGGTAGCGTTAGGGGCTTGGCAGCGGGAGGACCTTTCCCAGCGTCCGTGCCCCGGTCAGGGACGGTATTGTGCTGTTTTGCTACAGGATAAAAATGGCCTCTCGGCGGATCACACGGGAGACGTTTGATGCTGTAGTGCAGGACAAAGTTAAAAGGTATCGCATGGACCGGAGTGATGCTATAGAGGACACCATCCATCATTTTAAAGGTAATGAAACCCGGGCATGACGTGCCGTGGATTACGCCAGCTATTCTGGTAACAGCTATGTCAGATTTCTTGCCTTCCATTTACGTATATTTGCTGAAAACGTGGACTTGTGCTGGTGTTTTTCCACATCCATTTTTATTTAAGAGGCTAATAGCTTGGTATGACTGACAGTGTTTCAATCTGGAATGCAAATTCCAGGAAAAAAAACGAATTTTAAACAAAGGAATTCTGTTCACGCTGCATCAGAGAGTGGGTCCAATTTCAGGGAGGTCTCCAGAGGCATCACTGCAGGATGGAATTCTGTTGATGTCTGATAAGTTAAATAAATGTAAGAGTCCATTTGAAGCCTTTGGGTCTTTGTACTTCATGTTATTTTTGGAGAAAAAGCTAAAAGCAGGACATTAATCTCAGGAGTGTATACAAAACATGATCTGCAAATTCTTTTATCTTTTAAACGTGGTATTTAAAATGTCTAGAAAAATAACCTGGATTACATTCATAGGAAATTGAGAGTTTTAAAATGAGACCTTTTCTGTTTTCTTAAAGTTGTATAAGCTCTGAAGAAATCAATTATTTTAAATACTTAATTTGTTCAAGTATTCTTTACTTTCTGAATGTAATTACTGGAATTAGGGAATAGGGATTCTTGGATACTTTGCAGGAAATTCTAGTATTTCTGACTTTAATGTTATCTTAGATAATTGTGTAGGAGTTTGTAGAAAATATGAACTTCTGTTCAACTGTGGAATTCCGATATTCAGTGTGGAAACAGAAAGTGCATACTTTTGGTATTTTTACGTCTGAGAAATCTGAGTAGAGGCATTATGAGCACAACATTAGCATATTCCTAGACTGAGAAAGTTGTGAGCAAGTAGAAAATGGGGTTTATAGCAGAACTTGCGTTTCAGCTTTAGCGAAAGTAGAATTTTTAATAAATTGTTTCGTCATGTGTGTTTAGGCATTGTTAATCATTTGTTGCTTTTTGCTTATTATGAATTATTCAACGTACGTAAGAATGCAGATGGGAATAGTTAGATATGTGTACTGTTCTTCAGAAGTTTTGATGTGTTGACTCTTGTAAGTGTCTAAATGTGTTTATGAAATTTTTTTCTTAATACTACTTGCAGTGCATTGGTGTATTTATGTTTTTATCATTACAGCTCATTCAAGACCAGTCCCAAGACCAAGATATGAAGACAGTTTCCATGATGATGGAAGATACGCTCATGATAACGCCCAGCACCACCCACATGATGACTGGACTGAAGACCCTAGAGACGACTATCCAGGACCTTCTTATAGATCTGCTAGTCCTCTGATAAGGAAAGATAACTATTACCATGAACAGTACGGCCGCCCGGCATCTCGTGACCGGGAATTTGGCCGCCCGGCATCTCGTGACCGGGAGTATGGGCGTCCAGCTTCGCATGACCGGGAGTATGGGCGTCCAGCTTCGCATGACCGGGAGTATGGGCGTCCAGCATCTCGCGATCGGGAGTATGGGCGTCCGGCTTCCCATGACCGGGAATATGGACGCCCAACTTCCCATGACCGGGAGTATGGGGGCCTGGCTTCTCATGATCAGGACTATGGCCCTCCTGACTCTTGGGAATCCACCGGACCACATGAAACTGATTTTAGTTCTTCAGATATTTTAGGTGATTTTAGATCACCAGGACTCATGGAAGATGAATATGGCAACATGGAGAATCAGGAGTATGATGTAGACTTTGGAATTCAATCTGACAGCGAGTTCAGACCCCCAGTACGGAGGGGCAATATTGGCAGGGGAAGAGTTCTGCGAGGAAAGCGTATTACAAGGGGTGCTGTTAAAACTAAAGTATTCAAAGGAGATATCAAAACTCCCCTAAAGAAATGGAACACTAAAAAACTGCCACCAGGTCCTGATCAGAAGCCAGCTATGCAACCTGATCAAATGCCAGAAACTGCTGAACGACCTAACCAGAGGCCAGTGACCATCCAGCGGCCTAATCAAAAGTTGCCTCCACGACCTAATCAGAGGCCAACTGTAACAACCCAGAGACCTATTCTCAGGCTCCCAAAGCCTGCGCACGTTTTCAGAAATCTCAATTTTGACCTTGTGGACAAATCAGACATTTTTTCAACGTTTGGAATAGAAATTATAAAATGGGCTGGGTTTCATGCAATAAAAAATGATGCAGAATTTTCCCGGCTCTTTGGAGCTCTCTTTGAGCTAGAGACAGAAACCTGTGCAAAAATGCTTGCCTCATTCAAATGCTCCTTAAAGCCAGAACACAGAGATTATTGTTTCTTTACTATCAAGAGTTTACAACATGCTGCTCTGAAAACTCCCAAAGTGGACAATGAGTTTTTAAATATGCTATTGGACAAGGGTGCTGTGAAAACAAAGAACTGCTTCTTTGAAATTATAAAACCTTTTGATAAATACATAATGAGGCTACAAGACCGCCTCCTTAAAGGTGTTACACCGCTGCTTATGGCCTGCAATGCTTACGAATTAAGCATTAAGACGAGTGGTTTTGGTAATCCGAGAGAAATGGCAAGTGCTTTTGAGACCACTGTTTCTCTTTGTCGTAAGTCTTTAGCACTTCTGGGTCAGACCTTCGCACTAGCATCTGTTTTCAGGCAAGAGAAAATACTTGAAGCTGTAGGGCTCCAGGAAATGGCTCCAGCACCAACACTATTCCCAAACTTTGATGATTCAACATTGTTTGGAAGAGAGTACATTGAAAACTTGAAGGCTTGGTTGGAGAAAAGTGGATATCCAATTCAGATGAAAAAAACTGAACCAGAGTCCACTATACAGCTTAAAAAACCCTCTCCTGACACAAAAGTTAAAAGTGAGTGAACTGTTGTAAAATACCTTGCAGTATATAATTTCTTTATTTGTTGCTAGCATTTAATCTTAATTTTTATGGTTTTATTAGCTCAGGAATTCCTAGTTCTGGGAATTCCATGAAAATCCATGGCAGTGCTGAGGCAGGTAGTAAATACTATCTGTTGTAGCAATCACTTTCACCTTTGTCAATGAAAGCGTGTCTCCTTCCTCCCCTCTCCTGCATGTGCTCATACTTTAAATCTAGGTTTTTCACCTTGTGCCCTTGGCTGCTTCAGCTACCCTACCTTCCAGCTTCACAACTGCGAGGTGGGGAGGCCAGGACCACAGCTGTAACTGGCTACATCATGGAGCATATAAAACACATAAGCAAAGTTGGAGATGTTACCACTACAGCTTTTATCAAATGCAAGCATATTTCTTTGAAGTTGTGTATGTACAAGCATCTATAGGAATACTATCTCCTCTACTGTATTAGGCCATCTAGTTCATCCTCACTAAAGCATTCTTGCTCATTACTACACTCATCTGTTTTTCCCTAATTGAACTTCAGATATTTTCGCAGGGAGGTCTTGCAGCACCAACACTGAATGGCTAATAATTTGGAACCTACCCCTTCAGAGTAGTGTTCAAATATACTTATTTTGCACAAAATCCTTTTGGTGCAATAAGTGATTGCCTTTTAAAGGATGGCTTAACTTGCCCAGGATGACAAAGGATGTTTCTTAAACCACAGCACTCATAATAAACTGTTCTAGAATCTTGAGTTGAGAAAACAGTCAGAAAGTTTCTAAGGTTTCCTTAATTTACTGTAGTATTAAGTGCAGCCTTTTTTGTATTAATATGTTGAAAAATTGCAAATGTCCGTGTGTCAAAGAATAAAAAAGATGACACATTGATATTCTCTTGATGAGAATAATATAATGACTGCATTTTATTTCTTCCTACAGCCCCACAGCGAGCTGATCGGAAAGTTGTAGATACAATTGAGCAGCTAGTGAATAGCATTGTTTCAGGAACCTTGTCTGCCAAAGAGAGAAATGCTCAAAAGAACTGTCCTGAATATTGGTAGGTTTGTTTGAACAGCATGTTGTAATACTACTTTCTGATGAAGATATTTGGAATATATTTAATTAAATTCAGTATTTCATTCAATGGGTGTAAGATCAAAGCCTATTGTATATTTAATCAGACTTTTTGAAAATGTTTCCTAAGCTAATTATACTTCCTTATATCCCTGGAAATTGTCCTTTTGCTTCTGTTCTGTCTAGTAGATCATGTTCCTTTTGATCTGTCAATAATGACTGTATGTCAATCCAAATACAAGATGTTAAAAGCAATATACATCTATGAGATGAAAATAGTAAGCAGATGTAGTTAATATAAACATACAGTAGGGTAACAGACTTACGGATCTAGGGTTCTATGGATAATGTTGGAAAAGGAAAGCTGAGACACTTCCTAGTGTAATGATCTTTTAATATGACAGTATCTCTTCATGTGTGAATTGCAGCATAGCTGATTAATTACTAGCCAAATGATTTATGTCAAAAACCCTCCATCATTTATTTGCTTGGCATACTTACTGCTTTAGAAGTGGAGTTGGCTGTTAGTCCTGAGAAAAACCTATGCAGGCTAACGTTAATGTAGCAACTTTTGTATGCCCCTGGAAAAAAGGATCGATTGCTACTGAGTTTCTGATCTGAGACTTTGAGATTAGTTGTGCTTTCAGCTTAGGCTTTCATTTTATTTATATGATTTTATTTAGGTTCTTGTCTGATGAAGATAGTCTAGAATACAAGTATTACAGACTGAAGTTATCAGAGATGCAAAGGCGGACATCATCTGGAAAGGAAGCGGGTGGTGAGGGCAGAACACTAGAAGAATCTGCAACAGAATCAGTCAGGGCCATGTTGTATGCCAGGAAAGTCGCAAGTATTAAGAGAAGGCTATTTAAAAGAAAAAGGCTTGGAATTATCGCACAACATGGTATTCGAGGAAGGAAGGTGAGGAGAGCAACCATAGGGACACAGACGGTGCTTTCAGCTGGTACAGTGCTGAAGCACCAAGACAAGCATCTTCAAGGTTCAGTCCAGTCAAAGCCTTCTGTATCAGAAACCAGCCTGTCTGAGAAGAATGCTTCCCTTGATACAACCTCATCCTCACAATGTGCCACAAGTTCAGAGGTCTCTCTGCCAGCAGAAGAAAGGGCAGATTCTGAGGATTTATTAGCACCACCTGAACTTTTCCCACCATTGTCCTCTCAGTTTCCTGATGGTAAGTGAAGATTCAAGATTAGATTTTAAATTGTAAATTATATGAGAAAAGAATTGCATAGAATGTTCTGCTGGAAATTCTAAAAAACATTTAGCTAAAGTAGATAGTTCTCAATTGTACTGACCTTACAGTGATGCAGATTTTGTATGAAGCTACAGATAACGAGCATTCTGTTTCTTGCAGTGGATGCTAAAACAATGGAAACTGCTGAGAAGCTTGCCAAGTTTGTTGCTCAGGTAGGACCAGAAATTGAGCAGTTCAGCATAGACAACAGTGCAGATAACCCAGACCTTTGGTGAGTAACCTACACATTTGTCTGTGTAAATGGGCTGATAAGAAAAATCAGAATGCATCTAAACAATTACAAAGGAGATACTTCCTTTTATTGTTTGTTGAGATGTATGCTTTTATTCAATGTGTTTAGGAACAGAGGATTTTGAGCAATACTCCCTGTTGTCCTGCTCAGCACTTCCATTAATGGTGAATATCTGAAATACCTAAGAAAGAAAAACACTTCTCCCATATGCATACATGCACTGATATGTATTTTTTTCTTTTATATTCTAAGTAATCAGCTTGCATCTTGAAATAGTGTTCTGCCAAATTATTTTCAACCTTCGGGCTTTTTTGTTGTTGTTTTTAAGTGAGGCTTTGATTACAATGGCCTAAGTGCTCTAGTGTAAATTAGCACAGATTTTTGGTCATACTGTGCCAACAAAAATGGAGCCCTATATACACCTATTTCCACATAGACTGCATGACTGAAATTTGGAAGACCTGAATTCTCTTCTAGGGTCTGCTCTTTGCCTTCTGGGTCATCCAGAGCTAGCATCTTGTCTTAGATTCCCCATCTATATAATGAAGATAATTGTACTGAATTCTTTATAACACAGTCTGAGAAGTGCTGATAAAAATCAGTCTGTAAGAATTGAGGCGAATGATTGCTGTTCTTAGTACATGTTGTTGGGGAATCCTACAGTTCTACAAAAACACACCTGGAATGACCACTCAAAAATTAATAAGAGATATATTTCTAATGTCTTGCTTCATGCTGGCTAAAGAAAATCTCTCTCTGATATTATTTTCACTATAATTTTTGCTCAGGTTTCTACAGGATCGAAACAGTTCGGCTTTCAAATTTTACCGAATGAAAGTTTATGAATTATGTCCATCTATTAACTTCAATGCTGTGTCAGAAGCAACTGATGCTGGGGAAAGTGCTAAACCTGAAGACAGAAATTTGGATATTTCAGAAGAGGAAGAGGATGAAGAAGAAGAAGAGGAAGAAAATGAAGAGGAAGCTGAGTTTGAGGAGGATATCTCCCAGCCTTTGGAAGAAATGGAAATGGAGCAAGCAGAGGAGGGAGAAGAGGATGACACGTCAGCAGGTAGAAGTGTGGAAAACCTAGCTGAAGAGATGATTTCCAAAACGGGAGAGGAAATTTCAACAGGTGAAATACAGCTAGCCACCTCATCTGATGGTGCTATACCAAATCTGTCGACACAGGCATCAACTCCTGCTCCTGGTACCCTATTTCCTCGCAAACGAATCAGCAGCAAGTCTCTGAAAGTTGGTATGATTCCGGCATCTAAAAGGATTTGCCTCATAGAAGAACCAAAAGGTGAGTGTTACTTAAAAGATATTTTGTAGGTATTGGTACAGAACTCCTGATTTTTATGTGCTTTGTTACTGACTACTATTGACTCAAAGAATTACATTTCTTTAACAAAAAAATTAATATACAGTGTTCGCTTTAAAAGTTCATTCAACTGACAAAGGAGAATCTGAATAAATTGTGTAACAGTTTTTGTATTATAATGCAATAGCAAAGTTTATGTCAAACATCATTCCTGAAATATTCTCTAAGTATATGTGAATGTTATCGTCTCTCTGCTGCTTAAAAAACTAACTGTGGTAGTTTTTGCAGGGTTTACTTTCAGTGTATGGAAGGGTTAACAGACTTAAGTATAGCACTGAACATATTTTGAGTGTTTGACTAAATATATTTAGACTTTGGATTGGCCTGTCAAATTTTGTCACTATGGCCACAGTGGGGGTGGGTCATGATATTCTAAGAATTGAGAGATAAGTAGCTTAAAACTGATTCTATGTGCTCTGCAGCTATTTTAACAAATGTCTTGTCTTTGCATAATGATTTTTATTGGTGAAGGTTGTCATTTGTGATATGAAAATGATATATAATAACCTCATTTAAGTCCAGTCTGAATTTTCTATCAGAGTATTACAGAAGCTCAGGGAAATGAAAGATCTTACAGGATATCATCCATCAGTGTATTGCTGGCATGATATGTCCAAAACTAAATACGTGCATGTACTAATTACCTTTTTTGTTGTGGAGGGGAAAAAAAGGTCTTATCGTTTCTTTTCCTTTTTTTTTTTTATATTCTGAACTTTCTTGTTGGTTCTGGTTTTAGACCAAGGCATTGAGTTAGAGTCCCACTTGACATATACTTTTGGAGTTCTGTATTAAAATTGTTTTTCTTTACAGCTGAATTTTGTCTCTGATTTGACTTGCAGTGCATGAACCTGTCAGAATTGCTTATGATAGGCCTCGTGGTTGCCCAGTTACAAAGAAGAAGAAGGTAAAGAACTCTTCTAGTTTGCCATTGCATTCTGAGAATCAACTGTCTTTTACAAGAGACAGCCTCTGAAAATGTGTCATTGTCATAAAATTGAATTAAGACCTGAAGAGCCTGATCCTGAAAAAGACTGGACTAAATCTGAGGAGAGCCATGGCTCCTGTTGTCTTTTGACTACCTGTGTCAAAATTAAACATTTTGTGATTACAACACTATTGAAAAGCTGTGTGTTAATCTTGTCTTCTATTTAAAAAAAAATAAATAATAATGCAATCAGTGCATTGCTGTCTGGAAAATACGTTGTAATTATCCAGAACTGTGAGATGTTATTTGACTGCTTCTGTATTTGTAATAAGGATTCAGTCATCAGATCATTCAATATTTGTTATTAAAAAACATAACTACCTTTTAAAATATGACGCAGTATTGTTTGCTATTTTAATAATGTAATTAAACAGTTTGAGAACCTGAAATTTTTTTTTTTAAACTGGCAAGGCAGGTATTTACTCTTTGATAGACTTTTTCTGTGTAGCTAGTGAAGTGCTGCTTAGAAGATATTTCTGTATATCCAGAAATTCAAACACATTTAGTTTAGGGGGAGGCAGGATTTGAGGGATTTTTAATACATGATCTCCCTTTGTTTTTCTGTTTTTTCCTTTTCATAGAAACCAAAAGATTTAGAATTTTCACACAAGAAACTGACAAACAGGAATGTGGGCTTCCAGATGCTTCAGAAGATGGGCTGGCAAGAAGGACATGGCCTTGGTACACGAGGAAAAGGAATCCGAGAGCCTGTAAAAGTGTATGTAATGGGAACGCACTACAGAAATTTGACAGCTCTGGAAAAGGCTGGGATTCTAGTAGTAATTATGTTTATCTAATCCATCTAGATGTGGCCAGTTCAGTGTTTTGCTTCCTTCTTGACGTTGGTCTCTGACCTCACTAAAGTTGAGCGTGGAGACTTCGTGCATGTTTCTGGCCAGGCTGGACAAAGTCTGGTCTGGAAAGTGGCTGTTTCTTGCCATCCAGTTTGCCATTACTGAAGGCTGCAGCATGAATGCTGCAGTGTGCAGACGCCTTCTAGAGATATATGGGTGCCCCTGTTCTTCAGGAGGTGTTTTTTGTTGTTTGGTGTATTTAGGTTTGTTTTAACACATAGTAGTATCCTAGGGATCTCCTTGCTACCTCACCAGGCACATAATGTATAAATAGACTTCAGGAATGTCATACACAGTACTCCTAGGTTTAGGCAACAAATTTTATTTTCACTCTAATTATGTGATTCATTCCACTGCATACTGAAAGAGGTAAGTGCATCTGCCAGAAGGTAAGTGTGATTTTTTCCTTTAAAATATACTTTTGGTTTTGAATCTTCATTTTGTCTTTTAAAGTTGCTGTACCCAGCATCCACTGCTGCTGCCAGCACAGAGAATGGATAATACCTCCCTCAACTCCCTGACTGAATAAGGAAGCAGAAACTATTTCTTTCTCTCTGAGCCCATATAACAAGCTTTCTAGTCCACACATGTAGTCTGTGGCTTAACAGTCTTCTTTCTCCAGGGATTTCTATGTTTTCTTCGTCCCTTGGACAGTACTGGTCATTTTAGTCGGTGGGATACTTCTGGTTTTTTGCTTTCTCTTTCCCTTAGTGCTCCCTGTGGTCCAGTGGTCATCACTGTATTTTCTGTATTTCTTTCTTCAGCAGCAAATGGACAATGAGAAAGCAGCTTGCTTCACCTGCAGCCTGTTCGCCAGTGTTAGAACTTGGTTCTTAGCCTCAAAAATTGTTGGGAACAAATATATGAGTAATTTTTTTGTTTCTGTAGCTCCTGGCACAAGTTTCGCTGCACAGCTAATCATGAACTATTTAATTGTATCTGGTCTGACAGTGAGCCCACCACATTCTAAAAGTTTCTGGCCATCTTTAAGAACTGCATTTTTTAATATGCAAAAATAACAGTTTTTCTAGCTTAAGTCCATTGCCATGTCATTCTTGTAGAGACACCTGCAAAGGGTAGTGAAGAACTGCTTTCTGTACCTCTTACAAAACTTGTTGACCTTTTCTGTAATGTAGAGAGAACTCCGTATTATTGATTATTTTCGTGGTGTGCACCTCTCTAATTTCCTATTAAAGTCATACTTTGGAAAATACTTTGGGACAATCTCAGTGAGGATGAAAGCAGTGCAATTTAACATTTTGCTCTCTCTTGTTAGTTGCTTTGATACAGTGTGTGTTGGTTTTTTTTCACTTGGTAATCTGTAACCTCTACTCTTTCTTCCCATTTTGAAAACTACCAGCTCTTCTATTGATGACTTGTTTAAAAGTCCATGTGCTGTGTAATCTCATTCTCTGAGCAAAAGGGGATGGATTAATAATTGGAGAGACTCCAACTCTAGTCTAGAGCATACCTTGATCATTATGTAACATTGACATCTAAAACTGGTGTATTCAGGCACATCAGTTGTTACACAAAGAAACTTGAGGCCCTTTTTTGTTAGGAAAGCTTAAAGCTTGTCGTTGGCTATGAGAGCAAGTCATATTTGCAGGTTTGAGGAGATTTTTATTTACATTGGTGTAAAAGATACATGAATTGCATGGTGACTCCTCATGGAAATGATAGGTCCGGAAATTTTAAATGGAGTTTCATGTTAGTCTTGTGAGCTGTTCCCTGTCTTGAGAACTAATTTGTCACAGCTAAGGGTCTGACCAATTTTACAGTTCAAGTTTAAAAAAAACAGCAAAAAAACCCCAACCAAAACCCACACTCAAAGGCAGAACATTGTTATGGGATAGACCTTCCTCTGAGTAATTATGTAATGTCTTTGATTAGTTTTTTTATTCTGAAAGTAATCTAGAAGAGGAACTGTGATACGAAGAGAAAAAAAAAATCTGTTCTTTCTGTTTGGAAGTATGAAGCAGCCATTGTGTAATGGAAACAGCAAATATAGTGAGCCTGCTTCACACAGGTCATACTACAAAAGATGAAAAAAAGCAAAGTTTGGGGAGGTCTTTTAGGTGACTTTATTTTTAACCGTAATTTAAAACATAACTTCACTTGATCATACAGCTGCCAAGTCAGACTCTGTACCATTCAGAAGAAAAAACAGCACCCAGGGTTTCTACTGTGGACTGTAAAGTTGAATTTGCTTTTTAGAGTCTGTGAATATTCTTTTAGAATTGCACAACAATCTACTTGGCTTAAGTGGACCTATTATTACAGAAATGGGTTAAGAATAATTTTTCTTTTTTCTACTTAAGGTCCTCAGATTTTACCCTGTAGCACAGCAATCCCAATTTCAGTACATGGGGCAATCTAAATTTTCTTACTTCACGTAATGAAATCTTTAACAGATAATACTAATGTAACTGACCTGGAGGATAAAACTGACACAGAGGATCATTCCTGTGGCTGAGGTTTCATTAATCTTAGCTTTGTAATGTCTACATTCTAGGCACATAGCCTGGAGAAAGAGATGGGGTTTAATTATTAGTATCTCTGCATTCTTGTGGGTCATCCTCTCCATCTATTTCCAGGGCAGAAAGTTGTTTTGATATTGTTGAGGCCTGTCTGCTTCTGTTGGCATGTTTGGATGAAGAGAGAGGAGTTAATGACTCGTTTTTCTTGGAAGGGCAGGAGCTCCAGGTTTTGTCTATGATTCGTGTCCTAGAAGACTTCAGCTTGCTTTGGGTGCTAGAAATTTTAAACAAGCAGCTTAATGTTCCCTTGGTAAAAATTTCATCTTTTATCCAGAGTTATGTGGTGTTTTCTACTCATTCCTCAAAGTGTCTGACTTGTGTCATTTTTGAAATTTAAGAAACAAGGCAGTTTTTGGCATCTTTTCAACAGAAGATCCTATCTACCATGAATAGAGTGGTTAAAGTTCATGTAAGAATTTGATCTGCTAGATGACTGTATCTTCACTGCTCCCTTAATATCATAGGAGCATTTTCTGCTGGTGGGTATTTGCGTGTGTAATGGGAGATGGGAATTGTTTTATAGTTGATCTGGTATGCCAGGTACCAAGCCTTCACTCCCCTTCTCCCCCAAATGAAGCAGAATTACTTTCCACTTGAATTGTGTCTATGTTGGAAGCTATTGTTTAGATCTCTTATGCACATCGTCAAATGTAACAGAAACAGAGTGTTCTAACTATTCATTTTACTCCCTAGGGGTGCTACCTCTGCAGGGGAGGGCTTGGGTGTTGCAGGGGAAGAAAATAAAGAAGATGCATTTGATGTTTTCCGTCAAAGAATGATACAAATGTACAGGCAGAAAAGAGCAAGTAAATAGGTATGTGCAATGGGCATGTCTGGTTTATGAATTCCTGCAAACATTAAAATACTAGGGCTTTTAAAATCTTTCTTTATGAAGAAAACGTTGCTGTTTCCATGAGTATATCTGGCTTCTTAACATTTTATGAGAATCCAGACCTACGTTGAATTGCTTTGAACTGCTGAATTACCCCAAATCTTACTTTCTAGGTTTGACATAAGAGACTCGCTCGCTAGAAAGTGCACGGATATGCAAAGGCTGCTGTGTGAAAGATCTTCAGCAGAGTATGCCAGTATGAAGAACACTTTGTTCATTAGTAGTGGACTTGAATACTAGTGTATTAAAACATTTTCCAAGATTAAAGTTAGTCTTGTATTTAATTGTGCAAGCTAACAACTTGGATGTCATCTTCTGAGGAAGAAACAACTGATTTTGTTCTCGGAAGTGCCTGTTTACCTCTCTCTTTGGCCAAGTTTGCCTGTTTTGTGATGAGATGGCTTACCAAAAAACGGCATAAGCAACATGAAAAATCTGACTAACCTGGTTTGGCTCTGATCCTTTCTGAAGCCAAGAACCTTCTCAAATTCAGATCTTGCAAGGCAGTTCAGATTTTATTATACTACATTTTGTTCATAGGCTAATCTTCTGATCTACTTCTGGAGTCTGCATAAAGCAGTTTCCTCCATACGCCAATTTTAAGAAGAGTTTACCTGCGTGCTTATTTTGCATAGGCTTCTAGACTTTCAGTGTAGGATGAATAACTGAGTTCATCTGAGTCTGAGAACACTAAACTCTTGCTTGAAAACCTCAGCTGCTAAGGTTTTTCTTTGTAATGAACAAGTAGTACATATTTCAAGTGTACTTTTTGTTTTTACACAAATTTGCAGCTCTTCTCCAACAAATTCTTGAATAATTTCTTTCCTTCTCAAAGAAGTTTAAGCCATGAGCAGGTGTAATTCATGTGTTTGCAGAAAATACTGATGAAAATACTTGGAAATCAGATATTTGGAAGTCACCTGGAAGTGGATCATCAGTTTTACAAGACCATCAGTTTAGAATCATTTCTGTTTCTATTAAGTATTTGCTTTGCAGAAGTTCTTTTCTTGAAAAATCTCAAGAAATAAGACAAAAAGCTTGTACTTTTAAGGGACTATTCCAGAACTTACTGAAAGAGAAGACTGGATTAATCTACTGTGCTTCAACAAAAAGCATTACCTAACTGCTTGAAGCAGCTCTGAAGACATGAAAGATTTAGCAGTGTTACCACAAATAAACATTCAAGGTCTGATCATTCATCTTTTTCCGACTTGCACGTCACTAAGGGATCTGTGACTGGATTACTGAAAATGACAGAATTTAATATTGCACTTTTTAGTGTACTCATTCTCCATCATTACCTTTCTAAAACTAGTCAAAAGTCTTCACTTGAATGTTGTAGCACCAAAACCTACTTTGCTGAAGTTATCTTTAAAGAGTTGATCTTGAGCTGACGCATGTTTTGCTTACTAGCAGTGAGTGCTGTCTTGCTGATGTTTCCATCCTGCACCATGCTTCTTGTAGAGCAAAAAGCTTGTGGTACACCACTAATAGCACCCCACAGTAATGTGGCATCATCTCAAGTTCCTAACTGACAAATATGCAAGAAAATGTGTTCTTCAGTTATCAACTTGCCTGTGCCTGCTGTTTAAAGAACAAAATGATATTCTTTCTCCATTACAAACCCTGCTGGTTGAAAGGGAGTGTCTTTATTTTCATTCTATAGCAACAAACTTTTCCTTGCTTATAACAACCAGTTTTAGTTTATGAATGCAAGTTGTGGGGGTTTTTTCTTACTGTGTGGGTCTTTGAAACCATAAGAAACAAAATCATGTTGCAGTGTAACTTTCTGATCGCTCAGTTTTAGTTGCCTTGAAGCATATAATCACTAAATAAAACCATGATGGCAGGTATAGAAAAGTATGCTGGGAGTTCTGTTTTTCCATGAACATCACATGTGTCTTCACCTTCACATTACAAGAAGTTGAAGCATGAAGGCTATAACTACAAATAAGTTTATCTGGTTATCACACTTGATTAAAGACGTTTGATAGCCCAGATGTTTCTCATAGGCTTTACTTGGAGGTGTTTAAAATCCTTAAACATTTTGGACCAGAGGCTACTTGAAAGATCATTGATTACAGTATTTGGCAGTGTATGCTCACCTCTAAGTTCCTATTTGGGTATGTTCTTCACTGCCTGTCTTTCTTTCCTGTGCATAATTAGCAGTTACACAGTGTAAAACTTGAGCCTTTCAAAAAGGAGATCTATCAGTCACAGTCTGTTTTAGAATGACACTCTGGAACCAATATTGTTGGCCTCTGGTTTATGTCTCAGACCCATTCAAAAGGGTTTAGCTTTTCTTTTAGTTTCATTGATGAAGCTGCCACTGTTGCTGCTCACAATTTTTATTTCCCTGCAAACTTCACCTCTTCTTTCACATTTACATTTTGGAAGGATTCTTGATTATATGTTACACTATTTGCGGAAAGGCACAAGGCAAAGTGGAGTTTCATGCTAGATTGAAATCCACTCTCTCACACTCAGATCAGCATTCTGCGCTGCTCTGATTTAACCTGAGTTTGTTGGGCATAGTACCATTTGGGGTGCATTTGCTAAACACCTACTTATCCAATCTGGGAGAATTGTTGGTATCCAGATTGGAAAATGGTACCATCCTTTCTGAGTGCAATTCAATTTAGAGTATAATGCTGTCTTGAGAATAAAGGTGAACACTGGGAAAAATCTTAATCTGCTACCCTCGATGACTGTAGTATGGTCTGTCTTTCTTGTGCCAAACTTTAATTTTGGACAAGATATCACCAGAGCAGTACTGGTGCTAAGATTCCAGTGTTGCTCTCAAGTGGGTTACTGTCTGCCACTTTATCTTGTTTTACCAAGAGATGACCTTACACTCCTTTTGCAAAAGGAATTCCCTTTTAGTTTTGACCTGCTTTTGCAGGCAGCTCTGATTTGAAAATTTTAAATACTTGTACATGTGAAACATTTGTTATGCAGATACATTGCCTTGTTTAAGTTTACTAGCTTCTTTTCTGTTATTTTAGTTCCAGGCTCTCTTCCATGAAGACTGCAAGCTTCAGTGAACATTTTAACTAACTTCAGTGGTGTGTCTACTGTCTTTTGGTTGTTTTTTTGCCATTAATCTTGTAGAGCAGCTTGCTAGTTTCTGTTCCGTGCAAATTGGCAGTAGTGCTAAGCTAGTAACAATTAGATGCTTATGTTATTGGGTAACTGACATTTCTTTTCAGTGTAAGTAAACATGTTAGCATTGTTAATCTTTTAATATCTGCAATAAATGTAGAACTAAACAATTTCTGGTTTAAATGTTTTGCTTGTGAATTTGGCCATTTGTAAGAGATATGCATCATTTTGGCACTAAAAAGTGGAATTGAGATTATGCAGTGTTATATTAGTGTAAAGCAGGATTTTATAGTGTATGAGGGAAGGAAGGTCCCTCTGTTTCTGTGCTGCTAAATGTCTCTGTTGAGAATACCCACTAAATCATTTCTTAGTTACTTTTTCACGTGGCTTCTAGCACATTAAATCCATACACAACAGTGTTACTTTCCACACGAATGCCAAAACCATTGTGCCCCAGTCAGAATGCAAGAGATTTACCCTTTCACGTATCCCAGGAATTAGTTGTCTCTCTGATTTTCTTGGTGTACTGACTTTAAAACAGCAAAACTTTCTCTTTACGTATGTGTGTGGTTTACTGTTGCCTTTAAATTAAAATTCCTTTTTTAGACAGGATATGAGGGGGAAAATTGCAACGAACTGAAATTTAACACTTGTGCAGCCGCCTTCTATGGAGAGGTAAAGTGAGAGTGTTCATTTGTGAAAGATACCAGCCAGGTCTCCTGTCCCTTGCTTTTATACTGACAGCTAGGAAAAGCTTTACAGAGGCAAGTTCAAGCCCTGGCTACACCTTTTTCCTCCTTTTCCTTCAAAAATTTATTATGTGTAAGGACCTGGTTCTAGAAGAAAGGATATTTGCTCTCGTTGAAGAGAAATGAGGAGATCCCCATTTTGGGGGAGGTGCCCTAACAGAGTAAGAGAACTACAGTCAATAATACACTGTTTGGAGTAATTGTGTTGGACTAATAGAGATGTTTTCTTTTTTTTTTTTTTTTGCCTTCAAAGCTCTTCTTTGGTGTAATACCATTGACGTTTTTCCTATTTATTTTGGGTTTGGTTTTGTTGGTTGGTTTTTTTTTTAGAAGACACTACAGCATCCTTAGTGTGAACACTTAATCTGTGCAGAGATGTTATTTCACAAAATCAGTGTACAGTATTTTTTTCTGTTGATATTCCATTCTGCTTTAAAGTTAATCCTGATGTATTGTGCCCAAAGAAAGTCTGGACTCAGAAACTCAAATATTGTTATTTTGGATTGTTTTCTATCCTACAAGCAGGTATATTTTCTAATTAAAAATGAATTCCTGAAAGTCCTGTATCATCTTTTAATTCTGCATATCTCATGACTGAGTGGCCAATCACAACCAGACTGTAGATTTGAGCAATAATAAACAACTTAAATGAGAATATGCTCAAAGAACAATAGGGTACTTCTGAAATAAATAGTTTTTGTGAACCTTGTTAAGTAGGTAACTTGCTGAATTGCAGCAAGTGTGGAAAATGTTTGCATTATCTGTGGGCAATAAAGTTACTGCTGTTTAAGAAAGCGCTAGCACGCAGTGTGTTCTCTTCAGCTTTTTGTGCCTAATTCATGTCATTAGAAGGTTGTGTTCATTTCCTTGAAAATTATCTCCTAGGCAAGACTTTGCTTTGAAGGGGAAGTCATATTTTGTTATCCTGCCACCAGGTAATAAAGCAGCAAATACAAAGCAACAAAATCTAATTTTTAAAACAGGTGCCACTTTGGCAGAAGTTCATTATAGACTATTTGTGGGGTTAACAGAAGTTCTATCTTGGAACAGTTTACAAGACCTATTTCAGAAACCGGAACTATTGTTGGATGAGAAGTAAGAATTTTGAAAAACAGTCTAAAATGAGAGATCATTAAGAGGTCACACAACACAAAAATGAAAAGAGAATCCGTAAGTTCTGGCTTTATTTGATGCCTTATAAGTTACTCTGTGTTATTTACTGATGTCAAGGGGAGGAAGGTCAGCAGATGGAGTTTTGCAAAGTTCTCGTTTGTTGTGTCCACCGAGCACAAAAATCCGTGGTTTATTTTACTGTTCGATCCCGGTAATTAAATCTAAGTTACGAAGAGGATGCAGATCACTTCTCATTCATATGCCTATGCAATTTACATGCATTTCATTCAGAAATGAACATAAATACTAAAGATGATGAGTTGTTAGGGGTGGGGTTTGACACAAAAAAAAGCATTTAAGCTTAGCGTCAAGCTTCCACACACTGGGACCACCCTGGTGACCTAGCAAGAAGCCAAACGTTAGGACAGGTAATGCGTGAGGCGGGAGAAGAATGTTTTTGTTCCGATTTCCCCCAAAAGTCTCAGCACAGCCCCCCCCCCTCGCTGAGGACCGACTGCTCCTTCCCCCACCACCACCACCCCAGGAGCGTGTGTGGCTCCATCCCCGCGGTCACCCGGCGGGGGGGGAAGGCAGGGGCCGTGCCCCCGGGACCGGAGCTGTGCCCCCGGGGACCGGGGCTGCCCCGTTCCGCCGCTCGGCTTCTCCCCGCGGGGTGGGGGGGGAGCGGTCCCGCCGGCGCGCCCTTCCCGCTCGCCGCGTGCCCCGACGGGCGGCACCACGTGGCTGGCTGGGGTGGGCGGTGTCACGTGGCCGCGGGGCGGGGCGCCAACGGTCGCTCCTCAGGCTGAGGGGGGCGTCGCCATTTTGGGGGTGTGTGGGAGGTGTCGCCATTTTGGGGGGCGGGGAGCGTTCGGCGTCGGCGTAGAGACGTTGGGTGGCGGTGGGGTGCGGGGGGCGTCCCCTGAGGGGTGAGGAGGGTCGGTGGAGTGATGCTGGGTTGGGGCGTAGTTTGGGGAGCCTGGGGCCACGAGCAGTTGTGTAGCTTCTGTCCCTCAGGGCTGGGCCACCTTTGCTCCGCTGCACTGCCTGTGCAGTCCAGAAATGCCTTTTAGGGAAGAGGTTGAAGCAAAATGTGCTGTGGGAATCTAGGGTCAGCATTAAGATTTGTCTGTTGAAACAAAGATGTGATGGGACAGGACAGCTGCAAACTTATGGTGTCCATTATTGCCAGGACCAGCTGTCCTGGGTGCTGTGAACAGAGCGGGTCACGGGAAAGTATAAAACAGGATGGTGGAAAAAGGCTGCTCTCAAATACCATATGTCCTAGGAGATAGGTGCTGTTGGCCAAGGAAATGTCTGTGCATGTGGGCAACATCTGTCTATGCAGGCTCGCACCCTGGGTTACAATACAGGGGCTAACAGAAGTTACTTAATAGTTTTCTGAAGTTTCCAGCCTGATTTACTAATTTAAATGTATTCAAACCCAAACGATATTTTACTTGGCTTGTGCTAATGCAAACGGTTTCCTCAGCTGTTGGCATTTGCTTACAGATGAAAGTACAGAAAGAGCAGAGATTCCTTTTTTTATGAAAGCACATTTGGAATCTGGCTTTGTGGTTTCTGTAATTGTAGATGACAGCTACCTAGCTTTAATTTTGATCAGTTTTCTAGCATCAGCTGGAAGGCATATTCATTTAGATGGACTGCCAAAATGCCAGGCATAAGAGTACCTGATTCTAATTAACTTCATAAAATATAAAGTCTTTTTTCATAACGTGTGATTGATTTGATATGTATATGTATTATTTTTATATAACATACATATAAAACATGGTAAATTACTGTAAATAAAGCAGTTTTAGCTGTGATTATTCTTAAATACTTAAAATAGCTGACTGCTGCAAAATGTTCCCACTTGTTCTTACTGTTTGTGAAATAACACTTAGATACCCTGCAGAAAATCTGAAACATTGCAGCTTGCAAATGAGAATCACAGACATGGTGCAAAGCTTGGTTTGCTGGTAATAGCTTGGAATTGCCATCAGAGTAGTGTCTACTTCTGAGTATAAATATAGGTAATAGCTACAAAATCCTGTAAAAGAGCATGGCTGTCCATCTCTTAAAAAAATGAAGGTAACCAAATATTACCGTGAACTTAAACTCTTTTTAATTTAGGACATCTGGAAGTAGTTGTATGAACAGAAAATGTAAGAGGTTTTGACAAGTTTCAGAAAATACTTGAAGACTACAGATACTTACTTCAGAGGGCTTCTGCAGGACGTTTTCAAGAACCATGAAGAAATTGCTGCCTGTAATTATTTAATGAAAAGTAATAAAAACTAGGAAGAACCTATTTCTAGTTGACTCTCTGAAAATGAGTAGCACTGCTGTTGTCTTTTACCTGGTTTTGCAATTAATACAAGATACAAAAGCATCTGTTGCAAACTGCATTCCCAGAAAAACAGTAAAATACCAAAGTAAGTGAAAAATAGTAATTTCACAAGCAGAAAGAAACATAGCACGGTGTTGGGAGTTTGTTTTTTATTAGGCATACAAAGAATGCTGTGGACTCTTTCACCTCAAGTGTTGTGGATGCACTCATCCAAATGACAGTGAGGAATGCCTTGAACAATAATTGTTGTAGCTGGAGCTTCTGGCTTATAGGCAATAATAATAGTGTTGTTTATTTTCCTGTAATAAATTGGGAAAAGAATATCCATGCATTTATTCAAATACTTTCATATTATTTAGAAAATGTTCTGGAAATGTGTACAAGCTTTTCCCTTTGTTCTGTTACAATTTGTTGTCAATCTGGAATTTTTATTACATAACAATGTGATTGTAGTGTTAAATGTTTTTAAAATAACTTATCTTCTATGTTTTGCAGCTGGAAATATAAACACTTTTATGACAGAAGCATTATCCAATGTTTCCACTCTCCTTGTGAATGAGGAAACTAATACCTTATTTGTTGGAGGCAGAGATGTAGTATTTGCGCTTGACTTGAATAATATTTCTAGAGAAATAGCCAGGGTAAATTAAAGACTTTTTTCCCCATACCTTCTTTAAAAAAATACTTTGCTTGTGGTTTTCTTAAATTCAACGTAATGTTCTGACTTTAAATGTATAGAAGTATTACTATTTCAAGGCTTGAAACTTTATCACAGAATCTTTTATTTTTTTAAGCAAAGCAGTACCTCTCTTCAGGTTATTTATTATGCCTTGTATGTTACGTAGATATATAGGAAAATGCTTATTTACCCCAGTAGGTTCGAAGTTAGGATCATTTAGGGATTTTTTTACACATAATTTTGTGGGAAAAAAATCGCAACATACCACCTTACAAGTATTTTTGGCTTTTAGGAATACTGGTTTGCTACACAGGAAAGACAACTGGAATGTATTCATAGAGGAAAGGACAAGGTAGGAACTTCTGTTTCCCCCTCTAAGTTATTAGCTAAAATGAAAATGGCTACAGTATCAAGCTTCTTTTTAATAAACAAAGTAAAAGCAAGTTCATTTCAATCTGTTGGGTTTGTTTGCTTGCTGCTAAGACACCAGGAAATTTTCAGATGCAATCCACTACATTATGTAAATTTTATTTTTCTTTTCTATTTTAGATAAGATGCCAGAACTACATCCTCTTCCTCCATAAGATAAATGACTCTAACTTATATGTTTGTGGAACCAACGCGTATCACCCAACTTGTGATCATATGGTAATTATGTTTGAATACAGGTTTTACTGAAGACATTGGAGTAGTATGGCAGATCTTTAAATGCCTTTCTCAAAATATTCCTGTTGAAAATTAGAAACTTTCCTAATTCATTTACAGAAGTATGAAAGACCAGAAAATTACTTAACAAATGTTATTTTTTTGCATCCTATTTAAATGAATGTTTGCCATAGGTTATCCATGGGACAAACATAAGCTTGCAAGGAAGAGCTGAAGAGAGCAGAGGAAAGTGTCCGTTTGAACCAACTCCAAAGTATGCGTCTGTTTTTGTAGGTATGTTTGGACTGACATACAACCTGAAATTATTTTCCTCATCTAAACTAAGTTATTGGATACTGTTACCCTAATTCTATTTTTGCATGCCATCCCCAATTGGTTCCTTATGATATGTCTCTGCGTTTTAAAAATAAGTACTTTATACTTTTTTGTTTCTTCCAAATCTTTACAGATGGGGAATTTTATTCAGCTACTTCAAATAATTTTTTGGGAACAGAACCTATAATACTTCGCAGTATGAGAAATCCTCTAAGAACAGAGTTTAAAACATTGTGGCTAAATGGTAAGAAGTTTTTTTATATATTTCAGTCTCTTGAACTTTAACTTGGTATACGAATTCTCTCTAGAATGTAGTAGTATGTTATGTATCAATTTTGTAGTGTGAGCTTTTGAACTAAGGACAGAATTTAAAAGAATTCGTGACTATGGACTACAGTGATGAGACGAGCCACAGCCCCTTTTCATTTATGAAAGCACAGTTCCTTCTTTTAATGTTTGATAGATTCATAAATAGTTCTGAGCTCTTCCCTTGTCCACTAGTCCACAAAAAAGTTCAATTAGACTTAATTTTAAAATAATATCTGGCATTTATGCTTTTCTTGAAATAAACTTAAAATGTTTGGTGTATTTATGTGTTTCAGAACCAAGCTTTGTCAACATGGAAATAGTGCGTGAAAGTGAATCTAATCCAAATGGAGATGATGATAAAATTTATGTGTTCTTCACTGAAACAGCTATTGAGTTTGAGTTCTATGACAAGCTTCTGGTGTCCAGAATTGCCCGTATCTGCAGAGTTAGTATTTGTAGTATAAAGATTTTGTTTAGTGTATTTCAGATGAAGTTTCATAAGTGAGTGATTAACAATGGTATCTACACTGGCTAACCAAACAAAATTCTGTCACAGACATTTTATTTCTGAGCTAGCTCCCTCTTTTTCCTGCTAGAACAGAACCAGCTGTTCAGGTTGCATTTGACATTTAAACCTTTTTTCTTTGCCTTTGAACTGAGATTTTTATTGAAAGGCCAACTATATTTTTCCCCAAAACAATGCTATTAGGTGAAAATTACATCTATTTCTTTATGCATTCTGGTGTTACTCCTTCATTTAGGGTGATCTTGGTGGAAAACGCATACTGCAGAGAAGATGGACATCATTTTTAAAATCCCGCCTTTCCTGTTCCATTCCAGAATTAAACTTCCATTTCAATATTGTCCAGGACATCTTTTTACTTAGGAGAAAGAAGTGGCAGGACAGCATATTTTATGGAATATTTTCCCAACAATGGTGAGATACAGGGCTACGTATGCTACTAAAGTTTGTAATGAACTGAGTAAGGGTTCTCATTTCAGCACTAATAGCCTGAGTACAGCCTTTTGGCTTTAACTCAGTACAAGAAGCTACCAGCTACTTGCGCTGCATGTTTTAATGGACCACATTTGTTTTTCTTACAGTTTGATCCAACTGAGCAAACATTATCATCTGAAACAAAATGTTTTTGGTTCCTGGGCCAAAGCCTTCAATTAAAGACTAACCAAAAGCTTCTCCTAAGCCAAGTTTTTAGAGTTATGTTTTCTCTAGTCGGATGGTGGGGCAATTAAAACTAATTACATATAAAATTACATAATTACATACACAAAGCCCTGGATTCTTTGGGTCTTTATAGCACTAAAGGAAATAGCTGACATTTCAAGGTGCAGAATTATTCTTCTGTTCCAAAAGAAGTATCTGTCATGGCCTGCTTGTTTAATGTGATGTTCTGTGAAAATGAAAACAGAACTCCAAGGAAATGCCTTACAAGTTTTAGGGCTAACTAGCTTTTTCTTAATGCTCTGACTAATGGAAAAAAACCAAGATAAAGTATATCAAAACTTTACATGTCAAAAAATACCAATGACAAAGTAGCTGTGGGTAGGTAATTCTCATGTTTTATAAAAGCATCAGAATGCAGCACAGTCAGCACTGTGCAGCTTAACCTGCTGCCACCTATTTACCTGTCAGTTTATACCCACTGGAGCTTACATGAATTTTATTTCTGGTTATGGCAGGTTGGGTTCAATGTGTCCTATGATAGGAATTTGTAGAACGTTTATTCCTTTGGGTGTGGCAAAGAGACTTAGACTTGGTATTCACTGGTAGAACTGAAATCACGTCAGTGTCTGATCCAGACACTCCTGAAAGTCTACCTAAATTTTCAGTCATAATTTTGAAAAGCATTATAATTGGAGGCAAAGAGAAGTGTTGTGTTTTTCAGTAAGACAAGTGAAAGGGATTAGAAAAAGAACTAATGGTGTGTGTAAGAAGTGTGGAGCCAAAGGGAGGAGAATCCTGTCAAAATGTTGATTACCATAATACTTGGGCTCATCCATCTGTTTACCAGAAAGGTTGTCAAAAGGTCCTCATTTTCTAAGTTGTTTCAATTTATTTGAGGGCCGTTCCTTGATTTTTAACAAAAACATATTTAATACCATCTTTTATGAATGTCTTTGTTTTATTCTCTGCTTAGTGAATCATGAAAACTGCAACAGAGAAGTATTTTTAGTGTTAGGTATCTTTTGACTAATCCTGAAAAAGATACAGCAGTGTGCATTGTGGAAATTGGGTTATTTTAGAGTATTTCTTTCTATATAAAAGCCAATAAAACGTGCTTTTATTTTGTGTGTTGTTTTGTTGTTTGTTTTTTTTTTTCTTCTAAGGGGAAGATTAGACATATCAGCTGTTTGTGCATACAGTATGAAAAATATTCAGGAAGTCTTCTCCAAAGGAAGCTACAAAGGACCAGTAACTGTAGAACATTCCCCTGTTAAGTGGATGGTATATAGGGGAGAAGTGCCAGTTCCACGTCCTGGTGCTGTAAATATGAATTTACTTGTTCTAACTAAAGAACAGCCTCTGGATTATCTTTTTTTGGTAGCAAATCATTAGCTCGTGTTTTACCAGTATAAATGCAGTGTTTATAATCAGCAAAGAGATAGCTGCTTTCTCATTCCATCATGCAGAGGTTCCTAGAAAAGCTGCCTTGCTTACAGTTCTGCTCCACAAGAGATGTGGGATTATTAGCTAGTTTGTAAAGTGTGAGGAAAGTAATTATTTTTATCTTTTGAAGATAAATAGAAATAACTGAATCATTAGAAGGAAATGTACCTTTTTTATATACCTTGGTGAAATGTAAAAGCAATTGTAATCATGTTTGTTATGTTTTGTTTCTAGTGCATTGATAATTTTGCCCGGAGTATTGGGTATAATACTTCTTCTGACTTGCCTGACAAAGTTTTGCAGTTTGTTAGAGATCACCCTCTAATGGATAATTCTGTAAATCCAATCGGTAATAGACCGGTGCTACTGAAGAGAGGTTCAAACTATACCAGGATTGTAGTAGACAGAGTCACTGGCCTAGATAAACAAACATACGATGTTATGTTTCTAGGAACAGGTAAGTGCTTTTATTTTAGGAAAAGTTACTATCCATTTTTATGTATTTTGTTCCAGAATTTTTTTCTGAGACTTCAAAAAAAGTAAAAGTATTCATCAGCTCTGTTTGAAGTTTTGCATTCAGAAGCTGTCTTGCTAGTTTAATATTTTCATCCCAGTTAGATTAAATGTGTTTGCCTTGTTGGACATTAAAAGGCTCTCTTTAGAAACTTTCCATATCAAAGGAGACTTGGCATAATAATATTTGCAAATTCAGGGATTGTTTGAGGTCTTTTTTTTCACCGGAAAAAAATCATTGCTTCTCTCTTATTGAAAGAAAAAATAAGAATAGCTTTGAAGAATTTAAAAAATTCCCTGTGCCCAGGAATGTCTTCTAAATCTCTGTCTAATTTCAACATGAATTATCAGGCTAAAATGTTATGCTATGTTTAAACAAGTTTATCTTTAGAAATACATTTCATTTTATGTAGATGATGGATATTTGCATAAAGCTTTCAATTGTGATGGGGAAATGTTCATTGTGGAAGAGCTACAGCTGTTTCTGTCTCCGGAGCCCGTACAATCTCTCCAGCTGTCTTCTGAAAAGGTAGAACTTCTGTCCCTACATATGGAAAGTGACTGCTGTAATAGCTTGCCTCAGGCCTTGCTCTTCTGTGTTGTTCTTTCTGGCTTTTAAAGAGCCTGTAAATGTCTCATAATTCTGCTTCTATCGTGTATTCATTAATAACAGAAGTACAAAACATCTTTTTTCTGCAGAAGAAGAATTTGTGTGTGTCAAAATATAACTGAAATAAGCCTTTATGTTCATTAAAAAATTAGGGAAGGAACTCTGATATTTTACATGCTATGGAAAGCTAGTTTTTTTCCTCATTCATATCACCATCTATTCTTACAAGATTTTTAGTTTACTGATATTTTTAATAAATACCAGAAAATCTTACAATCCATATTAGAAAATAACAGCTTAAAATCTCACTCACTATTGTAAAAGAGCTCCCTCCTGCATTTCTAGGGAATGCTCTATGTAGGGTCCCTATCTCAAGTGGTGCAGCTTCCAGTTTCTGAGTGCCACCAATACAAGTACTGCTTGGATTGCGTCCTGGCAAGGGATCCTTACTGCGCGTGGTCTCAGTCTGCTAATGAATGTGTTTTACTGGCAAATCAAACTGGTCATACAGAGTAAGTAAAAAAGCTGTTATTTCAGCTGCACACCTGGTGTGAGATTGCTTTATCAGTGCACTCTTAATGTCTGTAACGCAAAACTAGGATGATTCCTAGAAATGGAATTATACAAACCAGAACAGTTCTTGTCTGTGTTTTCAGCTGCTTGATTTTGGGGATTTTGTTTTGTTGGTGGTTTGTTTTTGTTTGTTTTTTTTTTCCCAGGAACTTAATTCAAAGTGTGAAATACGGGGATGCTTCCAGCTGCCTTAGTGTAGGTATGTGAATGTTTGTTTTAAGAAAGAATATTTTAACTTCATGTGGTCAAAATGCTTGTTCAGTTTGTGTCACTGGAATTCTTGCATTATAGAAAAACACAGAATTAAAATCATGTTGATTATTGCTTTTGAACTAAGACCCAAAAACCCCACACTGAGCTGGTACTGCCTAATGCTCTTAATTCTCTCAATCTAAATGTCAGAATACCTCAGTTCAGACTGAAACTCTTACTCTCAAGGGAAGCATAAATGTGACCCGTTTGAAGTTACTGGTGTCCCTCCCACTCCCACTTTGCAGAAATCACACGACATATCAGATGTCCTATTAAATCTCTCGCTGCTTTAGGATGCTGTTCTGCAGATACATGACATACCATTCAAGAGTACACTTAAAAAGAAGGCTATTTGTTATCAGCCATTTAAAATTACTTTGATTATTTTTAGTCTGATTGGGAAATTAATTACTTCTAATGTAGAATTGCAGGTGTGTGTGATCTGGTATTATTATGCAGTGGCTTTGTAATGAGTTGGAAGATACATTGCTTTCTTCGTGACACAAGATGTATCTCTTACCTCCACTTAATGTCTCTTTAAAGTCAGAGTTGTCTTTAGTCTTGTATATTTTAGACTGCATGACAAATGATAATAAGGCAATCAGCGGGACAGTTGGGGAACTTTTACATAGCTGATATAAGCATTGTGCAGACATCAAAGCATTTGTGTGAAGAGATGTCATTAACCAATATAGAAGCTGAGGCATACAAAGGTGAATTTATTTATGCATGGTTATGTGTACAGGTGAGGCAAAATCAGATTAAAATGTGGAAGTCTTAAACTTCTAGTCCCATATCCGTTCTGTGACACATCAGTGGGAATAAGGCCTGCAAGGTGTCACTCACTGATCATCAGAACTGTTAGTAATGGGATTTCTTAGTCTTTAACCCTTACCTCTTCATTACCCATTGTCAAGACTGCTGAATTAAATTTTATATTGATTTGAGTATGTATTTGGTTATGTAAGTTAAACTAAATCCCCAGTGTTCCTACTTTAAAAAAATTATCTTCATCATTTCAGAAAATAGTGTGAGAAAATGTCTCTTTACCCTTGGAAACAATGTTCATCTTAAATGTGTTCCTCTGTCGAATCTGGCAAGCATAGTGTGGAAGTTTAATGGGAGCAGACTTCAGGCCAAGGACTCTAAATACCTCCTCTATGATGGAGGAATAGCAATATTTAATGTGACAATGGATGCGGCTGGATTCTATGATTGTCTCTCGGTGGAGAAATCCAAAGGGAAGGAATTCATTATCACTGTGGCCCGCTATGCCCTTTATGCCCAAGAAAAGACAGAGGAAGCAAATGTTATTGCCACAGCAAATAAGCATAATGAAGCAGAAGCTGAGGGTTTTCAGTCTTCAGTACCGCCTTCTTTACTGAACGAGGCAGCAAAACAGAAATCTGCGGACAGCCGAAGAGAGAAGCTTGTTTTAAAACTCTTGGGGGCTGGGTTTGCTTTCCTTTTCTTTTTCTTGTTCATCTGGAACTTCTACAAGGGTCATTTATCTCTGCCTTGGAAGAGCAGAGAAACCAGCCAAAAAAACACTGGTACAGCTAGCTTGGGAAGTCCAGCACCAGCTACAGAGGGATCAGGCAGTGTAAGGAAGAGTTCAGCCACACAAACGAACATGTTTGAACATTAATGAATCAATGCTTGTGAGCTTTTCTTAAGGAGTGCAGCGTCAGTGCACTGCACAGTGCAAGTTTCACAGAGAGCTCTGGGAGCTTGCAGCTCAGAGAGCTGTTTGGTTAAGATGACATGATGTTTCCTGTTAAGGAACGTGGAATGTAAATTTGGGTAGGAGTCAGAAACTCTGAATTTAAGTTGACAAGCTGCATTGTGTATTACATAGATGTGTTACCAGTTACTACTTTTAAAAGCAAAATTCCTCGTTTGGGTACCTTTTTGACATGATAGAACCATAAGAATAAATTTCTTTCAAAAATTGACACTGATCCACTTTTTTGTAATGTTGGGCTTGCCCAATTACAGAAATTAATACTTCAGAAGCTAATAATACTTAGCGTTCAGTGCTTTCACCTTCAGACTTTCTGTTTAATCTACAAATAGCAACTAATTAAGTCTCCCAGTGCCCCAAGAGGTTGCTACTATCCTCATTTTACATTTGAGGTTAAATTACTTGTCACTGACCATAGTGAGTATTGGTGTCAGATCTGGTGCTTTGTTAGAAGTTTCCGAGTCATCTTCCTATATTTTATCTTTCTCTACTTTCCTCTGCTTTCCCTTTATTTAGGCTTTCAAAACACTTTGCACGCATTTATTTTTCTAATGTGTGTTTAGTGACCTTTATGTTACATCTTCCTCTGTCCAAAAATGTCATGAATCAACTTCTGTACTGCATCGTTGTTCTGAATTTATTTCTGAGGTGTGGTCAAAATTCAGACATGGTAACTTCTTTTGTTAAAGGCCATTGAAAGTTGAGCATTTTTTCTGAGACACTTCTTTCTCCATTTTCAAATAAATGTTCTCTTATGTTTTCTTGTTTGGAAAATAACATGGGTTCTTGATCACAAAAATCCCTGAACAAAAGGCTATGCTGCCTCACTCTGTCTCTTGCCAGATGTGCATAAAGTACAAGGTTGATGCTCTTCTAGACATGGACGGCTCATTTTTTTCCAATTTTCACATAGCTATGGAAGGAGAAGCCTTCTTCAAAATGGATTATCCTATGTGGAAGTCTGTACCAACTGTAGCAAGACACCTGCTTTCAAGTTAGACAGGAACGCTCGGAAATGAAGATGACGTGTACAATATAGATACCTGGATAGGAAGGAAGAGCAGATAAGCGGCTATTCAGTGTTTTTTCTCCCTTAAAACGTAAATAGGTTAAGCTTCTTTACATTGGAGCAAAGTCACGGTCTTTTTTTTGGATGCCTTCTTTCTCCCTGGATCAAATTATTATTCTGTTACGCTTCATAACAACAGGTTCTTGTGTATTATGTGCAAATACCATAGAAGGAAGGTGAGGTCAGTTGTTGAACTTGCAAGAAGCAAATTTACAGATTACTGTGTCTGTCTGTAACGCTGCTACTTACCAACAGAGCAGTGTTTGCACTTTCTGTGGAAGGATGTAAAGGTGGGAACATCATCAGCCTTTCTAGCAAGGTGAAGCCATAGGCACAAAGTGTGGACAAAAGAACTATATAAAATGGATGTCTGAACATCGGAAGACTGGACAGCTGCTGGCAAACCATTATGCCAAGACCTGCCTGGCTGTGTTTCAGTGATTGTATCAGTGCAATGCAGAAACCAAGATGTGAGGTGCATATCTTGTCTCACAGTTTGAAAGGGAGCCTACTTCCTTGCAGGGTTCCTTTACCTATATTCCTACTCCCTATATGCAAAGGGCTATATGGAAATTAATGATGCAGACTGGATAGTGGTATGTAACTAATAACATAGGAAGTGATCGAAATTTCCATTCTTATCTTTGGGGACACTCAACTCTCTTCCCATAGTGGAAGGAAGTGCAGATGGAATATAAAACCCCATTTCAGAAAATCCTCACAAGGCTACCAGAATTTGGTTTTAGTTCAATTCCTGCTGATCTAATTACCCTAATTTAAATGTGTAAAATAATTAGCTTCTAAGAGAAGTCATAGATAAGTTACAGTTAACAGGTCGATATGAAAGATACTGTGCCCTACTTTCAGTAGTGTCTTCGTTGCAGTTTTAGTCCTTTTGTCATTAGTTGCCACGCTGCACGTAGGAAGGACGGAGAATATGGGGCAAGAGAACTGCTGGTGCTCAGCGCTGCGACAGCACCGAGGCAGTCCTTGAGCTGCCTGTTCAGCTGCCAGCTCAGAACAGCCATCCAGCGCTGCTCCAACTTGCACCCTGCAGTGACTTTCCTGAGCGTACACCCATAAGCTGTGAAAACGCAAACCTTCCCCATTGCTTCTAACCTCGATTCAGCTCTCTTGGTGCCAAAAATCTTTTGTGCTGACAGCTGCTGCCATTGTTTTAAACAGGGTATTACCTTAGTGTGCTCAGAATGTATTTGTCTGATGTTACATTTAAAATTACTGGCAGCAAACCATAACCCCAAACACGGGGGCAGTAGTAGTGGGGACACTGGAGAGAATTACACGTGTCAGTACATCTCCCTTCTAAACACACCCTACAAAGTAGGGGTGGAAGTAAAACACTGAAAGCAGAGTGTGAGAAGTGATGTTATTGCTAGTGTTTATGCTGCTAGTATTGAACTCTGATATGAATATTGCCAAATTATGAATGCTACTTCCACCTTTTATTGTAAAATTACTAGCACAGAGCTTACTATTTTGGTGCAAGTTCTGAAGTTATTAACTCATGGAGAAATTAATGTGCAGAACTGGCTGGGATTAACAAAACCTCTCTTGGGAAGATTTCCTATTAAAGTGTCCTGATAAGTTAGGAGTGTAAAGGGGGCTGGGATCATCCAGCAGTGACACTTGAGTCTGCTCATGGGAAGCTTCGTGTTAAAGTAGTGGCATATTTTAAGGCGAAACGGAGGCGCTTGTGGGAATCAAGTGTTGGTGTTCGATCAGGATTTGAGTGTACTGGTAGGGGCGTCTGGGAGGCAATGCGGAAATAGTTTCCTGCCAAAGCCAAACTTCAGGCTCTTTACTAGGCACATTTGTATGAGAAGCTTGCACAGTTATTACCTGCAGAAAAAACTGTGTAAACCTTGTCTACAGCTTCAAAGTTACTGACTTAAAGCCCAGAGTAACTGCACCCTGCCCAGTACAGTTGATAGTGGTCAATTCTGATTTTTTTCACAAACACACTAGAACAGGGAGTGTTCACATGCAGGCCCCATCCTTGTCCTTCTTTTGTGTGGAAAAACCAGGCTGGATGCGCATTGGGCTTTGCCTACAGAACAGAACACGAGCAGCGCCCAGAGCAGCTGCCCTTTGCAAAATCTTTGCTGCGAACGTGTTGGATATAAGGAGAAGACATGAAAAGATCCGTTCCTGGTCTGGCCTTCTGTTGCCTTCATGAGGCCAGGCTAGTGGTGCCTCCCTACCCTTGTGATGAAAAACACATCTTATTCCTAGACTGACCTGTTCTGCGTCTGCTTCCAGCCCTTGGAGCTTGTTACACCTGCGCTGGCTGAACTGAAGAGCACTCGTGTATAAAATTTCTTCCTACCAGGAAGTTTTTTTATGGTTATGATCAAGTCACACCATACCCTGTCTTTGATGAATAGATGAAGCACTTTTATTCTTTCAATACCGAGCGTGGTTTGTTCTCTCTCACGGCTCTCCCGTGAGCCGTCTCCAGTTGTTCAGCATCCCGGAGGTGTGGGCACTGGACCTGGGCAGAGGGTTCCCCAGAAGAGCAGAGGTTCTTCTCCGGCTCCGTGCCTGGTTATCACAGCCGAGGACTGCATGCATTAGCTCCTCTGGCCGCAGCGGCACGCTGGGAGTGGCTGATTGCTAATTACCCACTCCGCTCCCCCAAGCCCTTTCAGCCTCCCTTCTTCCCAGGGTATTTTCCCATTTCATAAAAATGTATTCACGGTTTATGTTAATATTCCACTTGTACAAATGACTTCATGAAAGACGGAGCGACAAAGCTCGCCCGATTTCCGAGGGGCAGATGTCTAGACTAAGAGAAAAGAAAGCGATTTTTGTTTCCCTGGGTAGCCAGCGCCCATTCCGATCCCAGGGCAGCGCTGTAATCCAGCCGGCGGTAATCCTCCGGCGGTGGGTGCCGGGGGCGGCGGGCGCAGGGCCGGCTCTGCCCGGCAGGTGGTGCCGCCGAGCCGGCCCCGGCCCCGGGCCCCGGCCCCGGGAATAAAGTCGGGAGAAGAAGCGGAGAGAAACGTGACCGAGATGGGGCAGTTAGCAGAGGGAGGAAGCGGATAGGGAAGAGGAGAGGAAAAAGGAGGAAAAAAAAAAAGGGAAAGAGAGAACAAAGAAATCGCGAGTCGGGAGGCGGCTTGTGCTTCTTGGACTGCGGGGGGAAAACTTGCGGGGCTGCCGGAGCAGCAGCAGACGGCTTTGTCTAAAAGGGCTTGCAAAAGCACCACCTAATCCTGCCGCTCCCCTCCCATGCTGAAGGGAAGGAGGGATCCTGGGAGCCGAGAGGGGGAACTGCTGGGGACTGCGGCGGCCGGGGGGGCAGTGCCGAAGTTCCCCGCCGAGCACTCGGGGCCGGTGCTGGGTGTGGGCGCCCGCAGCCCGGGGAAAGCGGGGAGGGGAGGGGGGGGTCCGGGCGGCCCCTGCCCTCGGTGCCCAGCACGCTCGGGGATTACTGGGCGTTTCGAGCCAACAGCAAAACTAGCAAGATTTCAAAGTGAAATTCCGGAGGAAATTTAAAGAGCATCCGGATCCGGAGAAAGACAGAAAGAAAGAGGAAGGGAGAAATAAATCAAAACGTGGAGAGAATCTCAGGCAGCTGAAGAAAGGACGGGAGAGAAAGAAGCTGACACCCGGCAGAGATGGGGTGAGACTGGCAGTTTATTCTTCTTGAATTGCTTTTGTTATTCATGGCCGCTGAGCTATTTTTAAGGTAATGGCAAAAGAAATGAAGGTTTTAAATTGCATTTTTTCCACATTGCAAGCTTTAAAGTTCAGACTTGCCTTTTATTTTATGGGTTAGAAAGTAGGTAATTGCAAGTCTCGGCAACTTCTTTAAATAAACTCGTATGTAAGGGAAGCCTCTAGTGATCTATATGTTGTATGAAATCCAAACTGGGAGGTGAGTGGGAGGACTGGAGCTGGGTTGTATTCACAAACTTTCCCAGAAGTTAGAAATTAGGGATTTTGTTTGGCTGTTGTGACTTTGGCATTCAGTAAAATGGATCCTGTTTGCATTTCTAAATGGGTTGAAAATCCCTGATGATTGAGTTTATGATCCCCCTTGGATTTTCCAAGAGTGAAATAATGCTGCATGGATGTGGCAGTGGATTTTGGCATGGAAATAGGGGCTTAGTCTGGTATTTAATTTATGTCCTAGTTATAAGTCTCAATCATGTAACTTTAAGGACCTGACATGTTGTTGTGAGTTTCTTGTGCAATAAAGTCTTTGTGGCTGTTTGAAAGCACAGTGGATCTGTAGGAAGCCTGTCTGATCAACTCCCTCCAAATGTGTGGGTTTGACAGTACAAGAGAAATAAACAACATTCTTAGGGGTTTGTTTTCCTTTTGCTAATTTTCGTCTTGGGCTACCTAGATAAAATGATAGAACAGTCAAGCACAGATTCAAGAGGCAGAAAAGGTAGAGGTGAAGAATCAAAAGTGACAGCAGTGTGAATCTGGCATAGACCCTTTGAAGTTGGCAGAGTATGTGCTGATCCAGGTTAAATCAGAAAGTGTCCCTATTTTCCTGTAACTTTTCCTGTGATCCACAAAGTTACTGTAAAACTTCTACAACTGCCAGGAAGGGTTTAACAAGCAGATAGCCTGGGACTAGCACTTTATTAGAGTTAGCAGATGAATCCTTCTTGGACCTACCGCAGGTACACCCATCAGCTATGTGGTTTCTTTAGAGGGTCGCCAGGTCCCATGGAAAATGTTGAGATAGTGTCACCATCTCAGTCTGCTTAGACTTCACTGTATAATTATAGTGGTGTAGTAGCAAAACTATTGTTAAGCCAGAGTTGACGTTTCCACCCAAAATTCCTTATTTCCACTTAACTCCTGAGATAAAAGTGTCTTTTTGCTTGTATGTTGATCACACAGGGATACTGAGTAGCTTTTAGCAGCGTTTAAATTACTTTGGATGCAAAAGAGATTAAAAGCGCATCCCCTTTTAGGTCACGTTCTGGCAGTTGGTTTTAGTTAACTTATTTTTAAAGCAGGGATTCTGGTTTTGTGCCTCCATATTAGATTTCTTTGTAATATCATGTTCTGGTTTTCATGGATAAATTCTCCATGGACTCTTTTGTATCCACTGCGCTGTAGGTATTAATGCATTAGCACTTCCTCTCTGAAGAGGACAGTTTTAAGTAACACTTGATCCTGAGAGAAGTGAATTTAGTTAGGTCCTAGCTGAGTCTTCAATAGATCCTTATGTTTCTCCGACTCTCTGCTGATAGCATTGTCAAATATAAATACAGGTAGATGCAACTTATTGGCTTCTAATTTGAGCAGTATAGAGTTTACCCGCTTGTCACATATATCAAGCAAATTAATTCACCCACTCTTACCTATACTGTCATCCTGCTGACCTCTGCTAAACAGCCAATTTGAACTGTCCTTGTCAAAGAGGCTGTTGGTTGTGCTTTGGGAGCTCTGGCAAGGGCAGGTCAAAAATAGCAGCAGATCTTGGGGACTTTTTCTAGTGAAGCTGAGCAGGCATCTGTGCCTGGAAGTACTATGGGTCCTGTAGCTTACAACAAAGAGGCAGAGGCAGAATGTTTTGGAGGCATGGAACACTTCGAGATGTGCATGTATCTCTACTTCTCTGGTTCTAACTATTGCTGGACGTTTTTTCTCAAATTTATAAAGAATTACTTTGCTGCAGTCTAGCTCTGCTAGGTTTTTTAACTTTTAATTGCTGTACAGACTTCCAGCAACGGTCTGTGTGACTCAAAAGAAAAGGCTGCTGAAGCTTAGTAGCAGAAGTAACAGTTGTCCCAGGAAGGTGAATGCACAGATTGTGTTGTAGACAGCCAGTAGCACAGTGTTCAGCAGCCAAGATGCTCTGTAGATGGAGACTGGTTTCCAAAAGGGGAAAAAAAAAATCTCAGCTGTGTTGTGTCTTTAAATGCCCTTGATCCCCTGTCTCTGTGCCTGACCTTGCATGCTTGTAGCTGTTCCCCACGCTGATCCAACAGGAGCATATTCAGCCAGGATTCCTTTGCTGCCCTTTATCTGCAGACAGGCCATGAGGCAGCTGCTTTTCATTCCTGTGCTAAGCCCTGCTGGGTAATCTCTTGGGAGTTGGGGGAGGCAGAAGGGAAGGCAGCCCCTCGCCACCTCCCATTACTGGAGCTGCACTACTCCACCTTCCCTTTGTGGCTGTTGGGTAGAAGTCCGGCCCCCTTCAATCCCATCTGGACACTAGCAGCATCTATGCATTTTCCCCAAGGTCACGTTATGCAGCACAGAGTGAAAGCAAAGCTGCAGCTATGAGAGCTTGAAAACCTGCCTGGTGGTTAGAACAAAGGGCTGGGAATCGGTCCTCCCAAACTTTGTTCCCAAAGCAGTTTTGCAGTTCAGTGTCTAACAGTCAGTGTCCTGGGGGCTTGTGCCCAAATCCTGGGTAGGCAATATCAAAGCAAGCTCTCTGCACCCATTTACAGTAAAGCAGTAGAGTCCATAGTCTCTGGAGGGAGTTACAGCCAGTCCCTGGCTCAGAGGAAGGGATAGGCTTTGGGGAGAAATGCAAAGGGAAAGAGATGAGGTTTGACTCTCATTAACCCACACTTCTTCCCCAAACAGCACTGACATACAGTCAGCAGCTATTCAAGCTGCTGAGGGAAGATAAAAGGAAACAAAGACAGCAGTGGAGGAGGAGATTGGTTCTCAGGCCTCTCTTTGCTCCAGTTCTGCCTTTTGAAATACTGGGCTCTGTCTGTCTGAAACACGTTTTTCCCCCCATCCACCCTGGCCAACCCCCTCCCTTAAGTTATCCCAGACTGTGCTGCTTGGTAGGGTTTCTCACACCCAAGTGCTCTGGCTAGCGATCCAACAGAAGGGAGAGCCCTGGCCCTGACGCAGCCAGCACGGCCTCCCAGCTGACTCAGCGTGGCGGTGGGCTGAGTGCCAGAGCTGAGCCACATATCTTTCGTGCTCACATGCTCTCACGTACCCCTTTCTGCTCTGCACAAGCTGCCCTGTGAACACCCATCCAGGAAACCAGATCTTGCAGAGAGAAAGGACTTTGGGGAAGATGGCAGTGAGAATTGCAAAGTTCCCACCACAGCAGCTGGGAAATCCTCACCTCCTGCTGTGGCTGGCAATGGGCCTTTATCAGAAGACGACCTCTTTTTGGGGGGGGCTTGCTCATTGTGGCTGAGCGTTGAGCCCAGCCACAGCGCAGAAATATGTTCCTAGGTCTCTGCACTCTGAAGGTATCCTGCTGCTGTCAGTAGGAACATCGCACCCCCAAAGTCCTTCCCTGCCCTCGTGGCTGAGTAGTGTTGTGCCCATGATCCACAGAAACAAATGATTCTGCTGATCTGGTATTTTGTGATTTCTTGCAAGGCATTTTTGGTTTGGTTTTTAGGTGAAGGGGGACCACAGGCTGCCTAGATGCAGAGCAAAGTATTTGAAGTGATTATCCTGTCTGCGTCCAAGTGCAGAGAGGCTCCTGTCTCTGACAAGTAAATGAATATCCCTGCAAAGAGAAGCTGCAGTGAGTGAGAGGAGGTGCAGGCTGGGGAACAGCACATGGACTTCCTAGAGATGCCCTTGACTGAACCCCATCCAGGAGCACCAAGGCAAATGCAGTTAATGAGGACCGAGCTTAGCCTCCCCAGCACATTCCAACTGCTGCCTTAAGTGGCTAAAAGACTTTATTCTAAACCTCAGACCTATTCACTATTTGTGTCCCTGGAGTGCTTTGAACTCGGACTCACCCACCAAATCTCTCTCTTAAAACTCTATTACTTGTGTCTGGGTTTGAATCCTGCTCTTTTGTCGCACACCTCGCTTTGGAACTGAAAACAGGACAGAAACATCAATATAAATTTGGGGAATGGTGACTCTAAAAGCTTCCCTTTCCACAGCAAACATAAGGTTTCTTCTCTCTGGTCATGCAGCAAAGGGTGGGGGCAGGTGAGCAGGATGTGATAAGTAATTCAGTTAACTAAATGGCCATGTCACAGGCAGGCAGACAGGATTGTGAGGTGAGAATTACTGAGAAGAAAAACATAAGAGGATCTCAGTGGGAAAAATCTTCCAGATTGCACAGAAAATCGGAGAAGAACAAGGACAAAGCATAAATCAAATGCAGCCGTGCAGTCAGAAAGAGACCCCTCCCCACACCCAGTGTAGAAGCTATCGGAGCAAAGACATTGCTGGATGCAATAAAAGATCTAAAGTAAACAATAAAAACCTGATTTTTTCCTCTCCCTTTCAAAGATGTTTGGCAGGAGGGCTGCGTTTTAGCAGTTGCCCTTAGCTTTACGAACCTGCTGAAGAGAGAGCCTGTAACTGTCAAACAGGATTTTCCCAAAGAGGTGCTATTTGCATTGGAAATACCTTGAGAAAGTAAAAGCAATAAAACACAGTTTCTCTGAGGTGTAGAGACCCCAACAGGCAGCTGAAGTTGGGGTGGGGCAAAGAGAGAAGGGAACGAGCATGCAGTGAAACACACTGGAGCTGCCACAGTGCTATTGAAATTTAGACATTAACGTTTTGCTGAACAGCTCTTTCAAAGGCTCTCTGTCCCTTCCTCTAACCTGGGCTATTCCCTAAAATGAGATACGTTTCTTTACGGGATTGTATGCCGTTACCTTGTGGCAGGACGCTGGAGGATGCAGTGGGGAACATGTCCTGTTCCCAGCTCTGTCTGGGACTCCTGTGGCTTAAACCAAAAATCTCTTCACCTTTTTACTTCTGTTCTGCTATTAGACTCGTCTGCATGTTTGAGAGTATTTTTCTGGTGAGGATTAGAGAGAGGACTCTGAAATCCCCCTATTAGAGACATACCTAGCAGAGGGAATAAAGGTGACTTGCTCAAAGCGTAGGTAGATGTGTGTGATGAACCCTCTGCGTGAGATGGGCTCTGAGGCAGGGCAGGCGAGCCGAGCTCCCAGCAGCCTGGTGTCAGCAGCTCTGCTTCAGTTTGGACGTTGTTTTACTGCGGCGTGGTGAGCCTGTGTTAGTGTGATGCCTGTATATATACTGATCCACGCGATCCCACGCATTGCAGGTGCGTCATGGGACGCTCCTGGCACCAGTCCCTGGTGCTGTCTCTTAACAGGAGGTGCTGCAGTCTCTCTTTGGAGAGGCCTCTCTGGAAGGTGGCTCATCTCCCTTTCATTTGTGTTCTCTCTGTAGTGGCACTGGGTTAATTTAGAAGATCCCACTTGGGAAGAGGCCTGTGTACCTGTAAAGAGCCCACATCCAGACGGGACACTCAAGGACAGTCCGTGCATCCAGTGACATATGTGTTCAGATTACACAAAATAGAGGGGGCAGCGCCAGTTTTAGTCTTCTCCAGACTTCGGCACCTTTGAAGCCCACTGTTCCCCTGCTAGGTAAAATGTGGCGCTGGTGCAAGGGACTGAATTGATGCCATCTGTACCTCCTTGGCACAGGGCAGTGCTTGCAGGGCTTGCTTCTCCTCCAGGGTCTTGGCAGTGCGTCAGTGTGTCCTGACCTGATGAGGTCCCTCATCCAGCCTTAGCGAACTTGGTCCCTTTGGCCTGCTCAGTCCATTGCTACTCTGCTGAGACGATAAATTAAGAGGACAAATAATGATTTACTCTCCTGGCAATGGTGAAATAACCAGCTATTCATTAGGAAATCCATTTGGATGCTGTAGAGAGTGGAATAATATGAGAGCCAAGGTGGAAATGAGACCAGCATGCAGTTTTACATGTCGTCTTAATGACCACTGAGTCAGAAACTCCAGTCAGTGAGCAAATTGGAAACGATTGATCCATACCCTATATTTACGTGTCCTCCCCAAACACCCAGTGACCTTCTTCCAGCTTCTCTTTAAGGAGAAACCACAAGAGGAGGCATTTGGGTCTTTACTTGGGGAGCATCCTGGAGCCAGGTGCTTTGTTGATGTGAAGAACACGTTAGGAATAGCTGGATCAGTTAGATCACCTCTTCGTTTCATTTTCAGCTCTTTGGTTTTCCCTGGTAGCTGGAAGCCTGCTGCTGGAGTGTTGGGGAACGTTGACTGGGGACAGGTCATTTTTAAGCTGTCAGTGGAACGTGGGATATTGAATTTTGCCCTTCCCCCCTGGGCTGGGAACAAATGCTGGTAGTGATGAGACCTGGATCTTTTCCAGTTGCCATCAGGCACTTGCTGATCATGTCTGTGTCTCAGCCAGATCTTTGTCCTTTCAGTCATTTGCTTTGGTTTTTCTTAATTATCTGCAAAGGACAGCCCTGGGGGGATGTAAGTGGTTTTATTTACACATGCCCTTTTCACTGCTATGTCTGTATTGTTACGGGGACTCCCAGCTGGGAGCAGGAAAAGAAGTGTCAGCATTTAGGGATGTGTGGTGTATCCAGCATATACACTTAAAACACAGGGGAAAGGAGGGCTGTAGCGGGAGAGAGAACATGACGGTTTGAATCTTTGGCACTTTCAGGACTATTTTTAAATGCTTTGTAGTGTTTTTGGAAGCGAGAGGTCAGCAGCTTGGCTAGAAGCAAGCTGAATGCAGACGAGTGCTCCTCAGACATTACTCCGCTCATGCATCTCAGATCTGGCTTTCAGCACCTGTGTTTCTCCTGCCCTGAACTTCCCTCCACACGTATGCCAGTGCCCTGCAGTCCTGTCTGTGTCCCCACCTTGCTAATCCACTCAGCTGTGCTGAGCTGTGTCAAACCCTGCCATGGTTCTCTGCTGCTGAGGGATCACAGAAAGGGTGAGGTAGAGCCATTTTCCATTTAATAAGCCATTTGTGACTTCTTAGAGATGTGCCCCTAGATTTGCAGACTTTCTTGATTTTCTTCTCTCTTGGTTTGCATTGCTGCCTACTCTTTCTGAGTAGGCATGTCTTTTGTTGTGCTCCACCACTTAGACTGTAGGAGAGCTTTTGTTTTGTAGCTTTTGCTTTAACCTTGTCAGACAAGTAAGTGAGTACTGAAAGGCAGGTTTCCAGGCTAGCCAGCATCCTTGACAATGAAATTCTTACACTAGCTGGATACAAATTGTATCATTTGCTGGATTTAAAAACAAACAAAAACCAACGTGGTTTTTTTTTTTTTTTCCCCCTGCACAAACACTGCAAAGGGGGTGTGAACATCTCAGTGCTGTTCCCAAGCAGAGCACAAAGCTCTCCTTGAGTGTTACCTACAGAGCTTAAGCAACTGCTTCCTAGAAAGCACTGTCCCCATGCCAGGCTGGCACTATACTCGAGTAGTTGTGAGAAGGCAATAGCGTCCTTGCCTCATAAAGCAATCTCCAGTCACCATTATTTAGGGCCGTGCAAGTTGGCAGGAACTGTTCCCATTTGTGGTGAGGAAAGGGGAGACCTGAAAGATACTTGCAGGAGATTCTGCCATTTGCTTCTCTCGGAGACAGTTGGGTGCAGGAGTTCCCTCCTTGGCACCGGGCAGGCAGGTGAAATTGCCGACATGCCCTGCTGCTGTTGCTGCCAGTTTGCTATCTGTTGGAAGCAAAGCACATCTGGTGTAACTGGCAGCGGGCCTGTTCAGAGAGTCTGCAAGACTTTCGCGTTTGTAACTGGAAGGGGTAGACCTCTCGCAGACAGCATGAAGTTTTGTTGCTCCAGGGAAGACCATAAGGCACGAACAAATGTATGAGGAGTGTCGAGACAGCAGTGATTACGTGAAGGCACAAAAAGTAGAGCGCCCTTCCCCATCAACACCATCAGCGGTGCATATTTTGGTGTACCTGAGACCAGGAAAAGAGCATGCATGCCCAGGGGCTGTGTGTTGGTCGAGAGAGCAGCCAAGTCAGCCTTGTGTGACTAGAAAAAACATAAGCTAAACCCTGTGAAGATGGGCTTTTCTACTGACTGACAGGCCTTACAGTGACATTTTACTTTCTACTCCTGGTGCTCAGAAGGAAAGTAATGCTGCCTTTTGAGGTTAGTGACGCTGTAGTTACGGGACAGTTGACATCTGAGTGGCCTCCTCTCCTGTCTTGGAGTGATCAGTAGGAAGGCAGTGGGGTTTTCCAAGTATTAGGACATTCTAAGTTGACCTGCTTGAAGGCAGACTTGGCAGAGAGGCTGGAGATCTGGGCGCTCTACCCCTTCTACAGGCATCCTTCATCATGCAAATTCACTTTCTTACACTTTTGCTCCCTTTTTCAGATATGCAGTCTCAGTTGATATGGAGGAGAGCAGGGCCATTTACTGGAGAGACTAATTTACAAAGCAAATGAATAGCACAGCTCGGTCTCATGTTGTGGGGAGACAGCACGGGCCAGCCGCAGGGGCTCATCACTGCTGCGGTTTGGGATCGTGCCTGGTTCTGTGGAGCACAGGGCAGGGAATGCCCATGGTGGGTGGATTCCCAGGTGCAGCTGCAAACCCCGTCCCTGTGGGCAGAGAAGGGTTATCTCCGGGAATGTCAGAGAGCTCTGGGTCAGGGTGCATGGCAGGGGGCTGTCTGAAGCAGCACTTGGTCCAAAACCTGCTGCAGTCAGCAGGATGGTTTCCATTGACTCTGGGTGCCGACCTCACCGATGAATAGTGAGCACAGGAATAGCTGCCGTGCATGAGGGGTGATCTCTGAGGAGGGTTTTCCGTCATGCAGCCAGCATCACGTGTGCATGGCTGGAAACACTAGAGCCTTCCAGGCTCCTCTGTGGCCCTCTCCCAACAGCCAGAGCCTGCTGCCAAAGCGATTTACTCCAGTTACACAGCTCACCCAATTATCTCCCATGACAGGGAAGAAAACTTGTTCGGTGATGAGAAATCATTACAAATTACAAGCTTTGTGAGTTTGGGACAAATGAAGCCCCTGAATGCTGCCTGGTTGAACGCTCTGTCTGTGCTCTGTGTGATAAATAACAGCTGACTTTTCCATCGCTAGGAAATGAATCACTGTGGAGGCAAAACCAAAAAGGAGCCTCAGTCCAGCTAGGAGACCTGAGAAGGAAGCTGTTGGAGGAGAGACGCATACTAACTCCACTGGCCTGTAGTCTGTCTTACCCTTACTAACAAATGTCAACAACTAGGTAATGTCCTTCCTCTGTTCTTTCTGACACTAGCCCAGGACTTGGGGGTTAAGGTGCAGAAACATTAGTTTTTCCCTACTCTGTAGATACTGTGTCTCAAAGGATAAGCCGTGATCCATGTAAAAGTTAGTATCTGTTAGTGGAGCCTGGAAAACTTGAATCTCATTCCAAAAACAGACTGTGGCTGAATAAAACCAGGCAGAGAGGATGCGGAGAAGGGGCTGGTTTAGACCCTCATGCAGTCACAAGAGATCTGAGTCAGGACTGTAACCTGGGAACAAGGCTTGAAACTGGGAGGTAACAGGGAGCATTTTATTTCCTTCCTAAGTTTTGGTGATGGGTTCGGAAAGCACCAGGTACATTTGTCTTTGGATTGATGGGAAAGTCTGCTCGTTGCAGCTGTGAGGACTTGGAACGGGGAGGAAATATAAATGTCTGGATTTTGGGAGCTTGCACGTAGCAGGATTGTGACTATGCCTTGTTTGCAGCTGTCATGGGGGTGTGGGATGTTTCCAATCACATCAGATTTCACTAGGTTTGGGCAAGGAGTGTGGCAATGGCCAGTGTCTTGGGTTTTAACCAAAGTCAAATGATGACCCCAAGCCCTGATGCACCTGGACTGTTGTGTCATGGAAACATTCCTTCCTGCCTCCTGAAACACTCAAGTTACATCCTGATGCCTGAGATTCAACTCCTTAGTTCAGCTCAGATATTACTGGTTACAAAATCCAGGCAGTGCTTGGTTCAGTGCTTTCTTGCAGCAGCTGCACATTGTGTGGTGAAGTGTTTCCTTTAATTCATTAAATGACTTGCTTTTAATCCTGCAATGTGACCTCTCACTGCAGGATGCGCTTCCCAAGCATGAGTCAAGGGAGGAAGAGCTGTGCTGAGGGGAAGGTGATTTTTGTGCTCACATCCCAAACACATCCTCCATCCATCCATTTCCCTAGAGTTCCAACTTGGAGATATCCTATGAAGTAAAAGTAATACAGCAACCAGAGAAATCATATACCTGGTGAAGTTGCCATGAACTGACCACTAAGGTGCTGAGGGATGGTGAAAGAAAGCTTCAAGTCAGGCTAAAAATAATATAAGCCCTAATCATTAGCATAACTGCCACACTGGCTGTGTTGTGTAGGGCCATCTGGTATGCTCCAAACATGAGATTGTGATGTCCTATTTGCGCTTCTGCTTGCAAGTTTCGTGCCCATCCTTTGGTGAACGTGCATATAAGATCTACTAACCTGAGGGTATAGTCTGTTATTGCTGACATGACCATGCTGTGGTCTTTGGAAATGTCTGAAGACTGCAGAGGAGCACAGAGAAGCTCTAGAGGAAGGTAAAATCCTGTACCTGGAGTTAAACATCCTTGGTAGCTCTGTTATTGTGCCAAGGGTATTTTTGTAGACCAAGATCGCTAGTGTGCAGTGAAAGCTGCTGTCATCATGCTGCCTGGATGGTGGGCAAATAGGAGGCATAAACAGCTGTGGGTTTTTACTTTGCAGGGGCATCAGTCAGTGTTCCTTCAGCTTCTAAAATGGGCTTTAGAAGAGTGCCAAGGATGCAGAGGTCCCTGTACAGAGCACAGAGAAGCCCAGAGGTCTTGGAAAAGCAATTCCCAGGAATGATGGAGAACTTGGGTCATAACTCCCCTAATAAGAAGGGACACTAGATGATACCAGTCCAGACAGTGGGGAGCTGCTACTCCCTGCACAGAGGCTCAGTGAAGGGCTGCTGGTTGAGAGATGCTGCGTCCGTGGGGGCTGCGCTGCTTAGCACCTAGTGTCTCAGATCCCTGCAGAGAAGGCGAATAGCAGAAGTGCTGCTGGCAGTGCATAATGCAACACAAGTGCCAGGAAGTCGATGCGCTTCCCTCGTTGCTCAGCTTCCCCTCTGCCCTGACAGCCCTGTTCATTTCTCTTGCAGGGAGCAGCCAATCTTCAGCACCAGGGCCCATGTTTTCCAGATCGACCCTGCCACCAAACGGAACTGGATCCCTGCCAGCAAGCACGCTTTGACTGTCTCATATTTCTACGATGCCACACGCAATGTGTACCGGATCATCAGTGTGGGGGGCACCAAGGTAGGGGGCATTTGCTGATGATATCGCACAGCTTGACAGCAGTTTTTTCTGCAGCTGAAGTCTGCTCTGGTGTTGATGTTTTTGGTGTCACATTGGTCAGTTCTCAGCATGGGCACTCTAGCATCTTCACTGCAGGGAAGGGAAGGTAAAACACTGCCTCCATGCTCAAGTGTATTTAGTGTTAGACACTAGAATCTGTGCTGATGAAAAATGTGCCCTCGGGTCTGATGTCGCCCCTCCCTGCCCCACTCTCTTCTCATCCCCCACACATGCAAAACCCAAGCTTTTTCTGAGATCCTTTATCCTGTGCTGAAACCAGCTCCTGTAGATAGAATGAAATGACAGACAGAGGTTGAGGGAGTCTCAGAGGTAGTCTGTTTAGTCACTTCCACAAAATATGATTAACTTTCCCTAAACTGTTCTTGATAGGCATTTTCCTGACTTGTTCTTGAAGACCTCCAATGGCAGAGGTTAGGCAATCTTCCCAGGGAATTTATTTTGTTGCTACCTTAACCAGCACAGAGTGTTTCATAATAGCTAGTCCTGACTGCTGTTTAAGCCTTTTTTTTTTTTTTTCTTGCTTGCCATGAAAATGGAGAACATCATAAAGTTGTTAAGTCCCCAGAGACATGCTGTCTCTTATCAACTTTTCCAGCAATGGAGGAAGCTGATGATATTGTGGCTTTTTTTCTTTTTCAGTAGACGAGATGATTGAGATTTGTTCATGTCACGTAGCTGGACTCAAAGGACTTTTGGTCACCAAAAGCCTGAACTGCTGTCTTATAGATTAAAAACCTGAGCTTTCTACCCCTAGTTCCTAGAGTACACAGGGATTATAGTGATCTATCCCACAACACCACCCCCGGGTGGCGGGCTGGAGTTTTCTCTGACTCTCATTGTTGCCTCTCTCTACAGGCAATCATCAACAGCACTATTACCCCCAACATGACCTTCACAAAGACGTCCCAGAAATTTGGACAATGGGCAGACAGCCGAGCCAACACGGTCTATGGGTTGGGCTTTGCTTCAGAGCAGCATCTTTCCCAGGTAATGCTTCAGGTGCTGGCAGAAACCTGATGCTAGCAGGGGGAATGTCCCTGAAACCCTGAAGGGGAGATCAGCCTCTGGAGAAAAGTCTTTAGGAACCTCATGTAATGCTGTTCCCACTGTGCTAAAATCTAATGCAGGACACAAAGATGCTAGGAAAAGCTTTAAAGTAATATTTGCAGAGTGTTTTAAGCATCACAAATTGAATTAGGACTTCAGACTCAATTTCTGTCGTTGCTATTTAGCTAACCCCACAGCCCTGAGTGCCAGCATCATGGGCAGGGGCAGACAGGGGCTATTCCCTGAATTTTATTGTTAGTTGAAGACAAATTAAAAAGCATGTTGAACTAAGTTACAAAGAGATGGGTAACCCAGCCATCAATTCTAGTTTGTTCTGCATTTTGGCATAGCACTGGAGTGACTTTCCCACTCCCCTTTAGTTTGCAGAGAAATTCCAGGAAGTGAAAGAAGCAGCCCGTTTGGCGAGGGAGAAGTCCCAGGATAAAACAGAGCTGACCAATCCTGCCCTGAATATCACATCTCACCAGGTAATGCTTGGAAAGAGGCATGAGTAAAGCTTGCTGCAGAGCAATGACAGCTGGGGAAAATGGCCACTGTGCTGATCTCCTCTAGTAACTTCTTGCTCTCATCCCTTTCTTTCTGAGAGCTTTCTTGCCAGACACTGAAGTTGGAGCTTCACATTTTGATTACACCTGTGGCCCTGAGGTCACTCTACTGAAACACATGAAGTAGATTAACTAATTAGTGCTTAAGTGGAGCTCCTGGGAAGGTTCACACTCCTCCATCTTTGCCAGTTAAACTATCAAAACCATTTGATGTCTTATAAAGCCATGCTAGAGGTGTGGGGTTTTTTGTTGTGGTGGCTGGGATTTTTTGGTTTGGTGGGTTTTGTTGTGTTTCTTTTTTTCTTTAGAGCTGCTGGCTCTCCCTGGGCTCAGTGTGATAGTAACAGGCAAGTAGCATGAAGGAGTGCATGGTGCCCGGTTGAAGATCATAGAAAGGAAGACATGTGGCATTTCCAACCATTTTTCTTCCTCTTCTTGGGCTGCAGGGGGTTATTCTCCAAGTGTCTCTGATAGGTGATGGAGCTGTCCGTGGGGGTCCATGGAAAGACAAAGTGATTTCTTAGAGCTGGTGACTGAGGAGTTCTGGCCAGACTTCTTCTGTTTCTGACATATTTCCACTGTGGAAGAGAAGCTGTGCTATGAGAGTAGAAATTATTCCCCCTCTTGGGAACTCTCCCCTAAGGTAGAACTGCACGCATGACAACCAGTCATTCAATTTTCTTTCCCCCAGGAGACCAAGCCAGAAAGCTTAAGCCCATCACAGATCATTCTCGCATGTGTTGCACTTGCAGTTGTTACCTTTCTCCCTGTACAGCTAAACCAACTCCAGCAGCAGTGGGATGGAGGGGAGAGGATAAGCTGCGGAGAACTCTACACTGCTTTTTCCCATGGTGAAGCGGTTTGGTGCTGATGGTGAAGTTGCCCTCCCAAATAGTTCACTCCAGAGGTGATTCTGCATTTCCCAGAGCTCCTGGCAGTAGGAGAGGAGCTGTAGGATAGAGGACGCTGCGTTCTCTGGATTGAGTACAGATGGAGTGGCAGCAGAGGAGGAGGAGGGAGTGTGAACAGTACCTTGGCCTGCAGGGAAAAGAGGGGGAGGTGGAGGTGGTGGCTCTGCAGAGACTGGAAATGTCATGTGGGGTGTAAAAATGGGGAAAACGTGCCTAGCTTTTGACTCCTGCTAACTTTAAGCCCCGTCCTAATGGGAGGCAAATGAAGAAGGGAGTAGAGTAGAGCACTCATAGCAGGACCAAAGTTTTAGGTAAAAGGCTCTGGTCAGTAATAATTGCCCAAGACAGAGATTTGTGGCCAGCTGCAGCTATGGGGGCTCCCCTGGCCAGGAGGTGGAGGCTGGGAGTAGAGATACTCCCTCTTATCCTGTTTACAGCAGGCAGAACTCATCAGGTGCCACAATAGGACATGCTCATCTCCCCTATGCTGCGATGGCAACTCGCAACAGAAGGGATGAGGAGGTCAGAAGGTGAAGGTTAAACACAGATCAGGGAAACAGCCTAAGGCTCTGTTCTTTCTTCTTACCTCGCTCAGCAGCAAAGCTGCCACAATGGGAACCCACGCTCACTCTTCCCATTCAGCCTGCCTTGTCTCTCAGTGGGAGAGCTTGGACACCATTAATGCATGGCCCCTGCCTGCAGCCATCCAGCAGCCAGCATGCTGACACAGTGACACATGCAGTGTCCCCCACCACGTGGGCATGCAGATCTTATCCTGCATTTCCTGCCTTCCCCAGCCTGTACATACATCAGCCCATCATCCCTTCTCTCGCTGTCCCACTGCTGATTTGCAGTCTCTACATTAGTAGAGCTTCAAACATGAGTTTCATCCTTGAATAATTGATTGTGTTTCTGTTTGCAAGTGAGCAGAGAGCAGATCTGTCTCCTGAAATAAATCAGCTATCCCTCATTTTCTCCATCTGCACTAGTTTACTTAGGCTTCAGATTTTCAGAGCTGGGGAAATCCCAGGATAGCAGTTCTCTTCTGTCCTCTACTACCTTTTAGGCCAATCCCCATCCCAGAGTATGTCACTGTGGATAATGTAAGCAACAAAACAGTGTGGAGCATCTTCAGCTGTTATCAGTTTCAGTTGGACTCACAGGGGCTCAACATATCACAACAGGAAACTTCTGCCCCTTCCCTGCCTCAGTTTCCCCACCTTGTGGTAAAGGTGAGGCAGGCTTGTGTTTTGCAGGTGTCACTTCTCAGTCAGTCTCTGGAAGGCTTCATGAAGCTGGTGTTCAATACATCTTATGGCCCTGTCTTGCTCTATTTATAGATGTCAGCCGACTCCGAAGGCAGGTGGCTGCCCTTACCACAGACATTTGAGGGCTACCTATGAACCCCAGTGGACTCGCCAGCCACCTGGTCTCACAGCCCCCAACTTAGGATCCCAGAGACTCATTGCTCAGAGAGTCTTTTTATAGCTCAGTTTGCCCCATCAGTGCCAAGCTTCTTTTCTGCTGTGAGACTGTGCAGACAGGGTCTTCTGGAGGGGCTGGAAGACGCAAAGTCTGCTTTGGCTTCTGCATATTCATCTCTGCTCCACTGTCAGTTCCCTCCAGCCTGGGAGGACAAATTGTTTGCCTCTGCTAGCTCTGATGTACAGAGAAATATGGAGCCATAGAGGAGGGTATATTTTGGTGCAAGGGCTGTGAGTTTCTTCTCCCACACCTTTGGAAGGTGGGTGCCACAGTCATCTGAGCAATAGCAGATTTTCCCTCCCTTGAGCCTGAGAAACACTGTCCCAGTGGCACCTGGTGTCTTAATTCAAGGTACAGAAGCTGGACTTGTGACTGAATCCAGGTGGCCTGGCGGGTCTGTGTTTAGAGTTTATTAAGTCTTTCCGCTTCTCTGAGAACCAGCAAGAAAATCCTATTAAGAATTCAGCAAAACCCTGAAATGGCCAGCTTGAGCAGCTCAAGTGTTGTGCACAGCCGTGGGACTCGGGTTACGGGCTGTAACATCGCTGGCATTTGTCAAGGAGAAGTTGAGAGCCAGAGAATTCAGTACCTCAAGTCGGGAGGGAGGAATAGCTGGTGCATGCAAGCTGTGAACCCACCTGCTCAGGGTGTCTGTGTACTGGGATTGCTGCCCCAGCATGGCATGGAGACAGGGAAAGGGAGGACAGGGCAGCGGGGCAGCTGCTGGAAGAGCGAAGCGCTAACCTACCTATCCAAGAGAAAGCCCTGTGTCCACATAGCTTCTGAAGTCATCACTGTGCCATGAGTGGTGCTGCTGAGCCATACATGAGGGTCTTTGCCACCCCTTGTCATGCAGACAAGCACAGTGCTACCTAAGAGTTAGGACTGAAAGCCAGCTTTTCTCACGAGAGCACAGGGACTGAGAACTAGCCCTGTGAACCCAGGCTGAGAATGAATTTGCAGACACCTTGTGGTTACATGGGCTGTCTTCACTGCTGCGTGATAACCACCTCTCCCTCATCCCCCAGGTACTTCCCAGCCCCATCATCAGCTCCAATGGGCCAGGAGAAGACAAACTATTCCGGAGCCAAAGTGCCGATGTTGAGATAACAACAGAGAAGGAGCGGCTGAAGAAGATGCTTTCAGAAGGGTGAGGCTGCCACAAGTGCTCTCTGCTCCTGACTCCTAAACTGTCTATTCTGGCAGGGTTTGGTGTATGTCCTTATCCTAATGCTTTTGACCCAGCGCTACTTCTTTAGGTAGCTGAGTAAAGCCCCATGTCCGCTGCTGCTCAGACCATCCACTGTACTGATTTCGCTTCTTCCCCAGTAAAAAGTTATTCCAGCTTGGAGGTGAAATCTGCTGTTCAGGCGGCGTGGGAAGGAGAATGCTTTGTGCCCGCAGCGGGGATGAGTTGATGCCAGTTATCTACAGATCAGTAGTTTGTGATACCAGAAGATGTTCACACTTTTCCAGCTGGCCCAGGGCTGCATTTGTGTTAATTCCCCTGATGATTCCAGCAAAGTCCCTGCTGCTTCCGTTCTTTGTCTGTTCAAAAGACTCTGGGCTGGATTCTGCCCTGTGGCTCCTGTTGAGCTCCCAGCTGAACACTTAGAATATTTTTAAATCAAAAGCAAGTGTCCTTTGCTACCTTCTGAGTCTGGGGTGGTAGGGTTTTATTCAAAGCAAACTCAGATCTAACAAGGCTTTTAAAATTGGATTCACAGTCCCACATTGCGAAGCTCCTTTATAGTAGCTGTATCTCCCCTCCCCTCCGCCATTAATCTCACAGTGTGGTTTCTGCAGTTTCAAGCAAGCACACGTGGCCTCAAAGTCAAATATCCACAAATAAAGGAAAGAGATGCATATTCAGGGCTGGAAGAAGCATTTAAATTTGGGAAGTGATACGAAAGCCAAACAGAAAACAGGGAGCTGCCCAGTGCTTCCAAGAGCATGGTTTCAGCGCATGTTAGCACGGGGGGAAGAAACCTTCATGCTGAGACTCTTTTACGCTCTCCTGCACACTTCCCCTGTTCTCTCACACAGTTCGGTGAGCGAGGTCCAGTGGGAGGCGGAATTCTTCAGCCTCCAGGACAACAACAACAAGCTAGTGGCTGCTCTCCATGAAGCCAACGCCAACGTGGACCAGTGGAAGAAGCAGCTGGCTGCTTATCAGGAGGAGACGGAAACGCTGCGGCAGCGGGTGAGCACAGGAGGGCTCTTGCAGAGCAGGTCAGAGGAAGCCCTGTCCCAGAGGCAGATGGTGCCCTTGACCCCATTCTCCCATCAGTTTCCATGGGTGTCAGCAGGAGATGGGATGGAAATCCAGGATGCTGTATGAACCTGGCAGGGAAAACATGTCAAGGAATAAGGCCATGTAACTAGGGAGCTCTCGCAAGAGCTTCTGTTTTACTGCAGAGTGAGTTGGGGGTGTGCTGAGTCCCTGTGGATGAAGGGAGGAAACCAGAGCACAAAGTCAAAGAATACCAGCTTCCCTTCAGATTTTCTGGGGGTAGTTCCCAGCTGCCAGCAATACTGGGTAAGGCCCATGCCCCCACCCTGAGCTAGGCATCAGGGCAATCTTCTGGCTGCTGACAGGAAGGATGAAGATTGCTCTGCTATAATTAGCTCGAATCCAAGCTGCAGCATCATGAAACCCGGGTGGCGCAGTACAAACAAGCCCTTGTTCAGTTGGAACAATAGGATCATTTGACCCATGTAATGTCAGAGAGGTCACAGATCAACTGAGGAGGCCTGTGTGCATCTGGGCAGAGGAGTGACAGTCACACGGTTGGGTTTGTTGGGAAGGAAGAACTGTGGAGTACTTGGGAAGGGGTTTTAGGACAGTTGGGGTTTGGCTGGGAAAGGACTCTGGAGCCCTGGAGAAGGTGGCATAAAGCAATTTCACTTCTAGATAGCTCATTCAAAAGGCAGCAGGGATTTATAGCAATTAACAGCTGTTTCCACTTGATGGCTGTTGTGTGGCCAGTCTATGCAGTAAACAGGTGTCCCCCAGGATTCACTGTGCCCATTGCTAATTCTCAGTGCTGGAGTCAGACAGGAAAATAGCTGCATGGAACGGATTTTCTCCTCTGCAGTAGGAGCCTGCCCTAAGTATAGCAGAGGTCTTGGTTGTGCATATGTATATGTATGGTTTTGGGGACTGACTTTTCCCTGCCATTGCTCTGTGCATAGTCAGCTGTTTTGTGGCTGTTCTTACAGCCAGGAGCTAGGAGTGAGGATTTTGTGAGCCTTGGGTGAAAGGCAACCACTGGTGACTTTGCAGAATCACAGAAGAAACTGTAACTTGGTGAAACATCTAGGTTATTGTCCCTGAACTGGAGCATTTTGGGGCCAGAGCTGGTTGATTCTGGCCATGGCCCCATGAGTCTGACAACTCACAACCACTGTTTACGTGGATCCTGGCAGAGGCCCAATCCAGCCAGTGTTGTCCTGCTGTCCCTGCTTCTGGGAAAGTGTCACACCAGGGTCCGAGCCCTGTCTGTGTGAGAGTATCCATCGCTGGAGCTGCACTTGTAGAGCTCAGTGCAGGCCCCGTGAGCGCTTGGGCCCCAGCAATAGCTGCTGCAGACCTTTCAATGAGCTTTTAAAAATGAATCCTCTTCATGAATAATCTAAGCCACTGGGATGAATTTTTCAGGAACAGGGAGCACACTTGGGCAAACCCTTCCTCCCAGCTCTGCTGTGGTTGAGCTGCAGTAACTCCCTTGCCCAGGGATGTAAATGCAATTTCTGCCCAGGGATGTAAATGGAGGTGGATCTAGTTGTCACTTTGGGTTGTAGGTTCATGTGCTTGATGTCAGCCAGTTGAGCTTTGCTGGAAGTGCAGAACTACAGGAGAAAGCAGAGAGAGTCTCTAGACCGAGTTTCACTGCAATGTGTTTCTGTGTGTGATCTAGGCAGAGCAGAAGGAGAGAATTTTTTCCTAACAGCCCCAGGGTGGGAGCTGCTATCCTGTTGTAAGCCTGATTGGGTTTGCAAGGAAGCCAAAATATGACAGAGAAAGACTGTGGGTGATAAGGTGTCAAGACATTCCTGTATCTCTGAGTGTGCCTTCCCTGTGCTTGCTTCCATGCAGGTAGCAGAACTGGAGTCACAGGGGTCTCACGATTCCTCCAGTGAGAACAACAAGGAAGAGCTGAGCCAAACCCTGGAGGAGCTGGAACTACTGATCAAGGCTAAAGACGAGGTAATACCCCAGAAAGCAGAGCAAAGCCTGAAGCTGGGTGGCCTGTCAATCACCAACACCCTGTCTGTCATTACAGCTTGTATGAGATCAGAGGATGCCTCGTGCTGTTGTATGTGCTGCCTATGCAAGCCAGGAGCCTCTGTAAGCCAGCACAGCCCCCTCAGTGGTCTCCCTCCCCAGAGAAGCAAAGCTGAGAGTAATGTGCTGGGAGTTTCCCATGCAAATAGCCTTGAGTGGACAGTCTCAGCCACTGCACAAATGACAGGGCTGTGTCTTACCCCTTCCCCTCTCAGCTGTCTGCAGCTGCAGTTAGCCTCTAGTGTAGTAATTGCTTCTGGCTTTCACTGCATTTACATGAATGATTTAAAGCAGAGCTTTAATTACAGAGGCTGTGGAGGAGATGTGGAGAGAACCTCTCCGATTTGCACATCTGCAGACTCTCTGGTGGCCATGCTTCAGCAGGGTGGGTGGACAGAGCCTTAGGGTTGGAGCCACAAAGCAGGGATTGGGGAGGGGAGGTGTTTTGGGGTTCCTGATCATTAGTGAGAAGAGATCTCTCTCCCCTCCCCAGAGCTACTCAGGTTAGAGGAAAAAACGCTGGGGCAAGGCAAAGGTGTGCAAAGGCTTTCACTGAACAACTGAGCAGAGACCCTGAGCCCAGGAGCCTGGGATCTGATCTTGAGCAAGGGTGCAGCAGGGTGCAGAGACCACTGAAACTTGATGGCACTCAGCTGGTCATCTTGATTAGGGACTAACAGCTTAGAGGGAGGCAGCAGGTAGAGCAGAAGTAGAAGGTTAGAAAGGGAGGTATTAAAGTTTGGGGCTGAGTGTGGTTATGTGATCCTTGGAGAGAAGGAAGGGGCCTTGGTTGGGGTATGTGGTGGAAGGTGGCCCCACTGGGACAGGAGTGGGTCTGACATGATGGTCTTCCTCCTTGTGTTTTAGGAGATTCAGATGCTAAAGAGCCAAAAGTGTGGCCGATGGGAAGCAGAGGGTGAGCGTGAGGAGACACTGCAGAAGCTGCAGGTAAGGATGGCAGATCTGGGACATCTCAGCACCCAGAGTAGAGGAATCCGTCCCCATTTCTCCTCTGAGCCAAAGAGTGAATGCCGCAGAGCTGCCATGCCTATCTCTGTCTCTGGATGGTGGGAACAGGTCCTTGCCTGTATCTCTGCCTTCTTTCACCCTTCCCGTATCCCTCAGAGATATGACATGGGACACAATCAGCAGGCAATAGCAAACCTGGCCTTCACGTACTCTCCTCTAGCCCCTGATGTAGGACTGGAGCAGGACAGGTGATGTCCTGCTTAGCTTGCTGGATGGCCAGGGATGGCTGGGGAGCAGAGCTCTGACTCAGTCTGGCTGGCAGGAGCGATGCAAGCTGCTCTGCACCTCAGGGCAAGGACACAGATGGAAGCACGATCTGTTGTGCAGTCTCTGGGGGCACTGCCTGCCTGTGTTTACCTCCGAGCTTCTGAACAAGGAGATCTGCTGTGGGGCTCAGCCCCATACACAGACACTGGCTTTCATGGCAGAATAATATCTCCAAACATCAAATGCCATCATACCTGGAGATGATAGGCATGTGAGGAGATCTGCATTTACACGCAGTTGCAAACTGTGGGCAGATGGCCTGGGTTTGGGGAACACATGCTCACATGCATGTGCATGCTGGAGTGCTATGGCTCGAGATAAGGAGATCTCTTGGTGAAAGAACTGATGGAGACCTGCGCTGGCTGGGTGTGGGTAGCCTGGCTCTGGGGTGCTAGCAGGGCTGTTTTGTGGAGATATGGGTGGTGGTCTGTGAGCAGCGTGTATCAGTGTTGGGTAGCCACCTCACTGCACTTGTGTCCTTCGGCAGGAGCTGGAGGCACGCAATGCAGAGCTGGAGCGGCGCCTTCATTTGGCTGAGCAGACGCTGGCGGAGACCCTAGCCGAGAGAGAGAAGATCCAGAACGAGGTCACCAAGGTGGCAGAGATAATGGATGTGAAGATATTTGAGCTCAGTGAGATCCGGCAGGGACTAGCCAAGCTGGTCGAGAGCAACTGAGCAGCAGCACACTCATAGGAGACACCTCCGGAGGAGGGGAGCCCAAGCTGGGACTGGTCACTGACAGCAATTACGGTCACAGAACAGCCTCGAGGTCTGTTCGGGCAGGATATGCCAACATACCAGCAGCTGCCTGGACAGTGTGGAGACCAGCCGCAGCCACTTACTGCCCACTGAACACCCAGACAGAGGGCAGAGAGGACCTGAGCTCCTGAATCCTCTCCAGTGAGCATCTACAAGTCACAGCCAGACTTCTCTGGACCCTGCCATGGCTGTGGCATGGTCCAGAGACAGCAGCTGTCCCCATGCTGCCTTCCCAGCCTCCCTGCTGCCACACTGTGTCTCCAACGTTTTTACAGTTTTCTAGGGGAAGGGGCTGTGCAGCCTTCGCGTTTTTTTCAGTAGTTTTCTAGGAAACCACTTGCCTTTTTGCAAATAAGCTGCCTCTTTCCTCACCTAGGGAGGGAGGAGAAGTTCTAGCACACTGAGGACAGCAGTTGGTCCTTTTCCTCTTCCCCAGCCCTAACTACATTATGTCTTTCTACCAGGATCCAGTAACACTGGTCACTGTCAGGAGCTTCCAGAGGTAGCAGAGTCCCCACTGCAGAGAAGGGTTCTTGTCTGACCGTGTGTCCTTTCCACTGTTCAGTCACGTCCTCCAGAGGAGAAAATTGCAGGTTTTAAAGCTCTTATTAGTTTAACACAGTGGGATATAATGACTTGTTAAAACTTTAAGCTGAGAAGAGCAGAGGCTTGGTTGGGAAAGGGGCATTTGAGAAATGGGACATCCCTGAGGGGATGGCCAACAAACTGCTAGATTGGCATCTCTCCTGGCCTCTAAGGGCTGCAGTTAATTGAAATTAAATGGAGCAAGTCGCATTTGCTCTTGGTTTCTTTTTTTCTTTTTTTATTGGGAAATAGTCCACAGAGATGTCCTGCTCTGTGTCAGTCGAGCAGTATTCCTTGTGAAGGGTATGGGTCCCAGCTTGCCATGCTTGGCCAAATTAAATGAGAACAGGAGGTGTTTGGAGCATGCTGGGACTGGTGCCCTGCGGGGCCTGTGGGAAGTTTGTGAGTTATCGTAAATGTTGTCTAGTAATGGGAATTAAGCAAGGCCTGAGGGAAGCACCACAGAAACCTGGAAAGTTGTGTCGTCCCCTCCAGCGCCTGCTGTGCCCCCGTAGTTACCTAGGAGCATGCTTAGCCCTGTGCTGAATGACAGAGCAGTGTCTGCGTAGAAGTAGTTAGTAACCTTACAGGAGTGTTGATGGATTTGGCTTCTGTTGTTGTTTTTTTGCCTTCTTTGCCGCTATAAGTTAGGCAAAGACAGCAGTAATCCTGGGATTGTTTCGCAGGTCTGCAGAAATTCCGGTACTTAGCAAGCACTGGCTGCCCAAGTATTGCCCTCTCCATACCCAGCCGAACCTCGGCAGACCTGTGGAAAGGTGGTGTGGCTCCTCAGGGCCTGCCTCTCCTTTCACTCACCTGGTGACCACGAGAAGAACGCACAGCTTCCATGCACTGCCTGCAAGTCAGGGCAGGATTTAGGTCTGGCACCTTGGGAATCTGCTGGAGTGGAGAACTGCTGGTGACTCTGTGCTGGATTGTGTCTAGGCAAAGCCCTTCCCTTTCCCAGGGGTGATGAGGAAACATTGAGATTTCCAGACCTGCATAGCCAGGGAAGGGCTTTTCTGTTTTGGGTTTGTTTCTTTTTTTTGTTGTTTTTTACTACCTTTTTTTTTTTTTTTTCATGGAGTATTCCAACAGCTGTATGGGGCTGCAGCTACTGTAGTAATATTTGTTTCAGGGTATTTAAGAAGGGAAGGAAGTAACTGGGTAGCAAAAATTTCTAGGGACTTGTTTACCACCCCATGCCAGTGTTCATATTTTATTCCTACAGGAGCAGCCTTCTTTTGAAATAGAGATCAGCTCCAAGAAAGGTGTGTTTGGTTTGCATCTCCATCACTGTAATATGGAAGGAGGAGGGTGGGACTTGGGAGTATGGGAGAAAGTTGAGCAAAAGTCTATGTTCTCTACTACTACCCTCTCACACTTCTCTTCTGTGGCTGTGACCTACAAGGTAGAGCTGGGTATGGATCCTTAAATTCTGGCAGTGACCATTTCATAGCCCAGTGTCTTGGCCAGTGCCTGTGTGTGTATTGTTCACTGATGGGGCTGACCAGACCCATGTTTTCCACGCCTGGGTGAGTCATCTCTCCCGAGGGAGGCCATGCTCAGACCGTTCCCAAGAAGTGAGAGGGAGGACCTGAGTCAAGCTGCTGCACATCCCAGCAGGACTCCCTCTGAGTCGGGGAGAGGCAGCGCAAGCTGCGGCGGGGTGCTGAGCTGAAACAGTAGCTCTGACAGCTTCATGGAGCACCATGCTGCCTGCCACGCTCCCTAGGACCTGCTCTGACCTGGGTCAGGCAGCAGTATAGTGTGAGACACAGTTCTTATGCTATTTAAGCCTATTCTTGTCCCTTATGCATTTTATAAACTTGAAGCACAACCTAGCATCACTGGAGAACTCCACCTAGACCTACAGCAAAGACAACTGACCCATTGACGGTCTAGGCTGAGTGCAAGAAGGTCTACAAGTCATGCAACAAGTCCCAAATATAAGGAATCTCCAACTAATCTTCCACTGCCATCCTGCAGGAAGCTCTCCTTGTTTCGCACAGTGTTCAACCTGTTCATGTCAGGCTGAGAGTCAGCTGGGGCCAGACTCTGTTTAAAAAAAATGCCATGAAAAAAAAGCCCTAATGCTATGAAAACGGCTGCTGCTTATTCTCATGTCCCACATGAAGCCAAAGCCCAGGTGTGACTGCACACAAGGTGCCTGTGGAAGCAGTCCTAGCCCCCCAGGTCTCCCATCATTATGGTGTGAAAAATCAGCATTGAGAGTGCTGCTGAATTCAGACTGTGGATAGGGCATCATCTGGGTACCAACAAGACAGGGGTGATCTGCAGTGGTGGTGCAGGGATCCTGAACTAGTGCCTCCTCTAGAGACTCAGCAGCCCAATATATGATATTCTGAGGAGGTGTAACCCCCTGGAAGTCATGTTTCTGTCTAGTGGAGGAAGTATCACACCCAGTCGTGTTGTTAAGTGCAAATTCCGCCACTCAGCACTTGTGAAATCAACACTTCTGCAGTAGGAACAAAGATAGCCCAATCCCTAAACTTTCTGAGCCGCCTGTTCATTGCAAACAAACGGTGCTGTCAGCCCCTGGAAACTTTGCGGTTGGAGCTGCCCTGTCCCTGGCAGGATGCTAGATGCCGTTTCCCTGCACATGGGGTACCTTGAGGCCAGCGGTACTTTGCATGCGTTTGCTGTGCATCGCTCTGTCAGCTACTTGCAGTTCTGGCTGTGCTCCTTTGCTCTTCCATTGTCAGGAACCAGGAACAGAGGCCATTTTCCTTTACGCTCTTCCCCACGGGTGCTAGTTGCAATTCTTTTCCTTGCCAGAATAATCTGAATAGTGGCTTTTTGATGAGATCTGTCCTGTGCTCAGCATTTGTTAAAAGTCTTTTATTGAGGCATCGCAGGGCAGCGTGATGGATGGTTCTGGGAGGTACTTTCCGTTGCAGTCTTCCCCTCTTCCAAACTAATGAAAACCCATTCATCACCAGCTATTTCCACAAATGCCCTAAATCTGTGGTTAGCAATGAGACAACCCTACTGTAGATGGTATAGCAGCAAAGCACTAATTCCATCTGCCCCACTCTATTGAGCATTTAAAAAGAACTTCAATTGTGTTTCAGAACAGCAGCACTCTAACACATTCCCACCATGCACTTCCCAACCCTCACCCCTTCCCTGTTTATGCTTCTCTTGCTTCAAAAAGAGAAAATCTTGTGTTACAAAAGCCAGCGCTGAGTGGCAAGGCTGCAGTTTTGTGTTTACTTCTGTCTCACAATAACAATTACTGTCAGCGACTGAATAACAGTGGCTTCCTTGGTGGAGGAGAAATGCTACTGATTGCAGGTACTTTGAGAGACCTAATTCTTTTGGCAAATTAGGATCTTAATTATTCATAGAAAACCTAGACAGAACATTAATAAAGGGAACATAGGGAAAATGGCTCACATATGAGATCACGATGAACAAATAAAATATCTTGCAACCTTCCCCTTGTTGCACAACGTTCTGATGAACAGCAGCAAGGTGTGGTTCTCTGCTCTGAATCCAGACCCAAGACAAGGTCCTTCTGACCAGCTCAGCAAGAGGAAATGAATCTTTGCTATTACAGGACGTGCCAATAATAGAGCCTCAGAAAAAGGATGTGTCTAATGCAAATGCCATCTGACAGATGCCAATACAGGCCTTCCAGGCTGAGCAGGAATGCAAATCTAGTCCAGACCTAGAGCTGGCCTGGCACTCAGCGTGGCAGACCACCACCAGCTCTGCCACTGGCTTGCTCTGCAGACTCCCTCACCTCTCCAGGCTTTGATTCCTCCTCCTCCACAAAGTAGATAATTACCCTCCCTGAAGGACTGTTGGACTTAAATTACTAGCATCTACAAGGTGCCTGGAGAGCCAGGAGAAGAAAAGGTTAGCACAGGCCAGACTGGTTAATACCCTAAGTCCGTTGAGTGATTTTAAACAAGAGATAAAAATCTTTCTCTTCCCAAAAAGCTGCTGCAGAACCCCCTGGTAATGCGTGTTGTGTTGTTAGGCAGCCTTACATCAAAGTTACTTAACAGATTGTCTTTGATATCTGTATTTTTGTAAGAACACACTGAAGCAAGTTCTTGATGGAGGGAAAGCAACGAGGCACTTTGTTTTAAATCTCCAAAGGATCACACTTGGGGGAATTTGTAATTAAATAGCACCATTAATGAAAAATAGGTGACCTAACCCTTTTGAGCTCCTGCATCTGGGCTGCAGAGATCAGCTGCTCTGTTACTCAGAGGCTAGGTTATTTTTAGTTCAGAAATGGTCTGTTTACACTTGACAGCACAGGCAAGCATACTCTGTAAGTGTTACACCCCCCCCCCCCCAAACACACACTGGAAGACAATTTCCGTGTTCACCAGAGAAGGCAATTAAATGTGTGTTTTGGAAAATGTCCACGAACACGTAATAAAACCCCCAAATCCAGTGAGGTTCACAGTCCCCTTTCCCAGAGTAATTTATAATTATTATCGTTATTAGATTGTGGTGTGTAAAGGCAGTTTCTGCTCCGAGGGAAAAGAACACGAGCTACAGCACTAATCATCTCTGCACAAGGTCCTACCTCCTCCGCCAGCTTCCCTTCACCCTACCAAAAAAGCAGCAGCTGGAATAATGCTGGAAATGAGACACTTGTGGTAAGAGCAAGCAACACTCCAGACACAAGAGACTGGCAGCTCCAGCAACAGGTAATCCAAAGGAGCAACACTTGCACGCTCCAGTCAGCTCACAGCTGAAGCATGGTTTGCATCCACTCAGCTCCCTGGCCTCTGCTGAGTGCAAGCCTGGGAAACGAGAATCAAAGGTAGCAAATTCCATTTCCTTGGATGCTGCTGTCAGCTGTAGGAAGTCGCCGGGTGGAAAGGGGCAGGAGGCTGCTATCGCCTCTGTCCCCATGGCATGCAGGGAAGGGCTCTGCAGTCTGCAGCGCCAGCTATTGCAGGGCATATGTCCCCATTCTAGTTCACTGGGACTTGTATAGGCTGCCACAAATGTGAATTATCACCCCTTGCTCATGTACTCCATGGCACTGTGTGCTCCGGAGAGAACGGGGCAGCCTCTGCCTCAGCTCTAGCTCCTCACCCTGTTGCTAGCTGGTAGAACAAGTGAGAGAGAATGCTGTATTTAGTTTCTGCCTTCTGTTTCCACCGATGCTGGGCTAACAGGGTTTCAAATCCCAGCAGGCAACAGACAGCAAACATATCACTCTAGCCTTACTGGCTGGAAATATTAATGTCCAGACCTTGTTATGGGTAGATGAAAACAGTGTCTGAGCCTAGAGATTGGTGGCATGAGTGCCACCTCTCCTGTGGTCTCAACGTGGAAGCAGCACAGCTTGTGATGTTTGGGCTTGGGAATTCAAGAATGATACTGGGAAGTACTGAGCAGAGATGAAGGCATGGGGATGAGCCACTGCAACAGGGTAGTGCTGTGCTCACAGCTTCTCTTTGCACACCTGGAGCAGAGTCTTCTGCTCCTTGACAACTGCTTTCTGTCGCAGAGGTGACAGGATCCAAAGCAAGTCATGCAGGGATGCATTCCCAGGAGACAGAGCTGCTGCAGGGAGTGAGAGATGGCTATGAATTAAACAGAGCTAGCAGGGAGGTTTTCTTAGCAACAGAAGAAAAAAAATTCCAGGTATTCCTTCCCTCTGTCCCATTTTTGGAGTCCTGATGCTGGCGGGGAGGAACTAGGGGAGTTACAATGTCAAGCATGTCATACCCAGATGGAAGACACATGTCCAGGCAGCTGCAGTCAAGCCCTGAATGAGGGTGTGCCACAGATAAGGAGTTTAATCAACAAAATCTGGCAGGGAAGAGCTTTAAGGTGCAGCAGGGAAGGTGAAGGTTCAACAAAGAAACTGCAAGAAGTTGGGAGGAGAGCCCTGGAACAGAGAAGCAGCCATAACTCTGCTGGAGCATTGCAGGGTTCAGGATCAGTCCTGCCCTGCAAGTAAAGGGAAAGCGCTGAGGCTTGAAGCGCTGACCCAGGAGGATCCTGCCAGCAGCAGCACCTGGTTGGGGCCTGACTGCTGTATGGGCAGTCCCTGTCCCCCCACTGTCTCCCTGCTTTCTCAAGCTGAATCTTTAATACCCAGCTGCCCAGCCAAGAAGCCCCGTGCTCTGTTTCCCTCTGAACAAGAACCAGAGCCAGCAGTGGGGGTGTCCAGAGCACACCAACTGCCATCTACTGGCTAACTTGGCAGCACGACCCCCCCTAGAGCTGCACACAAGCTGCTTGGAGGGGAAAAGGCCATTCCTGGTAGAAAAATCTTGTTAAGCAGCTTTTTAAAGCTTTCAAAACAGCTGAGTTGTTAGTTCGTGTTTGCAAAGAGCATCCAAAGGTAAAGCAGCAGCTGACACAGGGCAAGCTGGACCGGTGAGATTCTGGACAGCAGGAAGAACCCAGGTGGATATAGAGCTGTGTGAAATGCACACAGAGGTGGGGTGTGCACACCAAGTGCAGCCCCTGCAAGGGGAGAGCTGAAAATGGCTGCGCCTGCAGCCAGCAGCAGCAAAGCTGGAACACAAGCTCCAATGCAGCACTGCTGTTCTCAGCAGAGAGGAACCGAAAGCCCAGCCCAGAGATTACCCCAGACTATTTCATTGCAGCTGCCTTTTCTTCACTGTAGAGATCCAGAGCTTTCCTGCCTGATACAGCATCCATAGATGAAGGGGATGCCAGCTCCTGAAGGTGACTCCTGTGTTCCCAAACCTGTCCCCACTTTTTACATTTCCTTGCTCAGCAGAAGTGCCAGTGCGGAGGATTTATCAAATACTGTGTATCTTACCTAGGAGGATCCCAGCCTCTCCCTTCTCCCTGCAAAACTTCTGGGAAACACTCCTCAGAGATGTTTGGTCCTCCATAAGAGGGGCAGAAATGGGGGGAAATGCTCCAGAACAGACAAATAATTCCTTAAACGCACACAAGACAGCCAGTCTTGGCACATGCCTACAAACCCATCAGCGTAAATGCCAGACAGAATTGCCCCACGAGGTGGGAGACGGAGGAGCACATGCTTGCTGAGCCCCTCAAAGCGGTGGGGCCGGGTGATGGTTTCACACCCAGAGGAGACAGGAGGATGAGGAGGGCTGGCACGGGTGCAGGACCATCATTCCCTCATGCACACCCCGGCACAGCCCCCGTGCCAGCGTGGTGTGCAGCAGCCGCACACGGTCCGGGGGGTGAGAGAAGAAGCAGCAGCCGGAGATGCTGAATTGAGAAGAGTTTCCATGGCAACCCAGCCAGGGAAACCCCCCCAGAACTGGGGAGCTTGGGCTGAAGGAGGGGATAGCAGAGCCTGCAGAAGGCACCGGGCGAGAGGCGATGGCTGTGCTGGGGCCAGTTCTTGCACAGCACAGACAGGGAAGTGTGCAAGCTCCTGCTTGGGGGACTGGCAGGCAGAGTCACGCACAGAGGAGAGTGATTTTTACAGCCAAAACACAGTCGAGGCTGTGACGAGAAGGAAGTCCTTATATTCCTAGGGGATCCCAAAGGTTTATGACAATGCTTAGAAAGCCCAGAATGGAATATCCTACTTGGGGGGCAGTACCGTCAGCGCATACAGAAATGTCACCCAATGTCCTTTCGCCCTGGGCAAGATGTAGATTCCTAATCTGGGAATTTAAGGCATCTTTCTACATTCAACTAGCACAGCAACCTCTTTTTCTATTCAGCCACTCCCCAAACCGATTATCTGAAGCAAGAACATCTAGTCAGCACTACAGAGAGCTCTTATTTCCAGCACGTGTCCTACCCTCACAGAGAAGGCTGCTCAAGAAAGACAAGGGATGTATTAAAAGGAATTTTGAATAAAGCTTCAAGACAAGAGCCTTGATCAAACCCCACGTCACCTGTGGAAGGAGACAAACAGAGAAACCCCCACCAGGCTGAAGCAAAGAGACTTCAGACAGCAGGTTAAGCAGTGTCTGTGAGAGGGAGGGGAACAACTGACACTTAAAGGCAGTATCAACACCCTCCCCAGGAAGGCAGGAGCAGCCTGTCCGAGAGAGGATGTCTTTTTAATCTACAGCTAACAGGCTTGCTCCACAAGGCTGTAGAAGCATTTAGTATTCATAAAGCATCAGTCTGATACAAACCTATTTGCTGCCGCTGCAGCAGCTGCCACCAGTGACAGTGAGCTGTGCTACAAGGCAGACTGTTGAGTGCTTTTTCCCTCCTGGAGGGCACCCAAGAGGACAAAGTAAGAAACACATTCAGACATCTCAGAAACCCCAGATGGTATCACACCCATCTCGCCTGCCACCAGGCAGCCAGATGGACCCACACCTCCCCAGCCCATGTCAGCGCTGCGCTCCTGCATGGCCTGAAGGCACCAGGAGGCCCTGCTGTGCATGGCTGTGAGTTTCCCTGAGGGAAACACCAGCTTTCCTCTGCAAGACCTCGGGGCACACAGACCAGCTTGAGTCAGGCAAAGGCACCCCAGGGACTGCACGCTCCCAGGAGAAGCACTGGGCTCGGGTTGCATGAAGGGAGTGAGGGATAAAACACCCACAAGAAGCTCAATCCTTATCCAGCTCATCTCTTGAAATAAAACTGATTTTATCTCCAAGCTGTTTGCCCACACAAGTACTGCTCCCCACCCCTAAGATCCCACAACTCCCCCCCGTGTTGGAGAAGGTCAAACATCCAGTCATTTGTTGCAATAAATATTTATTTGGGCACTGACCATAGAAACTATTTTTGTAAGCCAGAGGACAGAAAGAACAGCTCTTCAGTCTGAAGTCATAGAAAGTTCTGAACATTAAAGAAGGCACTTAGGATCAAACCTGACATCAGAACAGAGCTGGCTAAACTCTGGCCTGAGCTACTCTGGGAGTTTAAGTTCTGCCTCCATGGGGAAACACAACTGTTTCTTAGGAGAGCTTAGCCCCCTCCAGCCTAACCAACCTCCTGTTCCAAACATATGTGATGCAAATGTACACAGGGAGGCCCAAAAACCTACAGAGCAGACACAAATATAAACCACTCTGGTAACTCTTGGATGGTACAAGAAACAAGGCTATCCTGCTCCTGGGGCCCTTCCTCTGTGCCAGAATTGGTCTTTAAACTGACCGATCATCTGGGAAAACAGAGTCCCCAGCACCCCTGGTCTCCAAACCATGATTCTGCTATCCCTACAGATAGCAGGCCAGGGCTGGAGTCTGAGCCAAGGCAGACAATCATAGGCAAGAGTATCACTGAAATCTATAAAGCAGAATTATCCCAAGAAGACCCCAGGACCAGCCACACAATACAACCTCCCCACGTGATCCAGGAATTTTCCTCTCAGAAAGCTCTGGGCTATGGCACAGACGGGGACTAAGCTCATTTTGTCACAGTATTTTTAGACTCTGGCTCAGGGGAGAATCTGTTGATATAAACAAGTGTGAGTGGCAAGCACCAGCCCTTGAAAGGGAAAGAGCAATGACTGAATGAAGGGGGAAGAGAGACAGAGGATCTTTATTTCCCTTCACGTCACCAAGAATTCAGGTCTGGCCTTGTCTTTGCTGGAGGAAGGAAACATACTCTCGGAAGACATTCTTCCAAGAGACTGATCCAGCCTGCCAGGAATGGCCCAAGCCAGCAGCATTGCGTAGGAAGGAAAAATAACGGAGACCGTTTATCAAAGTGTCCCTTCTCCCCCTCACCCACCTACCCCATACTCTCCGACACTCATTTCAGGTCAGAAGCGTCCACATTAAAACATGTTAGATCCCAGTATTCCCAAAGCAGCAACAACATCAGGGCAGTCCAAGCCAAGCAAGTCAGGCCAAAAGATGTTATTTCTCTTCCTTAGCATGCAGTTTGTTCCGCCGCTCCATCTTCTTCTGCAGTTTCCTCTTCAGCTGCAGTTGCTTTTTCTTCTGCAGTGTCTGCTGGACCTTCTCACGGCATTGCTTGTTTTTCTTCTTGATCTTGGCTAGCTCTGCCTTCCTTTTTGCCTCCAGATCTGGATCCTGCAATGGCAAATGCCAGGACATTAGTGACATGCCTAGGGACAGTGCCAGCCCCTTTGCCTTTCCTAGATGCCCACGCTGCTTTCTAGCCTGTGACCGAGTAGGCTGCAAAAGTCAGACACACTACTCCGATGCACTTTTTAGTATCAGTCACCTTTTAAGGTAAAACTTCACCACCTCAAAGGAGAGTGAGACAGACAAACCACAGCAGTGACGGAAGAACTGTCATTCTTTTTCCACATCAATGGCATTATACCAGCTACCGATCAAAGTAGTTTATCTAGCAGCAACTCTCACCTTTCCTTCAAGGATCATTTGTTTCCGCTTATTTATTTCCTTCTTCTCATCAAAATCCATTCCCTCCAGTTCCTGTCAAAGCAAAAAGGGCAATCAGTAACCAAGCACCGAGTCTGACACAGAGAAAAGCAGGACGGCTCTAAAGCGTCAGGAGAACCTCATCGCTGTGCACACATTTGGGAGCCTGCAGACCTTCCCCCCAAAGTACCAGCCGCAATACTCAGCAACATAAAAATGCTGCAAAAATGTGCAATAACAGAGCAAACCTAGGGAAGATAACTAAAACAACCCTCCATGCACACACATCCAAGTGCTTCCACTAGAAAAAGGAACAAATATTTTGATTTATGTGCTCAAGACCAAAGCCGGATATCCAGAGCTGCACGCTGGGACTGCAATGAATCTCCTGGTTACACCCAGCTGCCCAAGGTCTCCAGTCCTCTGAACAAAGGGGCTTTAGGTTTGCACACTTACTATTTCACATTCCCTTCTGGTGACGTTCACTTGGGTGAGGATGTCAAGCACAAACCGCTCCTCCACAGAGAACTCCTGCAGCTTCAGTTCTAAATCAGGGCGAAACATTTACAGACCATGGTTGGTTACACAATCCAGGGGCAGATTCTCAGCTAGTAAAAAACCCCAATATAGTTCCACTGATTATCAGTGGAATTGTTGTCATATGCTGTGATCACTCTGAATTCTTCAGCCTACAACAGAGGATTAAATCCTCCCCTCTGCCTACAACTCCCCATAGCACAAGATGTTGCATTTCTTAGGTCTACTTCCTAAAAAAATAGGAAGTCTGAACCTATGCAAAGCAACCTGTTCTTTTCGTCCACATCAGCATACACAGTAGTAAGGAAGAAGCTGGCTGCTTTAATAAAAAGGTTACAGAGAAAGTTCAACGCACTTTCTCCTCCACTAGAAAGACAGGAAGACAAATATGTTCATGCCTGGCACACTGAAGAGCAGAATCAAAGCTGATGGAGATTCAAGTGCTCCTGCTCTTTTCCAAGCCTTAGCCACACAGGGAAGAGAAACCATTTTTATGCTGATGTTCTGGATCATGCATCCTGCACTGATGAAATCAGGGCTACAGGTACCATAAACACAAAGGAACGTATATGATCCCACATTTTAGTAGCATTAATGGTGCTCTACTTACTGATTTCCTCCTCAATAGCATGTACGAGATGGATGTCGTACTGCGTCACCAGTGTAATAGCTATTCCTTTCCGACCTGGATGATGAAAACACAGTGATATATGAATCTTGATAAGCAGAGGGAGGTGAAGCCTAACCCATGCCAAATTCCATCCATCCCCATGAGTCAGCCTCGCACAGTATGGTGACGGGGTGCTCAGAGGGGTCTTTATTTGCTCTGAAAATTCAGTTAACTATTGGCAGATCAGACCCAAGTCAGGGTGGGTGATCACTGCAATCTTAAGGCAGGATGCCAAGCCAGTGATCTGAGCAGGTCTGGCGCTGACTGAAAAGACTGCACTGCAGCTGCTGTGCAGCCTCCTTGCACCCATTCAGGGCTCAGCCCCAGCACCGGGATTCCAGTTTTAGCCAGCAAACAGCATGCGGTTTTCCCTGCTCACCTGCACGGGCTGTCCGGCCAACCCGGTGAATGTAGATTTTTGGCAGGCCGGGAGTGTTGTGATTGATGACAACTTGTACTGTAGGAATGTCCAAACCTCTGGAATGCAGGGAAAGAGAACAGAAGTTGAGAAACACTTTTAATATATGCAGTGTAAGTTCCTGTCCTCTGCTTTCTCCAAAAGCCCCGTATTCTCATGAATATAGTCTTTATTGGTTCGAGCTGATTCTAGGACAAACCCTCTCCTCATGCAATTCTCCAACAGTCACAAAATGCAATGTATCCTTGTAGCCTGCCATTCCCTCCTACACCCAGAGAACACACTAAGCCTCAGAGAAATCATTCTGTTGCTAGAACACACACCCGCTGCAGCAAAACAAGCCAGGATCACACACTACATCACACACCAGTGAGCTCCAAAACACAGCTCAGAGGTGTTCTACAACAGAAGTGAACAACCCTGTCCTACCCAAGTGGGGGCAATTGAAAGCTCTCCTCTTGCTAAACCCAGCCTCATCTCCACAGTGGTTCTGGTGCTTAAAAAACAGGCTTAAGACTTTTGGCAACAGAGATGTTTTTCCCTCACCTGGCAGCGACATCAGTCGCAATGAGAATCTTAAAGATGCTGGACTTGAACTTTGCTAAAGCTGCAAATCGTTGCCGCTGTAAAGAGAAAGGTCTGTATGAGGGATGTTGTGATCCACAGGAGCTGTAGGACTTGGACAGACGTCTGGCTCAGGGATGGAGCTGGAAGCATCCATCTCCCAGATCTGTCCATCGCTCACCTGCTTCATCATGGAATGCAGAGCTATAGAAGGAAAGTTGTATTTCCTAAGCATCATGTTCAAGACCTGGCAGTCCCTTGAAGGGGGGAAAAAAAAAAATAAAAAAAAATCAGAATGTAACAGGCAAATGTAAAGCTGATGGATCAGGACAGAGCTGGGCTTCTTCGAGAAGCCCTCCCACTACAATTACCACAACACGGTTCGTTACTGAAGCACTCTGACAGTAGGGAACAGGACACCCACTGCACACCCACCCACCCCAGAGAGTGACGGAGTTCCCACTTGCACTCGGGGGAATGTCACCAGCTCCACGGCTCAATCCCAGTCATTTGAACCACCCAAAGGAAGGGAACAGCCCAGGGGAGCAGACAGAGCTATTTTCCCCGTCCCTTTTCGAGTATCCATCAGCAGGAGGAAAGGAAGATGCAGGGAGTTAAAGCAGCTTGACCTTCTGGCATGCTACTTTTCTGGGTGGCCCTTCAGTCCCAGATTGCTCAAAGGGAAAGCTGTTTCTCCACCAAATTTCAGAATAGACTAAGGAAGCAAATACCGTCCCAGCCTAACACCCAATACAGTGCGAATCTGGAATCTGAACTAGAAGTGTAAAGGCATGTCTACATTAAGAGCAATCATGAGGAACAATGCACTCACTTGCAGGTTTTAGTAAAGATAATAATAGACCAGTCTTCATGCTCGTCCTGGAAGGTCTGGATTAAATGGACAAGGTATGCGTCCTTGACTGCTTCGGGTACAAGCAAGTAGCGCTGGTCCAATTCATCCACTGTCCGCACCCTGTTGGGAGGGGAAGGCAAAGCACCAAGAAGTACCGGTTTGGTAAGCGAAGACGGAACACAAGGGAGATGAAAGATAGGAGACAAGATAACAGAGAGGAAATCAGATTCTTCATCTACTCGGTAGAGTAGATGAAGACTTACTCGGATGCAGCCTCCCAGAAGAACGGTCTGTTCGCGGCCAGGCCCTTCAGCTCGTTCAGCGTATCGGTCAGCGTGGCACTGAAGAGCAATGTTTGTCTGCGTGCCGGAACAGCCTCCAGAATCACCTCCAGGTCCGCGGTGAAGTCAGCACAGCCCTGCTCCAACAACCGGTCAGCTTCGTCCAAAACCTAGGCACAGCTGAAAATAAATGAGTTCACCTGCATGCATACCCACAGAGCTAAAAAAATCTTAGAAGCATAAAAAAAAAACCTCAAACCCTTGGAAAACTGCCTTACCAAGAACTTTAGCTTTTTCAGGCTGAAAGTGTTGGAACTGCGGAGGTGATCTGCCAGCCTGCCGGGCGTAGCGATGACAACGTGGGGTTTCCGGGAGAGCTCCAGTGCCTGTGCCACCATGTCTGCAACAAGAACCGCAGAGCCCAGTTACGGCCAACTGAACGCAGATCCTAAAATCGTTTTGTCCTTAAAGCTGGAAAACCTCACTCTCCTCATTCCCACCAGCCTCTGGCTGCCTTGGGTGCTGGATAACACCTCCTCAGTGTGAAGAAAACAAACCCTGTGGGAAGAGAACCTCCCCGGGCGCTCTGCTTTTTCCCAGCCTGACCCTACCAGAGCCAGACAGGGATGGCGGAGGCTCCAGCCCCCCACCGGGTAGCGGTACTCACCCAGGCCGCCCACCACCACGCAGTCCTTCAGGCCGAGGGGCTTCCCCAGGACGCGGAATTGCTCGGCGATCTGGTACGCCAGCTCCCTGCCGGTGAAAAGAAAGCTTGAAGTGGGACCAGTCTCCGCGGTGGGGACCGACTGTCCCGGTTATGGGCCCTCCCGGAGCCGCTCCGTACCTGGTGGGCGTCAGCACCAAGCAGAAAATACCGTAGGGATCCTCGGAGAGCACCTGCAACACGGGCAGCACGAAGGCCGCCGTTTTCCCGCTGCCCGTCTTGGCGCAGCCCAGGCAATCGCGACCTGCGAGGGAGACAGAAAAGACCGGGATCCTGAGTCGGCCGTTAACGGCGGCGGAAGCAGACACCGGAGGACCGGGAACGCTTACCTTGCAACACGGGCGGGATGCAAGCGGCCTGCACGGGCGTGGGTCGGTTCAACCCCACCTGCCGCGCCTGCTCCGCCAGCCACGGCGCCAGGCCCAGCGCCCGGAACTCCGCCATGGCCGTCCAGGTCTGCATCCGCCGCTTCCGGCCTCGCGTCACCGGGCGGGCGGGCGCGTCCGCCCACCCGCCCTCCTCATTGGCTGTCTCTTGCTGACCCTCTCCCAGCCTGCTTTGCTGGGTAGCAGCTTCCGGCGCAGTAGTGACGTTTCCGCCTCCTTGCGTGTCTATTGGCTGGTGAGGGAGGTTTCCATGGAGACCGCGGCTCCCGGCAGTCGCCGGGGCTCGGCTGCTTCCGGAGACGTGTCTGAGGCGGGGGGAAAATGGCGTCCGGGGCGGGTGCGGGCTCTGCTGGTCAGGGCGGCGACGCCGACGAGCTCTTTGACGTGAAGAACAGCTTCTACATCGGGGCCTACCAGGCCGCCATCAACGAGGCGCAGCGGGTCAAGGTGGGGGGGGGTGGGGGAGCAGGCTGTGCTTTGGCCCGCGGAACGGTGTCTCTCCCTGGGACCTGCCTCCCCTCGGCCGCCCTGGTGTCTCAAGGAGGGAGCCGGGGGCTCCCCGAGTGCCCTTCGTCCCTGCCCGCCTCGTCCCAGGCTGTTTTGGGTGCTTTCTCCCCTCCCTGCTGTAGCAGCGGGACTCCGGGGTGGAAGGGGGAGGCTCCCGTGGGCCCCGAGAATGTGCGTGTGTGTGGGTGGGTATCGTTCCTCGTGTGTGGAGTTACGTTGTTGCGGGGTTCGGTTATGGCTGCACGGTTCCCTGAAAGAGGTTCTTGTTTTCTGTCATCCCTCCAGCCATCTAGTCCGGAGAAGGAAGTGGAGAGGGATGTTTTCTTATTCCGAGCCTACATCGCCCAGGTGAGGTTGCAAGTGCTGCGTTTGTAGCAGCATAATCTGACTGCAGGGCTGGAGCGGAGGAGGTTGTGAATCGGAGTCCTGTGAATGCAGCGTTACGCAGTTTGGTAATAATTCCTCCTTCAGCACTGGAACATGTTGCGTTCCCTGACAGAAATGCCATTGCAACTGCAACATGTTATATGTAAGATCAGGGTGACCTGATGAGACCTTTTTGAGGTCTTTATCAACATTAAAATGGCATATAGGCAAATAGTCCTCTTTGGGAGGTTATGAAATTTGGCTGTGTTTGTAGAGTGTGATGTGAGACGTAAAGTAGAAATTTGCTATTCCTGGTTGTTGTTGTTGTCATTCTCGCTGAGGTTTTAGAAAGTAAGCAATAGTTTCCTGTGTCCCAAAAAATTAGTAAGTCACAGATTTTTCTTCGTTGCTTTCAATAGAGAAAATACGGTGTTGTCCTGGATGAAATTAAAGCCAGTGCTAGTCCTGAGCTCCAAGCAGTGAGGATGTTTGCGGAATATCTTTCAAATGAGAGTCAAAGGTAAGGATAATAAGTTGGAACTCAAGCCCTGTCTAACAGGGAAGATACTTCCATGTGGAAAGTTTCATGTAGAAGCATGGTCTTTATCGTGATTTTCTGTGGTTTTGCAGTGAATCTCAAAAAAGCAGAATTGAGTGGGGGCAGGATCTTTTCGTCTGGCTTAAGTAACGAAACACTCCCAAATTCTCACTATTGGTCTTCACAGGGATGGAATCGTTGCCGATTTGGACAAGAAAATGGCAAAAAGTGTTGATATAGCTAATACTACTTTCTTGCTGATGGCTGCTTCCATCTATTTCCATGACAAAAATCCCGATGCAGCTTTGCGTACTCTCCATCAAGGGGAGAGCTTGGAATGGTAAGTGTAACTCACCCTGGCATCGCGGAGGTGTGTGCTAGCAAAGCCTCTCTCTTGTCTAGGGAGAGGTGCCGTAGAAGTGGCTGAGGCCCAGCTTATCTCTAAAAAGCCTTGAAACCATTGAGAAACTACTTTGAGGTTTGCCTTCTTAGTAGTAAGTGATTTGGTGCTCGTCCTACAATATCAAGTCTGTTGCTCCCTTGTGAAACCTAAGAACCTGATTTATTGATTGATGTGTGCTCAGAATTGCTGAGGTGAGCGTTATGTCAATACAGTGAGGGAGCACTTGGGAGCTAGAAGCAAGCATCCCCGTTCTGGGTCCTGCTCTGAGAGCCACCTGCTCTGTCGGTTCCCAACGGCAGGGAAGCTTGTCTCTGGGTGCTGGCAGTGCCCCTGTCTGCTCAGCAGCAGGCTTCCAGGCAAGGCACAGGGAGCAGTAAAGCCTGCAGCTGTGAAAATCACTTTGCTCTTGTTCATTGCAGCATGGCCATGATGATACAGATTCTTCTGAAGCTTGACAGGCTCGATCTGGCTCGGTAGGTTTGTGTACCTTTGCTTCTTAACGGTGTGCTCTTGTGGGGTGGGCCTAGATAACAGAATTTTCATCACCCAGCCTCCCCTAGGGTGCAGTATTTCAACACCTGCAGTGGGCAGAACAACTCGTGTGTAGGTATGGGTGCGCTGCAGAACATTTTTGTTCTTCAAGTTGCAAAAGCTGTGGAGATAATAGAGCTGGATACAGCTAATGGAAGAGACGGAGCTTTAGGTTTAATCTTAACTTCAGCAGAATGTGGTCTGAATGTCTAGTCCTGGGTTTCTAACTTCCCATAGGGAAGTAAAACAGGAAGGTCTTTCACAGATTGTTTCCGTGAAATATTAAGAGGTGTTCGTGCCACGTTACCATCTTGCTGTGGCTGCTGTGCTATAGCAATGGAAGAGCTTGAGAGAAGAAACTACAATGTTGTTTCTGTCTCGAAAGAAGTTGCCTTGTCTTTCTGTTGTGTGACTCCCACTTTTGGTTCTGCAGCAAGGAACTTAAGAAAATGCAGGAGCAAGACGAGGATGCGACTCTTACTCAGCTGGCAACTGCCTGGGTGAACCTGGCCATAGTGAGTATCTTAAATGGGGATCCCTGGCCTACAACATCTGAGAATCACTGCTCCACATCTTGTTCCTGATGGCTCTTTTCACATCATGCTTTCAGAAAAGCTTGCAGGGGTTTTGTTGGGTTTGGGGTTTTTTTTTTCCCCCTTCCTCCAAGTATACAGAAAATATTGGTAGCTGGCTTCGCAAACTAACTGGCTGTTTTGATTGTCAGTCTTTCATCTGTGCTCCTTAGCCTTCAGCTCACATAGGGAAGAGCTAAACCATGCTTAAATGATTCACAAAACATTAAAATATAAAATGGAAAGCTGCAGTGTTACTAGCATCCAGACCTTGCAATTAAACTCCAAGAAAAAAATGTAATCCTGTGCTTAGAGCAGACTGTCTTTAAGCATGTTCGTGAATCGGACAAAAACGTACACTGTTTGGCAGTCCAGATAATCAGGCAATTGAAAATAAGTAGTCTCCTAAAATTCAGTGAAGTCCAAGGTTATGCATGCAATAACCTGTTGTACTATTAAGACTTCTTTTTTTTAGTGTTCACTTGGTTTTGTTATGACATCTCTCATATATAGCCCTTCCCTTACAATAGTGTGCTGCTAGATTTTCCTTAAGATCTTAGTTTCCGCAAGGGATCCCACCTCTGACTGGTGGAAGCCACTGCATGTAGAACGTTTCTGAAGCTGGAACTTTCTGAAAAGCCAGGTCCAAAGCCAGGCTAGGCTTGTAATTATAAATTACAGCCAGGCGTGTAATTATAAAAATCTCATTTCATAATCCTTTATTATGTCAAACATCTGAAGTGGTTCTTTTGAAGTGGTTTTTTTTTTCTTCTTGAATGGAAGCCTGGATCTTTTGATCATTTAGGTGGTACTTACTATTTTTGCATTTCTTTCATCTATGGTCTGACAGTGATCTGTTGTGGTACAGGAGATCACATGCATGCCAACAGCTATTAACACTGGTTCTTGCGCATCTCATACCTGTGCTTTATAACCCTAGAAATGAACTTTGTGCCTAGTCCTTCAACATGGCAAGAACGTACAGGTAATGAAACTGTGGGTGTTTGTCTCCTCCCTTTGCAGGGTGGTGAGAAGTTACAAGATGCCTATTACATCTTCCAAGAGATGGCAGACAAATGCTCCTCCACCCTCCTCCTACTTAACGGACAAGCAGCCTGCTATATGGCTCAGGGCAAGTGGGACGATGCAGAGGGAGTACTTCAAGAGGCATTGGACAAGGTACTTTCTGTTTTTGCCAGGTGGATTTGCTCTCAGGGGGATATAGAGTAAAAACAGCAAGGACTTTCGCTGTTAAACTTCACGAAAATACCAATATATTGATATATATCGCTAAAGGTGGTTGCTGTTAATACCTACCTTTCCTTCTCCTTCGCCTTTTCCAGTCAAGTGAGCTATAAGTTTGGCAGAACTTGTTCTTGCAGAGCTGTGCCGGTTGTTACACTTAATCACGGTAGAGGTAAGTCAGATAGATCAGGTGATTGTTCTTGTTTTCAGGACAGTGGCCATCCTGAGACCCTGATCAACTTTGTTGTCCTGTCACAGCACTTGGGCAAACCGCCAGAGGTGAGGCTTGTTTTATTGTACTCAGCAAGCAGATATGATCAGCCCGTTCCTGCCGCTGAGGGCAGGTTGTGTGTTCCTAGTGCATGTGGTAACTTTGCTTGGGTTTCCGCCATTTTATATGTTCTCGTCAGGATTGGCATTAACAAAATAGAATAGTTCTGGGGTGCGGGGAGCTCGCATCTTCAGTATTCAATAAAAGTGTGGAAATACAGATGTTGTAGACAATGGCGTATACTTGAGAGGAAGGCCTGGGCAGAAAAAAGGAATCTCTTGAGTTCTGAGATCAGTTCTCACTGATTGTTTTCTTGAAACCGCTATTTAAGGTCAAATTTTGCATTGCAGAGTATGCATGGGTCTTACTGGTTTTACCTGGGGCTGCTAACATTCAGGACACTGAGAAAATCAGGTCTTCGCTCGCTGTAAACAAATACGTTGAAGTGTGATATTTTAAACTCTCAGCTTCTCATATTATCTCAATGTCTAAATTTATCTCTCTCATCCCATCAGGTTACAAATCGCTATTTGTCACAGTTGAAAGATGCGCATAAAAACCATCCGTTCATAAAGGAGTATCAGGCAAAGGTACTAATTACTTTCTAATACAAGTTTGAATTTATTTTGCCTCATACCAGTGTCTGATGGGGCGAGTGGATTCTTTACCAGTAAACATGACTGCAGTTCTGAGGGGGCAGGTCCATGTTCTTTTTCTGTCACATTACTTCCCAGGAAATTTTCTAGCCCTTGTGAGAGATGTTGGGAAACTAAAGCCAGGTGTTAAGCAAAGGAGTGATGTACCCCAACCTGGTAACGTCTTGAAAGAATAGCTCTGAGATATGGGTTCTTAATCCGAGTCAGAAGTTTGTCACCATCAGACATTATGCTTAAATAGAGGAAACATCCTTCTGGAAGAGAGAATTTGGGGAGTGGGGAAAGAAGGATAAAGATAATAGCGAAGGGAAAATGGAACAAATTGAAAAAAATTAGGAACTGATACAGGTGATCTTGCTTCTTAGAATTCCTTTTGCCTTAGTGAGCTGTGATAGTGGTAGTCTCTTCAGCTAATGCGGGTTTTATTAAATTATCAGTAAAGTTCAAGGTTTGTTCATTTTATTTCTGTTTCTGATTTGAAGGAGAATGACTTTGACCGGCTAGCCATGCAGTATGCCCCCAGCGCGTGAGGAGAGGGGAACGAGGCTGCAGACCTGCTCTGTGGTACCTTGGGAACTGGGGTTGATGTGCAAAGCCTCTCTGGTAACACGGAAAAATGCCCTCTGCAAGTCAGTCTGGTTTAACTCACTGTGGCAGGGTCTTGCAATCCAGCAAGCCAGTGCTAAACCTGTATATAACTCGTAGCTACTTGAATTTGGTAGCTGAAAAGCTTGTGTTCTGGCTTACCTGGGTCCTGAACTCTGTTTAAAATACAGTGCGAGTCAAGAGTATGCAACACTGTACCTTAAACATTCCTAATAAAGCCTTTTCTGGATCTGTGTGCCCCTCAATTTCTGGAATTCAGGTAATTCCACTCTGGGATTGAGCCCTGTCATCTGTACCGAGGCTATACTTGTGGGAAGAGTATGAAGGTTAATTTTAAGCATCTGCATTCTGTACGTGGATGAATCCTGATTTACGGATCTTCTTTCAGCCTGACTAATGACTCCTCCTTTAACTTCAGCATCCTCTGGAAGAAGCGTACACAGCTGTAGGGGTTACTGCTGGTGAGAGGGAAAGCTTCCCCAAAATAAAAATAATCCGATTGTAATAGGCTCAGCCTTAATCTTAAATTGGTAACATGCAGTAGCTCATGTCTTGGAGCCAGGAAAGTAACACCCTGCAGTACGTGTGGAAGTGCACTTGTCACCAGTCACTTCTGAAAGTGTGGTGGTGGTTGTTGAACTTGACGTGTCGTGGAACATAATGTGATCCAGCGCTACGTGATGACGCTTTTCTGTAGCCTCGGACTCCTGTCTAGCGTTTCAGACTACTGTATGTGTGGAGCGATTGCGTTGCGGCAGAGATGCAAAGAGCAGATGTCCAACTGGAACTCTCAGCTGGGACCTCCTGAACTCTAATATTTGAATTATCTTTTCAATTATCATTTGGGTTGCATTTGGGGGGGGAGGTTATACTACACTGTAAATGTGTCCAACTGGCGTTTCCTTTGTGCCCACCTCGGCCGTGATTGCTCTGAAAGGGCTCATTGTCTCTCTCCTTGGCTTGTTTAGTGAGCAGCTATTTTCAATGAGGGGTTATTCATGGTCCAGTCTTGGATGAATGTTTCCTTTGTGGAGCTGTCTGAGGGAGACGTGAAAGGGGCTTGTGTATTCAGGGCAGCCATTACCCACTTGATGGGCCATGATAAATTGACTTAAAAATGTAAACAATAAAAGCAAGTGGCATAGCAGGAGCCAGCGTTGTCAGTGTGAGAATAGGGGAACATGTTGTTCGGACCTCCGAAAGGAATGAGTTTGTGTTTTCTCATTGCTGCCCCAGACCAATTAGAGAGGTTCCAGAGAACTCGAAGGCAGAATGGCTGTGGTCAGAGCAATGACTTTAAATGAGATAAAACTCATTTATATTTTGTCGTTTTCTTCCCCTGTCAAGCTGGTTCAAGTTACAGTTCCATGAGTGCCTGTGAGGATGATGATGATTATGCTCCATCTCTAGTAGTCAGGATCCCACAGCCGCAATTTATCCAATAGTTTTGGTGCATTAGAGCACAACTGAACTCCATTTACTCCTCCCTGGCTGAAACCGAATACCCCTGTGCCACTCCAGCGCCGTTGGTCTGAGGTTCCTGTTGTGGCTTACTTACCATGAGACAATTTAAACAATTTAAATTTGGTATTTTAGGAGAATCTTCATCTTAAACTCATGCTTCTCTGAGCGAGCCAAATGTCTGTGTGTGACTCTGGACATATGGCTTTTAATTTTAAACATATACATAACAAGGTTTCTGTTATCTGAATCAGCAGCTAGCCTGAGTGCAAGCTGCCTGCCTTCTGGAGGAGGCATCCAGTCAAGTCTTTGATCAGGGGTGGCCTTTTGGGAGCGTGTGTTTGCATTCTTCAGGTGTATCTCATTATTCCAGAGCCTTCTTAACTGCAGCAGGTGCCAAAGTTCAGCTGTGATGGTAGAGTGGAAACACCTGATTGCTTTCCACTGAACTGCTTTGTGGGGAAGGGATGAATCTGCTGCTGCTTGGAGGCTTTTGCTGAGAGGTATGGAAAAAAAGAAAGATCTGGAGAAATGTTTCTCTTTGCAAATCAAATGAAATAACGTTTAAGAGTCAATGTTGAGTCGGGTATTTTGAAGGTGGAGAGCTGCAGGAGCTCTGGGTCGTTGGACAAGGTTGTGGGTAACTTCCCGCCCCCACGGCCACCCAAAGGGTGCACCTTGGCAGGCAGGGCAGTTTTCTGCTGTTGTATCGCCAATTGTCTTCTCTTGATACTGAAATATTAGTATTTTGTCTCTGCTTGTTGCTACTGGAGTGATTCCAGCCTATTGTCACGGCTCATCCTTCAAGAGAGCGGTCGCGGTGGGTTTTTTTGGTCTTTATTTTTTTCGGCACGTAAAATAATTTCATTCAGCGAGCGCCTGCGCTGACTAACGAGCACCTAACGAGCCGCTGCTCCCCCCTCCGCGCTGATTAACAGGCCCTTAATGAGCCCCCGCTCCCCTCCGGGCACGCTGCCCTCCCCTCCGGCGGGGCCGAACCGGCTTCTCCAGCCGCCGATCGCACCCATCAGCCCGGCAGCGGGGGGGGGGGGGGTCTAAGCGGAGCCCCTAAGGGGCCGGCCCGTTGTTTCGGGGGCGGCTCTTAGGGCCCGGTAACGGCGGGGAGGGGAGTCCCGTCCCCCGTCCCGCCCCGCCGGGGAGCCTGCGCGGAGCCGGCGGGCAGCGGTCGGGCCATGGGCGGGCAGAGCTGAGCACCGGCGGCGGCGGGATCGCCATGCCGGCTCCCGAACCTATGCCCGGTTACGGGCAACTGCTGAAACGAGGTTACGGGAGTTTGACGGAAGCGATAAAGGCTTGCGGAGACTGCGGCTGGGAACTATCGCGACAGACCTGGACCGAAAACGCCTACCTGGGTTGGGGAGAGGTGTTGCTCTGCGGACTCTGCGCCCTCGGATGGACCGTGCTGCGCCGCGCCGCCGCCCGCAGGCTCTTTGGGGTCAGTCCGTACCGCCGGGGAGGGATGGGGACCGGGGGGACACACACACACGTACCCCCCGGGGACGCCCGTGGTACGGGAGGGCTCCTCTCCTCCATCCCGGGGACGGGTTGGATGGGGAAAGCCCGTTCTCCTTTCCCCCGGAGCCGCATCCTGGAGGAGCGAGCATCCCGCTGCAGCGGGAGAGCTCTCTCCCCTTTCCCCAGTCCCCTTAGCTGCGTCCCGGGAGGGTTTGGGGGTTTGTTTCTTCCGTGGGGGGGGGGGGGAGAAGAGGACGACATTTCTGCGTGTCATCCGTGGTTTGCATGAAAAATGTCCTTCCCCGCTTTCCCTCCCCGGCGCGGCGGTGGAGAGGATGGCGTGGGGATAACTGCTGTACCGCAGTGCTGGGCTGACCTTCTCCCGAGCGTGGGGAATGCAGGGATGCGAGCATCCAACCCTCACGGCCTCCGAACGGGTTTGCTGGCCGGGTTGTCCCCTCCTCGCTAATACAGTGCTTTAAGGGATAGGATGAGCAGGACATCCCCGGGAGCGAAGAGCAGCTCTGTTTAATATCTCTCTGTGAAAAGCGTACGTAATGAAATAAGACCTCCCCTCTCCTTCTGATGGCTCAGTCCCAGCAGAGGCGATTTTTTTTCCACGCCGCTTTCCTAGAGAGATGCTGTGCGCTTTGCTCTGCAATTACCCTGGCCTTGATGGGACTGGAAAGGCAGAAGCGACGGAGATGCCGTGTTTTGGGTCGGGGATAGCCCTCAGCTCTCGGGGATGCAGAGAACCCTTCTCTCACCTACCCCTGAGTATGGTGGCATCAGGCCTTGAGTAGCTACAAGAGCGTGCGTGGTTCTTTGCAGTTAGGTGGGACAGGCCTTGTTCCCTGGGTGAACCGCTTTTCGGAGGCTGCTTCACAGATTGAAGACAGCTGCCTTGCATCCCATAATTAGACTATCGGGAGTCACTGCTGACCCCTCTCTACCCTATCTGCTGCCGAGCCTGCCTTTAAAGTGGCTCTTCCTTTGCTGCTCAGAGCTGGCTTTGCTTATCCAGTAATGCGAGGTGGATCTTGACCTTGTGTAAGGTTCCAGTCTAAGTCCTCTGGAGTCATTTGAAGCTGCTAAACTGGCATGTAGGCAAGGTAACCTGCTGGCTTTTTGTATAGGACTGAATTTCTCCTTGTTAGCTGCACTGCTGCCTGCCTGTGGCTACCGATGGGCAGCGTACAGCACCTGGTGACGCTGGGAGTGGGTTGAACAGAGGTAGCCTTAGGTCTGTCGTAACAAATTGGAGGTAATTTCTTTTGTGCTCCAGTTTCTCGTTGTGTAAGGCTCACCTTTACAGAGCGAGCGGTGATCAGAGCGTGAAAAAAGCTCTTAGTGCTGTGGAGTCTGCTCAGTGCCCTCAGAGGATGCTTGGCAGCTCCTACGAGTGCCGAGGTATTGTTCCTTTGGAGAAATGGGTCACACTTGTAATTGCAGAAGAGTGAGGCGGGTTGATCAGAGCCGGTTCTTGTGGCTACATCTGCATGTGTTATAGTGATGAGATGCTAAGCGAAATTGTGATAGCATCAGTTTCTCCCAGCAGATAGGTGGAAAGGTAGCAGTAGGGAGAGACAACTCTCTGTCCGTATATGTATTCTAAAAGGATCTGAAGCTTTTCCCTTTATTCTGCTGGAGTTGCTACGGGGAAAGGTGGAGGTTGTGGCTTTCCTCTAAAACCTCTGGCAGTATTTAGGAAATCAGTTTGTCCTGCATGGCCCCTGTATGGGCAGCGGTGGAGCCAGGGTCATTCAGGAGGAAAGTCAGGGAGAAAAAAAGACCTCCTGTTTAACCCTGGGAGGAAACTTCTCCCATGGTCAGGACTTTGCTTCCCCGTGCAGACTCAAAGAGTATCCTTACTCATTTTGAATCTGTTCAGGTTCCCTGCAAGAACTGAAACACTCACAGTTATAAAAAATGAATCCACTCAGCGTCTGGAGAACGCTACCTTCCTGCATGTTATTCATAAATAATAAATCTTGCCACTTGGATTGTGATTCTCTGCATCTGAAGAGGAAGCGACTCTTACCACAAGGCCTTGAAGCTTGGAGTGTAAAGTGCACCTTACTTAGCTCTGGCTGTGACCGCTTCTCTGAGAAATGAGTGCGTTAAAGCCATATACCTCTTCCTGTGCTATCTGCATGGCCCTATTTTTGTCATTGGGATCGAGAGAAGAGAAGGTAGGATCCTCGCTCTCTTTGAGGACTGCAGCAGCATTTAGCCTGCAACATCTTTGTCACAGAAGGTCTCGCAGTTGGGTTGAAAAAGTGGTAAAGGTTGTGCCTGTGATGGGAGGGGTTTGGTTAGGATTTGAAAGTGTGGACTTTCACCTGTTACAACAGCTAAGCTAGTGCCTGTGCACAGACGTGGTTTTTCCATCATCCTTAGCGCAAAGATAATTTTTGGCCTGTTGCTGCTCCTTCATAGAATCCTTATTGGTGCAAATACGGAAAGGAGGTTTTTTTGGCGTAGGAAGGATTCCAGTTAGCTGAGCAAATGTGGATTACTAGGTAGGGAAAGACCCCCCCAAAGCCAGCTATACTGGGGGCACGGGCATCTCTGCAAAGGGCAGAGGGAGGTATCCTTCCTCTCTGGGGTCTGCCCTGAGAGCTTCTGCTCTTTGTCCCCTTGACTTCTGAGTGCACAAACGTGAATGATACCCAGCCCATGTCTGATTGTACGAGCTTGCTGGAGCTGCAGACCACCTTCAGAAATGAAGACCAAGCTGGTTCTAGGCAAGTGTTCCCATCCCTGGAAGCCTCCTTGGTGCTTGTGCCCCTGTCTTCCTGCCACGGTTAGTGTCTGAGCTCCACTGGTCTCTGAAAGCCACCGTCCTTGGTGTGTCCCCTGCGTGGAGAGCGGCTGCAGCCAGGCTCTGTGGAGTTTGATTAAAAAGCAGCAACCTGAGCATCTCTGCATTAGTGAAACATCCTGGAGGGCAGCTGAGCCCAGCAGTGCCGAGGCCAAGCGCCGTTGGAATAGGACCAGGCAGCTCCACTTGGGAAAGGCTTGGTGAAATGCCTGGAGCTCCGCAAGCCTGTGCTAGCAGGTCTCCTTTCCCAAGCAGGTCTTGAGCTGTGCAGTGAACTTGAACAGATAAAACTAAGAGCACACCTGGATTCATGCACAAAGATGATCCAGAATAGCTGTGGCAAGCCTAGGCAGACACTTGCGGCCCTAAACTACCCTGAGCCTTCTTTGCTGCTGGGAATTAAAGTCCCCAAAGTCAGCTAAGTCTGTCAGTGAGCAAAATCCATTCTGTACAAAAGCTGCCTCTGAATCTGGTGATGTTCGTCAGGTATCACCTCTGTCCTTAACGGCTGTCTGCCTTTTCTCTGCAATGGGTAAATGTTTTCCATTTTTGGCCCAGACGCTAGTCAGCTTGCTCTCTTAGTGGTGTCAAAATTTGTAGGACATTGCAGTGTCCTCTGCAAGGAAAAGTGTTGTGTAAATTGAAAAATGTGCTCTGGAAAGCAGCGTTTCTAGGTGAGTGATACAGTATAGCCCCAGGAAGGATATGGAAGCTGGAAAGCAAGGGTCCCTATTATCCCTTTCAGTGGTTTTTGCAACTTTTCTCCACCCTACAGTATTGTCAAGACTTGTTTTTCTGAGCCCCAGCACTGGGCGTGTGACTTGAAGCTCGGGGCGGGGGGGGGGGGAAATTATCACTGTCCCAAAAACTGGCCACCCAACACAATCTCTGCTGAGAGCAGAGGACGCCGACTGAACCCAGGGGAGGGAGAAGGCTCTGCTGCACCACCGTTTCCTCGGCTCGTCCCGCTGTGCTCTGCCTGCCAGTTTGAAGCAAAAACCCTGGAAACTCAAGGGGAGAAAGCCACAACAATGGGTCTTTTCTTCACCCCAGGAATGAAGCTGCGCTGTTGCGTCTCGGAGCGGGGGCTGCTCTCCCTGTGCCGCTGTGTCAGCAGTCAGGCATGAGGAGGTTATTCAGCCCCCGCAGCACCCTGTGGGCAGCTGTGTCTTGTCTTCAAAGAGTGTCTTCTATTGCTTTTCTCTCTTAGGGGCAAATTTTACTCCTTGCAGAGGAACCAAGGAAGAAATAACGTCTGTTGGTTTGTTGCTATTGTCATAGCGCCTTTTTTTCCTACATGTTTATCTGGAAAGCGTCGTTCGGAGCTTCATGAAGCTTCCCAGTGTCTTAGCTGCTGTGCGGGCAGGGAAACTGAGGCACCGAGCAGCTCGCTGCCTGGTGTAGGGACGGAGCAATGAGAGCTGGAGCTCTTCATGCTGTGCTCAGTTTGTTCCCCTTTCTTAGTGGGGTGACAGCCACTGCCCTTGGGTCCACAGGCTCCAGGAGACTCATTTCTTTGGGTTTAGTGACATTTCACCGGCTCTCCCCTTCTGCAGGCTCTGTGCTCCATCCCTGATGTGGCAGCGGGTCCGGGAGCAGCGTCCAGGCTGGGTACGGAGGGGACGTAGTCCCTTGGGGTGGAAAGGCACCGTCACAGCCCTGAGGAGGCACGCACCATGCTGCGGGGAGCTGTGCCACCGCCGCGGAAGGGGCAGTAGCTGTCGGTTGTGGCCAGGTTTTGAATTGGAGCTCTGCTTGCTCATCATTATCATCTGCATTGAGTAAAAGCTGATGTAAAGCTGCCAGTTCCCTGGGCTGAGGATGCTTCGTGCCAGCCATTCCTTTGTGTCCCTCTGGGGAACTCGTTGTGCCCAGAAGCCAGACGCGGCATGGCTGGGATTTGGCTGGGCCCTTGTCTCTAGGCTGGGGAGGTGGCAGAGGCGATGGGGGCGGTCGGGGGGGATACAATTCCTCTGTAACAAGCCTCGATTCATAACCCATCACTGCAAGCCTGCCGGGTTGCTGGAAGGACTCGTGTCCTGCTGCTTTAGCCGGTTGTAGATTTAAGGGAACTGGCTGCTTTCCTCTAGTGCCGGAGGCTGTAAAAAGGGAGAGAGCATGTGTTTGCTTTTTGCTGTGAGTATTTTTCTGACACTTCAGCGGAGCTGTGGGCAGTGACGGTTTCCATTCGGTTTCTCTTTCCAGCTCCAAACCGCTCTCGCAGCGCGCTCTCACCCACGGCTTTGCTCCTTCCCCCAGCCCCCCAGGTCGTGCCGAGCGGGTGCTGCGGGGGAACAGTCCCCCGGTTAATTTTACAAGTGAATCAGAAGATGCCTGTGAAGGTTTGCGTGGGGGTAATGGAGGAGGAGGAGGAGGAGGGAGGAAGAGCCAGTTGCCCTTTAAGCGAAGCCCCATTACATCACTTGCCAAGAGCCTTGGGCTCTTTCAGCCGGAGCCAGATCTGCTGTTCCCGCCGCAGCACCCGTCACCCGTAGCAACAGGCATCTCTGCACCGTTGCCGTGGGAACGGCAGCCGGGTGATGGGAGGACATCCCACCACCTTGTCCATCTCCCACCCCCAGGGAAAGGGCAGATGCACCTCCGGCGTGGTGCGGGGCTGGTCTGTGCATCTCCTGGGCTTGCGCTTCCCCGTGCAAGCGGTCCAGGTTTTGGTGGGACCCCTCCCAAGGGATGTTAATTTGTCCCCCCCCCCAGCCCCCTCCGTGATGCTGGTTCTCTTCTAATCCTTCCCTGTGTCTGCCCCAGAGCCAGCTCCCATTTCCGTAGTGCTCAGGGTACGGTCTGAGATGCCCCGTGGCTATTTAAGGGAGAAGGAGGGCTCTGTCCAGGACTTGTCATTAACCAGATATGCAGCGAGGGCTAAAACCTCCCTGAGCATCAGCCCCCACAAGCTGGAGTGGGGTAGCCCTTCCCTGGATTTTGCTTTTGCTCCAGACTGGGAGCTGCTGCCATGCCTGCAGTGGACTGTTCATCAGGCTCACGGTGGCAATTTGCTGCGCTGCTGCCTTCTCTGCTGAGGGTCCGAGTGTCCACAAAATGCAGGTCGTCTCAGTAGTACGTGCGTGCCCCTCGGGTGATGGTCCTTGTCATCAGCTCTGCCTGCCTGGGGTAAAAACCTGGTGTCGTTTCCCCTTTGCAGGTAGGGAACCGAGGCGCAGGGAAGAAGCAAAATGATTTGGCTGGCGATCGGCAGCAAGGCTGCGACAGGGATTTGAGGCTGAGCTCAGCATCCTAAATTCAGCCCCAGCTTGCTGTCGTGGTAGCATGGTGAGCTGTCCCCATATCTGAGCTGCTTCTGTGCTCCACTCTATGGAGACACAAATAATTCATGCTTTCTGGGCTCAGGACTTTGTCTCTGCATTATTTATTCACCCTTCAAGCTTCCTCCTCTTTTTCCTACCGTGGCTCCTGTTGGAAGAAGCCTTGGCAGCAGCGTGTTCCTGGTCTCAATGAGGATGGCCATGCTCTGAATGCGAGATGCGTAGCGGGAGGCCAGAGCTGTGCCTCTCTAGCTGGAGGGGATACGGACAACTTGGCAGACCTTTGTGGGGCTGGTGCTTCCAGGTCTGACCAGCGCTGGGAAATTCGGACCTTAGAACAAAGCGCTTTTGGGCTGGAACAATGCTTGGAGCTGAGTCCTTTGAAAATCTGATGCAGAGAGGGGCTAAAAGCCAGACCAGCCACCGCCTGGGGACAGCTGGGGCCTTAATATAGCCTTTGAGCATCGGGGAGCCGAGCGCTGGCTGCAGAAAGTGCTGACCTGGGGCAGGGTACGGTTACTTTGCAGGCATTTTGTTTTCATCTCGAGTTTATCTGGTCTCTCCCTGGGGAGCTGTCAGCTTTGGGGGGGGGCCTTTGGGTGTTATCTGTGTTTTAGGCAGCAATGATTCCCTCTGGACCTTGAGCAACACTCCCCTGCATTGACTGCTCCCCTGCAGCCACAGCTGGGGGCTGCGGAGGTCGGCTGGGCTGATACGGCTCTGTCACGCTTGTGATGAGAAGCAGAAATGGTGCCTGGCGTTGCTCAGCTGCCACGGAGGGAAAAAAATCCGTGCCCGGAGCCCCAGCTGAGCTAAGGGCAAGCTCAGCATGCAGCATCGCTCGCTCTCCACCGCACCGTCTGAGACGAAGGGTCAGCTGCTCCATTTTACTCCTGGGGAGCTGAGGCTGTTTAATGCTGGGGCTTTGCTTTTCCTATGATTTCCAAGTTGTCCCTACCTTCGGTGGCCCAGCTCTCACTGTCACAGAACACGAGTGTTGGGAGAGCTGGGCAGTACTCGTCATCCTCGGGAGCGTGGGGAACTTGGGGTGAGAAAGTTTCGTTCTGATGAGCGTGAGCAGCCTGCAGAACTGCTTGTCCTCCCTTCCCTCGCTTTGGCCATATTTGGGGAGGCTTTGCCTCCTGTTTCTGAGTCCCGACGGGTGGGAGGGCTGCTGCAAACCACAGCGGGGGAAAAACCAGCAGCGTTTCAGTGCTGGTCAGCTGAAAAAGCTGCTGGGAATGTGGGTGAGCATGGGAAGGTGTGAGAGAGCAAGAGGAGCCAGTGCCCCAGCCTTTACTGACTCATTGCCTGCAAATCTGGCCCCCTCCAACACTGGTTTCCCATGCAGGGGAGTCTTGTGCCATGCTGGTTGGGTACAGCAGCGGCTGCGTGTTTAGGAGCCTTTGCTTCCTCAGTTGAAACGCTCTTTTCTGGGAGTTGGCAGCACTGCAAGGTCCGTATGCACAAGATAGTATTGTTATGGCTTCCTCTTCTGGGTTTCCTAGTGCAGATAGGACCTGATTTTTATTTTATTAGTTATTGACTCTGTTCTGCAAAAGCCAGCTGTGGTCAGCCCTGCTCCTGGAGGGAGGGTGATGGAGTGGTGCCCAGACTGTGGGACGCATGCCGTAGGCTTCTGCCTTTTCCACGAGGCTCTGCTTTCACAGCTTTCCAGTGTGGCCAAAGCTGAGTGGAAGGATCTCTAGCCTCATGTTTTTCCCTGCTTCAGGCTCTCTCTAGAGCCTCTTTGACCTCCTTATTTGTGCTGTCAAGAAGGCCAGAAAAATGGGGGTTTTGACCCTGGTTTTGCCCCGTCTGGTAGTGGTAGCGCATGCATCATGCGGTGCTCAGGTCTCTTGGAGATTTGGTGAACTCTGCCCTGGGCTCCCCAGGGCCTCTCTTTTTGCCCTGTGTGATGATACTTCTCCCCTTTCCTTGCAGCCCTTCGGGGAGTGGTGCAACTTGCAGCCGAAAGATGCTGCCAAGATGCCTGAGAGTGCCTGGAAGCTGCTTTTCTACACGTTATCCTGGTCATATGGCATCTACCTGCTCTTCTTCACCGACTACCCCTTCTTCTATGACCCACCATCCGTCTTTTACGGTACAGTAAGAACCAGGGAGAAGTGGGTATGGATTAGGATATCCAGATTCACAGGATGCCTGGGTTGAACAAGGGGACGGGTGTTGGGGTGAGCAAAAGAGAAGACTGAACCCCTAAATTGCCTTTTCTGTGATGCTGTGGGTACAGAAAGGGCACAACAGGCTGTCTCCGTTCATTTTGCTACAGAGAGAGTCACCTAGTGGCTACTGCAGAGAGCAGGGGCTGGGATGTGTCAGCTTTGGAGGGGAATGGGATTGAGTAGTTCAAGTAGGAGAGAAAAGTAAATCAAGGTTTCTCCCTTAGGTCTAGGAGAGGGACTGGCTCTAATGCCAAAGGGTCTAATGCCAAAGGCAGAGTTTGGGAGCCAGGATACCTGGGTTCCCTTCCAGCCTTCGCCTCCGCGATGACCTCCTGAAAGGGAGCTGGAGCACCTGAGCACAGCAAAGTGCTGGGGCTGCTTGGGGCAGCTCTGCTGCTTGCTCCCCACTGTTTGCGCTCCCGTCTCTCTGCTGTTGACAGAAGCTCTGCGCTCGCAGCTCCGGGTTCACCCGGGTGTCTTTTGTCCCACCCCAGACTGGAAGAAAGGCATGGATGTGCCCACAGACATCGCCATCGCCTACCTGTTGCAGTGCAGCTTCTACGGACACTCCATCTACGCCACCGCCTACATGGACACATGGCGCAAGGACTCCGTTGTCATGCTTCTCCACCACGTGGTCACGCTGACCCTCATAGCCTTCTCCTACGCTTTCAGGTGAGGTCCCTGGCTCTGACACTGTCCCTCTGCAACGTGTCCCAGGCCAGCCTTGGGCAGCTACGCAGCAAAAGCCGCAGCCTTTTTGTGCTCACGTGCATCTCACGGGCACGTAGCAGGAGGACTCTTGCTGGGTTGGTGCGGATTCTCCCCTGCCTCCATGCTATTGCAGCAATCCCAGTGCTCATGAGCCATTGCCCAGTGCCAGACCCGCCTTGCTACGAGGTCTGGTTGTCTGGATTATTCAGGGAGTCTGTCTGCTCCCGGTGTGATAGACCATGGGTGTTGGGTGCTAACATCAACCCGCTGCCCCACACGTCTCCCTCCCTGCTCCCCTTTGTCCTACAGGTACCACAACGTGGGTATCCTCGTGCTCTTCCTGCACGATGTCAATGACGTGCAGCTGGAATTCACCAAGCTCAACGTCTACTTCAAGCACCGGGGGGGAGTCTATCATCGCCTCAACGACATCATCTCCAACATCGGCTGCCTCACCTTCAGTGTCAGCTGGTGAGTTTGCCTGATCCCACTTCCAACCGTCCTTGCCAGCTTTTGCAATCCCCCTGGTGCCTCGGGGTACAGCCGGCTGGGTTTGTGTGCATGGGAACCAGCCCTTTCAAAAACTATTTGGGAAGAGGTTCCCGCAGAGCCTGACCCCATGCTGGGCTTGGAATCCTTCTGTAGTCACTTTGCCGTCTGTCACCACAGAAGTGCCTGTGAAATCTCGCTTGCAGCATGACAAATGACCCCAGGGGAGGAGGAGCTGTTTCCATTTTCCCACTCGCTTGGTTTTAGCAATAAGAAGCAATTTTGCAAGAAGGAAACAGGACTTAGGGCTGTCCCAGATTCCAGCTTTGCTGTTCCTCTCAGGGCAAGGCTGGAGGAAAACAAAGATGAAGAATAGCGATGGGTAACTTGCAGGTTGTCACTCCTCACTCGTCCCTTTCTTTCCTTTCACCCTCTCTACAGGCTGCTCTGAAAACAGCAGTGGCAACAAGAGCTCTCAATTTGAGGGAAGGGTTTTTAGTGATAAACTAGGGGTGCACGGGACTAAGAAAACCTTCCAGTTATATTTCCATCCTGTCTCCCATCCAGTTGAGGTAATCTGCAGCATAGACCTGCTTCTCTACCCTGAGAAAGCCCTTTCTCTGCCCTGCCGCTGGTGCCAAGCCTTTTCTGCCCATAGAAATTGTATTTTCTCCCTTCAATAGCTGCCCTTTCACAGGGTCTGTGTGAAGTCCTATCTAGAGCCAGACCTGTAAACCCAAGCCAGATGCCAAGAGCAGGGACTGCCGGGTGCAAGGGGAGCTGGTGAGGGCTGCTTGCAGGCAGGGGGTTGTGCTGGGGGAAGCTGCGCTGGGTCTCATGTCTCTCCTGGGATCCCTCTGGGCCGTTAAACCCACCCTGCTCCCTCTGCCCTGGCAGGTTCTGGTTCCGTCTCTACTGGTTTCCCCTCAAGGTGCTCTACGCCACTTGCTACTCCAGCCTGCAGTCGGTCCCTAATATCCCCTTCTACTTCTTCTTCAATGCTCTGCTCCTTGTCCTCACTCTGATGAACATCTACTGGTTTCTGGTGAGTAGGGGGAGCTCAGCAACCCCTACACTAGCTTCTCCCTCCTCTGCTGCTCCTGCATGGCGCCGGCTCCCTGCTTGTCTTGGGGGCAGCTGGGGGGGACTGCAGGGATGGAGGAGGATTCGGAGGACTTGGGGGATGGCTTGGGGGGGAGAAGGGAAACCCCTGTCAGTGCCTGGGGCGGGGGGGGGGGCTGCTCTGCGCTGGAATTCAGACCGTCTCGCACCCCAGGGGTCCGTGGAGAGGGAGCGATAACAGCAATTGGGGCAGGCTGGAACTTGATGTGGGTGTAAATGCTCTGGCATCCCCTGAAGCTTTGGGAAGGGGGTGAAAAGGGTGGACATGGAGGGCTCACGTCAGCAGGCTCAACCCTGGGCAGGGCAGGGTAGCATCTGAGTCTATCATCCTGTGGGGATGAAGTCAGTTATGAGTAGTTGCAGGTCATCGACCACGTCCCAGGGCTTTGGTCATCCCGGAGAGATCTGCCCTGCCTTTCTTGGGGTCGAGGACAGCAGAGAAAGGTCCCACTTAGCAAACGGGGGTGAGTAGGTTAGGTGGAACGGCTCTAAGCCTTGGAGCTTGTGGCTGATGGTGTTTCTCACCCCACAGTACATCGTCCTGTTTGTGGCCAAGGTGCTGATGGGGCAGATGCAAGAGGTGAATGATGTGCGCGAGTATGACGTGGAGGACAGCAAGAAAACCACAACGGCCAAGAAGAAAGAGGCTGGACTGCAGCTGCCCAATGCTCTGAAAGAAGGGTATGTGGGCAGGGGGGGATGACACATGTACAGCATCTGTGGACTAGGGCAGGGGGTGCTGGCAGAGCTCCCAGGGCACTGGAGCCACTGTCAAAGGGTTCACCACTGGGCTGGAGGGTGGAAGAGCAGGATGCCTTGACACAGAATATAAAGCTTTGCTGCAGGTATCGGGAAGGACTTTGTATCTCCATGCCTAGGCATTGTGGTGTGTCCCTCCAGCTTTCTGTCCTGTGAATCCTCGCCCACCCCTTCCCCTGCTCACTCTGTAGGACTGGCTCTTTGCTTGAGGCTGTTCTTTCTGAGCAGCATCTGCACTTCATGTGGTGAACACAAAGTCTGGCAAGGTGCTGGATCCCACAGAACAGGTCTGGCTGACTGGGGACAAATTGTCTGTGCGAGCCTGTTAAGACAGGTCTGACCTCAGTAGTGATCTGTGAAAGTAAGGGAGGGAGAGTCAGTGTGGAGACCAAGGCTCACTGTCCGCTCTGCTCTCTTTCACAGGATGCACCTGAAGAATGGACTTGTAAAAGACAAGCGGTTATAAGGGAAGCGTGGCTGCTGCAGCCTGGGCAGCCTGGCTGGATCTGGGGACTGACCCGGGACCCTACACTCAAACCCAGCAAATGAAAGGCACAAGGAGAACTTCATCCCTGGTACCCCTTCCTCCCCTGCCTGGAGCTGGGGAAGAGATGCCACTGACAGGATCAGGCCCCTCCTGGGGCTTGCCTGTGACCAGGCTTCACCTGATGCTGATGTGCTTTCTGCAGCCAGTCCGTGCTGGTTCAGTTGAGAGGCTGGTGGCTTTGCTGGTCCAGGTAGGATTTGGAGCTGGCTTTAGGTCCCCTGGTGTTTCTTCTGTCACTCCATCCCTCGGCTACTCTCAGTCCCTTTGTGATTTCCCCGTCTTTACCGTTGGACCCTCTCACCGACCCTTCCTCAGGCCCTTGAAGGGTCCTCGGACCCAGCATCACACCGGGGAGGGAAACATCCTCTCTTGCATTGGCATCACCGTCCCAGGCGAGGGGAGCCCAAGGCCAGCTCTTCTCTAGCTGCCAAGCAGGGACTAGAGAGGTGATGCACTGCACCTCTGAGCCTTCCTCCTCAGGAGGAATCACTAATACGGAGCTGCCCACAGATAGCTGGAGGCACAGCACGGTTCCCATGTGCAGGTCTGCCTGGAAACCCAGCCCTGGAGCATTATTCCAGCCTCTTGTCCTGCCAGATGAGCGCCAGGCGATTTAAATTGCTTAAAAAGCCTATGTAAGTCTTACAATTGCTTAAAAAGCCAGTCCCAGACCTGCAGGGTCCCTTGCTGAGGGATCTCTAGACTCTCACCCAGCAATGTCTGCTTGCTCAAGTAAAGAACAAATAGTTTCTGCTCCTCGTGTTGGTTTTCCAGGCAGCACCGACCCTGAGCCTTGCAGCTCTTCTCTCGCAGGGCCAGGACCCACAGCTCCTGGGTCCTCCCTGGGACGTGGAGCTCCGTCCCAGCTGGGAACAACAGGCAGTGGAGGTGGGGGATTCAGGGCATTAATTCCAGGCATCAGAGGGTGGTTAATTGTTTGGTTTGGTGTTTTGTTTTGTTTTTTTTTTCCTTGTTTGGTCTGTCATATTGATTCAACTCCAGGCTCCTTGTGAGAGCCCCAGGGAAAGTTCCTTGGTAAACAGAAAGCAAAACGTGACTTGGGCTGATGGAAACTGTCCCAAGCTGGGGTAGGACCTGTCACCTTCTCACTTGTCATCGCCTAGCAGGGTTTCAGAGGGGTGCATCTCAGTGCTTTAGTTCCTTGGCTTTCAAGCGGGATTTGCAGGAAGAAGGAAATGAAGGGAACTGATATCCCAGGCCTCTTTCTGCTCAGTCATAGGAAAGCTGGGGCAGCGATGGTGGCGAGTTGGGGTAACGGCGGTACCTCGTCAGCACGTGTGGGGGTAAACTGAATTTTATAGTACCAACTTGCCCAGGCTTCGACATTTAGCTGGGTAACCCGTCGGCCAGCGTTGTGTGCGTGTAATGTCGGATACACTGCCTGCAGTTTTGCTGTGATGGCTAGAAAGGGGCTGTGCAAAGGGGGAGACCACGGGGCTCCCTCTGCCTGGCTGGGGCAGGGACCCTGCGCTGGGGGTGGGTGCTGGGGGTGGGTGCTGATGTCTTTTTCGTGCTGGTGCTGGGGTTGTGTGTCTTGTGGGCAGGGTGGTGTGTGCGGCAGGGAGCTGAGTGAAGATTTGGGGTGCTGGAAGTTGATGGCCTTAAAGAGAGAGGTGTTGGATGCTGTGATTGGGGTTGGGGGAAAGCGGATTTGGGAGGAGGGAGCAAGAGGAGATCCTGGTCAGTGCCACCTCCTGGATCTGGGTGGGATGTCCACAGTGGATGGGAGCAGCGCTGGACTTGCCAGCAGCTTTGTGTGGGGAAGAACAGCCTCTTCCCTGCCACCAAGGACTGTGGTTGGACCTTGATGGTGTGGAGATGTGGGAGAGATTGTAGGAGCTCTGAGAGAGGAGGGCAGCTGCCCTCCTGCCACGCAGCCTCAAAGGGTTAACAGGTCCTGGGAAGCCTGGAGGGACCATTCACACCCTCTGCCCAATCCTGGGAATCCCTCTGGGCTAATTGAGCACTAACTAGATCAAAGGCTCCAATCAGGCAATCAACACCCCCCTGGCCCCCTTCTTCAGGTCCCCAGCTCAGGCTGCTCTTTGTCTGCAGGAAGGAGAGCAGAGCAATGCAGCTTCTCCCCAGCTTTAGAGCCAGCCTCGCCTGGGCTCTCCTTAGCATGGTTCTGGGGATGGAGTTAAGTTTGCAGGAAAGTTTACTGTTAAAATCCTTGGGTTTGAGCACCAAGCCCAGCCCAAAAACCCCCGTTCCTGTGCCATCTGTGCTCTGGCGGATCTTCCAGAAGAGAAAGACGCTGCCTTCTACAAACAAGGACCTGGCGGATGCCTGTAGGGTGGAGGAATTTAATGTCCCTGGGAACATCATCCGTGTCTTCGCTGACCAAGGTACAGAATCGCCATGGTTTGGGTCCTGTCTTTTGGAAGCCCCTCTGATCTCTGGGCTGGGAGACTTTGCTCCAGTCCTTCCTTTTCTGTGTCTCGGGTGTAGGTAGGAGAGGCTGGGGGAGGACAGGGCAGTGCCCAGAATTGGTCTCCAGGAGAAATCACTGCTGTGTAAACGCTTGTCCCTTTGGATGTTGTAGATAATTATTTACGGTTTAGAAATGAGTCAGTAGACAAGGTAGCCGGTGAGGGTGTGGAGCTGTGTAAGGCTCTGTCCTGGAGTCACCTAACGCAGTCCGGAGATGCCGGTTTGATCCCGGCTGACTGGCTCGACCCTTTGGATTCCCGGCAGTGGAGGTGACTCCTCCATCTGCTGGGGCCGTGCGTGCAGCGAGTGAGACCAGCACCCAGCTTGGGGCAGCGACAGGATGCTCGGCCGTTTGGCTGTGTGTGTCCCCCCCCTCCTCCTTATTGTCCTCATGCCTCTGGCTGACCATGCGGCACATCTGGCTGCTTCAGCCTGTGGCCTCTCTGAGCCGTTCTCAGTTACTTGGGAACTGTTTGGTCGGTGTCCTCTAGGTCTTGAGACACCCCGGAGCTCGCTTCTCTTGTGTTTCCAGGTTTCCAATGGAAACCTCGGGCTGGCTAAAACGGGCAGCTTACCAGTTCCTAAAGTCTGCTGCTATTTGCCCTCCTTTCCCCTCCATCCCAAACAGCCGGCGCCCACAACAACCCCCCCTGTCCTGGGGGGGAGATATTTATAGCTGGGGAAAAATAATGCACCAAGATGTTAAGTAGAGGAGATGCTGGAATGGCTGTAGCGTCCCAGTGCCGCAGGCTGGAGCCCGGGCTAGCGTTTGTGCCATCGGGCTGATAGCCCTTACTGCAGCCTTGTCATCTTGATCCAACGACTGCAGGCGTGCTTGGCTGTCTGCCTCTGTCAGCCCCATCTTCCTCTTGCCGTGCAGCCAGGAGCTTAAGTCGGAGTGCTGGGAGGCTGAATCCCGCTCAGCGTAACAGGGTTCAACGACCACCACCTCTATTTCTCCTTCTTTGTCAGGCCACTTCATTCATAACGGGCAGCCCCAGAGGTTGCTGTGTCTGCAGAAGCGTCTGTACTTTAACCTCTCCGTGCTGGAGGAGGGCGAGAGCTTGACGATGGCTCGGCTCGAGATCAAATTCAGCCACAACTCCTACCACACCTCCAGCCAGGGGCAGGTTTTTGAGCTGAGGCTCTACCAAACCTCCCAGATGTCTCTCCGGGGGATGGCCTCCCACGAGAACAGCCGAAAGCTGCTGGTGGAGCAGTCCTTCGCCCAGCTGCACAAGTCTCTCCTCTTCAACCTGAGCGGGGTGGCGAAGGACTGGAGAACGCGCAGCAGGAATCTGGGCTTGGTCCTGGAGATCTCGGTGAGCGGCGGCGATGGTGCATCAGCCCCGGCGAGCGGGGGGCCGCAGAACCTCTGTACCAGCATCGACTCCTTCCTGGACACCTCTCTCCTGGTGGTGACCCTCAGCCAGCAGCAGTGCAAGGCTTCCAGGAGGAGGAGAAGCGCTCACTACGCCCCCGTCACTCCGAGCAACCTCTGCAAGCCCCGGCGGCTTTACATCAGCTTCAGCGACGTTGGTTGGGAGAACTGGATCATCGCCCCGCAGGGCTACATGGCTAATTACTGCCTGGGCGAGTGTCCCTTTCCCCTGACGGCGGAGCTGAACAGCACCAACCACGCCATCCTCCAAACCATGGTGCACTCGCTGGACCCGGAGGGGACCCCCCAGCCCTGCTGCGTCCCCGTCAGGCTGTCCCCCATCTCCATCCTCTACTACGATAACAACGACAACGTGGTGCTGAGGCATTACGAGGACATGGTGGTGGACGAGTGCGGCTGCAGATAGCGGAGCGGCTGGGGGAGCGTGTGCCGTGGGGTCCCGTCTGAAATGTTGAGTGATTGATGGAATAAATCCAAGCGTGTTAAATCCCCTCTGTGCTGGTGTTCAGGGAGTTTCCCGGTGGTGCGTGGAGTGTCGGAGCCCACCCTGGGCTGCCCTTCTCCAGGGTGGAGGTCTGGCACGAAGGGATCGTTACTGGAGTTGTGATTTAGTAATAGCTGGGTGCTCAGCCCTCCAAGCCAGCCGTCTGCTGCAGCCAGCAGACTATTACCGGGATTATGATCCAGTCTGATGCTGGTTGTCTCTTCCGTTCTCCACGGGCGATGGCAGCACCAGGTTGTGAATCCCGGACCCGTCTTGTGCTTGGCCAAGCTGCTGCTGGTGCCAGTGAGGCACCTGCTCAGGAGAGCAGCAGCGGGGCTTGTGCTTTTTTGGCTTTTTGGCTAAATGCTGCAGCTTTCTCTGTGCAAAAAGAAATGATTTTTTAAATTTTTTTTTTTTTTTTTTTTTGTGAAATGATGCTGGTGGTTCCCTGCTGCTCGGGTGCAGGGTTTAGGCTGCAGCGCGGCTGTGCTGGGAGGAGGTGACGCGGTGGCTCCGGTCCTGCTGCAGGAAGAGGTTATGGTGTCACGGCACGAGCCGCATCGCTGCGGCTCTGTGTGACTGAATCCTTTCCCACGGGGGAGGCAGAGCCTGGAGGTGCGCGGGTTTCTCTTTTGCTGTAGGAACTCAGGCCTGAGCTATTTTTTTTTTATTGTGTGGTTGGTGATGGGGCGGTTTGGGGTGGGGGTATAGGTGGCTCAGAGGTGCTGGGTGCCAAATGCAGCCCCTGGGAGCTGCAGACTGAGGGGCAGGTTGCTGCGTGACGGACGGTTTTTGGCTGATGAAAAAAGGGTAAAGCAGGGGGATGTGGTGCAGTGGAGTCGGTGGCATCTTGTTCCCTCCCAGTCTGCTTGTGAGTCAGTAGTTAGTTAATTTACTTCATTTGCAAATTGATGAGACCAGGGCGGTGTGTGTGAATGTCCCTGCTCACTGGCCTGAACCATGGCTGGAGCCAGATGGCAGCCGAGCATCAGGCAACGGCAGCTCAGCACAGCACAGTGGTGTTACAGCCCCAATATGTCAGGCACATTCACATGGTTGTGCATTTTAGGGTTTGGTTGTTTGGTTTTTTTGGTTTGTTTGGTTTTTTTTTTTTTGTGGGCTGTGGTATCCAGCCTATTGCAATAGTGTGACTGCGCTCTCACTGATAAGGCCACTAATGAGCTAGCGGAGCAGTGCCGTGGAGCAGGGACCCAGCTTTGCACCACCTCGTTTGAGCAACAGTGATCACTGATGGAGGAGTTGCTGCTTTTCTTCCACCTTCCAGCATGTGGGCTGTGAATTCTGATTGCAGCTAGAGGTTTAAAGCTGTTCCCTGTGTTGTGCTGGCCTGTGTTAAACAGCCAACACAGCTGCATGTGGGGCCCTGGGCTGAGGTTTAGCACCAGCCCTTCCAGGTGAGGCTTTCCTGACACAGCTGCAGCTTTGCTTTTTTTTTTTTTTCCTGAAAAGGAATCTGAGTTAGACTTGAATCTTTTGTCATCGTTTTTTTTAAAATGTGAACCTGACACCATAGCATAGATTATTTTTGTTTGTTTTTGTACTGATGTTGTATTGTCAAGGTCTGATGAAGTATTACCAAGCTAAGCTGGGCCTTCTCCCTCCAGGGAAGCACTGAAGGTTTAACCACTGTTGGGTTTGCAGAGGAAATGTCTTCCCATCCCCTGTGACAGTGTTTTTGCTAACACCCCTGAACTGTGTAGCTGATGACCAGGACTGGAGTAGCTCGAGTACTTTAGTTGTATAGTGTACTAATGTTTTCAGGTCTAAATGTGTTTCTTGACAGTGCCATGGACTAGCAGAGAGCTCCAGGGCAGGTCAGCCCTGCTTTACTCCAGCAGCTGAACAAGAGCTATGCTGAAACCCATTTCAAGCACTCAAATGTTTTAAGGGCTTAGAGTAGGACTGACTTAACTAAAGCAAGCAGGAGCCATTTCTTTCAAATTTAAGATGGGCAGGATTAAGAAAACCCTTAAGTATTAGGTTTTGTTGTGCCTGTGCTGTGGCAGATTAAGGGCTCAGCTCATTTAACACCCAGCGAGTCAGGCTCACTCCTTACCTGGTTCTCCAACATCATGGAGGGCAATCGCCTGCCTCCATCATGCTGTCCAAGCACTGAGACCGTGGGGAGCGGTGTGAGGAGGTGAGTTACAGCAGAGACAGCCCTGGAGTAGCTGTAATCAGCTTATAGCCAGAGCAGTGCCAAGACCAGCCCTAAATGCTGAAGCTGCATTTCAGCAGACACTGAGCTGTGACCGGAGCCAGGCCGAGCTTTGCTGAGCAACTGCCTGTAACAGAGGTAAAAGCCATTTTTGTGTTTACTGCAGCACAGGGGAGGCAGGAGGGAGCAGAGATCTTCCAGGCTGGACTGGTCACCTCTAGAACCAGCCCTCTGTAACTCCTGCAGCTCCCCCCCTGCACCCCACACACATGGGCACAGACCACCACCACGGGGCTCCTCGTGGTCCCCTTTGAGCCAGAGGAGGGAAAAGGGGTAGGGCATTTAACAGAGTTTTCACAGTTCATTTGCTTACCCATGTACGCTATGCACACACCACACTTTTGTACTAGTCTGTGTTTAAAAAAAAGTAATAAACTTGAAGTTTATACAATCAGACTAAAGTTTTAATGAGTGTTGCATGGTTTCATCATTGAAAGTTAGGGGCCACCTTGAATGCAAGAGCTGTTTATTAATATTTTTATTGATGACAAACAGGTTTAAAACAAACTGAGACAAAATCAAAAAAGAGTAACACCGTGCTAGCACTGATGTCTGGATTTATAAAACTCAGAGTAACTGCTACAAAGGAAAAAACCAGCACAAAGCAGAGGCAAGCATTCCCATCAGTGAAATAAAGGGGGTGAGGGGAGAGGAGGGGGTTACATTACTCAATGGATTGCATTGCACAGAGGGTTACAGCTTAAACCTATCGGAAAAGTCTATGCAACTACGCAGCCTACAGAAGGAAAAAAATTAAAAAGCCCTTCGGCAATGTTAATAAATAAAACAGTCCATCTTACAAGGAAGGAAGGTGGCCTGTGTCTCCATTCTTTCACATTTTAGAAGTCTAAACTCTGGAGGCTTTTTATGAGAAAAGAATGGTTTTCATTTCTGGAAAGTTTCTTTTGCAGTTCTTGAACTATGTTCACTGCAGGACTGAACAAAAATTTTGAACACCTGTTCCATGTTTATGTGCACGCTACTCACGGTTTGTGGGTATGCTACACCAGGTCTGCACTGGGGGAGAGACACTCTTGAAAAACTACAGCAAATACAGGTTATGAAAGCGGGTCAACAATCTACAGAAAGGACAGTAATGAAAGGGCTTTCCCCCCAGTTACAAAAAGTGGGTTTTACGTCATTTAAGTACATTCATATGAGAGGTATTTTGAGTTCCCCCAAAAAAAAGACTAGAAACACTTGGAGCCCTTTGAGTATAAAGCTAACTTAATTCAAACTTTAAAAACACCTAGGTTAGTGAATCACACTCTACTGTTCTTTGCCAATTAGGAGGTAGAGGTTAGTCTAATTTAGGGATCTGATAAAAATGGGTCTGTAGGAATTTTAAATTCTCTGCGCTGTTTCTAAAAAGGTTTAGACAGAAATAAAATGCTCCCAGTGTTCCCATATGACTTATTTAAGACATGGGTACAACTTAGAAATTGGATGGCTTCTCTTATGTGCTGTTTTCAGTTTTGACTTCCAGCTATTTCTCAAGCCAGCATTGATGGCACAGCCGTGTCCACTACCTGAAAAATAGGCTCCGGGTTTGGTTTTCAACACCTGAATCTTTCAGCTATCTGCATTAATCACCGAAGAAGCCACACAAAAGCCTAACCCATTATCTCTAATTATACCCAGCTATCAGAGGCCACCTTCCAACAACTGCCTGCTTTGTCCATTTTTCCAACCTGCTTCGGTAACATTGTAGAGTCTTTACTTCAAAACCAATATAATCCCCAGTTTCCACTACTTCTTCCCCAGATCTGAGGGAGTGAGTAAAGCAGGCCTGTTAGCATCTTTTCCTCCAGGGCCGAAGGGCACAGGAACCCATCCCCTTTCAAGCGCAAAGTTCATCTTACAGAAAGGCTTGTTTTTCACAGAGTAGAGTCCAGACAGTAGCCAATTAAAGCATACAGAAAACACTTTGAAACCCTCCTCCTGCTCGAGCGCGCAGGCTCCTTTCACTCTAACTGCTATCCAATGTAGGAAGAAGAGGCTGATTGCTGCAACTTTAAATCACACTGAAAGTTCTCAATGTTGGTGCTCTAATTTAGTTTTGTTTTAAACTTTTTGTAAGCTTCTCAGAACAAGGATCTCCCAGGTCCACCACTAAGAATTCAGAGACAAACTTCTAAAAATTCAGTGCTCCTTTGAAAGAATCTCTTTAAAACCACCTTGTCACGAAAGACCCGTTCAGAATGTGGGCGACACGATGACACTAGGATTTCAGAGCCAGTGTTGGACAACAAAACCTGCATCTCAGAGTTGAGCATCAGCTATGTTCCGCTGGATTTCTGCTTGGCTTGCTGTCACTTAAGTCAGGAACTCTCTCTCTCTCTCTCTCTCTGATACTCTGCTTCTAAAATGTAAACAGTTACTGCTAAAATATAGTACCCCTTTAAAACGAGAACAACTCTGAGATGAGGGTTTTCCTCTCCCCATCTGCTCTGAAAAGTAATGCCCTGCTCGCAAAGAGAAGTATGGAATGAAGTGAAACCTGCTTAAGGCCCTTCTCTCGAGCTTGTTTGACTGGGGGAGCAGGGACTCAGCTGACCACTCATTTCAGGGTGAGTTGCCTTCCCAGTGAGGCGCCAGCCAGTCCTTCAGTGCTCTCTCTCCTCTCCGGTCAGTCTCCTTGTCTCAGTGAGCTAGCAGTGGGCTCTCTCGCGCGCGCTCCTTTCTCTCTCTCTCCTCTCCGTTGGTTGGTTTCTTTCTCCTGTTGCTCTCACACAGTGGTGCTTCAGTTTTAGCAGTGGAAAACAGGTATCCATTTTATTTTATTTTTTTTATTACCCAGAATAAAATGCTGATGAACTAAGCTCCACACAAGCTTAGCTCTTCTTCCTCAACCTGAAAGCAAGAAAGCAAAACAACAGTTGCATTAGGGATATCACTCTTAAGGCAAACACTGTGTTCATGAACTTAAATCGGGGAGTAAGAAGCAGAGGAGTGAACCTCAAGTGCCTTACACTCTAATACTGTGACAGTCCCGTCACTCCACCATGTTGATATGCACGTTCACCCTGGTAAGTAGAGTCCTGTGACAGCGCCACGTCAATCTGAGATTTAAACTCATCACCAAGGTAACTGTCCTGAAAATGAAAGTGTGTGTTAAGCCTCTAACTCATTATCAAGTTCAAGTGCTCCCTTACAAAGCAGAATACCTGGCAGCCATGATTAATGATAAAGTCTGAGAGGTTTTGTTTTGTTGGGGGATTTCTTTTGTTTGGTTGTGTTTTAGTTTTTTAAAAATCTACTTTTTGCTGCAGAATTTCCACAAATACAAAGGTTTTTGCAATAGCTGGCTGTTGAATAGGCAAGCAGTTCAAAGTTACAGCTCAAGTTGAAGTCGATACATGTAGCATTTCACTTCTATGCCTGAGTGTACTTAGAGAGTCCACCAAGTGGAGGGGTATGAAATGCTGTGGCTGTCATTGAAAATGGCTTTAGTTTCCATTTTCCTCAGTACTAGGAAACAAGGATGTACATACACACAGATCAGCAACACAATACCCAGGAAAAAGAGCAGACTACACATCAAAATTCTGCTTACCTGTGATAATTCTGGTTGGGAGAGCCCAGGCTGACTCATCTGTGATGGCTGACTCATGGAGATATACCCCTGAGTCAGTGGACCCTGGGAGAAAGGCTGGGACACCACATCTTGGCTCGCTTGACTATTTGGAAGGTTTGACTGACTAGTTCCAGGAATCCCAAAACGATTTTTCTGGCGCCCACCACGACCAGTCTTCCCTTTTGGCGCCCCACGTCCTGGAAAAGCATTTATCCCAACCAACAGTGAGAAGTCTGACACATGCAAACACGTGAGAATTAACTGTTTCTATAAAGACTTGATCACTCGCAAGAGGCGACATTTTATATGTACTCAAAGTAGCAAGTGCAGAGAAATCAAAAGGCAGAACCACCAGTGTAGGCATGGCAAAGGGACACTCACTGGAGGCTGCAGTGCTGTTGGGTTTGTACTCCATACAACTAAGACTTATTACTGAAGCACGTCTACTCTCATCAGCACTGCTGCGAGAGTAACAAAAGCCATTCTTCGACTTCAGACCTAAAACATGGCTTTTGTACTGCTTTACCCTTGCCCCCCATACCTGCGGCTGGTCCATTAGCCTGGCCAAAGTATCCCGGTGGTGGCATCGGTGGCATCACAAGGTTGAAAGGGATAGGAATGTTCATAGCAGCGACATGGCTGGGGCCAGCGCTAATCATCCCGATCTGGTCATGGGTTTGGAAGTACATGTTGGATGGGCGCCCTGGGGAGGGGAGGAAAAGCCACAGTGATTTCAGGCATCCTGAATATTTAAAAATCAATTAACATTCCTGCTTTTAACAGTACTGGGAGGACTTGTGAGCAGGATAAATCAGGACCAAAAATTGAAAGGACAAGCCTACCGCTGCCAAGAACCACCAATATTTCTAGTTCACCATTTATTCCACACTTGAAAATGTCAGAGACTCATCTAACACATGCTCATCCCTACAGAGTTACTCTTTTACAGCACCATCTAAGATTCCTGAAATGCTTACACACACTCCCTTTCCCCCTCATTTTTCATTTGCTCTGCAGACATCACATTAGACTGTAGGGGCTTCTACATACAGAGAGCAAAATCCAGGCACATCACAAACATCTTCAGTTCTTAAATCCCATATTTTTCTGTAGTGGCTCTTCAAACATTTAGAAGTTTGGTATCTGTAAGATACCACACCCCAAGGACTAGTTGGGGAAAAAAAGTAAATCTATAAAGATGTTAATTTTGACAGCTTCCTTTACCTTGACTGCTCCGGTCATAGACAGATCCTGGAATAATAGCCTCACGTGCATCATACATGGCAGTAGTCATGAAACGGGCACCCTGGAAGCATTATAGGAATTAGACAAAGCCTTTGCATAGAAAACTTTGCACTGCAGCTTCAGTGTAAGCTATTTTGGGTAAAAATCCAGTAAAACTCCACAGATCATGCATACTTCACAAGTGCTGGAAAACACACGACTACCATTTCAACTACATCATGACAACAAGATAAAGTAATAAAGATTCTACAGTCAGCCTATCTCAAATTGTGAAACATTTGGTGAATTTTCAGTCTATTTTGAGGTTCTGATGATAGTTCTCCCCTTGCTCTATTCCTACCACTGTCCTTCTGTGATAGCTGACAAGCTTCTCTCCCCAATAACTACTTAAAGGACTAAGTATAAAACTTGCAGGTTGAGGATTAGAGTACAATGCTATTAAGTACACATGCCTAATGAGCTTGCCATTTCTTCACAAAACAGTTACTTTATGTTTCATTCACCTCATAAGTTACACCCTCATAAAATTTTGCAGTAAATAAAGAGCAATAAAAAAAGCACCAAAAAGGCTTTTCTACAAGCACTCAACTTAGAAACAGCTGAAGCAGCAACTTAATTGGGTCACACTGCATTAACTAGGCAACAAAAATGGAAAGTTGTGGGTGTGTGAGGCTATGTGGGTGACTGTTTATTCCATCCATTTATAGTTGATCAATCAACCCCCAATTGCTTCACACCACAAACACCTGAGAGACAGGAGAGGTCAACTTACTGGGTTGATGGTATTGACAAGTTTCCGGGGCTTGCTAAACTGCATAAGGCTTTCCCGGAGATTATTCAGTGGTCCCTCCACCAGAACCTTCTGCTCCTTGTAGTAATTCAGCAGGTGATTCCAAAGTGGTTGTTTAGACAGTGCTTTTGGGTTCCCAACAATAATTACTCCATACCTGTACAACAACAGATAAACAGAAAAACTAAAATTAACTTTGAGTAATATGTAACATGGCTTTATTTTTAAAGTCAGAACAGCCTCAAAGTCTATCTCTTTTACAGTAAATCAAGGCACCTAACAGAAGTCCACAATGGTAGGTTTAGGAGACCCTGACAATTGTTTTGTTTACAGCAGATGATTTCTGTAGTATGACAAAACACTTGAAAAGAGATTGCTGCAGCCAGTTTCTCAATCATCACAAGCTTCCTTTTGCAGGCTTGCCAAACACATCAGTGTACTCAACCAACCACCACCCTGTATTGGTTTGAAAGCTTGCAGAAACCAAGGAAACCAACCAATATAGTGTTGATTCCACATTACCCTTCTCAGTAATCAAATCCATTAAGAGAAGCAAAATGGTAAAAAAAGGTTGCTGGAAAGGATGAAGCAGCAGATGAAGGGAAGACTTCTGTCCTGCAAACAAAGGGGAACGACACAGCAGCTTCTACAAACTACTGATGCCAAATGGTAACACTGATTAGGTTGAAATTGCTCTTGTAAATTGTAGGGAATGGGGAAATCATTCAAGGCTTCCTTAAACCAGGTGCAGCAGGGAATGGGCCCGCTACCCATAAAACACAGACTTTTTGTTAGTCAGACTGTATCGATGCTTTAGCAGACCGGATTAGGTCTCTAGAATAGAAAAATTTGCCCAATTTTACTTTACCTTGCTCTTGTAAGAGCTACGTTAAGACGCCTGGGGTCATTCAGAAACCCTATTCCTTGGTGTTCATTGGCCCTCACACAAGAAAGGATAATAAAGTCCTTCTCTCGGCCCTGGAAGGCATCCACACTTGCAATTTCCACTTCCTGAAACAGAGGAAAACATGTAAATCACGGAAGCACAGTGCAAAACAGCTACGCTACCAACAGGCATTACAAAATGCATTGGCCATGCACTAGCAGTTCCAATCATTTGACAAAAATGTTATTTTTCTAATGACGAATGATTTGGTAATTCCACTAGTCACTAAATAGTTTCCCTAAAGGAGAACAGACAGTCTCAGTTTAGGACAAATTACTTTTGTGTTCACTGCTTTATGATTCTCATATTTCCCTAAAACTGGCATTTGCACTATGGAAAGCATCCCTTTTCTAGGTATGTTGCCAAAAAGACCTCTGACTATTCCAAAACCTCGTAGTAAGACAGCTCCAAATTAGCATTGCTGCTCCCAGCTACCAAGAAACCTGAATCAGAGGGACAGATCATTCCTGGCAGAAGTAAGAGTATTTCCACCAAGTTTTCCTTCAGTGAAAACACTGACCAAGTTCTCAATATTGCAAAACAGACTATATTAAACATACAACCATCTTGTTTGTAGCAACAGATTTTAATGTTTGGTAGAAGAATTCCAGCAAATAAATAGTATGACCATCAGAATTTATGGAGCTTGGTTTCCTGCACGTCTTTTGGCATGATGCTTTTATCTAAGATACAAGCTAAAGCTTTTCCACAGCTGAAGCACTCATGACCTCTCCCTTCTGTGCTTCAATGAGTCCTCAGATGACAGACTCACTGAAGCCTTCCTTTCAACAGAGACCTCAACAGGGCTTTCTCTTTTATCTGGCCAACTGCTCCCCTGACACTTACTGGCATTTGATACCGTCTAAACTCTTCTCCCTGGTCTATTTTAACCACAATCAGCTAAACTCAAAAATTACTGAAGAATAAACACAGACTGATGCCTAAGAAGCCAGACTAAAAATGAAAACATTGTGAAGTTTCACAATATCTGACTTTTCTAGCTTCTCTGCATCCAAGTGTTCTCATTTCTGCAATGACGCCATACCTGGTAGAGCTTTGTATGCAAGGAACCACTGAATTGCATGTACTGCACCAGATAGGATCGTTGACCTTCATAAGGAGTAATAATGCCAATCTGATCTGGTTTGGCACCAGCTTTCAATAGCTTTGTAGTTATCTTCTCCACATTGGCAGCTTCCGTCCTAGAAAGACAGATTTGTTTATCTAAGGAGAACCAAGGCATTAGGGCTAACTTTTTGCAAGTTAATGGGTCTAAAAAACTTTAACATATATGCCTTGCTAGTGTTTTGTCAGAAAGGCTACTTCAAGAAAAAGATCAATTTTAGACTGTTCAAGCACTCAGATTAATTCGGCTTAAGCTTTGCAGGAACATTCACCACTACCACCTCTTAACTTAGGCCATACACAGATATTCACAGCCAGAGGAATATGGGCAAAAGCCAACATCTCAAAAAAAAAAAAAAGGTCTCAGAATGACACAGAAATTTCTCCTTACATATACCTCCACCTTCTCAGAACTACACAACTAGACTTCCTGGAATAGCAAAATTCATGGTGGCCATCATTCCAAATGGAACTTCTTAGTAGAGTTAAATGTACACGTGTACTTTTATGAGCGAGATCATTAAAAATGTTCCAGCCTGCTGTGCAAACAGATCCTTCAGTTGCTTTATCTTAAAGTTTTAAATATAGAATGTTTTTAATGCCAATCTCCCTGTCAGCCAACTATCATGCCATTTGTTTGTGCACAATCTGGCTTGCTGCATTCAGCAGTCTTGCACATGCTGTTCATGAAACAGACTGAGATTAAAAATATCACAGCAGATATTTTTCATAAGTTGGTCTGGTTTCCCTTCCAGGCACATGAACGAATGCATGCAACCAAGAGGAGCAAAGTGTTTTAGGCTCATTCTTTGAAAAAGAAGTTGGGATGTGCAGAAAAAAGGGATACAAAAAAGAAATTTTAATTCCCCTCCCTTTCACACCCCCACCAAAATCTAAGACTTAGGACTCTGCTTCAGAAGCTATTGGAATTCTGACTTCAAAAATGCAACCTGATCAGTATTTCCTGCTGCAGCTGCAGTCAGTTTACTTGCTGGCCCAAATTCATCCAACGTATTAGGCACTTAATTGTCCCGTGCTCCTTATACTACCAGTGAAGGAAAACATGCGCCTCCACAGAACAATTCAAACACACTTAAGATCTGAACTGCTCCCTCTGGAGATGCCTTTTTCTCTTTGTCTACTGTAAAGGGAGCCTAGGGCAAATCAAGTCTGAAATGCAGCTCAGTCTGCACTATCCTTGATGGCAGCTTTTATTAAAAAAAAGCATACAAGCAATTTCAATCATAGCTGTTAATAGGAAACAGCATTTTATTAATTTAGAAGAACTACTGCAGAACATAAGAATCAATAGCACTGAAGTACTGTATCCCAGCACACAACACATCTGAGGTCTGTGGGTTGGCTCATTTGAAGTACAGATCCCACCCTGCACAGAAACAGAAAGTAGCTCTTCTTCAAAAACACAAGCCCTTTATTTAGCTCTTATGCCTTTATTCACATTGCAAGGCACCACAAGTCACAGTGACTACAGAATACTATTAATTTTGTTGCAGAGATTCTGAAGGATAGAGAAATGCCAAGATATTTGGTCTGCAGCGGGAATTGTATACTGCACTTTCCCTTGACTTCATTTAATTGTGACTGTCTCCAAGGGGTGTCACAGGATTATTAATAGTTTCATTTAACAATCTCCCTTACATTTGAGATATTTAAAAATACTTCGTCCCAGTGTAAGTTTATATCTCAGTGTTGAATTTTGTTTACCTGTTTAAGTAAGAGGTGCCTGAGCTGGCAATTTCCTCCTGTCCTTGTGTAACATAGAAAAACATCGGCTTATCTGGCTGTGGCCACTGGAAATCAAACCCTTTTTTCACACGGTCCGCTGAAGAGCACAAAAACAGTAAAAAAAGTTAGCACTGCTTAACTAGCAAGAACACTCACTTTCATATCAAAGCACCTTAAAGACTCAGAAGTGCAGTGGCAATTCTCTTTTTTAGCTAAAGTATTAACAAACTCATCTAGATTAAAGAATCCTTCCTTTGATCCTTAATGAACGGCAAAGAAAGTAATTTGCAGTAGTACCATTCTTGCTTACCCGCAGTAACACCATTCTGGAGTGAACCCTCATAGAAGATATTGGATGGAAAAGCACTAAGTGCAGGATGCATGCGATACTGCACTTGCAGGCGAATCGGACGAATCCCCAGCACCACAAGCCTCTCGAAGAGAGACTGAGATAGGCCAGCCTTTGCAGCTTTTTTACACATCACAACAGGACCAAGCTGGCAGTGGTCACCCACAAGAATAAGCTGTGGAAAAGAAAGTTTGTAGATATCTAAGTTTTTGTTTTCTGAAACTTGCCCAATAGCTAGAAACAACAGCAATATCCTACTATAAAATATATTAGGAACTAATCAGTCTGACTTGTAAGAAGCTTCAGATCTAATCTAAGGCTTATAAACTTTTAGTGTCAGCTAGCTTTTCAACTCACCATTTCTGAATAAAATCTTACTTAGTCTCCAGATTGTTCCAGCAGGACCAACATGTTCTAGGCAAAGATTATGCCATGGAAACAGAAAACTAACAGGACTAACACAAAATAAAGTCATTTAGATCTATATTATGGAAGCGTTTTCCACGAAAGGAAAGAATTTTGTACCCCTGCATGCCTATACTGTGAATGTTACTGCTCGATGCTACTTTCTCTATTTATAAACTCTTTCTTTAATGAAATTTTCTTTGAAGAAATCCAATGGCTCCTACCTGTTTTGCTCCCAGGACAACTGGCACCATGCACTCTGGCTCAGTAGCCTGTGTGCTTTCATCAATCAGAATGGAGCGGAACTGCATTTTTGCAAGTCTTGGATCACCAGCTCCCACACACGTGCAACAGATCACATCTGCATTCTGAGACAGAAATGAAACTGAAATTAATCAAGTAGGATATCAACAGACAATATGTCTACATGGAAGAGTATTCAATACCATTCCAGAAATCCCCCCAAAAGTTAAATTGTACTCTGATCTCCACCAGCAAATTGCAACTAAGCCTCAAGTGGGAGAAGGCAATTATTTAAGCTGCTAGACCCAATGGAACCTTACCATAAGTAATTCACGCTCTGCTGTTCGTTTCAGTGCACGGTAACGTTTCTCATCAGCAGATGACAGTTCTCCAGTTTCATCTTTAAGCTGCTGCAGCTTCTGAAGCTCTGGCATGCTGGGAAAAACAAAAAAAATAAAAGGAATTTTGCTTTAATTTTGCTTTACGGCTTAATTAACAACTTGGTAGGATTAGATTGAAATTCACTTGTAAAACTAAATACGACACATGTATAGAACCAAAAAAGTTATCACATCAAGCAAATGCATGCTGTCATCATTACACAGTTAGTCAGCTGTGTCCATCACAATATTTAAGTTGTTTTTTTCATTCCCCTGCCCCCCTCAACCATTTCTTACCTATCCATGTTTCTGATCTGGTTATGCAATGCCAAGAAGGATACAGGAGAGTCAATTGCCTCACGACTTTTAGCACACAGACGAACCACTTTCAGTCCAGTTTGATGGATCTTCTCAGTCAACTGATCTACAGCTATATTACTCGGAGCACAGACTAACACAGGCCTTGAAAAAGATTAAGCAAAAAGTAAGTCTCAATGAGCTGTATACTTTATTCCATTAGACTTGTAATAAAATCAAGTGTTACAACACGTCCCCTAAAAAATATGCTGGGGAAGAATATTTTCCGAAATAAGCACAAGTCTTCCCAGAAAAATATACTTCTAGAAAACCTTTAGTTCAATGATACAAGTTATTTTGATTTTTTAAATCAAGTTGATTCTTCAACCATTAATAAAGTAGCCTCACACATAAAGACTTAGCGAGAATAGTTCTTACCCATTGCCCTGTCTAGCCAGATGATAGACGATTGTGGCTGATGTCACTGTTTTTCCGGTACCAGGGGGACCCTGAATAAGGCTCAGAGGACGCTGCAGGACAGTCTTCACAGCATAAACCTATTAAAAATTTTTTTATTGCTATTTAGCATTCAATGCATAAGAAGTTACAACCTCTATTTGTACATCCTTTATCATATTCTTTGTGTGTAGTAAAAAGGAGATGAGGTTACCTGAGAATGGTTGAGATCAGGAAGTCCTTGTGCTGTAAAGCGCTTTGGCAACTGGCATTTAATAATTACGTCTTCTACCTCATGACCTAACAGTTTGTGATAGATGTACCCAGACACTGAAGTCTCATCCACAGCAAATGTTTTTAAAGCACTCTGCATTCTGAAATGAGGGAAGGAGGGGAAAAAAAAAAATCAGTATGACCTCAAATACAACTATCCACAAGTGTCCTACACAAAGGTTAATTACACATCAGGCACAAATTAAAATAAACCTTGGGACAAGAGAACAATGTAGAATACTAACAGAATTAAGAGACAAAAATTAGACTCCGAGAACACGGATCTTGTTTTTCCCCATGTGAATACTATGAAGTATTATAACCAGAAAAAACCTGTAGAGAAACACCAGCCTTTGACAGAATCCGCGACAGTAATTCTAGGTGCAAGATCGGAAGAAAATTTGTACTCAGTGTGTCTCTTTCAGGATAATAAACAAACTCATATCTTACAAAATGCAGTACAGGCATATCTGAAGTCTATTGACCTCACAGCTGATTCAAATGTCTTGGAATTTCAGCTAGTTAAAGCAATTCAAAGTTTAGGAATGCCAACTAAAATCAGAGAACACTTCATGATGGACCAGTGTTCAGGAAGCCGAACTACAAAACAGTTTTTCTTCCTATATTCCAAGTATTACTAAACATAAGGTAATTTTCTCTCCCTGATGTATTTGCAACAAACCTCAGATGTGCCTTCAAAATGAGAAAAATCGACAATTTGATAGCATTCAGGTTAATTCTATTTCTAGTAAAAGTTAGGCCTGTTGCTCTATGAACCAGATATCACGACTTGATACATTGGGCACACTCAGATTTCTGATTGCTGGTGTCATGAAACAATACAGCTTTTCTTGTTCAAAAATTCTCACTGAAGGTAAAGGAAGATATATACACCAACGGCACCCACTATCTGCCAAGTTTTGAAGTGCCTTCTCAATACCTGTCAAATGAAGTAGACTTCCATACAAAATCTACTTGGAAGTTATGAGTAACTTCCACAGGCGCTCCAACGCTGCTCCTCAGTTCAATGGCTATCTCATCACCATAATCTGTAGAACCTCGTTAAGTAGTAATCTATAGCAAAAATTTGAATTTTATTTTTCCCAATTTTGATTTTTGGTTTTGGGTGGTTTTTTTCCTAGCAAATCCCGACAACAAATTAAAATTATCTCAAAATTACTTTTGCACACTTTTACTGATTTCTTGGAGAGACTTCAACCTTGGATTAAGCCTTCCTGAAGGCTCACTAAGTAAAGGATACTATCAGGAACTTTGATAACATGACCAATTCCTTTCCATAAAGGGGCCAGGTCTCCTTTATACCTCAAGCAGATCTCATCTCCTTGCATAAGACGCATATCTACAAAGGAAGGAAAAAATGCTCTTAAAAATGTTCACCAATGAACAATCATCCCCCAACACAGAACATTTACAGTACTATCTTATATCCCAGGCCAGATCATCACAGTTCTTTAAACACTGATGTTATTCACCAGGCATAAAAAAAACCCAGACAAAACATACAATCAAGCTGTCATTACCTGAATCAGTCTTTGGCAAAGTGAAATAAGCAATTCTTTTCTTGTTCAAGCCCAGGTCCCATCTGACTGTGATGTTATCTTGGGTCTAATGGCAAAGAAAAGGCATCTATTATGTTCTTAAAGAGCAGTTTGCCAACTACCAGGGTCCTCACTGTCCTATACTTTAAAATAGCGGCGAAACACAAAACTTGCTGTTCAATATCACTGTATAGACAAATATCTGTATTTATTCTTATGGACTGAGTTCACATCATCTGCAGAAGATAATTCTGTTCTACAAGAGTTTATGAGAAACAAAATCCTAATCACCACCTGCTTTATTTTCTCCCCCCACCTTTAAAACATTCACTAAGTGCTTGCATGACCTCATATAATTCAAGTTTGATTGGAAACTCTGACTGACAAAGGTAACTGCAGGTTATGAGGATAACATAAAAGAAGGTGGCCAAGTTGCACAGTTCTACAATAGAACATGGTTCTCCTGCTATCAAACATCATCATTACTACTGTAACTACTGCGATGTAGTAGTACTGTAATTAAGACATTTATTTCACTTGAGCCATCCTTCTATGCTGCTGACAGTGACCATGTGTTTGATACCAGAGAACTGGTCAGAAGCCTCCTCAAACAGGCATATTTCAAGCATATTACCTGAGACTCCTTGAGTTTCTTGTCATAGTCTGCCTCAAGCTTGACTAGAGGACCAAATATATTTTGGTATTGATAAGCATCTTCATATCTAAGCAGGACATGCTGTGGTTCTTCATCAACACCAGGCTTTTCTAAGTCCTCAAGGGTTGCAGATGGATTTTCCTAGAATTTAAAGCACAAATGTTTTGTTTCAAAGTTTTAAGTACAGACAAGTGACAATCTCTCACTGTATAACAGGACTACCAATACCGTGTTTTACTACGACAGAAGTTATATCAAGGTATAACCACTTGTTAGAACTACACCAAGACATTATATATCATTCTCACTCACATCCAGTCAGGTTTGTTATGCTTTAAAGGATGTACAGAAAAACCTCTCAAAAAGCAGTAATGGAATATCAAGCATGGACTAACAGTTCCCCACTCAGCTAGTCATCACATAAAGCAGAAACAAATGAAGGACTTCATAGAGGGAAGGAAAGATGTTTTTTCAGATTGCCTGACAGTGCAACTTGAACAGAGCTGAAGAACCTAAGGGTGAAACTTTCCTACTTTGGTAAATGATCTCCTGAATTCTTTGATCAATTCCCCGTTGCATTGCTTGTCAAATCTGCAGGATTTAAACCTCATCTGATTTGAGTAAATTCCCTGCCTTATACAGTTGCTAAAACAGTCTTGCTCTTCCTTCATAAAACCCACAAAATTGGCACTTGGTAAAACATAACTGGAATTTGAGAAGCAGCACATACCTTCCAAAGTTCTTCCAGTTTGTTAATCTGTTGAGCCGTAATCTGACGTGCTCTCAACTGTTCCTGTTCAGATGGAATCTTTACCAGCCATGAAAGGAAACAGCGATCTTGGATAAGAGGCTGCCACTGTGAACTGTCCCAATTAATATCCTTTAAACTGCTCTGACTGGCACATGGCTGCCTGCACAACCAAAATATTGAAAAAAATTTTAAATTAGACAAGTGTAAGAAAAAGTCTACCATGTGAAGTGTAAAAATAGGTTTATCATACTCTTAGAACAACTCAAGTATCTCATTTAAAAGGAAAAAACAAAACAACCCTAACCTGCTGGGCCAATTCTTTTTTAATTCCTATATTTGCCGTTTCAAAACTGGGAAGGCTCGGCATCATAAGTTGTATTTATTGGGTGTTTCTAGAACTGAAAATTTCAGCATCCAAAATATTAAATATGACACTCACCTTTGAAAGTCCATTGAGACTATGCACACATACAATATATCAGAAAACACTTGGGATTACTTCCCATCTGTTGTTTAAACAAATAGAAGAACTCATTCCATAGAAACACACCTACTGTCAAATACATCGTAAGTGACAGCATTTAATTAAAATACATGCAATTATAAAATCATGATTTCTGATAGAACCTGTCAGAGAACAATTTCCAATCTACTGTCATCTTCAAATGATTCTACAAGATGACAGAAAAACATACTATGTAATACAGTCACTACTCCAGTAGGGCTCCAGAGTAATTTCCTGAACTGATCTGTTACTCTTCCAAAACTGAAAATCCCACTTTAAAAAGGGAGAAACACACCTTTCTTCCATTAAGGACTGTTTCATTTGGGAGAAATACTTTTCTATAGAACTAAGACATTTGCCTAGCATAAGAGGATTTCCCTTTATTGCATTATCTACTTCATGAAGTCTGTACAATCCCCTAAAGGAAAAATGGTGGCAAATTAGAGTATAAAATATATTTTGGTACAAAATGAAAGCAAGCCTTGCCCTTTAGAAATAAGGTTATGCAACAGACTTGACACAAACATGCCAACAAAGGCATTCTCTCACCTGCACAGCAAAACAACCACAGAGTCTGCCTTAGCTGGAATAAAGCCAAGGAGAAACACATTACGACATCCACAGTTATAACATTCCAAGACAGTCTCTCCTAGAGGTCCATCTTTATGGAGAGTCACCTCTTTGCACTTTGCTCTCACAAGATGATTAACAATGTGGCTGAAACCAGAGAGGACATACATTTATATGAAGTTAATAGGAAAAATCACATTTAGTCCTAACTTAATATATCAGCTCAGTTACTAAAAGACACAAACAAAATCTATTTACACTGTGGCAGACATTGGTAAGATCTTGCTCTTTTCATCCAAGCAAAGATACTGCTAACACAGTTTCAATGGTTGCTCAGCACATGAGTGTTTTTAGGGTAAATGAGTGTGAAAGAATAAGGAATGCCTAAAAAATTCTTTTTATGTTACTGGTAATTGAAAGAAGCCTCCAAAAACTCCATTGGTCAAGAGCATCAGTTCTACTGTGCTTTGCAGGAAGACAGGATGAGGGAAGAAGCAGCAAGATCATTTCACAGAAGTGATTCAAGCTTTGCTGAGATCAAGGTCTAAGTAGATAACAGCATAAAAGCTAAAGAGGAGGTTGGAGGCTCACATTTAAGTCACTAGACTTCGATTATCACCAAAATGTAAGTCACAGCCATTGCACCACTTCAAAACAAACACATTCTAAAACAAGACTGTCATTCTTATTTCCATCATTTGACCATTTACCTGCCAGATGTATTTCCACGCCCGTTACAGAACCACTTTTTGCTGGTGTTACAGTAAACCACACAAGCAGGGTCATGGATACCACAGTAACTGGAATTAAAAATGAAAAAACAGGAAGTGATTAGGTACTTGCTTATAGGAAAATTCAAATACAAGATTTAAACTACGTAGTAGTGTATAAAAATAAGGGAAAGTGAAAATTAGGGAACACAAGTGTTGGTAAAAGCATCAGATACGAGGTAAACTTCTGAGTCACAAGTATTTTAACACTTCCCACCATTACCAACTTTATGTTGGCTTAGCCTCCTATTCCTCAAGAGAGGTCAAAGACCTGCTGGACCTGGCAGCTGTAAGCGTACACAAGAACTCACCAGAGGGCACTATCTTCCTACCAGTACATAGATGTCTCCAAGGAATTTGCTCTCACAATCCAAAAAACCCTCAAAGCATACACCCTTCACTCACACGAAGCGCTCCTGCCCTCTGGAAATAATAAGCCTCTGGCAAAGATTAGGTCTTACCTGCAAGCATGCACAGGAAGATCCTTTGTGTAATACGTATCTTCTTCATCTTCTTCAAAATTCAATTCTGCCAGAAGCTGGCTGGTTTTAGCCACATTATCATCCACAGCTCCATTCTGTAGAATGCCATCAGGTCCATTAACCTGAAATACGAGGTCAGTGCTTAAGTTATACAATCAACACAGACTCCAAAACATAAAGCCGAAGACAGTAACCCCTACTCCTCAAAGCAAAAACTTGTGTTTAATTTGGAAAATCTCAAAAGGAAAGAAAAATGCTGGTAAGAGCTGAAACACCAGTTTCAGATACCAGTTATATAATCAATATTTGCTTCATTAGCTCCTATTTTACAGGATTATTTACACTACAACTGATAAGTAAAAGAAAGTTAACAAAAGGAGATTGCTTTTCTGCAGAACACATTTTTCCATACAGTCTTACACAACACACGAAATTCCATTTAGACAATTCCAGCAGTATCAAACATTGTTTTTTCATCCTTCATTTTACTGCCAAAACCAGGTTCTTTATTGTATAGGACTTTCCCCACCCATTTCTGCTGTTGTCTATCCACTAATTCAATGTTTCTCCCTCTGCCAACGTATCAGAAGCACGACTTCATGACACTTGGACAATAGAGAGCAGGTAATCGAGAAACCTGCTGTCATATAAGCCTAATTTAGAAAAAAAAATAAAATTGAAATAGTGCAAGAAATAACAGAAACTGGTTTTCAGCAGAGTGTCTAACTGTCCAGGCAGTATTGTTTGTTCAAGATGTACCAACCATATTACAATCAAAGAAACACACTTAAATACATCAGGTATGACAGTCACTATTGCATTACTTTAAATTTGTTTTAGCTATGATATGATTTCCTTTAAAAAATGATGCTTAAGTTATCCCAGAAAACTGTAAAAGTCCATCAAAACTAGTAACACAGCTCAAGTTTTCAGAGCAACACACTTCAGAGATCAAGTGTGCTAACACAGCACACACAGAACAGGTGTGCTCTTTCCACTGACAATACACTTAACTGCCAGAACCATGAAGTTCTGCAACATTTGGTGCTGTATCAGCACTTTTTACACACCAAGTCTTGTCAAGTTAAAAATAACTCCTTTTTGGCAATACTGAGTACAGTGTATTTACCACGAGGCAGGAGCATCAAGAAGTGTGAATGTCACAAATCAGATTTTGGCATGGCTAGAGCAGCTGTTGCCCCTTGGGCCTCACAGGTGTTTGGGTTTAATTCCACAGCTGCATCTCTACAGACTAACAGCCACAGGAAGCTGCAGCATCTTAACATGAAGCTGTCAAGAACCCCCAAGATGGCTAGATCCCCACCCACTCCAAAATCCTGTTCACTCAATCACTTGATTCTTTGACCTGTCTAGCAACATCTTGCTAAAATCCAAGAGAATAAGCATACAGTCCATAATCCACATTAACTTTGACTGGAAAAAGGTGGGAGAGGGACTACCACAGTGACTGCAATGATTAGCACGATATTAAGAAAACATCTGGGACAAGTGCTGTGAGGTAGCTTTCCTATCAAAGCAAACCCATCAGATGTATTAAAACCTCCAATTGTTTCTAAAGGTATTGGGTTAGACAAGGTTAGATAAATACTTATTTCTGAAAGTTTTAACTAGCTAATCAATGGGAGCATAAGAATCACTCAAGGCCTTTGTCTATCAAGACAGTATTTTAATAACTCTTTTGCACTTCGACTTTTAATGCAGTTTAGCTGGTATCTGTAACTTAATTCTCTGACAAGAGATGAGAAAGCTGTCCACAGTGAGAAGAACGCTAAACCTTTATTAAAAGAAATTTGATAAAAATAGTTGCTGTAGCATTTTAAAGCTGCAACTCATAAGAAAATCAAAACAAGCTTACTTCTCTGAAAGTCTCATTTAGATTCCATGCCAACTAGTTTCAGCATTGCATATAGAAATTTAACAGCCAATTGCAAGAGTTAAATTTAAAAGTAAGTGTAAGCCACTTCACACTTGCCCTCAGCAGTAAGGAACTGGACTCAATAGCACTTTGTTTCGTTATCTTCAAATGAAATGAGGTGCATTTGCAAAACCCAGTCTAAATGGTATGACTTCCTATTCATGTGCCCTGGTTTCACTCTATCCCAGCTGGGATAGAGTTAATTTTCTTTCTAGTAGCCACTATAGTGTTATGTTTTGGATTTAGTATGAGAAGAATGTTGATAGCAACAACTGAAAACATAGCTGCGTTAAGCAGTGTTTAGACTAAGTCTAGGATTTGTCAGCTTCTCATGCCCAGCCAGCAAGAAGGCTGGAGGGGCACAAGAAGTTGGCACAGGACACAGCCAGGGCAGCTGACCTGAACTGGCCAAAGGCATATTCCATACCATGTGACATCATGCCCAGTATATAAACTGGGGGGAGTTGGCCAGGAGGGGGAATCACTGCTCAGGAGCTAACTGGACATCCGTCAGTGAGGGGTAAGCAACTGCATTGTGCATCACTTGTTCTGTATATTCCAATTCTTTTATTATTGTAATTATTATTTTCTTCCCTTCCATTCTACTAAACTGTTCTTACCCCAACCCACAAGTTTTACTCCCCGCCCCCCCCCCGCCCAATTCTCTCCCCCATCCCACGGAGGGGGGGGGGGGGGAAGTGAGTGAGCAGCTGCATGGTGCTTAGTTGCTGGCTGGGGTTAAACCACAACATGATGTTACCTTCAAGTACTGGCTTTTAATAGAAAGATCAGCCAAGAGGAAGCATCAGTATAGAATGTGAAAAGAAGCAAAGGGGAAAAAGGAAAAAAAACGAAGAAATTGCAGTAGCATACAACAACCCATTAGTATGATGAGCCCAAATCCAATCAGCTCACTGTGTAATTGCATCTCCACAGATGTTTGAAGATAAGTATCCATTTTAAATAGATAGTGCCATTTTTACAAAATGTGAAGATAACTTATAACTGATCATGGGACAGGTGGAATGCCAAAGCCTTAAGTTAATCTGAATTTCTTAGAAGCACGAATACCAGGCATTCACAGGTCCATTTCTATCAGTCTATTCCAAAGAGCCATAACACATTATTACACACATCAGTTGACAAGTTTCAAATTTTTTTTGGGTGCTCATAAAAAATTGGATTGCTGAACAGTAATGAAGTTGTAAAGCTTTTTTTTTTTTTTAAGGCAGAAAAACAAGAAACTACAACTGCAAGCTATTTGTACTTCTGCACCAGGTGACTGTTAGTTACACCCCAGGGAGCTCCTACCCTTTCAGAGAGTTAGGCAGGAATGATGTCACCTGTTACTATGAAAATCCAGCAGCTAGTACTAGGCCTTGGCAGGCACACAATGAGGAAGTGACTCAACTATTGTTCTCAAACCTACTGTGATGTTAGCCTATGTGCATATTATTAAAAATCTGGCACCATCAACTGTTGTATAAGCCGGGACGCGGGGGGGGGGCTTCTCTATTTTAAAAGTGTTGACTGAAACCTCTGGCACAGCAAGTTTAACAGCTACAGCAATCTGAACACTGAGGCACTCTGAAACTACCACTACGGTACTGGTCCCTCCCTCGCTCCTTTTTTGGCCTCTAAAATACTGTTCAAGAGACAACAGTAAAGGTCCAGGGAACAGAGTTACACAATGGTAAATCAGACGATGTAGTGGCTTCTCCTGACCATATGCGAGTCCCCAAATCAGAGGTAACAGAATATTGTCATCTCAATCTCTCCCCATCCTTCTGGCTAACATACCCCCCCCACACCTCTGTAGCTGATCCACAGGTGAATGCAGCTATATCCACTTCATGTAGTTCTACTTTAAAGTGGTACATTTCAAGCTGTAACAAGAAAACTAATTGCAGTTAAGTAGGTATTTTGCTAGGAGTACTCATTACAAGACTGCAGTCCAATCAGTCATGGCAATGCACTTCAACACTGCACAGTAGCCGCAGGACACCCAGTCACACTGTCCTGATTCAGGTAATTTTCCCTCATGCTTTAGAAAAAAATACACACTTTCAGACTTGCATGGGTAATTCAACTATTTTTTGTTTGTACATTGTTTACATTAAAGCTATAGGCTATTTACAGTACCTTATTATAATTTCTTATACTGATTTGCTTTCTCTTTCAAAATAAGGAAGGGGATATTACTGAGAACATTCACCTGCACACCACCTCCAAAGCACTGTGGAGTAAGCTGTATTTCCACATGGGGACCTGCGCAACAAGGAGCAAGGCATTTTGCTAAGACAAAAAGTCTTTGTTAGAACTGGAAATTAAATCCAGCCTCCATAGTCTAGACCAAAAATCTAATAGCTGACCCAGCCTCCTTCAACCACTCAAACAGCTTAGCTAACACATTAACACCATGTGCCTTGTCCATCAGACTCCTTGAGCATGTGACTGCCTCCTAGCATCATAAACTAAGTCCTTGCCTGGAAGAATGAAAAAATAACGCAGAAATCAGAATTTATCTTAAAATATTTAGAAATATCTATTCCTATGTTTGATTTTAATCACATGTAAACAATGGAAATATAGTTTTCTGAAGAGAAAACAGCAGACATTGCTTCTGCGCTACTAACCTCTCACTATCTTTTGTCAATTGGACACTAATCAATTGTAACAACATCCTCTTAAACTATTAGTTAAATATACGTTGGGAAAGGAAGCTCTTATAGACTGCCTAAATCAATCACATTTTCTTAAGAAATTAGGCACTCTGTGTTGCTCAACTAATATTTTTAAACACTAGGACACTAAAAAGATACCAGAATATGGAACAGCAGAGTAAAAGTATATACCTCCAATGTTTATCAGCTTCAAATAAAGATTATTTATTCAAGTAGCTTTAATTATAATCACAGTGACAACTTTTAATTAAGCAAAATGTATGTGATCCATTTTAGGGCCTTAGAAGTTATTATTTAGTACATCCCCTGCCAAAAGGCAAAACAAGTTTTTTGTTGAAGGCAGCAAAATTTTCCCCAGAATCTTTAAAAATACACAATTTCTGATCTTATCGCTCATGAGACCATTGAAACGTGCAAGTCTAAACAGATCCAGGGATCTGGGGTTTGCTGTACTTCAGCTCAGGAGGACACTATACTTATTAATCTTCTGAGAGTTCTTGTTGCAATAAGTCCATTCCCTTTCCCCACCCTCCCCCCCAAAAAACCCTAAATTTCTAGAGTATAAACGAGGATCAGGATGACCACAAGAGTTTGCGGAAACATCATAAATGCACTCGGTTTAAAAAAACTAATAATAATAAAAAAATCTCTTCCTTCTTGCCAGGACAGATGGTTATAGACATACTAGTACCTGAATGTGCTCTCCAGATAATTTTTTTTCTTTTCACTTCAAAGGCTTTTCAAACATGTTTAGACAAAAAACAGACAAATTAATCCTCTCATCTGGTCTTTTAGCTTATGAGGCTTATTTTGGGGTGGTTTTTCTTCTTCTTCTGGCCACATTTTCTCTACTAGGAAGTTCTGGAATGATCACAACCCATTAAAGCTTTAAAAACTAAGACTTTACTAAAACTGTCTTTTTAATCAATTAATGTATAGTCTGGCTGTGTACACAGACAAGATTTTACTACCACTGCTTAATAATTCTGATATCTCAGTGCTCAAACCAGATAAAGTCTACCAAACCCAAATTCAAAAGCTGTAAAAGCAAACAGAAAATAAACATGCAGCCCATAGGGTCACGTTGCTAATTCTGCCTCATAAACACACTAACCTGGAGCAAGTCACCGCACGGCAGCTTTGCCCAGGCTGTACGCTGAGCACTTTCAAGCACAAGAAAATCATTCAAATTTGTCCTGGGATAAACCTGATACGGCTCGGACAGGATAATACCACCTTCAGTCTGTGCTGCACACCTGTAGATTCTCAGCGCCTGGACATGCTGGCCTGTTTTCAGTTTGCTCGCTTCTGTTTCCACAGCTCTACCATCTACAGATCCTGATACGTCAGGTTTTGCAAGTAAAAGGAAAAATCAAGCCCACTCAAACTATGTTTGGTTCAGGATTAAAAAGTTACCTAAAGCATTTCAACTCCTCTTTAAAATCATCCTTTAAAATGTAGACAACATACAAACCTTTAACTGTTAAGAATGGGGCTACATGAGTATTTATATAGATGCAATGAAATTTAGCAGAATATTCCATGATTTTAAATGGAGAAAAAGTTTGACTTTTTAAAACACGTGGAAGAGTTTAGGGGTTTTGTTTTTACTACAGAGACAGTCAAGATGTAGCACAGTGACAGACAGTATCTTCATCTGCAAGACTTCTTCACTTGTGAGCATATAACCCTAGTTCCTTCTTTACTTTTTCTTTTGTAAATTGTGAAATAAATACAATTTTCACGCACCTACCAACCATCAACAGACCATAATAAAAAAAAATAAAATCACCAGGTTTTAAGTTATGGGGAACTAGGCCTCTCAACTTAAATCTCAGGCCAGGTCGACTGTCACTCCCATACAAACCCAAAACAAACCAGCCTAGCAACCGTGCCGCAGAAAAGGTGGCAAAGAAGTAAGAATTAAAAAAAAAAATTAGAAAATTAAAAGTATATTTTGCTTTTAGTCAGAGAGAAATTAAAGGAAGTAACGCTGAACTTCCTCAGCACCCAACTTTTGATAACCAAATGCCACCTATAGCCGTCTTTCTTTTGAAGAGAAAAAGAACCTCAAACGACATCCAGAAGCATTTCCGACTTCTTCCTTCAACACCGCACCGAAAAGCGACACAACTGTCACGGTAACAGCCGCGGACCTCGCCGGCTTTACCAGCGGACAACCGCCTTCAAGCGTTATCCTCAACGCTCTCCCCCTCTACTTCCAGGGCAGAAGCAAAACGCCCGGCTACCGAGCCCGCTCCAGAGCCGGCAACCTCCTCTCTCTACGGGGCAGGCGAGCAGCCACACGCGGCTTCCACTTCCCCGTCCGGCGCTGCCGGGGAGGGAGGCGGAGGAGCGGAGCGGGGGGGGGGGGGGGGGGGGGGGAAAGGGCCCAACCCCACAGCCCGCCCAGGGCTTCCCCTCGCCGGCCCCACGGCCGGGCCCGCCCGCCCGCCCCTTCCGGACCCCCCCCCCTGTGGCGGAGACGCCCTGACCCCCCCCCCGCCCCTTATACCCCCCCCTCCGCCGCCTCCGACCGGGGACTCACCTGTGCTTCGATCGGTCCCGGCGGTCCCTGACCCGCTCCGGGGGGGCCTTGGCCCTGTCCCGGGCCCGCCTGCCCGGGCCCGGGCGGGGTTTGGGTTTGGCTGGGAAGAGTGAAGTCGGTAAACTCGAATTCGGATCCTTGCGTGTCGGCGCCGAGCAGCTCGGCCTCCTCCGTATCCAGGAAGGTGAGGGTCTGCGAACTGGGGCCGTACGCCTCCACGCTCATGGCGGCGGTCGGCGAGGAGAAGCGGTTCTTCCCCAGCTCCCCCCCCACCCCACCCCACCCCGCTCCGCTCCCCCTTCTTCTCTCTTCTCCTCACCCGACCCGGGCCGGGCCTCACCTCAGGGAGCCCGGGCGCCCGCGTTACGCGAGCGGCGGGATCCGCCGCGCGCACCAGGCCGCGCGCGCGAGCGAGCCGGCCACTAACGAACCCGCCGCCCGCCCCGCTCCGGATGGGGGGGTGGCGGGGGGGTGGCGGGAGGAGGGAATCGGGAATCCCACGCGGCCGGAGCCAACGGCGGAGAAAAGCGGTCGGAGGCGGCGGGCGAGCGCCGCCGGAGAAGCGAGCCCCGAGGCGCTACGAGCGGAACCGTCCGGCTGCTGCCGCCGCCGCCGCGCGCCAGGCCAGGAGCGGTGACGCGGAGCGCACGGAGGAGGAGGAGGACGACGACGACGACGCCAGCACGCCCCGTACGCGTGGGAGGGGTGACGTAGCACGCACACACCTGGGGAGGGCAGGCGAAAAGGGGGAGGAGCTCCCGCGGAAGGCGCGAAGGGGGTTGGCGCCGCGGCGCGCGCGCGGGCCGCCAGCCACCTGGCGGGCGGGGGAAGGGGGGGGGGGGGGTCGCTGTCAGGGGCGCTTAGTGCCACCCCCCCCTCCTCGCGGGGAGGGGCGGAGCCTGCTTCTGACTGACGGCTGTGCCAGCCAATGGGTCTTCGAGGTGAGGAGGAAGGGCGGGCTGTGGAGGCGGTGGCGGGCTGAGGTGGCCGTTCGGCCCTGAGGTGGCGGTTCGGCCCTGAGGTGGCGAAGGACCCTGGGGCGGTCGGAGGGAGGAGAGGGGCTGTGGTGGTTGTCGACCCCTGTGGAGGCGATGAGCGGGGGTGGGGGGCTCTGGTGGTGGATGGGCTCTGGGGGATCTGCGGCCTCTGTGGTGGTGGTGGTGGGAGCCCTGCGGTGGTACCAGGTACGTGTGAGGGGAGGCGTGGTGGTGGTTGCCCCTGTGGGGGGCAACGGGGGGGCCTTTATCCCCCCTGTGCCTGCTGTGAGCCTGGAGCTGCAGCCGCTGGTTCTGTGGCCTGCCTGCCTCACGTTCCTGTTTGAAACGAGTGTGTAGGGTCTCATAGGGACGTAGCTTGGGTAAGGGAGTTATGCAGGGGCTTGAAGTGTTTTGAGACAGACGTGTTGATTAAGAAGGATCTGGTATTATAGTAATACCTGCTCTAGCTGTAATACCTATTATACTTGTAATACCTAATATAACGGCATGATAGTCAGAAAGCTGAGTTGCTATGAGGTCAGGGTAGTGGAGTTGGCCGTGGAGATTCTCGAAGGTCAAGGAAGGTGAATGACACATGTTTCTACCCATAAGTAAACAGAAAGTTTTGGATTTGGGTGCCCTCATTTCAACATCCTTTTATTAACTAGCACACAACAAATGTCTTTTGAGATAACTTGTGTTGTAAAAAACATTGATATGAAAGGCTAGATACTCAGTCCCTCGTCCCTACTAAAGCCTTCAACTATAAGATGCAAATATGTATCTTCTTTTATAAGTAACTTCAATTTTATTCTTCCTTTTGGTGTAGGATAAAGCCTGGAACTGAAACAGCATGTACCAGATTTGCAGCTGTTAGGCTGAAAAGATCTAGATGAAGATTGAAAAGCATCCTTGTCCTAGGAATATTGTGCACCAAGGAAGGGAAAGAATGAGTAAAGAGAATACAGGAGTCAGCACTTCTGCCTTCAGACTGTTATAATTAATCTCTAGCTTTAAGCCTCTAGGAAGAATAGACTGTACCAATAGCTTATCATAAATGTATCCTAATTCAGGATTCAGATTAAAGTAGGTTAACCCAACAAGCCACTAGAATCAAAAAGCAGAATGGAAAATTGATTGTTGAATTGTGACTGTCACATTGGCTCCAGTTTAGCATGGTGACATCAAGATAAGTCAGTGTATACCCTTACAGCAGTTCTTCAGTTTTACAAGACAGTTCTAATGTTGAGACTCTTGGTTCCTAAGGGTGAAACACAACTGAATTAAAACCCGCCGGAAGTTTGGTTGGAAAGCTTCCACGGATGAACTAAACTGGTGCTTTCTTAAAACAAACTGGAAATTAACTGTTTTGTAGTTCAGAGAAAAGCATAACTGTGAGAAAATATGAAATCGTACTTGAGGATGAAAGCGGAATTGAAGAAGAGATTTATAAAACCAGGTAGGCTGCTTGGTATGAACACTTATTTATTAATAAACAGAATGTGCTTGCAACATTTGGCTGGTTTACAGAATCCTCAGAAGTTCTGGAAACTGATAAAAGCTTTGATGTGCTGCTGGGTTTCTTTCCCTGTCCCCTACATAATACAGAAAATAACAGTGCTTTTAAAGAGCACTGTTTGGAAAATCGCTGAAAATTGCAGGTCCTCAGCTCGCTATGCCATCAGAAGGTAAATTGGTCTTCTGATATGGAGGCACCAAGGACCGTTGGCCGTGTTCACGGACAAGATGGTGCTGCTGTCTGAGGTGCTGAAGCTGGAGGGCTGCGAGGAGATCCCCCACCACACGGGATGGCCTGCTCCCCTGTCACACAAGGCAAAAGTAGAACCAGAGTGAATCGGGTGTGGAAAACCTGCAGTCCACTTTGATATATTTTGATGAGGGATCAAACCGGTGATTAGTTGTGACCATTGGGCTCCCGGTTACTGTGTTTAAAAATGGAGACTGCAAATAGTCTTTATACCAATATAGAAGCATGACTTGTGAAGAGGGTACATTTGAATTTCATTGTATTATTGCTTAATTGTAGTTCACTGCATGCTGGAAACTCTGTGGACTGCTTTGGTGCTTCTAAAGATACACATGGAGGCACATATGCAGGCTACACTGCAAAGCTCCTAGACAATATTTTTTGTGTAAGCCATGTTTTGTGAAAGTTTTCTCTTTTAAATCTGGGCTAATGCAGAGAGATGGCACTCTGACTCATTGGTCTTCACTGTTGTGCATCCAATATGAAATTTAAAAAGGTAACACTTCAGAAAACTGGAATACATCCTCTGAAAATGTTGCTGCTTTACCATTTTTATGCATAGTTAGAAGCTAGAATTCGCAGGACATACTTAGCCATAAGAAGCTATCCAAGAGAACAAATGTGGGTGAATTTAATTTTTAAAAGCATGCTTTTTGCTTGCTTCCATGAGCTAAAAAGTTTAGGGTGATTATCTTGAAGGGGTGATAATGAAGGTTCCTGATGATTGTAAGTGTAAAACTGATGCATACAGCAGTTTAGGTGTTGGTAGAAATAACACAGTCCTGACTCAAAGTAATTGGCTTTGCCAGAGGACTTTCCTTGAAACTCATTTCAATTCCAAGACACACTAGCACTGGGATTTGATAACATCCTCCACTCAGGACTGCACAAGAGAGGGCTGAAAACAAGCTGTTATGAAAAGGAATAAACTGATTGGTCTCTGCAAACTCCAAGCCATGGAGATAGTGCTAGAAAGTGTCATCATGACGTGGGGGGTTCAGAGCCAATCAAACTGAGTCTGAGGAATCTTTGCAAAACTGCTACTTCAAATGACAGGGCTGGATAAAAAAAAATGTGTATTTTTATCCTGGGATAAAACAATTCAGGTTAGGGGAAAATGAGTATGAAGCAGAGATCAGATGTTTTTGACAAAGAATGCTTAAGGAATGCTCACACATTACACATCTGATGGTGGTGTATCTATATAATAAGTACTGTGGTTAGCAATACATTAACATAGAGAACAATAAATGCAATCAGTAAATTTATTATGCGTAACTTTCTTATCTGCTCTGTCACTTCACATCTCTGTTTCTTCTTTTCTTGTTTAATGTTCAGGTAGCTCATACTGTTGTAAAAGTTCTTCATTTTCTGTCTCTCTCTGTTTTTCCTTTTGCTTGTCTCTTCCTTAAAACAAATCTTCAAATGAAAATTCCATACAATTTTACCTAGTTTACCTAGCCTGAGTATTAGTAAATGGAAGAGCAAAGAATACCTGTTGTTGTTTTTTTTTTTAAAGAAAAACTATTCCCCACTATACTATTTCAAGAAAATAAATTTTTTATTGAAAAAAATGCACCAAAAACACAGCAACAAAGCAAAAATTTTTGAAGGCTACGAATTAGGGATTCCATTGCAGATGTTACAATTCTGCTCAGTTGCCACAAGAGGGACATAGAAGGAAAGCTAATGCAGCTCTGGAAAAAAAAAGAACAGCTTGATGCAGCTACATAGCAACATACATTTTCCTTTTGTTTAGGAAGATGTTCTGGGATCATAACATTTCTATAGCCTCCTTCATCCCATATAAACCTTAAAAAGCTTTATAGACCTTAGAAAATGTGATAATAAGCATTAATAGCTAAAATGGATCTTTTCCCAGAACTTTACAATCTTTCCTCAGCTTTTTCCTATTGGAATGTCTGTAGTAGTGTCGGGACAGGGAGCGGTTGGGCTGGCTGTATTTTTGTTCCATCTCTAGCTATTGGACCAACAAGTATTGCAGCATTTAGTAGGCATGTGGAGAAGATTATGGAGCTATTTTTGTTTATTTAATTTTCACAAATTAATGGCTGATGATGCAAATGTCATAAGATCAGAGCTCGTATAAATGCCTTTATGAATTAAGAGGACCATAAAATCCCCTTAAGTAAATATTGAAGGGTTTATTGGGCTCTTGTGGAATTTTAAAAAAAGCGCAGTCCTAATATGCACTAGATTTAAAGTAATGCAACATGTACGTTTAAGGATGTGCAGTCTATTAATCCCTAATATCAGTAAATCTGTATTTCCAGCTATGGTGAGACAGAGGCATCACTAGTCGGGCATGCTGCTTTCTGGGATCTGAACAATAATACTGTGAGAAAGGGCTGTTCTGAGTAAGGTGGAAATAAAGACTTTTTTTTTTTTTTTAATTACAGCTTTATGGACTTCAGTCTTAATGCCTAAATTTATATGACAGGTATTTTAACATCACATTAAAAGATCTCTGTCAAGTGGTACTAGATTGAATGGTCATTTTTAAAAAGCCCTTTAATACACAGAATGTTTTCACAAACTAAAAGCATGTGAGAAAAGTATTTTTGTGTAAATGTAAGAATTTCTCTAAGATGCCAGAAATCTAAGTGCAATAGTAAATGCAACCCAACTTTGATTTCAGGAGTACGAGTAATATACTATAGAAGATTCACAGAAAAGGGCTATTACTCATTATCAAGGGAATCTCAATGCTTTTATCCTTCAGCAAATTGTGTAATATTTCTGTTTCAACTGGTTTACCTGCAGGTTCAATTGTGGCTATAAAAAGTGTTCCTGAAACAAGTCATGGTTAGGTAACTTAAAACCATGAAGGAAAAGGAGGAGAAGATCTTGACATTTCTTCAGTGATCTTGAATCAAGAAGGTATTTAGATATTAAGGTGATGAGTGACATAAAAAGATAATAGCAATATTTGAAAGCCAGTAAATGAAACTAGCTGTAAACTCTGTGCTATAAACCAGTTTTCTTTCACTGTCTAAGCTAAGTGGATACTAAAAAGCTAATAAACTGTGAAAAGGTAACTTAACATTAAAATACTAATTAAAAATACTTCATTTCAGTATAAAATTTGAAATCCTTCCCTCCAAAAATGTATTAAAAACCTTTCTAACTCCCACTCCTTGAAAATAGCTGAAGTGTGTGTTCATCTGAAACAATGCCACGTTAGCACAGAATCTGAATTCAAGGAACTAATGTAGGGGAAAAATCTTTTTATGAACAGAGCTTCTGGCTTTCTGCAGGTTTTTGGTTGCAAAAGTACTACATGAAGTGATCTACTTCTCTAACTGGCCACAGAAGTTAAAGATCATTAGCAAAAAAGGCATACTTTCTAAAATCCCAGAAAAAAAAATTGCTGGAATTGATGGATATATTGAAGCAGATATTTGAGAGTATCTGTTCCCTATTAAATCTGTCTTTGGTAGGAGTTCTGAAAGGAGCAGACTTGTTAAAAATATCTGTTTCTAAAGGGGCATCAACATTTCTTTAAATGGGACTTCAAAACAGAGGTGGTTGTATCTGAACTTAAAAACAAATTTTGAAGCTCTTGATTGACTACAAAGAGTTTACATATTTCTTTGTTTTAATTTCTGGCAGTTATCCGAGGCAGATGGAGAAGCAGTGAGGTTATTTCAGTATAATGTAAAATCCAGTACTTCGCAAAGGGTTTTGATGTGTGTTTGACTCTTGTGTACTGGTGTTCCTCCCTCTGTTTTAGTGGAGAAAATAAGAGAGTGGTGAATTTTCAGGTTATCCCTGGTGTCTCATTTAAATTTATAAATAATCTGAGTTTTACCAACACAACTTCCAACGTGGTGACAGCTTGCTCTCTTAAAGCATTACTGCTTTACAGACATGTTTTTAACTTTTGGGGAAGGTAGCATGCACAGAGTTAAATATGAGGTTGTTTTTGTAAAGAGTATCTTAAGAGAACAAATCATTTGAAAAACAGTATTTTTTGAGTCCCACCCCGTCTTTTTCTTTGCTTTTTGTTTAAGTGAATAACATACTTACATTCTCTACATATAAAGTAAATCCTTCCAAGTAAATCCTTCTTCCTGCTGTGGGAGAAGTCTGTTAATTTGGCATTTGTCTTAAAAATGAAATAATGTAAGCAATCCAATAATTAGGTGTGTTGCCCTTTGGGTTTTGCTGGGGGGGGGGCTATCTAAACACACAGGTAAGAATGTGTGTTTAGCCATATAATGTGGCTACATGACTTACAGGAGTGGTTCAGATTCTTGCTGGACTAAACACCTGCATCCAAGAAGGTCTTTGTCCTGAAATATGAATCAATTAGTTTTCTGGTCTCCAGCTCTCAAGAATTATCCTCTCTGACTTTTTCATGGACATCTCAGTTCCTTTTGATGTGAAATGCAGAGTTCATCTTTTCATTGCAGATCTTAAAGTTTCAGAAAACAATGAGTGTAAGAACTTTCATACTTTCCTAGCAGCAGCTATAGGTAAGGCTAGTAATATTAACAGTTCCTTTTCCTTTATTTCTTGCCTGAAAAAAACCCAGATCTAGAATCGAGGGAGACCAAATGTATTAGGTGTTGCAGTTGTTTTGCCATCATGGAAGCCCTTCCATTAGAAAGCCTGTATTTCTGATGTCTGGGGGTGAGTGCAGGGCAAGAAGAGGTTGGGTGCCTGAACCAGGCTGGTTTCAGGATGGAGAAGCTTACTTGAAGTGGAAAGAATGTTTTCTTTGCAGAATGTTGTGGATTTGAGGAGGAACCAAGCCAGTACTGAACACAGGTCATGAATGGTTACAGTGTAGCTTTGTAATGCCTTCCCAGAAGTCATGAGTTCCTTGGAAATGTACCCAGGCCACTGGTGGAATTTCATCAAACAGCATATGAAAAGATCAAGAGCACAGTGGGGTCCCAGATTTTAACAGTACTCCTGAGAGCGAACATTTCAGTTGATTATACCACCTGCTTCCTAAAGACAGTGGGCTTAAAATACAGGGCATTTGCCCCCACTTGCTTGAAACAAGGTTTACCACTACCAGATTGATGTGAAGGAGTGTTTCATGTCGTTCCTTTGCTAAGGGTCTTCCCTTTCTCAGTACAGTTTCATAGCCTGCTCCTCAGCTGCTAAGACAGGGCAGAGGTGGAGCGATTGTCTCACCCCAACCTGGTGGTGCTGGTTACTGAGACTTCCTCAGACTGGACAATTTAAGACCCACTGACCTGCCTTGGGAGCAGCAGCACCCTGATGGCAACACCTCGGGACCTTCTCTGGACCTGATCCAATCTGCCTTCTACTGCCAGGCTTTCAACAGCACTTCCAAATTAACTGCCCAGCTAGCCTTTGCTTTTGGCTTTTCCATGTGCTATGTGAGGAGGCGGAGTTCCCACTGTGGAAGGCAGCCAGTGTGACAGCGAGTAAATAAATGGAAAGGTGCTGTAAGAGCTATGAAAAGATAGAGAGATAAGGAGTCCTTCTATGCTCTTCCCTCCAGTGTCACGCAGACCAGCAATTATCAAGTGGTGCCGTTTGAGATTCACTTTGCAGAAGCTGCTACAGGTGCCATAATGAAAGTGGAGTCTGCTTGAATTCCTGGACCCTGAGCAAGGCCTGTGGCAACACTATGAACCCATCGTGGAGTCTGGAAACTGTGAACTGGGGCTGTTTTTACTAAAAAGGTAATTACTGAGCTTGATTTATGATCAAACAGAAGTTTTCAAACGGCTTCTCAATTCTGGTCCAGAAATCCTTGAGCCTTATGTCATACAGAGGAAACCCAGAACACAGAAATTTTTTTATGTAGTTGTTAGCAAATGTTATTAAGAAAATGAAATGTTGTTGAACTAGATCCTACGGCCTTTATTTCAGCTTTAGTATGAAGACAGAGCAAAGGTGCTATGGGAAGCTTGCTGGCAAGTAAGCGGTGTTCCAATCTCAGACAAGACACTAACATATTAGACCACCTTCCTGGCAGCAGATCAGTTTATGACTGCTGGAGGAGGTGATTGCAAAAGGGATGTGAAAGAGGTCTGGAGAGCAGTAATTCTAAGCAGCGCTTTAGTAATGATGTCATTTAAACAAAAAAGTAATGTTAAACATTGGGCAATGAATTCCTTTGGATCAAGAGCGACAGAGGGCCACTAGCCAAGATGCAGAAGAACTTCTACAGCAGGAGCAGTTGCACTGTGTAATAAAGAGCTTGTGGAAAGTCCAAAGCATGCAAGGTCATGATGGAAAAGCCATATTAGAATAATCCTGAGGAGTGGCAGGATAAATAACCCAGTATTTTCTATGAGCATGAGGGCTTACTAGGAAATGGAGGGGAGGAAGGCATTATAATGCTAGTCAAATAGTGTATTCACTCGTGATCAGTCCATGTGTCTTGAAGTCAGAAGCCAAATCATGGGCTAGCTGGAGCACTGGAACAGCCTGAATTGTTCCTGTGATCCCAGACTGATCTTGAACTTTTCTCTTAGGGCTCAAAACAAATCCAGTTACAACCTGCATCCACCTCCTTTACTGAGGAAGCAGAAAGGCTGAAACAAAACAAGGTGTATTTATTATTCTTGTGGACTTGACAACTTCATGAACATTAGGAAACATCAAAAATATCATTTAGAAACTGTTATTAC